>NC_055664.1:16674781-17274781 GCF_017976325.1 Chelmon rostratus | reverse complement strand
TTTTTGACCACATGCTGGCAGCAGAAACAAGCTGTAAACACAACACTGACAAATCAACACCTTAAAAAGCTGATGCAGAAATCTTTTCAGCCAACAGTTGCTTAATTTCCACTGAGACCGGCTGCATGTTTGAAAATGGCACCGATGTGTGAATCAAAGCGGTAAAGTTGTGAGCTGGAAAGACTGAGCTGAAAGATGCTAAAAGCTGCAGGGAAGGCAGCAGTTAGATGACAATAGGTAGATGACTGAGCATGTCTTCATATAAAGCTAATACGCTTTCAAGGTAGCAAACTTTAGAGAAAGTATGGCAGAACATCATCAGATTAGAACTTTGGACCACATTGTTACGGCCAGATTTGAAAAACATTTAATGTAACTTTTCTAAATATATATGGATCAGCACAAATAAGCACATTTAGGAAATATAACTAGTGTCAGGGGTTAATGTTACTTAATGAGAATGTGAAATCAATATAACTAAATGTCTAAAAATATGGTGATAATTACACATTTGTAAGTGTCCCAATCTTTTACTTAAAGGGCCAGTGTCACAGATTTCAGGGGATCTACTGGCAGAAATGGAATATAACATTGCGTATATGTGTGTTTATGTTTTCATTTGTGCGTAATCACCTGAAAATAAGATTTGCTCTGTTTTCACTACCGTACAATGAGTTCTTTACGTCTACAAAGGGAGCAGTTCCTCGTGTTGCAGCACCATGTTTCTACAGAACGGACCAACCAGACACTGGATCTGGAGAGCAGCAACATTCACCCACAGGTCTGGAAAGGGAGGGGTGACAGACGAGATGCCACTAAACCCTACACACTGGTCCTTTCAGTAAAAGAAGTAATAACACAATGTAAAAATACTTCATTCGACAAGCTTCAGCCAAATCCGCAAAAATACACATTATGCAGCAAAATGTCAGCCTGTCAGTGTTTCATTACTTGGCCTGACTCACAGGAGGAAGAAATTGACTGATGCTCCTAAATTGGCTGAAAACAACACAAATAATAGGAGGTATAAACATGTAGGCAGCATTTTCATGTCTGCAAAGTTGCTACTTTGCAGTCATCAGGGCAAAAGTATGTTTGCCTCAGAAATGCAGTAAACACATAAAGCAGCATAAAATAGAAACGCGTCTGGTTATGTACTGTGTGTGTTCCAGCTGCTGGCCGCTGTGACGGACGCTCATCACTGAGGTGAGGACTGAGGGCTGCAGGTCATGGAACAGCATGCTTGTCTACGTATATGAAATTAACATTGGTTGTCCTTGAGGGCTTCCTGATTGAATCACACAGGCTCGATGACGTCATGCGAGGTTTAAGTCATATTTCGGATTAGGGAGGGCGAGAGAGGGAGAGAGAAAGGGAGAGAGAGAGGGAGGGAGGGAGAGAGGGAGGGAGGATGAGTCACTGCCTCATTGATGACTGTCTCCACTGAGTGGTCAGATAACTCAGGTACAGAAAGAGACACAGCCACAGCACGACCGCCTAATGGCACTCAAATAAAATGACTTATTGAGAACTCGCAAAATACACCTTTTAGGAAGATTAAATAGTATTGATGCCCCGTCCTCCCTCTGCCCCCCCATGAGGCTGGTGCTAAACAATGATGAATCCTGCTCCTCTGTATTATATCTTTGACCAAGGATTTAAATAACTAATTAACATCTGTGCTGCCATCATGGGCCTAGAGCTGGCTGCGTTATAGTACTGAGCCATTCAGGAAAATTGATCTGATGTGCACCTGATCCATCTGAGACCTCAATATAATTGAGGGCCCATTACTTTGATTCAGGTTAATATCCCACTATATAAATGTTTCCTCTTTCCTGGTTCACATATTACTGAAGTTCTGTATTCACGAATGGATTGTTCAACAGGTCTACTGGGCAGCGGGCCCAGGGGATCAGGGGGTCATGGAAACCCTAGGCCCAAACCCAGTTGAAGCGCCTGCACATTTCTTGCTGAAAAGCCAATGAGATGACTACGAGAGAGGCAGAATGGCTCTAAAGAGACATGAGACAACCGAGAAGAGACACAAAACGATTACAAAGAGATGTAAAATGAGTGCAAAGACATGCAAAATGACCACAGAGAAGCAAACAAACAAGACAAAAAAAAAAAAAAAATAAATAAAGGAGACAAGGCACAAAATGACCACAGATGAAAAACGAACACAAAAGACACAAAACGGGCACAGAGGCACAAAATGATGCATGACAACAACAAAGAGATGCAAAATAACTAAAAAACAAGACGTAGTGCTTGGTGTACAGTTCCAGCGTAGGAGGGGTTGGACCCTGTCACATATCTGTGGCCAGGGGCCCATTGTCTCATAATCCACAATCCGCAACTGCATTGCAGATGTTGGGTTGAATATTTAACACATTTCTGTTTTTTGGACCAAAATTACCCAAAATTTGAGCAATTTATTCTTGGGCTTTTACCAGGGGGCAAATAATGTGTAGATGCACAGATGTAGGATTTATCAAAGAGTGTAAATTGTCAGAACACTGAACTTTCATTCCAGCTCCCCTCCACTTGCAGGAAGGTCTTTCTCAAGAGCCCTCCAGCGGGGCGGCTACTTGCTGACACAGGTGCATGACCACGACTCCCTCTGCTGAAGGTCAGTTTCCACATTACTGCTGCCCACCATGACAGCCACCATATCCCACGTATCTGACATAAGATTTTCCTCTTATTACACGTATATAAGTCACTCATTGCAAGTACAGCTCTAGTGGTGTTACTCAGACAGCAATACTTCACTTCAAGTCTCCCTTTTTAGAATTTCTAAACAGTATACAAATATTTAAGAAATTGTTTATAACACACTGTACTGTGGTTTTGTCAATGTCTCCTACTGGGATATATTTTATATCCTCCACTTATAGGTGCCCATGGGAGGACTTGTAGTTGTTGACAAATACATTAATGAACACTTATATCTGCTTACAACCACATTATAGTGTGTTAGAAACCATTTAAACCAATCAATGTGTATATACAACCCTGATTCCAGAGAAGATCGGATGCTGGGCAATATAAATAAAACAGAGTGTGATAACTTGCTGATCCCTTTTTGACATATACTCAACTGAAAACAGTACAAAGACGATATATTTAATGTTCTACATCATCAGCTTCATGGATTTTTGTAAATATATGCTTAGATTACTACATGGGCTCAGGAACACTCTGTAAAACTATCATTAACAGTTGACATTTTACAGAATCTCATCTTTTTAGGAATCGGGGTTGTAGTGCTTCTACATGCCAAGTAGGGGGACTAAAAAGTGCTGCTGGGGTAACTATTGTGCAGTCGCAGCTTAAAAAACATTTAGAGAATTGCTAATATTGTTAATAAAGCTGCATCTAATGATCATTTGTTTGAGATTAATTAATCCATTGATCATTTGGTCTATAAAACACGAAAGAACAGTTAATCACAATTTCCTTGAGCCCAAGGTGTTGTCAAATGTTTTTATTTTGTTCAACCTGTTCAAAACTCGAAGATTTATAATTTACAAAAAACAATTCTAGTTTATTTATGACAAAGTCTTCATTTTTCCCCTAACAAGAGACAAAATACACCTTCAAATGCAAAAACAGTTAACTCAAAAGAACATTTAAAGTGCAACGTTTCACTTGTATCACTGACAAAAAGACATAACTTCTCAACTCAAGCACCAGATGGGTAACAAACCTCTTTCTGGATGTCACAAAAGAAGATGGACAGAAAGTTTTGTGGTATAGAGCAGAAATGGGAGACACTGATAAATTTGACGGCCTTAAAGGCAGCATTACACCTTTCTGGTCTAATTAGATTCTCACAAGTAAAAGAAATGACAGAAAATGCCTCTAATTCTCAAGATGTTCTTGTGGTTAAACATAGCACCAGAAATTATCGTCTCACATCAGGTTTCTGCCTCTCTCTTAAAACACAGGCGTACGGCTCCCTCTTGTGCTGAAAAGGGGGATCGCTTCAGAGTTCTCTCTTTAAATGCAGTCACAGTGACTGAGCTATGCCGACAGCATTGAAAAAAGCAATGAACAAACAAGCTGATCATCAAAAATAGAACCAGTTTTATGAACTCTTACAGAATGAGAAAATAGAGTTCACTTGCACCAACAAATGAGACTCCAAAGTGCTTTTTTCCACAAGTAAACAGCTTACAAAAGCATCAAGTGTTCATAAATCAAAGGTGAATGAAATCACATCCTGAGACCTGATCAGCGCTTCTTTCTGCACCCCGATGGGAGTGTGCAGGTCTGACACTTGAAAGTTCAGCACGTCGATGTCCGACGCTCCAAACGTGGCCTCCACCTTCACCCTCTCGTGCATGTCGAAGTGAACCTTTTTGTTGGCCATGGAGAGGAGACACCGGAGGAAGCTCTCTCTCAGCACAGATCTGGCGTGCTGCTCACTCTGCAGCTGCCCAGCGTCCACCTCTGATGCAGCAGAGGTGGGGATGGAGGTGCGGCAGAGAGCGATGAAGCGGGGGGATTTGGGGTCAAAGCCGCGGCTGTTGGGGTCGGGTCCTCTCGGCAGGCGGAGCACAGACACTGGCGTTGCCATGTTGAATCTTTCAGCCTCTACCTGTTAAAGAAGAATACACACCATTAACACACTAGCTAGGAAATATCGCTACTATAAAGAAAAAAATAAGATTAATTTGGCACATATTCACACAGATAACTATTAATTACAAACTGAAAATATGGATTTCATGTTTTCTCTAAATCAATGAACTACAGCAGCAATGATTAATCAATTAGGGGTCAACTATTATATTAATGGTCAGTTATTATTATTGATAGATTAAATGTGAATTTCTACCCTCTATAATAGAAAACTGAATATCTTTGTGTTATGGACAAACCAAAACATTGGGGATGTCATCTTTGGCTTTGGGAAACTCTAATCGACATTTTTCTCCTTTTACTGAATTGATTGAGGAAAATAATCGACAGGTAAACGGACAACAAAAATACTGCTGCTCTATTTTCACTGTTGTCCTAACAAAACAAGCAATTTTAAGATGTCGCCTTGTGTTTTGGGAACTACTGATGGGTATTCTTCATTATTTTTGCACATTTTCTTGCTTATTTATGGGATGATTTGGCTAAAAAATAGCTGACAATAAAAGCAGGCATTAGCTGCAACACGTTACAATATTGCTGTTTTTAAATTTCTGATTAACACGTTTAACAGCATCAGAAAACACTGATTATCCAGAATCAGTTTTCAAGAACTAGTGCATTTAAAGACTTCAGTTTACAAGCTTCACGTGGCGAGTTCATTAATAAAAAGCCTCTTCTTCGCCTGATGCTTGAACTGCTGTCTCAGTAGGTGGCAACAGCTAAATAACAACATATCTGCCTACTGAGTATCAGGAAAGCCAACAGAGCAAAGACGCATTTTACCAGAGAGGGTCGTGTCACTTAAGGCTTTAAGTTTGCTTAGTTTGCTAAAAGTTAGCAACTTGGCGTGAGCACGCTGCTTTTGCTCAGCCAGCTCTGATAAAAGCTGCTTAAATCCGAACACGATTCTTTCTCGCCACAGTGGCGAGTAATACAAGGCGGCAAATTTCTCTAAATAAAGCCGCTCTAAAGCGTCACTAACCCCCCAATTCTTGTATCTGAACACTTTACTTACTGTTTGTTTCCTCCAGTCAGCAGCAGTAGTAAAACGGAAGCACTTCTTCTTCGTTGTATTTATTGGCGAATGACAAAGCAGCTTACACGCGCATTCCCGCCGCCTTGCGGACTGGAGCGTTAAAACAGCAGCTTGGGGGTAAACTCAACTCTGCCAGTGTAACTGAATGTAAAAGTAAATTTAATCAAGAACTGAACTAAAGTATAAACTTGAGATACTTGCATTTTACTCGAATCTTGTCTTTTTTATACCACTTTCTACTTTTGACTTCACTACACTGGAGTGTTGATTGTGTGGGTGGGTTCTTCTTTATCTTTGATTGTAAAGCACTTTGAGCTACATTTCCTTAGTGTGAAAAGTGCAATACAAATAAAGTTATTATAACATATATCTGAAAAGTTAAGTTGCCAGTTACAATACAAATAAAGATCATTTTTGTGCAGAGCGTATGAACCCAACAATTTATACACGCATAGCTGAAACTGGAAAATAACTATTTTCTAATAATGTAACTATTATTTAAATTCATTTAACTATTTTGATAAAAGTGAGAGTCATTTTTGTGCAAAACACTTCATGATTCCAGCTTCAGGTATGTGATGATTTGCTGCTTTTCTTTTAAATCTTAATTTTGAGATTTGTACTTTTGATCGGATGATCAGACAAAACAAGTATTGTGAAAGAAGATGTCACACTTTGGACTCTGGGTTTTTACAAGCCAAACAATCAACCGATTCCTTGAGAAAATAATCAGATTCATCCGTAACAGAAATAACCATTAGCTGCAGTTAAACTAGCCAATCCAGCCAACATCAACAAATTAAAACAGTAAAATCTTGCTTGTGCATGAATGCACGAGGCTCAGTTTTTCTGCATTGACTACTTTTATTAATTTAAGTGCATTTTCCTGATTACATTATTCTACCTATGAAGCATTTTCAGTGCAGGACCTTTACTTCAAATATGGTGTCACAACTGATTTAGGACTTGAACCCAAATCCACGACTCGGGAGAAAGTACAAATAAACAATCTTTAAAGACAAAGTATCAAAGGAAAGTCACTCCTACAGAGAAAAATCAAACTACACTAATAAACCAGAATCGCTCTCAAGGAGGAAAAACTGCCACCAAAAATCACTCTTTTGCAAAGACAACTATAACAAAGGAAAAGGTAAGGCAAAGTATCAAAATAACATAAGGCAAAAAAAACAAAAAACAAAAACAAACAAAGTATCAAAAGAATATAAAACCTGATTTCACAAGAATGTGGCATGGGCTGGCGTAGGTTCAGACTTCACAAGACAAGACGAACTGGCACAGGACAAAGGGAAACGATGACTATATATACCCACACACACACAAGGCAATGGGAAACGGGTGGGAACAATCAGGTCAGGGCAGTTAATCAGACCAGCGGAAATCACAAGGGGAAGGGGCAAGTTACCTGAAATGAAAGGAAAGTTAGATGTAAAAAATTAAACAGGAAGCCACAAGATGACATAGACACAGGACAAAAAAGTAAACATAACCTAACATGATTTCCTCATCATGACACATGGTTCACAGGAAGGACATGGGTTGTTTTACAACTTGCTTCTTGAGTTGCATTTAGATATCTAGGTTAAAGGATGACTTTCGTTTTTTACAACCTGGACTTTATTTGTAGCATTAAATACAACCATATAGACACCCAGACAACTTTGGTGGCATTTGGAGTCGTTTTGAAGAAATTAGCCACAGAAGAGCGGCGCGTATATCCGTATAATGCGAGTAATTGGGGCACCCGTGCGTAGCCTCTACAAACGCATAATCTGCGGCGAAACTCATTCATATTCCAATATTTTGTTCTGATATGCTGGCGCTATTCCCCTCTGAGCCCGTGGTGGCATGTTATCAACATCCAGTGTCTCTAGACAACTACTTCTGACGTGGATGACGTCATTTTCGAGCGCCGCGAGCTGCTAGCAACCAGCCACAACACGGCTAACTCTGCGGCGGTCGGCTAGTTTAGCTGTA
Organism: Chelmon rostratus; assembly: GCF_017976325.1. Lineage (NCBI taxonomy): Eukaryota > Metazoa > Chordata > Actinopteri > Chaetodontiformes > Chaetodontidae > Chelmon > Chelmon rostratus. The sequence goes on along the minus strand of NC_055664.1, from coordinate 17,267,097 downwards.
GTTTGCGACTGTTTTTTTTCACAAAATGGATGAACATTTTTCTGACTCTGAGGTGGTGGACAATGACTTTGTTTACGATGGACGTCCTTACCGTTTGAGCCAGAGTGCACGGACGAGGAGCTCGTTGAAAGGAGGACGCGGAGACAGAGAGAGGAACAGCTGGTCAAACAACAACAAATGGCTGCGCGTCCACGAGTAGACGGTAACTGGTGGTGTTCTTGTGGACAATGTTCATCGATGACAACAGAGGAGGATATGTTCATCGATGACAGCAGAGGAGGATGTGTCAATAAACGTCTGTATCACAACACTGGAGGATTTCCGCGCAATGATAAACCGGGCTGTGGTGGAGACGTTTTTTCGTGTCCCTAAAGTGAACTTGAAGACCCAGCCAAAGCCTGCAGGACCAAGTGGGCAACTTCCGATTGAGTAAGTAGCTTACACACACGTATAGATTGTTTATTTGCCTTGGTTTTGTTTGACATAAGTTTATCATTGCGTGGAAATCCTCCAGTGTTGTGATCCGGACATTTATTGACACATCCAGACGCGTATCTCCTGGCCGCAAGTCCTACTCTGAGCAACAGAGGCATTCCTCCTCTGTTGTCATCGATGAACATTGTCCACAAGAACACCACCAGTTATCGTCTACTCGTGGACGCGCAGCCGTTTGTTGTTGTTTGGCCAGCTGTTCCTCTCTCTGCCTCCTCGTCCACCTTTCAACGAGCTCCTCGTCCGTGTACTCTGGCTCAAAACGGTAAGGACGTCCATCGTAAACAAAGTCATCGCCCACCACCTCAGATTCGGAAAAATATTCATCCATTTTGTGAAAAATAACAATCGCAAACTACAGCTAAACTAGCCGACCGCCGCAGAGTTAGCCGTGTTGTGGCTGGTTGCTCGCAGTGCGCAGCGCTCGAAAATGACGTCATCCACGTCAGAAGTAGTTGTCTAGAGACACTGGATGTTGATAACATGCCACCACGGGCTCAGAGGGGAATAGCGCCAGCATATCATAACACAATATTGGAATATGAACGAGTTTCGCCGCAGATTATGCGTTTATAGAGGCTACGCACGGGTGCCCTAATTACTCGCATTATACGGATATACGCGCCGCTCTTCTGTGGCTAATTTCTTCAAAACGACTCCACATGCCACCAAAGTTGTCTGGGTGTCTAAATGGTCGTATTTAATGCTACAAATAAAGTCCAGGTTGTAAAAAACTAAAGTTATCCTTTAAGTTGCATATAGCTACTTATGTACAATCTAAAATCTCAAGTACAGGCAAGTCGATATGATTAATTGCAGTGCGTGCATAAGACGGTTTTGTGTATGTATCACACAGATGTCTTCCTCTAATTCATGTCTTGATATCATACTGTTTGAATATGACATTTTATGAGTCTTAACCTCAGCTATCTTTAATAAAAACTGTATGTTGACTCTGGTTTATGTTAATGTTTGGCCTGCATGTCCACATTCTCATTGCTTCCCACACTTAGTGTGCAAATGTAGGAGGCCGCAGGCAGCAAACAATCAGCATTACTATGCAGTCTGTGAAAAACAGAATTTTTGCAATGATTTCCCACACTTGATACTAAAGACAGATGCAAAACAAGGTTACTATCACAGTATTTTTGTTGTTCTCCTCAACCTAAACTGGTAATATTGCCAGTAGTTTACCTGCATACACTATGAATAATCTGTTGTTTTTGTAACAGCTACCGTGGGGAAAACAAGTATTTGATACACTGCCGATTTTGCAGGTTTTCCCACTTGCAAAGCATGTAGAAGTCTGTAATTTCTATCATAGATACTCTTCAACTGTGAGTGATGGAATCTAAAACAAAAATCCAGAAAATCGCATTGCATGATTTTTAAGTAATTAATTAGCATGACATAAGTATTTCATCCATCAGAGAAACAGAACTTAATATTTGGTACAGAAACCTTTGTTTGCAGTTACAGAGATCAGACGTCTCCTGTAGTTCTTGACCAGGTTTGCACACTCCTCCGCACAGATCTTCTCCAGATCCTTCAGGTTTCGGGACTGTTGCTGGGCAATATGGACTTTCAGCTGACCTGAACCCAAAGATTTTCTATTGGGTTCAGGTCTGGAGACTGCTAGGCCACTGCAGGACCTTGAGATGCTTCTTACGGAGCCACTCCTTCGATACCCTGGCTGTGTGTTTCGGGTTGTTGTCATGCTGGACAACCCAGCCACGACCCATCTTCAATGCTCTTACTGAGGGAGGGAAGTTGTTGGCCAAGATCTCGCGATACATGGCCCCATCCATCCTCCCCTCAATACGGCGCAGTCGTCCTGTCCTCTTTGCAGAAAAGCTTTCCCAAAGACTGATGTTTCCACCTCCATGCTTCACGGTTGGGATGGGGTTCTTGGGGTTGTACTCATCCTTAGCCTGAGTGTCCATTTTGTACTTTAAATTGAAGCAGTGGTCCCCTTCAGAAGCCAAAACAACTGATGCCCTCCACTCCACAATTTATATCAGTTATTAATAATTAGAGGAGAAGCAACTAATAACAAGGGATCCAAGCTGGATTTTGGTGAAATAAAGGTCTTCTTCATTTCAAAAGCTGTCTTTCATTTGAAGATTGTGTTAATGTAGCGGTGCACAGAATGACGTCACAGAGGCTCAATCTGGTGCCACATATTTAATATGAATTTCTGTAACATACAAAATATATTCATTCCTTGTTACAATTTCCACACAGCGTTGTCAGTATTCGATTTGACCACAGATACTCTCGCTATCAGATACGATAACGACATTTTTTTCTTGTCCTGACATCTTTTCCATTGACCCCCATTTCTTATTTAGCGGTCATGTAACATCTAAACATCGGTGGCGTGGGCTCCCTCACACGAGGGCTCATTGCTGGTGGCCGCCCCACGCTCCGTCTACCACATTAGCCGCTAACATGCTAACATCAACAACGATATCCTAATTAATCAACAAAACTGAGAACAGTGAAACACAGGTACAGTGTCCACATTACCCTTGCCCGTGAGCACATTATATCATCATCAGCTTACCTGTAACATACAAAATATATTCATTCCTTGTTACAATTTCCACACAGCGTTGTCAGTATTCGATTTGACCACAGATACTCTCGCTATCAGATACGATAACGAGATTTTCCTGTCGCGCTTCCTCTACACTCACTCGTGTAGCCATACTGACACCTACTGGCGGTCCACAGGTGCTGCTGAATCACATCGTCTTAATGAACACATACAAACACACAGTAGAAATAAAAAGAACCATCTCAACTAATGTCAACCCTCAGGAACAACTGCCCTCAAAACCAAAGCAAGGCTTATTTGTGCCACACTCTCCCCCTCAATTTTTAAATGTCCACAGACATTTAGTTATCAAAGAACACTTCCACTTAACATATTGACTTTCCCTCTCACTGAAATCACGGTATTACTCCTAAATGGGTCTCACTGCTACATGACATCTATTGCACTTGTAATAAACTGATGAATCCACAGTTTCCATTTTTTTTCTGTACATCCATTACCATTTACCATACATTTTCAGTGGCAGTAAACTCAAAATCCATACAGACCATTTTGCAGTGTAACAGAACTCAAATTTCGGCCTCAGTTCTCTTAGTCTGTTACCAGTCCCTTTTCTCGTTTACCACACATGTCACATATGTTTTGTTTTTTTTTTCACTTGGCACAAGTGTCTTTTGCAGTGTTCATTTCACTGTCACAACTCAGTCTCTTCTCATTCATGTGTCTTTTTTTCCCACCCTGTAAGATGTCCCTATGCAGTGTGATTAACTCATTACCCCAATACCTGGTGTTATCCACGGTCGCCACAGTCTGTTGCAGGCTGGAGACATACTCACGTTCAGGCTGTCGACACCAACCTCCACGACGGCTGGTTCACCCAAGGCTCTGTAGGTCAACATCCTCCGTGGCCGTCTCTGTCTCTGCGGGTAGGCGGCTGCAGATGACGGGGCTGGAACATCTTCCTCGGATGCTGGTTCCTCAGATGACTCTTGCAGACTCTCTCCAGGTTCAGCAACATGGTCCTCCCCACCTGCCGCTGGTGTAATGTCCATGACATCTCTCTCCACTTCCTCTCGTCCTGACCCTCTCTCTTGATGCACCATCTCTGGCACAAAAGGCTCGGCATCTGGATTCATACGCACAGTTCCATGACTTGGTCGCTGGTGGTGTGGGAAACGGCAAACCAATTCAGCATCCTCACTGTTTTCACTGTCTGAACTCCCCACTTGTCTGTTTGTGTGTTTCTTCTTTGTTCTTGACTGTGTCTGTCGTCCCACCTTTTCCTGTTTAGCATTCCCTTCAAGTTCATCCAGGGGCAGGCTATCACATGGGAGTAGCAGATTTCTATGCAAAACACGACTTTTGCCTCCACCCTCTGGGACAACCTCATACACTGGACTATCACTGCTCCTTCTTGATACTACCACATGGATTTTATTTTCCCAGTAGGATCGCAGTTTCCCAGGTCCTCCTCTTTCTGACAAATTACGCACCAGTACACGTCCACCAGGTTGAAGTTCAGCTCCATAAGCTCTTTTGTCATATCCCCTTTTGCCTCGGGAGGCTTCTCTGGCTGCAGTTTTCGAGGCTATCTGATAAGCTTGTTGCATTCTGGTTTGCCAGTTCCTGACATACTCAGCATAACTTTCTGATGTCTCACTGGGCTGGAGGTTAAAGAGCAGGTCTACTGGGAGACGGGGAGAGCGCCCATAAAGCAAGTAATATGGAGAGAAACCGGTGGCCTCACTGCGGGTGCAGTTATAGGCATGCACCATCTTGGGTAACGAGCTCTTCCAGTCAGCCTTTTGTTTTTGGGTGAGTGTGCGGAGCATTGACAGGAGTGTCCTATTAAAGCGCTCCACCTGTCCATTGCCTTGTGGGTGGTAACAGGTGGTGTGAGAACCTCGAACATCACAAGACTTCTGCAGCTGGGCCATCAACTGGTTTTCAAACTCTCTACCCATGTCATGGTGAATCTTTTTGGGGAACCCAAAACGAAGGGCAAAGTCATTGAACAGTTTCTCCACAACAGTTTTTGCAGATTTATTTCTTGTGGCATAGGCCTGAGCAAAACGGGTGTAATGGTCCATGACAATTAGAATGTACTCAAATCCCTGTTTACAAGCTTCCAAATGCAGGAAGTCAACAGAGACTAACTCAAATGGGTGTGTAGTCACAATGGGTATCAAAGGGGCTCTGGTTGCTCTGTGTGGTCGCTTGGCTTTCAGGCACTCACACACTTGAGTCACAAAATGTTCAGTGTCACTGTACATGTGAGCCCAGTAGAATCTGTCCCGGATCAAATTTAGAGTCCGTTCGACCCCCAGATGTCCCATTTCTCTGTGCAGCTCATGAAACACTGTCTGATGATGTTCTTTTGGTAAGACAAGCTGGCTTTTGCCTCCTGCTTTCCTGTAGAGAATCCCATTTTCATCCATGTACAGTTTTTGCCACTGCCTCAGCAAAGCTCTTACATCTGCAGGCTCACTTTTAAGAGACTTTCTGGAAGGGGGCCTGTTGTTCATCTTGTACTGTAAAACTTTACCAATGACTGAATCTTTCTGTTGACTTTCCTTGATCTGTTCTGGTGTTAATGGCTGTGTGGGTGAGCATGCATCACTCACCAAGGCCAGCACATCTATGCGAGCTGTCGTTACCCAAGGGGGTGGAGCATCTTTCTGTGCCATGACTCCCTGAACAGATGCGCTGATCACTTCCTGGTTCACTTCCTCTGTACACTGCTGAATGAGTTCATTTATGTCCAGTGGCATGCGGGAGAGGCCATCTGCGTCAGCGTTGTGCTTACCAGGCCTGTACTTAATGGAGAAGTTAAAATCGGCCAATTCAGCAACCCACCTGTGACCAGTGGCATTAAGTTTAGCTGTTGACAGGATATATGTAAGGGGGTTGTTGTCTGTATATACCTGGAAGTGAGGTGCATGATACAGATAATCCCTAAAACGCTCGCATATGGCCCATTTCAGTGCTAAGAATTCTAACTTCCCTGAGTGCATGTGATAGTTTTTTTCAGGTGGAGTCAGTGTTCTGGAGCCGTACCCAATTACTACCATCTTGTGATTCTGTCTCTGATAAAGTACTGCTCCCAATCCCTCCTGAGAGGCATCACAATGGAGGATGAAAGGTTGTGTAAGGTCTGGGTATCCCAGGATGGGAGGCTCTATTAGTTTGTCAAGGAGAGAGTTCAGAGTCTCTTGGTGACCTTGTGTCCAGTGTATGGGGGTGTTAGGTGGGAGGTTACCTTTGTTTTTGGTGTTGACCAACTTTTCTTTTTTTTCTGGCTTCCCAGGCAGTGATTTCACAGGCGATGTGGAGAGCAGCTGGTAGAGGGGCTTTGCTATTCTGGAGAAATTTGGTATGTATGCCCGGTAATATGAGAGAAAACCAAGCATCCTCCTCAAATCTCCAACCGTTTTTGGGACCCTCTCCTTTAAAGCTTGCACTGGGGCCACCTCATCAGGATCCATGGTATAGCCTTCACTAGACACCAAACGACCTAGAAACCTCACCTTCCTTTTGAACACCTCACACTTGCGTGGACTGAGTTTTACTCCATGTCCCTGATACCTCTGCAACACAGTCCTCATGTGGGAGACATGGTCCTCAAAGGTAGGGCTATGGACCAGGTTATCGTCCAGGTAAGGCTGACACATGATATCTCTCAAGCCAACTAAACACTCTTCCATGTTTCTCTGGAACTCTGCGGGAGCTGCACTCAAACCAAATGGAATCCTAGTCCACTGATAGAGGCCCCAGGGTGTTACGAAGGCAGTCAGGGGCTGGCTCTCCTCGTCCAGAAAGCCTTGATGGTAAGCTTTCCCCTGATCCAACACAGAGAACCATGAGCTGCCTGTGAGAGAGTCAAGCATGTCCTGAATACGGGGAATTGGGTGGCGATCAGGGACTGATTTTCTGTTCAGCTCTCTGTAGTCACAACACAACCTCAGAGTCCCGTCTTTCTTTCTCACACATACGACTGGTGATGCATATGGTGACTGTGACTGAGTGATCCACCCCCGATTGAGCAGGTCCTGTAGATACTCCTTGACTTCCTGATGTAAAGGTTTTGGGACAGACATGTATGTTTTCTTTACAGGGGTGGTGTCATGGAGGGTGATGTGGAGTTTCAAGGAGGGAATAGAGCCTATGTCATCTTCATTATAGGAAAAAGCATGACACTCTTCTCTTAGTAACTGTCTCACCATCTCTCTTTGGGCCTTGCTTAAGTGACTAAGGTCAACTTGGGGATCCCACTGAGCTGGAGTCTGTGTTTCTGTTTTGCCACCACTTGCTTGGCTTCCTCTTTCCATAGGTACTGTGTCACCTTGTTTATTCTCTTGCTGTTTTCCACCCTCACTTACATTTATCTGTTCTGTTCTAACAGTGTAACTGGTTTTAAATGTTTTAAGGTGACCCAAAACCATACGTTGGTTGATCATTACGTCTTGCTTGTTGGTGTTAGCAATGGGGACGGGCACATAACCTGACCTATCATTAGGGACAGTGATTAGACCCTCCTCGATAGTGACACCCTGTGGTAGATTTGACTGCTCACTTGGGACTAAAAGCAGATCCTGACCTTTGAACTGAGCCCCAGTATTAACTTTAACATAGGCAACAGTGACCTGTTCAGCCGCTAAGCTGATTCTCCTCTTCCCCATGTGCACTATTCCTACACCTTCATCACTATCTGAGTTCTGGATTATCTTAAGCAATGTCTGGGCTGTTTTAAATGTTACCGAAAAGGCATTACATACCCTTCTGATGGTCTCTGCCTTTGGGTGCTGACTGGCTGCTCCACCTACCACTTCTTCTATCACATTATAGCCAATGATAGGTTGTTCAGCCACATTTGGGTCACTAGACACGAGAATGGGTACCCACAGGGGCTCTGACTGAGCTGAATCTTTGCCTAGTCTGAATTCCACTTCCACCCAACCCAGGAAAGGAATTTGTGTCTGGTTGGCAGCTAGTCCGATCAGTGTATCTGACTCTAACCGTGTGGTATGGCAAGTTCATTTTTCTCCATTCCTCATTAATGAGACACGCCTGGGCCCCTGAGTCCCATAATGCTTCTACTGGAACCCCACCCAGCTGACAATGGACGATGCATCTTTTACCAATGAGGTTCAGGAGTTTTGCTTTGCGTCGAGGTGGAAGGTAGTTGACTGATGTTGCATGGGGAGGTGTAGAAGAGGGGGTGGTGCAATGCTTGACGGGACTGGAAGGAGAGTCGTGGGCTACTGAGGGTCCCCGCTCAGCAGCCCTCTCCAGTTTCCCTGCTGCTCTCTGCTTCGTCGACAGCCTCTGGAGAGGTGCCCCTCCTGACCACACCTATAACAATGCCTGCATGACTCACCTAACTGGGCGTCCTGGCATGCTCTGCAACCCCTTGGCCTTCTACGGCTCTGTGTGTCCGTTCCCTCTGTCTGATTTTTCTTAGTAGCTTCCACTGTTTCTTGCACTAACTTCTTTATTTCCTGCACCTCAGCTTTCAGCCCCTCTATGAGTTGACTGGTATCTTCGCCCTGGTCTGTGTTTCGCCCCTGATTTTTCTTACCCTTCTTTGCTATCTCTTTGTTATTTCCTGTTTCAGTTCTGCCTTCCCTCATTTCAGTTTCTGCACTAACAGACAGTTGCCAGGCATGTGGGTATGCCTCTACCTGCACTTCACTGACTCTTGGGGGCCTACTCATAACTGCCTTTCTCAGTTTATGCTGCCTTTCCTGTTCTAGGTTTGAAGCCTCACTTACTCGCTCAATTAACACATCATCTGTTACAGAGGGATCACTTAAATAAGGCTTAAGCTGGAACTTCACTGCATCACTCAACAGTCCTGTGTCTACAGAGCGAAGGAATTTTCTTTGAATTAGCTCTGGACTGAACTTCTCACCTTCATCCTCATCATCTGATTTCCACAATAATTTTTCTTTCAGTTCAATGGCCCTAAATAAGAAATTCTGAGCAGACTCCTTTGGCTCTTGTGAGATGTTCATTAGTCGGTGCAATAGATCAGAGGAGGAGCCCACTTTGAAGTGACCTCTGAGGATGGTCTTGAGTGTGGGGAGTGTCAGTCCTCTCTTAATTTCCAGCATCTCCCTCAGGTGAAGGCCTGGGCTTACTGCACGTATGACTGCTTCAATGATCTCAGATTCAGAATGTCCTTTCCGTTGGCCAGACTCTATTTGGTTGATGAGACTTGTATAGGACAGTTTGTCTCGCTGACCCGCTTCACCAATCTGTCCACAAATCCGGAACTCCCTTCTCAGAGTCACCTCTGGCAGTGAGGTTAGCGGTCCAACTGCAGTCAAAGTGTCCTCTACTCTTGTCTTTATTTTCAGTCTCTCACCTAATATCCCAATTTCCTTCTGCAACTGTTTTTGGGCCTCATTCTGTTCCTGCTTTGGCCTTGTTCGTTCCTCATCCTGGGCGTCTGACTCACTGGTCTCCTCTAACTCCGTTCCTGATGTATTTAGTTTTGGCTGTTTCAGGGAGCTCATGACAGACAGCAGGTGCTGAAGGAACTGCTCAAATGATTCTGAGTCCTCCTCCTCTTCTATGTCATCTAAAGTTTTCTCTGCCAACCTGATGAGGGCTCGTCGAGTTTGGCTTGCAAACCCTCCCACTGGCTCACTACACTTTAGATGCTCGCACACAGAGATGAGCTCAGACTTTTCTAGTAGCAGTAACATTCTGCTTACTTCGTCCTGCAGCTGCTCCATGGTCCGTCAAACTAGTTCAGGCTCGTCTCCTTTGGATTGGACCACTGGCTGGATCACACTCCTCCTGGCTAGCTCGCCAAAATATGTAGCGGTGCACAGAATGACGTCACAGAGGCTCAATCTGGTGCCACATATTTAATATGAATTTCTGTAACATACAAAATATATTCATTCCTTGTTACAATTTCCACACAGCGTTGTCAGTATTCGATTTGACCACAGATACTCTCGCTATCAGATACGATAACGACATTTTTTCTTGTCCTGACATCTTTTCCATTGACCCCCATTTCTTATTTAGCGGTCATGTAACATCTAAACATCGGTGGCGTGGGCTCCCTCACACGAGGGCTCATTGCTGGTGGCCGCCCCACGCTCCGTCTACCACATTAGCCGCTAACATGCTAACATCAACAACGATATCCTAATTAATCAACAAAACTGAGAACAGTGAAACACAGGTACAGTGTCCACATTACCCTTGCCCGTGAGAACATTATATCATCATCAGCTTACCTGTAACATACAAAATATATTCATTCCTTGTTACAATTTCCACACAGCGTTGTCAGTATTCGATTTGACCACAGATACTCTCGCTATCAGATACGATAACGAGATTTTCCTGTCGCGCTTCCTCTACACTCACTCGTGTAGCCATACTGACACCTACTGGCGATCCACAGGTGCTGCTGAATCACATCGTCACTGATAATGAAAACACTGTACCCCTCGTTTCTCAATAAATTTGAAACATTCCTCTTAATGAACACATACAAACACACAGTAGAAATAAAAAGAACCATCTCAACTAATGTCAACCCTCAGGAACAACTGCCCTCAAAACCAAAGCAAGGCTTATTTGTGCCACATTAACATTCTGACGCCTGGAGCTCTAACTGCTGCGTGTCTGTCCGATCAAACTCTTGCCAGCGAAATATGAAGCTTAGTGTGACGGTTGGTGTTTCCGGTGCTTTTATTTTTATTTGCCACTTCTGGTGTTGCTGTCTGTGTGCGCTAACTTTACCCTTATCTTCTGAGGCTCCATTCCCCCCTGCTGCGTCGAGGAGTGATTGGTCACACCTGGATTCACTTCCGAATCAGGACTGCTATTTATACTCTGCGGAGACGCTCCTCGACGCCAGAGTATACTACGTCGTTCCGTGGTACCGGTGGCTTCACGTCTCTCTAGTGGTAAAACCTTTTGAGATTTTGCTTGTGAACTTTCCGTGTGGATTAACCCTGTCTCTCTTTCGTTTGTTTTCCAGTGCCTCCTGCGCCCACACAGCCCAGCACTCTCTGAAGCCTTTTTGTGTTTGTTTGGACCACGTGCCTCATCGCCTGAACCTTTACTTTTCTGTTTGTGTAAATAAACACTGTTCAAACCTTCTCCGTTTCCGCTTTTGGGTCTCCCTCAGATTACACGTCACAGAATACTCTGGCCACAATGGACCCAGCGGAACCGGACCCTATTCGGACTGCCCTTGCCCACCAAGGACAACATCTCGGTCAGCATGAGGACATGCTGCAAGGAGTTCTGGAAACCGTTCAAACTCTCAGTGCTCAAGTCCGCGACCTCTCCACGCAACTCAGCCGCCCGGACACCCGGCTCATTCCCCTGTGATCCCCGCTACACCAGCACCGCCCCCAGCGCCTACCTCCGCCCTGGCCGCCCCCCAGTCTGGTTCACAGCGTGAGCCCCATGTGCCGGCTCCTGAGCCGTTCTCAGGTGAGGTTGGGAGTGCCGGGGGGTTTATTCTACGTTTCTTGTTAGTTTTTGATCAGCAGCCTTAGTTATCCTTCTGATCGAGCTAAAATTGCCTATTCGGTTAATTTATTACGAGGTAGGGCAGCGCAGTGGGCTACCGCTCTGTGGGAACAGCAGTCACCTATCCTTTCCTCTTTTGATAACTTTGCTAGTGAACTGGGTAGGATTTTTGACCACCCCCGGCAGGGACAGGAGGTAGCCAAACGCTTATTTTCGCTCCGTCAGGGCTCAAGATCAGTGGCTGAGTACTCCATAGATTTCCGCATCGCAGCCGCGGAGAGTGGGTGGGGGGAGCTAGAGTTAAGGGGAGTATTTTTACAGAGCCTCTCCAGTGAACTTAAGGACGAATTGGCCTCTAGAGATGATTCTGATTCCTTAGAAACTTTGATTTCCTTAGCCATTCGCATAGATAATCGCTTACGGGAGCGACAGAGAGAGAAATCTCTGATCCGCTCCTCTCGTGTTTTTGAACCAACCCCCTGTGCACTCCCACCAGCTAATCTCAGCCCCAGCTCTTCTCCTCGCCCCACTGCCACCGCTCCTTCCACGCCTTCCCCCACGGAGCCCATGCAGCTTGGTCGAACCCGCTTACACCCCAGTGAACGACAGCGCCCCTTCAACCAAAGACTGTGCATCTACTGCGGCCAGGGAGGTCATTTCCTGGCAAATTGCCCTCAGACCCCAAACGGTCAGGCTCACCCGTGACGGAGAGCGCACTGGTGAGTCAGACTTCCCCCTCTTCCAGCTCTCCCTCCCGCTTTACGGTTCCCTCTTGCCTGCTCTGGGGCCGCGACTCTCTACCTTTAAAAGTATTGATTGACTCCGGAGCAGATGAAAGCTTTATCCATGACGAACTAGCCGCCCAACTTAAATTGCCCCTGGAGCCGCTGCCCCTCCCTAGAAATGTAACCGCCTTAGACGGTCGACTTATAGCTCATGTTAAACAACGCACCGTCCCTGTTACGCTTATTATTTCTGGTAACCACCGTGAAGATATTCAGTTTGTAGTCATTCCTTCCCCCCATGTTCCCCTGGTTTTGGGTCTTCCCTGGCTGGTTAAACACAACCCCGTGATCGACTGGAAGACTGCCAGCATAACCACCTGGAGTCCCTTTTGCCATGCCCAGTGTCTCCGTTCAGCCAACCCCTTTTCGGCCCGCTCCTCTGTGCCACCCCCCTCACCCCCGGGGCTTACCTCCGTGCCTCCTGAGTACCATGACCTCGCCCCGGTGTTCAGTAAAGAGTTGGCCCTGACTCTGCCTCCCCATCATCCTTACGACTGCTCCATAGACCTCCTCCCCGGCGCTCCTCTCCCCTCGAGCCGCTTGTATAATCTCTCACGTCCCGAGAGGGAAGCGATGGAGGCGTACATCCAGGATTCCCTCGCCTCTGGTCTCATCCGTCCCTCTTCCTCGCCTCTGGGGGCAGACTTTTTCTTTGTTAAGAAGAAAGACTCTTGCCTTCGCCCCTGCATCAACTTCCGGGGTCTCAATGACATCACGATCAAAAACAAGTACTCCCTTCCTCTCATCGATCCCTCCTTCGAGCCCCTCTGCTCTGCCACCATCTTTTCTAAGCTGGACTTGCGGAACGCTTATCATCTGGTTCGGATAAAGGAGGGCGATGAGTGGAAAACTGCCTTTAATACTCCCCTAGGTCATTTCGAGTACTTAGTTACGCCTTTTGGTCTCACTAACGCCCCTGCAGTTTTTCAGTCCCTTATCAACGACGTACTGAGAGACATGTTAAACCGGTTTGTGTTTGTTTATCTCGATGACATTTTGATTTTCTCCCGTGACCTAGCCGAGCACAAGCAGCATGTCCGGTCTGTTCTTCAAAGACTCCTGGAGAATAAACTCTATGTGAGGGCGGAGAAGTGCGAGTTCCACGCTGACTCCGTCAGCTTCCTCGGTTACATCATAGCCAAGGGTCAGTTGAGACCAGACCCAGCCAAGGTACGTGCGGTCACGGAGTGGCCTGTCCCCACCACTCGTAAGGAGTTACTAAGGTTCCTTGGTTTTGCCAATTTTTACCGGCGTTTCATCCGGGACTTTAGCAAAGTAGCTCTCCCTCTAACCCAACTCACCTCAGTGAAAATCCCCTTCCAGTGGTCCACGGAAGCACACCGGGCTTTCACCCGGCTCAAGACGTTGTTTACCTCAGCCCCGGTGCTTAAACATCCCGACCCCGCCCTCCAGTTCGTGGTCGAGGTGGATGCGAGACCCCAACACTCACAAGCTGCAGCCCTGTGCGTTTTTCTCCAGACGACTATCCCAGGCAGAGCGAAACTACGATGTCGGAAATAGAGAGTTGCTGGCTGTGGTTTGGGCCCTGCAGGAGTGGAGGCACTGGCTGGAGGGCGCTACGGTCCCCTTTTTAATCTGGACCGATCACAAAAATCTCGCTTATCTACGGTCCGCTAAGAGACTTAATCCCCGTCAAGGCAGGTGGGCTCTCTTCCTGAGTCGGTTCAATTTCTCCCTTTCTTTTCGCCCTGGCTCTCGCAACGTTAAGCCGGACGCCCTGTCCCGCCTATACGCCTCTCCCTCGGATCCGGAGCTCCAGGACCCCATTCTTCCGCCGGCTTGCATCATGGGCATGGATACATGGGAGATTGAGTCCGTCGTGCTTAAGGCACAGAGGCAACAACCGGACCCAGGGTCCGGTCCCCCCAATCGTAAGTTCGTCCCTGATTCCGTCCGATCCCAGGTTCTCCAGTGGGCCCACTCCTCCAAGCTGACATGTCATCCGGGCTTCAATCACACGCTCCAGTTCCTCCGTCAGAGCTTCTGGTGGCCTCAGATGTACCGGGATACCCGGGAATTTATTGCTGCTTGCTCCGTCTGTGCCCGTGGTAAGGCTTCCCATCAGCCTCCGGCGGGGTTGTTACGCCCCTTACCCATTCCGAGTCGACCGTGGTCCCACATTGCCGTGGATTTTGTCACCGGACTACCTCCTTCTGAAGGTAACACTGTCATTCTGACTATTGTTGATCGATTCTCTAAATCTGTTCACTATGTCCCCCTGCCTAAACTGCTTTCTGCCCTCGAGACTGCTAGTCTACTGGTAAATCATGTCTTTAAGCTCCACGGGATTCCCCTCGATGTGGTCTCGGATCGGGGTCCCCAGTTTGCGTCACAGGTATGGAGGGAGTTCTGTAAGGCAGTGGGCGCCACGGCGAGCTTGTCCTCCGGCTATCACCCCCAGACTAACGCCCAGACAGAGCGTGCAAATCAACACCTGGAGTCCGCCCAGTGACCTCAGCCCTCCGACCGTCGCCCCACCTCCCCCCCGACTCATTGACGGTCATCCCGCCTACACGGTGTCTCGGATCCTGGATGTCCGCCCGCGCGGCCGGGGGTTCCAGTACCTGGTTGACTGGGAGGGTTATGGCCCGGAGGAACGCTCCTGGGTCTCCAGGGGTCTCATTCTGGATGAGACACTTCTCCGTGACTTTTATGCTGCCCATCCGGGCAAACCGGGTAGAACGCCTGGAGGCGTTCGTTGAAGGGGGGGTACTGTGACGGTTGGTGTTTCCGGTGCTTTTATTTTTATTTGCTACTTCCGGTGTTGCTGTCTGTGTGCGCTAACTTTACCCTTATCTTCTGAGGCTCCCTTCCCCCCTGCTGCGTCGAGGAGTGATTGGTCACACCTGGATTCACTTCCGAATCAGGACTGCTATTTATACTCTGCGGAGACGCTCCTCGACGCCAGTGGTAAAACTGTTGTGTATGAATATTAAAAACTTCCCTTCCCATAATGCCTTGTGTTCAGGCGGGCGCTATGTAAGAATAGAGCGCCCCCATTTCACTCTCTTCTGCGGGGACCAGATATGTACAGCGTCATGTTACTGTACGAGATACAGTGATCAATAAATGCTCTTTTATAATGTTCAGCACTTCACTCTCCGCCTCCTTATGTGTATGCATGACCTTACTCGGACACAACATACTGGCGACGAGGTGTGGAATAATTAACCACGACTTTGGAAGCGGATGGAAGTTGCTACACGGACGGCGACGTTAGCAGAAGAAGCTAGCACAACGATGGCAGTGTACAGCAGCGAGACGGGCTTGTGCTTTGATGAAAGCAACGAAAGTTTCAAGACGTACGAGCAAAGATTTGCACAGTTTGTGGAAGCCAACGGAATTGCGCAAGGAAAACAACGGGCTGTTTTCTTATCCGTGGTAGGTGCAAAGACTTTCTCATTACTGACAGACTTACTAGCACCGAAAAAGCTGTCTGACTGCACATTAGAGGACTTGTTAAAAGCACTGAGAGAATTCTATGTGCCGAAGAAAAATGTGTTAAGTGAACGTTACACATTCCGTGTTCGAAAGCAACAAAATGGAGAGACTGTGGCTGAATATGTGGCTGCGTTAAAAGGACTTGCATCAACCTGTGAGTTCGGTGATAGATTGGATGAGCAGCTGAGAGACCAGCTAGTTTATGGAATTAGCAGCAAAGAGCTATGAAGCAAGCTGTTAAGTGCCGCTTATGGAGAAAAGCTGAAGTGGGCGAAAGTCATGGACATTGTTCACAATTTCGAGTCCACCACGAGCAGTCTGAAAACAATTCAGCAAACACCGCTTCGAACCGACAGCGTGAGCTACAACAAGGGAAAACCTCACGCGCGCCAAAACGATTCTGAGAGGAAACAAAAGTCAAGTGCCAGCGGCGGTGACAACAACCAGTGCTACCGTTGCCAGAGAGAAGGGCATTCGCCTGCGAACTGCAAATACAAAGATTTCCAGTGCAGAGCGTGCAACAAGAAAGGACATCTGGAGCGAGCCTGCAGAACGAAGGAATCCGGCAAGCAAGGCGGTGGTCAGCGAGCGTTAGCGAGGAGCGCCCCAACCGAGCGAGAGACCCACACCGTCCTGAGAGAGCCACCGGACAAGGGGACAGGTGATGGGCAGAGCCAACGGCCAGCATCGCCTCCCGAGGGAGCCGCATACGCACCAGGACAGCCTCCAGACGCAGAGAATTGTACAGACACTGAAGTAGCAGGGGTCTCAAAAGACTTTGAACTATTTACATTGAAAGGTGACAGTGAGTATGTGAAGCCATATATGGTTATGGTGAGATGCAATGGTGTCAAAATTAAGATGGAAGTGGACACAGGTGCAGCAATGAGTGTAATATCTGAAAAGCTGTACATAAAGCGGTTTAAAAAGTGTAAACTGCAACCATGTGAGGTGCATCTTAAAACGTACTCCTCAGAGCCAATTGTGCTTATGGGTCAAATCCAAGTGAAAGTACAGTGTGGTGAGCAAACAAAACAGCTGACACTCTTAGTGGCAAAGGGGAGTGGTCCAACACTAATGGGCAGAAATTGGATGCAGCACCTGCGCTTAGACTGGTCTAGAGTGAATCACTTACCAGTTACTGATCCTCTATCAGAGATGTATGAGAAATACTCTACTGTGTTCAATGCAGACCGTGGGGTCATTTCAGGTGTAAAAGCAAAACTTAGAGTGATGGAAAATGCCAATCCAAAATTCTGCAAGGCTAGAACAGTGCCTTATGCACTGACTGCAGCAGTGGATAAAGAGTTAGACAAACAGCAGGAATTGGGAGTTTACACTCCAGTGGAGTATAGTCCAACTCCAATTGTGAGCATACCAAAAACAAATGGTGAAGTCAGAATTTGTGGTGACTACAAGGTAACCGTAAATCCATGGTTAGAGGTAGACAAATACCCTCTTCCTAAAACACAGGATCTGTTTGCCAAATTAGCTGGTGGAAAATATTTCACAAAGCTAGATCTTACCCAAGCTTACCAGCAGGTGGAGGTAGATGAAGACTCCAAGAAATACTTGACCATAAATACACCAAAGGGGCTTTACCAAATGAACAGGTTACCCTATGGAATAGCTAGTTCCCCGGCAATATTCCAACGTATTATGGATCAGGTGCTTCAGGGTTTACCTAAGGTTGTATGCTACCTTGACAACATATTGATCACGGGATCAACTGAGGCAGAACACTGGAAAAATGTCGATCTGGTGTTACAGCGCTTACAAGACAGAGGCATACGGGTGAACAGAGACAAATGTAGCTTCAGCCAGCCAAGTGTAACCTACTTGGGGCACAAAATTGACTGTGAAGGGTTACACCCTGTAACCTAGAAAGTTGAAGCAATAGTCAACGCTTCAGCTCCGAAAAATGTCACAGAGCTTAGGGCCTTTTTAGCCTTACTGACGTATTATGGGAAATTTATGGAAAATCTCTCAACCATTATCAAACCAATGACAGTGTTACTACAGAAGGACAGTCAGTGGAACTGGTCCACCCAATGTCAAGCCGCGTTTGAGAAGACAAAATCACAGCTGGTGTCTTCTAGTGTTCTCACACATTTCGATCCACAGTTGCCGATCTTACTGGCTTGTGATGCAAGTGCATATGGGTTAGGAGCTGTGATATCACACCAAATGACAGACGGTAGTGAACGACCAATAGCGTTCGCGTCACGTACCCTGAGTAAAACAGAGCTGAATTACTCACAAATTGAGAAGGAAGCGTTAGGCATCATTTTTGGTGTACAAAAATTCAGAGATTATCTCTATGGCCGGAAATTTGTATTGGTCACGGACCATAAGCCACTTGTAAAAATACTGGGACCAACGACAGGAGTACCAGCATTAGCTGCTGCGCGTCTTCAGAGATGGGCTTTATTGTTGTCAGCTTATCAGTATGACATAGTCTACAAAGCGTCTTTACAACACGCCAATGCAGATGGGTTATCCCGATTACCGCTACAGAAAGAAGCGCCTCAGAGCAACCCAGAATTCAGAGTGTCGTGGCTAGAATCTATCCCTGTGTCAGCAAAAGACATACAGAAAGAGACAGACAAAGACAAAATACTTACCAAGGTGAGACATCTTATACAAACCGGATGGCCAAAACATGTGAGTGAAGGTGACTTAAAACCATACTGGAACAGACGTAATGAACTTACCGTGGAAGCAGATTGTGTTTTGTGGGGGTTAAGAGTAATAATACCTACCGCATTGAGACCTAAAATGTTGAAAGAACTACATGAAGAACATTTGGGCATTGTTAGGACAAAGGCTTTAGCTAGGAGCCATTTTTGGTGGCCAAGCCTGGATATTGAAATTGAAGCCATGGTAGAAAGCTGCCCTACTTGCCAGAACAATAGGCATGCACCTAACAAAGCACCAGTGCACCCATGGAAATGGCCAGAGCTGCCATGGGAGCGAATTCACATAGATTTCGCAGAAAAAGGTAAACACCAATTTTTATTGGTTACTGATGCATATTCACGTTGGCCAGAGGTGAAATTAATGACAAGTACCACAGCTACAGCTACTGTTGAAGCTATGAGGAGTCTCTTTGCAGCGTATGGGCTCCCCCAAGTGGTTGTTTCAGATAATGGCCCACAGTTGGTTTCAAAAGAGTTCGAAACATTTTTGGAAGCCAATGGAGTGAAACATATCAAATCAGCTCCATACAATCCAGCCTCCAATGGATTAGCTGAGAGGTTGGTCCAAACATTTAAACAGTCACTGGATAAACAGAAAGATTCTGGACGATCATTGCAACACTGTATAGATAGCTTTCTATTCAGTTACCGAAACACCCCATGCTCCTCTACAGGAAAAACACCAACTCAGTTGTTTCTAAAAAGAAATGTCAGAACCAGGTTGTCACAAGTGACACCAAAGTTTTCTGTGCAAATGCAAGAAAAACAAGAAAAAGTGAAAAAAGAACAAACTCGTGTGAGAGTCTTACAGCCAAATCAAAGGGTGCTGGTTAAGAATTTCCGGGGAGGAGAAGGAAAGAAATGGAAACATGGTGTAATTGAACAAATGCTGGGTCCTCTTACTTACATGGTTAACATAGATGGACAAATAAGCAAAAAGCACATTGATCAACTGATTGCTAGTAAGATTTCTGGTGAATGTACAAACACTGAGAATGATGAAGTGATGGCCGAACAATTGTGTGATCCTCCTGAAACAGAGATTGTACCCAGTCTTGAACTGGAAGGAGATGAATTGATTGTATTGGAAGGAGATGATTTAAATGAAATTGAGGATGAACCAGTCAGTACACGACCACAGAGAATCAGGCGTGCTCCTGAACGTTTAACATACAGTGTTAAAATGTAATGTGTTAATGTTGAAATCTAATGATTTCATGAGGTTATTCTGTAAAAGATACAGATGTTTTTTTTGTTATGGGTTCAGATGGACTGACCATGATTTGTAAGTGTAAGGAAACACTATTGTTTTGTTTTAACAGAAATTAATGAGGTTAAAGGTTTCCGGGGAGGAATGTTGTGTATGAATATTAAAAACTTCCCTTCCCATAATGCCTTGTGTTCAGGCGGGCGCTATGTAAGAATAGAGCGCCCCCATTTCACTCTCTTCTGCGGGGACCAGATATGTACAGCGTCATGTTACTGTACGAGATACAGTGATCAATAAATGCTCTTTTATAATGTTCAGCACTTCACTCTCCGCCTCCTTATGTGTATGCATGACCTTACTCGGACACAACAAAAACCTTTTGAGATTTTGCTTGTGAACTTTCCGTGTGGATTAACCCTGTCTCTCTTTCGTTTGTTTTCCAGTGCCTCCTGCGCCCACACAGCCCAGCACTCTCTGAAGCCTTTTTGTGTTTGTTTGGACCACATGCCTCATCGCCTGAACCTCTACTTTTCTGTTTGTGTAAATAAACACTGTTCAAACCTTCTCCGTTTCCACTTTTGGGTCTCCCTCAGATTACACGTCACACTTAGATTTTTTCAGGATATCCTAAAACATCAAAATGATGTTGTGTTTAAGGTGGAAGAGGTTGAAAGAGGAAGAGGAAAAACATGTGTCATCACTGTTCGAGAGCTCTGATCTATACAATATTCATATTTGATACAACACTAGAATTCAACATCAGTCGAAGACAAGCAAGTGTATGACAGTATTATTTGCTGCAGAAATGCAATACAACATTATATCATAAAGTATCAGGAAGAAAACTGAAAATGATTTAGGATGACTTTTTATTTAATATTTTCAATTACAAGAAAGAACAAATGAACAAGTTGACAACAGACTGTCAAGAAAGTAAAACAAGAACACAAACAAAAACATGGGGGCTCCTTGAATGGTAATACTATAATTATTGTCCAGTGTCTTTACTTGTTAGTGTGTGGCATCCTCAATCGATTTGATAAAAGCAGTCCATTTCTTCCATTTCCTGTGAAAGATTGCTCCACTAGAACTGAGAGAGAAAGTCATCTTTTCCATTAAACACATCTCCTTCACTCTGTCAATCCATTGATTAATGCTTGGAGATTCAGTTTTATACCAGCATTTTGTTATAGCTTTTTTACAGGCCATCAACATTATTTTACATAAATACCAGTCTTTTTTAATAATCACATTTTCGTTTAAAACACAAAAATAGAGGACCATGACATCATTAGGAATTGTGTATCCCAAGATCTTTCCCACAGTAATACATACAATACCCCAAAAAGTTTGAATTTTTGGGCATAACCAGAATATATGGGAGTGGTCTGCGTTCATGTTTCCGCACTGCCTCCAGCATTGTTCTTGTGATTGAGAGAATTTGCTTTTTATAAGAGGTGTAATGAAAAAATGAATCAAATTTTTCCAGCCAAATATTCTCCACTTCTTTGAGCTTGTAGATGAATGCTGTGCACGCCACATAGAACGCCAAACCTCCTCTGATATTTCTATGTTTAGTTCTTTCTCCCATTTTGTTCTAATGTATCCTGTGTTGATCCCATTCTGTTTCTGAAGACCCTGGTAAATTTTCAAAATTATTTTCATATTCTTCTTTTTGTAGGCTTCAGTCAGAATATCTATCACTGTATTGCCCTCTCTGGACAGTGCTGGTTTGATTCTTTTATTGTAATAATCTCTTATTTGAAGATATCGGAAAAAATCTTTGTTTTCTAGTCCGAATTCTCTTTGTAGCTGACTAAAACTTTTAAAGCGCCCTTTGTGAATTAATGTGCATACTGCTGTAATGCCCTTGTCCCACCATCGTCTGAATTCAGCATCACTGATTCCAGGTTCGAATCTGGGGTCTAGAGCAGGCCAAATTAATAAATTGATGTCTCCCTCCATATTGTATTCTTTTACCATCTTGCTCCAGATAACCAGTGTTTGTTTGATAATTTCATTTTCATTTTGTTGAGCCAATTTGTTTCCTATCTCCCCTAGTATTGCCTGAATCTGGTAGTTTTCCATCTTGGCCTCTATGTCTTTCCATCTTGCATGATACAGAGGGCAGCATGTACAGACCAAGAACTTTACTTGGGCTGCGTAGAAGTATTGTTTCAGATTAGGCAATGACAGCCCCCCCTCCTCTTTTGGTAGTTGAAGTGTTTTGTACCTGACCCTTGGTCTCTTTCCAGCCCAGATAAATCTCGATATAAGTTTGTCCCAGTGTCTAAATTGTGTTTCTGGAATCATCTGTGGGATGGATTGGAAAAGGTATAACAGTCTCGGTACAACATTCATTTTTATTACCTCAATTCGTGTCTCAAAGTCCATATTAAAGGCCGACCACCGCCCAATATCGATTTTGATATTATTGTTAATGTTATTATAGTTTATTTCAAATGTTTTGATGTGTTCTTTTGCCAATACCACGCCCAGGTATTTAATTACTTTGGAATTCCATTTGATTTTATATTTTTCTCTAAGTTCTCGACCAGGAGAATAATTCAGTGTAAGAATTTGTGTTTTTGCTATGTTTAATTTATAGCCTGAGTATTTGCCATAATCTTCTAATATCGACATCAGAATAGGAAATGTCCTGTCCGGGTCCTGGAGAGCAATAATAACGTCATCAGCAAAGAGCCCTATCCGGTGCTCTTGCTTTCCTATATGGATTCCTTTTAAGTTGTCATTTTGTCTGATCATTTGTGCCAGCGGTTCGATGAATAAGGCAAACAAAGTAGGGCTAAAACAACATCCTTGGCGAGTTCCCCGTTGTAAAATAAATCTGTCTGTTAAGTTTCCATTAATTTTTATCCTCGCTGTTGGCTCTTGGTAAAGACCTTGGATACATTGTATTATCTGTTCATGAATCCCTAGTTTTCCCAGAACCTGATACAGAAACCTCCAATTGACACAGTCAAAGGCCTTTTCTGCATCAAGGCTCACTAGTGCTCCTCTCAGGCCCTGTCTTTGCATCTGATCTATTATGTGGAGAATGCGTCTAATGTTATCCTGAGTCTGCCTGCCTGTAATAAAACCTGATTGATCTTCATCTATCAAATCAGACATAAAATTTTCAAATCTTTTGGAAATTATTGAAGTGAAGATCTTATAATCCACATTTAGAATTGAAATAGGTCTATAGGATTCACAAAGTTCTTTATTTTTATCCTGTTTTGGAATAACCGAAATTATGGCCTCTTTCCAAGAAGGGGGCAGTTTGCCCTCCATAAGAGTCAGATTGAAAGAATTTAGAAGTAGTGGGGTTAATTCCTCCCTAAATGTTTTATACCACTCACTGGGGAATCCGTCACTACCTGGCGTTTTGTTTAATTTTAATCTGCTAATTGCAGCATCTAGTTCCTTTTTTGTGATGCTAGAAATTAGTTTTCTATTTTGCTCTTCTCCAATAGCAGGTAAGTCCAAAGATTCAAGGAATTCTTTCATTTCGCACTCTCCTTTTGCTGTGGGTTGGGTATATAAGTTTTCATAGTAATCTTTAAAAACCCTTTCTATTTCTTCAGGCTCGAATAGTAGTTGTTTCGTTATGGGGTCTCTAATCTTATGTATTGTATGGGAGGCTTGCTGGACCCTAAGTCTTCTTGCCAGATATTTAGTTGCCTTGGGGCCAGATTCATAATAGGTCTGTTTTATGAATCTTAGTCTTTTCTCAACCTCTTGACCTAGAATGTCATCTATCTGCCGTCTTGCACCGATCATCTGTTGCAAAACCAGATCATCTTTATTATTTTTATGTTGCTGTTCCAGTGTTATTAGTTGGTTAACTAACTTCTTATAGTCTTCTTCTTGAGTCTTTTTTTGGTGAGCTGCCCTCGATATCAACCTCCCTCTCATTACAGCTTTAACCGTGTCCCATAATATAGTAGGATCCACTGGGCTGTTCAAGTTGTCCTCCACGCAGCGTTTAATTTCTTTCTTAATCTCCTCCTGTGTATTTTGGTTATTCAGCATACCCACATTTAATCGCCATAAAGTATTTTTGGTTCTCCTAGTTAGATGAATATTGAGGTAAGTAATACTGTGGTCGGACAAGTCAGTTACCCCTATTTTACATTCCTGTACTCTATATCTATCTATTGTGTTCATAAAAAAATAGTCAATTCTGGAGTACACTGCGTGTGGGGCAGAGTAATGCGTGTAGTCCCTCTCTAATGGATGGAGTTCTCTCCAGACATCGAACATCCCCAATTCAGCTAAAGAGGTGCTGACAAGTTTTGATAGATGAGTCTTAGGTCTCTTGTTATTTGTTGTATCCAGTTTAGCATTCAAAATCATGTTGAAATCCCCAGCACATATTAGAATTCCTTCATTTTCCTGGGCTATGATCTCAAACAATAATTTCAAAAATATTCGATCAGAGTTAGGTGGCACATAGACATTGACCAAAGTGACTAGAGTATTATTCAATCTCCCTTTTACTACTACATATCTCCCTTCTTTGTCATTTATTTCTTTGATGACTTCAAAACTGACAGAGTTGGAGATTAATACAGCGACTCCTCTCTTTGGACCTTTCTTAAATGAGCTAAAAAAGGTATTTTAAAATCCAAATCTCCTCAATTTTTCGTGTTCATGCTGAGTTAGATGTGTTTCTTGTAAATATAATACTTGGATTTTTTCTTTCCTCATCTTAGCCATTACTTTTCTTCTTTTAATTGTATTGTTTAAGCCATTCACATTTAAGGATGCTATTCTCACGTTGTTACACTGCATTATGAATTAAAATAAACGAAAACATCGATGGCCCCACTGATAATGCCAAAACGGTGGCATAGAACAAACACAGTAAATATAATAGTTGAACTTCCGGACAATTGAGGATCTTTGCGTCCTCTAACAGTCTGATCCCGTTGGTGGATCGAGGGAAAACCCTCTTCAATAAAGAGGGACCTAACTTAGTAATGACAGGTCCTACGGTGAGGATTAAAGTAATTCTAAATGAGTCCAACTTTAGAACTAAAGAGTAAGAGACAAAAAGAAAATAACCCAGACCTCCGATAGTCACTTTTCTTTTAGCATAGGGATAACAGGGTAACCAATATTCTGACAACTAAAAACACAAGCTATATCAGAACATTCCTACCGGTTTTGCTTCATTATATAATCGCTGATATTAGTCCAACAATCTTCGGAACTCCTGCAGCTTTTCTTTGGCTCGTGCAGCTGCTGGTGTGTGGGTCCTCCGGGATCCCGCATTGCGCTGCCACTCCATGGCCGTGAGGAGCCGTGACTCCCGTCCGACCTCCGCCGGGTACGAAGCGTCTCTCGAGTTCCTGCTTCACCTCCTCCGCGTTGTTGTAGACTCGAGTTCCCGTCGCCCAGTGGATCCTCATCCTGGTGAATGGAGTCTGGAACCAGACACCTTTCTCCTTCAAGATTCTTTTAGCAACATTATACTCCTTTCTCTTTTGCACAACCTCTGTCGCGTAGTCGTGGTCAAATGATAGGACTTTATTCCCCAGCTGTATTTTCTTTCGCCATGCCTCTCTCAGAACTCTCTCTTTGGTAGAGAATTCCAGAAAGTTCACGATAATGGGTCTCGGCTGGGCTCCGTCTGCAGGCTTCTGTGCAAGTGACCGATGCGCTCTTTGAATTTTAAAATCTTCCGTCAGGTGGAGTTCACGTCTAAGCAGGTCCTGAACAAACGTGGCCGCGGACTCGCCCTCTTCTCCCTCTGTAACTCCGTAGATACGGAGATTATTTCTCCTTGATCTGGATTCTAGGTCAGTTAACTTATCACGAAGGGCTTTTTGTTCACTCAGTGAGATGATAAGAGCGTTGTTAGCCTCCTGTGCCCACTCTTCCAGCTTTTCGATCCGCGACTCAGCTTCGTTGATCTTGCTGCTATGCAGCTGCTGTTCAGTGGCGACTTTAGCAAGTTGCTGGTTAATATCCTGTTTGAAATCATTCAAGTCTTTTTTCACATCGCTCCTCAACGTTTCACCAAATGAGCGAAGGGCATCTTTTATTTCTGTTTTCAAGTCTCTTATCTCCTTACTGATAATTCCTAGATCCGTGCCCGTTTCAGCATCGCTTCCAGCGAGGTGTATCGTTTCGTGGCCACCGTCCTCATCCATAGCATGATTAGCTAGCGGTTCCTCCATTTCATCTGTCGTCGTGTTTTTAGCCTGAGTGAGTCGAGTTTTCCTTCCCATTCCAACTTTTCCCCGATCACATTACCGTCAGTATGATTTCTAGCTTTAGTTTTTTGAGTTTTCGGGGGTTTTTACATTTGACTATCACGAGCTCTGATGTAACGCAGCCTACCACGCCATGTCCAAACCCGGAAGTCCAATATTTCAGTGTTTTTGCCATTATGAAGCAAAGTAAACAACAATTTTATTCTTATTTTCTGATAGATTGTCTTGATACATATAGATTAAAAAAATGAACACCGTATTATCATGATGTCTCCTCCTGATTCTCATCTTTGTTGAGATCACATGGAAGCAGCGTGACTCATCACATTCCAGCATTCAGAGGCGTGAGCTGCTGTAAAAATAGCCGAGGTATAAGGCTTGGTGTGGTTAGTTTCTTCTGGCTGTGCTCACAGGAATGTCCGTTAGCCACAGACTGTGGCCCACAGGGAAGCCTGGGGCTGCAGCGTCATGCTGAGGAGGTACTCCTCTGGAAGCAAAGACTGGAGAGGATAGTCATTCCCAGTGAGCATGTTTCCAATGAATAGATGTTTTAAAAATGTCTGTGGTCAATGGTGACAAGA
This sequence comes from Chelmon rostratus, assembly GCF_017976325.1. Taxonomy (NCBI): domain Eukaryota; kingdom Metazoa; phylum Chordata; class Actinopteri; order Chaetodontiformes; family Chaetodontidae; genus Chelmon; species Chelmon rostratus. The sequence goes on along the minus strand of NC_055664.1, from coordinate 17,240,576 downwards.
TGTTTATTGTTTTAAACAATAAAAACGACAAAAATCACAGACTATTTGAAGACTAAACGTTCACATTTACACCCTGTTTAACTGGGATTTGCAGTATCAGCTTTAAACTGAGACATCTGGATTTGTTTCCCTTGGCTCCAGAATGACACTGATACCAATATATACATGATGATGATATTATTAGCATATTGCAGAGAATGAAGCTTTTCACTAATGCAAATCCAGGTGAAATATGGCCTAAATGTGAACACTTAATCAATGTCTTTGACTCATCTGTTCAGTCCAGTCTCCAAGACAGTTGCCATCTACAGGAGCAGATCATTTATTTTCCAGCAGGGCAACAATATCCAACCTAGCCAAACCTAAAAGTTCACCGAAATAACTTCAAAACGACAATTTTAAAGGGCAGGGCCACATTTTTCACGTCAGTCTGCAGACAACAGTCCAGTGTCTGTAGGAGCATTGAAACAGGTCGTGCTTCCTGTTCTTATCAAACATAAACACGTCCCTGAACTCTTAAATGCATGTTTGCACCAATTTCTTACATTCTAGTTGGGTTTGAATGGCTGTGAAGTGATCTTACACCACGTTTCGCCAGATTCACTTTTTAAATGCAGGCTCTGACGTAGATAGTTGGCGCTGCTGCATCCCTTCCTCTGGTTTGTGCATTGTTGTCGTCACACATATGCCCCCTGTCCAGAAGCTAAACTACAGAAAGCTGATGTGTGGACTCAACTTTCTGATGTACAGAGCCGTATTCAGTGGCTGTTTTTCCTCTCTGACGTATACACTGAAAATAGATGGACAGATCTCAGGAGTGAAAAATAAACTTCAGCATGGAAACAACTGCAAAATACAATACAGTATGCTTTTCTTTTTTCTTTTTACAGTTTCAGATCTAACGTTTACTTTTGGTGTGATGGACGGATCAAAGAACACACAGACATGGCCTGACAGAGACACAGTAACATTTGCAATGTTAATACTCGTAGTATAACTCGCTCAAGAGTCTGTCCTCTATTATGAGTCACATATTGAGTGATGAGTATTTTGGTGGCCTGTATTTGACTATGTATAAAATACTTGGAGAGAAGGGACTCATGCCTATAAAAGCACAGATACCCCCATCCTTTGTCGAGCTTCAGACTCAACATAAGTCTTACTTTTAATGAGAGTGAGGCCATTTCACTGTCAGAGTAGCACCTCCCAGGCTACCAGTGGGTGAAGCACACAGTACTCAACTGACAAGTTTAAGCAAAATGTTAAAATTCAGACTGAAGGGGGACTTAACGCTTAAGTGGACCTGGCTCAATAAGCTAAGGTCGATAAAACAGTGGCGTTAACCTGACTCTTTAGTTGGAAGAAAGTCTGAAAGAAAAAAAGAAAAGAAGTGGTCTTTTTAAACTGCCATGATTTATGTTTTTAGAACAGAATGAATCAATGTGAAAACCAAGTAATATCGTGAAAGGTATTCGCCTGAATCAGCTTTACAGTGAGTTTCAGTTCACTGCTCAGCTGTTCTGGACGCAGCAGGCAGATATTTCCCTCGGGAGTCAGCAGCGAGCGGAAACAGAACTGACGGAGAGTGAATATTTGACTCATCGGGTGGCCACAAACACGAGATTGACAAAGTTGCTCCATGCTGCTGGATGTGAAAATAAGCAACTGCTTGCTAACAAGTTCAACATGTTGTAACTGTTTAAGAGAGAAGTAGAGTCATGTCTTAGGTCTAACGTACTGTTCGACACTTTCATGGGATTTACTGTCAAAATAAACTGAGATTGTGCCCAGTGTCAGCTCTGTTAGCTGAGGGCTGTGGCGTGTTGTGCACTGAGTGTATCTAACCGTCATCGAAGGATGAGGTGGTCTCACAGCCTGTAATCTCTGACGATGCTGAAAAGGAGGATGATGATCTTCTTTGGCTTCTTCTCCTGGACCGTTCTGTCACTTGGTAAATTGAATCCATCTGTAGGTCGGTGAGCTGATAAAAAACAGCGACTGCTGACCAATTACACATGAACCAGAAACCATTTCAGCAAAAAGAATCTGCAAAATTATCTTTTCACTAATGAGTCTGACAGGAAAAAGGAGTAGGTCACACATGTGGTCTTCATTTCAGGGTTCAGTTCAGGGTTAATGTTCATCCTCGGAGCTGTTGATGCAGACTGAGGGTTTGAGAAGTGCTTGTCCTGCAGTTTCATTTTGAAGCAGTTGTTTCCAACTTCACTGCCCGGTCTCCCTGCGGGTTTCCTGAGGCGTCATCATTTGAACGGCTGGCATGAGCAACGACTGCTCGGAAACAATACATTGGCTTGCACAATGTAGGGGCGAAAAAAAAAATCTGAGCCCAACTAAATGAGTAATGATGTGCTTTAGTGGATTCATCTTTTAATGCGTGAGATGAAGAGTGTGGCCTACTTCTGTTAAGAGTTATGTAATCTCACTGTAAATCATCAATACTAAAAACTGGGAGTGGAGGGAGTTGTGGCAGGAAATGTTGGAATTTAGGCAACAGAGCAATGGCAAGAAATGTTGGGCTGCAATGGCCACATTTTACGATTGTACGCTATTTTTATGTCAGGCTGGGACTCAAATGCAAAGATCTCAAAAACACAGGTTTATTTACACGCAACCCAGAGACCTCTTTGTTGAGTTTCAAACCAAAGGGCTATGAAATTAACCTAGGGTTAAAAAATCTAAACATTCAATACAATGAAAGGACAAATAGCAAAAAACGCTCCAAAGAGAAGGATAAGGAAAAGAACTATGGCTACAAAACTTGAGTAAACAAAATCACTCAGGGAGGAATAACACAAAAGGCAATGAAAACGACAAAGGAAAGAAATCAACTAGAAAAGATAAAATTAAATTTCACTCCTTAAAAATGGAGGACCTGAAAGGGAAATGGTCAGAAATAACCCCAATGAGATAGAAGAGTTATTAATTAATATATTTTGGAGAAACAACACCCAACAAAAAAACATTTATCATATATACTTCAAATATATATATATATATATATATATATATATATATATATACTTCTCAAAATACGGAATATATTAAAGAAAAATGGGAACTAGAAATGAATGTTATAATTGAAGACTCTGAATGGAATGACATATGGGCAGGATGCCATAAGGGAATTAATAGTCAACTATGGAAAGAATTTGATTGGAAAGTAAAAATTAGATTTTTTAATACTCCCCTAATTGTTTCTATGTATGTGAAGAATTCCAGTGCTGCATTATGTTGGCGAAACTGTGGAAATATTGGAGACACCACAAACATCTTTTGGGATTGTCCGGTATTACGAGGATTCTGGGATGACATCAAAAGGGAGATTGATACTATGCTGGAGATAGATGTTGCTTTAGAACCAAAGCTGTTTTTGTTAGGAATCATACCCAAAGATGTATACAATGCAGAGCAACGCTACACACTGAGGATTCTCTTATTAGTAGCAAAGAAAATGTCAACAGTAAACTGGAGAGAGGTAAAGCCTCCAACTATAGGACAATGGACCCAGAGACTGAAAAATGTATATTTGATGGAAAGAATGACGGCCAGTTCAGCTGAAGGTGGACACTTTTGTTCGAAGATGGTCTCGCGTTTCAAGATATCTGGGGGTTGAAGGAATGGAGTGAAATTAGAGTGAAATCTCTCTCTTTCTCTCCATTATTGTCACTTGTTTATAAATTTCTATTGACTACCTGGTTGTTCATTTGGCAGCTGGTTCTGCTACATGCGTTTACCACTTGTTTTTGTGATGTGATGTGTGTGTAATGTGTCAGGAAATGTCATGTTCAGTGTTCTGTAAAATGTTGAAAACGCTTAAATAAAAAGTTTAAAAAAAAACAAAACAAAAACGGAGGACCTACAATCTCTTAATCTCTAGAACTAGCAAACAAAAAACACTCTTAAAGAGGACTTGGATTTGGCTATGAACAAAACAAAACAGAAGGGCAAAATCTAGACTATATAACTTACAAACAAAACACTCATAAAGAGGAACAAAGGCTTAAGTAGAAATCTCGCTGTGGACATGAAGGACGGGGGAGGACGACAAAAACAATAATCAACACAACAACTCCGGGCTCACTACACACTCATCCCACACACCATGGACACACGCACTTTATCACACACACACATCTATATGCTGGACTTTGTCACACACACATCTATATGCTGGACCTAAGTGTGGACAAACCGACTGTTGCACTCTGTCATTTTGCACAACTGCACTACTGTGCCCATATTTAACTACCAGATGTTTATCCTGTATAACTTAGTTCCATATTTTTATTTCACTATTTTTGTTGTATGTTGTTATTTTGTTAATTTAAACACAAGATATTGTGCTCAAAAAGAAGATTCATTCTCAGTGAAGAACCTTGGACCCCTAATCTGCCTCTATACATGCCAAAGAGCAGTGATTCCTAACACGTCTCTGGGGGTCATCAGGTGGATACCTCCCTTCAACGGTGTTTTGCCTACATAGTCCCACTACACCTAAAGGAGGCTAGGCGGTGAACTCCAGCGTCCCAGAGTCACCCCCCCTAGTGCCAATTCACACTGCTCCTACACAATCCAAACAGCACTGCCACGTTCAACTGACCCAGAGATGCTCCAGGTAGTGGCCAGTACCGATGCTACCATTTAGCTAATGCTAATGTTAATGCTAACTGCTAAGAAGAACAGAAGAAGACAATACAGTTCCGATGCTACCATTTAGCTAATGCTAATGCTAAACACTAACCGCTACCTGCTAAGATAAGCTAGATTCACCTATACTGTTAATGTTAACTGCTAGATGCCAATACTAACTGCTAAGATACTATCACCGCTTTAGCTATTGCTAGCTGCTACAATGCTAGCACAGGCCTAGATGCCACATGTAACTGCCAATTGCCGCACTACCATCATCTACCCCTGCCTCTCACCAACTGCACCAATAAAAGCGGGGTGTGGGAATGCAAACCCTAGTTCGGGTAGGTGGTAGAAAATAAAGGGGTAGAGTCAAAGATGAAAGTATAGATTGGATACAGACCCTTGTTCGGGTAGGGGGTAGAAAGTTTAGAGGGTGCTGAAGGGGGAGGCCTATTCCACAGACTAGATTTAACAGCCTCTTCTAACATTTCCTTCAAAAAGCAAACAAAAGAGGAAAACAACAAAAAAAGAACAAACAAACAAGCCAACTCTGTATCTAACAACACAAACTCTCCTGAACAGGCCACATCCTTAAATTTTGCCCCTGCACTCCCAGCTCCATCAACAGTGAAACAGCTGACCCTGCAACAAAACCTCTACATCCCACTTCAACTGGACAAACCCTGGTCTTCCCACCCCTCTGCTCAGATTCTGTCTTTAAATCTGCATACCTAGTTTTCTTCCTTTCATAAGCTGCCTCCACTGAATTTTCCCAAGGGACTGTTAACTCAATAAAATACACAGTCTTTTTACTCATGGACCATAAGACAATGTCTGGCCTCAGATTACTATAAACTATTTCCTGGGGCCCAACTAGCTTTCCTCTTAAGTCGACCTGCATTTGCCAATCATCAGCCCCTACCAGGCAGCCACCTACCTGCCTTCTCCCTGACTTAGTGGCTCTATTTTTCTCCCCCTCTCAAACAAACTGCACGCCTAACCTCTCCTTTCTAGAACTTCCAGAATTCACCTGCTTCCTTCTCTCTTCAATGCCTGTGGCTAAGCTTCTCAGCACCTGATTATGCCGCCATGTATACCGGCCTTGTGATAAGCTAATTCTAAACCTGACAAAATGTGCTTTAAACTTGCTGTACCTGAGTGGGCACAATTGATCGCCCTGTATCCAGAGACTTAGGTTCTGCGGGGTTGGCAACACATCGTATGTCGCCCCTATCAGAAATTTAATACGGCCTTCCTCTATATTCCACAGGTCCCTCCAACTAAGTTTCCTCTTCTCAACACCTTCCCAATTCAACCATTGTCCCTGTTTGGCCTTCCACTACAAGCTTTCTTTTCTCCTTTAGACCTGCTTTGTTCCACACTGGTTTGCCTGGGCCAAGCCCCAAGCCCTCCCGGCCAAACTGAACATTTTCAACTATTTCTGCATGCCTAAGAGCGGCCTCTGCCTCCTGCACTGCTGCCCTTGGGTTCCATTTCCTCCCCCCAGGAGGATTCGGAAGCACATTGCTAACTAACATGTCCTTACTCCAAGATAACAGAAGTTCTGTCCTAACCTTAGTGCATTTAAACTCCTCTGTTAGACTGGATACTGGCAGCTGGATCATTCCTTTCCCATACAAAGCGACATTGCTTAAGCACCTGGGAGCACCCAACCATTTTCTAATATAAGAGCTAACTAGCCTTTCCATTCTCTCTGCTACAGATAATGGGACTTCATATACTGACATTGGCCACATTAACCTGGGATACAAGCCAAACTGCAAGTACCACAACCTTGGTTTTCCTGGGAGCCCTGATTTATCTATTCTCTCCAGCCCTTCTGCAACATCCTTTCTAAATTGCACAACCTGTTCAACATCATTCAGGTCCACATTATACCACCGTCCTAACTAAGCTCTTGACTGATTTCTCCCTAATTGTTGGGATTTCCTCACCATCTATAGCAAACTTCCTATCACTTACTTTCCGTCTGTATATTAAAATACTCCTTGACTTACTAGGCTTAATCTTCATACTAGCCCACTTGAGATTCTGATTGACTTTATCTAACAACCTCCTTGTACATGGCACTGTTTAAGTTAGCAGTGTCATATCATCCATATAAGCCCTAATTGGTGGAAGACGCATTCCACTCTGCCGTCTCTCCCCACCTAAGACCCACTTGGAAGCCCTAATAATTACCTCCATAGCCATTGTGAAAGCTAGCGGGGAAACTGTACATCTTGCCATAATACCAACCTTCAATCTTTGCCAGCCTTGCCAGTTAACAACTATCTCCGGCACTTTAAAGTAGTGAAAGGAACTCCAAATAAGGCTATGCGGCACTGACCCAAGCACATTAGCCAGATCTAAAAATACAACATTCAAGTCTCTTTTCTCCCTCTTAGCTGTCTGAATCTGATGCGAAATCATGCTAGTATGCTCTAAGCATCCTGCAAATCCTGGTATCAGTGCTTTTTGCACTGTCGAATCTATCATACCATTCCTTTCTAAGTAATTAGCCAGCCTCTGTGCTACGATACTAAAGAAAATCTTTCCCTCAACATTTAGGAGAGAAATCATCCGAAACTGGCTAAGGTCCGATGACTCCTTCTCCTTAGGGATGAAGACACCTCCTGCCCTGCGCCATGCTCTTGGAATACTTTGTTTCTCCCAAACTATTCTCAGGTATCTCCATAGTGTCCTTAAGATGCCAGGTGCACTCCTTTAGACACTGTAGGGGACTCCATTAGGCCCTGAGGCCGAAGAAGCCTTTGCACGCCTAATCACCTCCACAACTTCTCTCCACCTAGGTGGGCTCACATCCATCTCCTGCTCCACTTCCCCTAATGGTGGCATGTCAGGTGGAAGACCTATGTTCCTATTCTCCTTTGAATCTGAATACGTCGACTTCAAATACTGTTCCATCTCTGATTTCGTTGCCTTAAGTTGCCCTCCTTTTTCTTGATTAAACAAGCCTTTCACAAAATTAAAGGGGTTCCTAAAAAATGCTGACCTTGCACGTTCCTTCTTCTTTCTCTTCTTCCTAAGGTGTTCTGCCCTTCTGAGTACTGCTAATCTGCTTCTCAGTTCCTCCTGCAACACATTAATTCCCTCCCTTTCTTCTTCTGACGCCTTCCTCCACTGTTTTCTTAACTGCCTCCTTTCCTTTACTAACTTCTCTATTTCTCTTTGCCGCCTAGACTTGCCGACCTGCACCCTCTCGCCTTTCCTTTTGACAAGCACCCCAAATCTCTCTAGACCATAGGAGTAGATCACATCTCCAATTTTATCCAATTTCTCCACTACATCTCCTCTAAGCCTGCTTAATATGACTGATAAATATCTATTGACTGCCTCCCACTCTTTATTTGTATTGTATTTTTGCCTCCTCAAAGTTGTTCTTCACTTGAAAGTTGTTCATTACTTGAAAGTTGTTCTTTACTTGAAAGTTGTTCTTGTTCTTATTTGCATGCCCTTGTGTTTCCACCCTTTGAGCTGCTGGCACTGTAAATTTCTCTTTGGAGATTAAGAAAGTATCTATCTATCTAATGGGGAACAGGTCGAGACAATAGGTAATCAGGGCGGACACACCGGTCACACATGACGAAGGGCAAGTGCTCTGAAACAAGAGGAGAGTTAGACTTTCAAAATCCAGTATACCCTTGTTTTTCGCGGGGGTTACGTTCCAAAAAGAACCCGTCATAGGCAAAATCCGTGAAGTAGAAACCTTTATTTTTTTTTTACAATTATTGTACAATTAAATACTCTATTATAAATTGAAAAGAAAGAACAAACCATTTTACAGGCTCAAGCATTTGTTTCACAAATAAAAGTACTTTAGAAACTTTTTTTCATCAAATAACTTCTGTACTGTACTAAATGATAATTTTAATCGTCGATGTGAACAGAAGGCTTTAAATTGCGGAGATTAGCACCGCCCACCGCGACCCGAGTAATTGGATTAAACGGGAGAAAATTAAAAATGATTATGAAAAAATACAAAGTACAGTCGGACAAATAGTGACTCAGGTGTATTTCACTGCTCCTCAGACTGAGCCGCTGCATCCTGACTCCGCTCTGCAGTGTTTTCTTCTTTTGAAGCCTGCTGTGCAGGTGTGTTTGTTCGGGAGAAGAACATAGTGATAGGCAAAACTCGAAATTACAAGAGAATTTGCACGTACATAATGTAAATTTGGCAAGCTGTTTTACGTACGTGTACATATTAAACTGCAACGTTATTGACGCACAGGTAGAGAAGAAGCGGAGTGACTTTTTAGCCAATCAGAATGCAGAACACAATGCACGATGCAAATCCGTGAAGTAGCGAAACCGTGAAAAGTAATCACGGTTCACTGTATAACAGAAAATGACAAGACAGAAAATCCAAGACAAGACAAACATCAAAAGAAAGGAACAACACCAAGTCATTGGTACAGATATGTGGATGACATATGGGTAAAAATCCAAAGCCAAAAAGTGCAAGCATTCATAAGAAGAACAATCTGGTGTATGCAGTCCAGTGCACTGAGGAATGCACAGACTTAAATATTGGGGAAACAAAACAGCCACTGAGCAGACGCATGGCACAACACAGAAGGGCTAACTCTTCAGGTCTAGACTCAGCTGTTCACCTGCACCTCAAGGAGGAAGCACACTCCTTTGAAGATAAAAATGTGCATATTCTGGACATAGAAGACATATGGTTTGAAAAAGGGGTGAGAGAAGCCAGAGGGAATCTGTGTCAAGGTTGAAAAACCGTCTTTGAACAGAGGGGGAGGTCTGAGACACCACCTATCTCCCACATACAATGCTGTCCTTTCATCTCTTCCTAAAAGATGAAAAAAATTAGCCTCTAAAAATAAACAACAAAGCCATTCACACATGGCTCAAGGAGGCTCCCAATGACAAGAATGGGATACTAACGAGGCAGACGACTGTCGCTGACACCCAAGGGTTGCACCTTACCCCGCCTTAATGGGAGATCGTTTGCCTCACAATAGAGTGATACCATCCTTGGTTTTGGGGTTGGCCTCACTCAGAGGATAAATACTTGAACCTAACACCATATCATTGGACTAGAGCTGTCCTATCTTGTCTGGTGCGCATGAACTGATGAAGCCTGCTCGGATGAGAGGCGAAACGTCTTCCAAGACAAACTGACAGACAAAGTCCAGTTGCGAACGACTGAATGCCCTGAAGCCCACTTTAAACATCATACATCCGCTTTAAAAATGAATGTGTCACTGACTTTGATGCCTGAATGAACCAGCTGATGCCTTTCAGTGCTTTCAACTAACTTGGAGGTAATGAGGAAAACCGTTCCACTTCCACAACGTCTTAATCACCTCCAAATGCATCACTCCACACGCGATGAATTATTGGCTTGTGGCTTAACTGATTCTACATAATGGGGATGATCGAAAAAGAGGATTAAATCAGTCATCGCAATCAGGAGGGAAACAGGAATGTGTTATGACCCGTGCTGTGCACACCGTTTTTTTGTTATAGTTTCCCCTTGTGTGTTGTCTTTGTCTGGTTTTTGTCAAGGTTTGTGAAGGTTCATGTTATGTTTCTTTGTTTGCTTTACTTCCTCTGTTTTCCCGCCCTTGTGATCATCTGATGTGTTTCACCTGTGTGTCATTAGTGTTCCTGCCTTGTGTATATAAGTCCGTGTCTTCCCCCCAGTCTTTGTCGGGTCGTTGTCTGCGTTATCTTGCTATCTGTGAATCCCTTGCCTTTGCCTTCAGTGAGTGTTTATCCATGTGTCGTCTTGGTTCATGTCCAGCCCTTGTTTCAACTCCCTTTAATCCCCACCCTTCCTGACAGAACAACCCGACCAGTATGAACCCAGCAGACTTCTATTTCCTGTCCGACTCTATGGATTTCGTCTCAGATTCAGACGATCTCCTGGGTGTCCCATACTGGGGACCTCCGCTGGTCCTCAACACATACTCCTCGGGGAAGAAGTGCCAACCTCAGGTCCTGTACCGAGCAGACCCAGTTTTTAGCTCGGACGAGGACTATATTCTGGGTGCCCAATTCTGGGGACCTCCGCCGGTCCTCGATCCACCATCCACCTGGAAGAAGCGCCAGCCGAAAGCTAAGTATAGAGCAGACCTAGCCTTCGTCTTCGGCCACCTACCATTCCTCCAGAAGGATTCCGCCTTCGCCGCCGACCTCCAGAGAGTCAGGCCGGGACTAGAATAAGGACTCAGGTGCAGAGTTAAACAGTAACAGCCTTTATTTCACACAATAAACCAATCCACAAGCGTGAACTCAATGGCTATGAAATTATGTTTGATAATTACTTTCTGGACCAGACTGTAGTCAAGACACAACGGAACATAAAACTTTGAATAACACAGGACGCTCTGAAAGAGGAATAGAGGCTATAAAACTGACAAAAACAGAAGGAGGAAATTTAACAAGGCTATCAAAATTAACCAACGCAAAAAATTCACTTATACAGAAACCAAAATACACTCCGCTCTTAAATGACAGAGGATTATCACAATTATCGCTGAAAAGGATTAGAACAAAAAATGCTCACAAGGAGGAAGGAGAATTGGCTACGAGGTATTTACAGAACTCGATTAAGAATCTTTAATAACAAAAAACTCTCGCAAGGAGGACTATGAAATATCTAGAAAGAAAACAAAGACTACTAAGCGCGAACAACAAAACACTCTTAAAGAGGACTATGGATCAACAATGAAATAACAAAGGAACACAAAACCCAGAACTAAACAATGAAACTTTAACAAACATAAAACGCTCACAAAGAGGATCAAAGGCTTACTAGGGACTTGAACTGTGGCTGTGGATCTTTGGTTGGCACGGGTGAAACGACCTACAGACAAAAAACACACCGGCACGAGACAAGGGAGACGCAGACAATTTAAACACATGGAGGGTAATAGGCAACAGGTGGAGACAATAGGTAATCAGGCGGACGCACCGGTGACACATGAGGGAGGGCAAGTGCTCTGAAACGAGAGGAGAGTTAGGTTTACAAAATAAAACAGGAAATGACAAGACAAAAACCCAAGACGAGACAAACCTCACCGCGGTGTGACACAGAGGGGTTCTGCCTTCGTCTTCGGCCATCTGCCAGACCTCCAGAAAGGTTCCACCTTCGCCGCCGGTCTCCAGAGGGAGTCCGTCTTTGTCACCGTCCTTCAGAGGGAGTCCTCCTCCACCTTCGGCCACCGGCCAGACCTCCAGAGGGAGTCCGTCTTTGCCACCGTCCTCCAGAGGGAGTCCGCTTCCTTCTTCGGCCACCGGCCAGACCTCCAGAGGGATTTCGCCTCAGCATTGACTCTACTTGACCTTTTGAGACTTTGGATTTTTGTTAGACTCTTACCTGCTTCCCCATTTTTACCATCATCTTAGTTAATAAACTCTCTTGAACTGCTCCATCTCACCCTTGTGTCTGTATTTGGGTCCAATCCTCATTTCCCTGGAACCCTACCTTCCTGACACTCAGACCTTAATGGTGTGTAAACAGCTGGGAAAACAGCGGTTTGACTGCCTCCATCACTGATAATAACCCTGAGTTTTTGTAGCAATGACTGTACATCCAAAAATAACGTTGTGCTGAGATAAACCAGTCTTAGTAATTAGGATCTCATGGGAACACATGCAGCTGCTGCTCAGCCGTATGCAGACACTCACACTCGCAGACACTTGGTGTACTTCTCCATTGTGAGATGGAGGGCACATTTCAGATTAGTGTTTAAGCGTTCAGGCTTGACCTCCTGTCTAAAGTTAATATACCGTTGGCTGTGTTTTCATTGGCCTTGCTACAGTTATCCCCCACTTCAGAACATGTCAACCTGTTCGCTGTGACTACAGTCCACACGTAAAAGCATCATTAGCAGACAGAATGGGAAAAGTTAAATCCAATATATTTGCAATATTTTTCGCAGCAGATATTTTGACTTTAGGAAAAGCAGAGCTGCACAGTATCAGGACCCGGAAACTGAAGCAGCAAAATGGAAATTAGTCATTATTAATTTCATTATTTACCCTTGTTCTTTTCCCAGAGTGACATGTCAAGAAGTCCCCCGTGACGAAGGCCTACAGCAAGCTTTTCTTACATTTAATTTAATGTGAGTTTTACTGCTATGATGCACGGGAGATGGACCTATAATTTGATTATATTCACAGGTCTGACATTACAACAGGATATGCAAAGTGAAATCTATAATCATTTGATAAAGTCTTGATGGTGCAGGCTGATAGCAAGGTCGGCTAGCTTGTTGACTCAAGTCAAGCTTAATCAGGGCTTTGCTACTTTAGAATCAGAATTGGCTTTATTGGCCAAGTCTGTGTGCAGAAAAGAATGCGAGTCTGTTTTTTCTTCACTCGCATCGTGCTTACACAGGAACACACATACAGCCAAAAAGCTGGACAAACAAAAGTACGGAATGGTTAAGAATTGGTTCTTGTAGCTGTGCTTCAAGTACTGAAATACATACATTGGCAAGAGACAAAAAAGATTTAACTATGTTTACATGATGGATGATCAAGCTATTTATGCTTTGCTTTGTGCAACTTTGGGTTTGACTCTGAGTCCGTTGCCTTTATAGACTATATGACATCATAGTATAACCACGTCGAGGCTGGGTATTAACGCACTGTGGAGGCTGAAGGACAGACTACGTGCTCCATGCTTTGTTCAATTTCCTGCATTTCTACGAAAGCGTATGTGTTCACTGACTGACATTCATGATACAACTGTTGTGACAATTAAAGATGTTTTATGTTCCAAAAAAGCAAATAGTGGACCCTTTATGTGACAAATTTATGTTTTCAGACAAACGTGCTGCCTTCCCTTCCTCTCTTTCAGCACGTTCCAGAAAATTATATCTGCTCCGCTTTCTCTATATCCTCGCAGAACCTTCAACCATGGCTTTAAGGATTACCTGCTCCACCGTCAGCTGGGTGTGTAGCGCTAGAATAACATCTCCCCCTGCTGGAGGGCTAAATCTTATACAGAGGGACGAGCCACTGAGTTGCTGATAGTATAGACAGAAAAAGTACAAATACGCGATACCCACAAGCCATCTTTTAGTATGTTGGACTGTCAGTGGTAAATCGTGGCATTGCAATGCCGTGATCCACTGCGGAGAAATCTCAACCATAAACCTTACTGATCATTATTTTAAATAAAATCTGAATTTTTTAATATTAACAATCCCCTGACTGCGTGTTTTTAAAAGGGGTTGCTCACAGTGGCAAACCCACAGAAAATTATCACCTCACTCTACAGGTTCCCTGAACTATATAAAGCGTTTTAGCATCTGTCCACATTGTTTTGATTTCATGGCTCATAAATTCACTGTTTTGATCCAAACTCATGCTTTAATTCAAACATTTTCCAGCTGCAGGAGGCAGTTGTTTCCAGCGAAACTCTTAAATTCCACTGTACAATGAAGTGTGAAACCAAGAAATCAAGAGTTTAAGTACGGGGTGCCATGTGTGCGCGTATACACGTTTATTTGTGTGTCACAATACAATGTGTGTCTAGGAATGTAACCGGAACAAGAATGGTGACCGTCTCTCTGTGAAGACTGTGATGTTGTTATTAATGTATGCAGTTATTAACTCCATACATGTGTATTTAGAGAGCTAGTTGGTCCGATGGTTGATATTTATAGATTTGTTTGATTTCAAGTTTAAAATATTTTTTTTCTTGGCAATGAGCAAGCTGTTCTTATATTTAGCTGAATTGTAAATTTCTGAAGATTCAAGATTCAAGATTGCCATTATTGTCATTGAGCATGGACATGTCAACGAAATTTTCATTGCAACCCCCGTATTAGAAACAAAGATAATAAGAAAGATAATAAAATAAAATAAAGATAATAGAATAAACTAACATGCAGTAAAAAATATGCGTAAATGCAATAAAAATATACCAGAAATAAAAATATACTAAGATAATAAAATATACCAAGAACAGCTGAGAATATACTAAAATGTATTTACTGAAATGCACTCATTTTTACTGAAATGATAATTAGGTAGGCGTGAGTGTACTTAAATGTTAAGTACACAAAAGGTGCAGGTGGAGGTGAAGGTATAAAAGTGCAGTGTGCAGTGGCTCATAGTTCTCACAGTCTCTCACTCCAGTGAGGGGCTGCTGGGGGTGATAGCTCTGAAAGCTGTGGGCTAGAAGCTGTCCCTCAGTCTGTTGGTGATGGTGCGGATGTTCCTGTATCGCTTTCCTGATGGAAGCGGTACAAACAGTCTGTGGCCCGGATGGCTGGGGTCAGTGGCGATGGATCTTGCCCTCTTCCTGACGCGGCCTTCATATATAGAGTCTAGGTCAGGAAGGGGGCAGCCCACGATGCCCTGTGCAGTTTTTTCCTCCAGCCAGTTGTTTCCTCTCCTGTGCCGTGCAGCTGCCATACCACACTGTCATACTAAGGCAGAGGATGCTTTCAATTGTGGCCCTGTAAAAGTTGACGAGCAAGCGAGAGGAGGGTCCAGCCCGTTTCAGTTTCCTGAGGAAGAAGAGCCTTTGTTGTGCCTTCTTCACCAGGCGGGAGGTGTTCATGGACCAGGAGAGATCAGATGTGATGTGGAGCCCCAGGAACATGAAGTTGTCCACACGCTCCACCACTTCTCCGTCCATGAGGAGGGGGGCGTGATCTGTCTTTCTAGACCTCCTGAAGTCCACAATGACCTCCTTGGTATTCCCTGTGTTCAGCACCAGGTTGTTGGCTGAACACCACTGGGTGAGCTGGTGTATCTCCTCTCTGTAGTGAGTCTCATTGTTATTTGAGATGAGACCCACTACTGTAGTGTCGTCTGTAAACTTCATGACTGTGTTGGTGGGGTGAATGGCAGCACAGTCATGAGTAAACAGGGCAAAGAGGGCTGGGCTGAGCACACAACCCTGGGGCGTGCCCGTGCTGAGGACCAGAGGGGATGATGTTGTGTTCCCTATTCTCACCACCTGAGGCCTGTTGGTGAGAAAGTCTCTGATCCAGTGGCACAGTGTCGCAGGCAGACCCACCGCATGTAGCTTCAGTGCCAGCTTGTCTGGGATGACAGTGGTGGAAGCTGAACTAAAGTCTACAAATAGCATCCTGACGAAGGTGTTGGGCTGCTGCAGGTGGGTCAGGGCTGTGTGCATGGTGATGGAGACAGCATCCTCTCTGGACGGAGCGCCAAGCCTGTCTTGAGATTTACCTTTTTGTACAGTCGATGTGTAATGTGTAATGAAAGATTCTATAGATTTGAAACATTTATCATACTAAGGCAGCATTGAAAATAGCAGTTAATACAGGAGAGTATTTTCATTTTGACAGCTGCAATTCATCCTGTGAGGGAGAGAGGTCGATTCATCCAGTGCCAGGGGTCATCTTCTTTGACCATCTTGGTCAAAACAAGGTGACATAGTATCAAGAGCAAGACAGTCCACAAATGGAGGAAGGTGGGTGTTGAAGCTATTCATTGTTTTATAATATTTAATGATTAAATATCTGTTATTTATTTTGTTGCTGATTTGTTTGAAGAATATAGTTAAACTAGTTTGATAGCAACATTAGTATCATTATTTTATCTAATTTGTGTACTTGTTAATGCTTTTGTTTTGAAGGAACTGGGCAACTTGGGCATGTCAGGTGAATTTACATATATGGGTGGGCAGGCAGAGGATGAGCAGGCACTGGAAAGGGTTTATGTGGTTTTTTGGGGGGTTTTTTTGACACAATTGTTCTTTGTTCGCTTGCTGAATGGTAAAATAAACTGCACTAAAGGTGATGCTTGCCTGGACAATGGTCTCATTTTTCCCAGCGTAAGGTGAACGAACCTTACGCTGGCACCCTTGGTACCGCAGTGGCCGTTTGATTTTGATTTAGTTGATTTTTTTGTTTTGTTTTTATTATTTTGTTTGAGGACAAATCGCAGTGGGGTTGGTGGATGGGTCAAACAAACACACACAAAGGTTTCACTCCGGTGACCTGGGATTGTGTCCTGTACATCCTGTTTGTACAAACTTTCTAAGCAGCAATTCAATGAGGTTTAACATGGTATGTATAGTATGGTTGATATAGTAGGTGTAGTATAAATATATGTAGAATAAACAACAAAATATATGAACATATACAGTATATTGAGGTATGTAATCAGTCCAAAAGAGAGACAATGGAAAGAGAGAGCAGTTTGAGTGTCTTGAGTGTACCAGACACAGCGTGGGTGCCTCCTGGTCTCATTCCCAGACCATGAATATAAATCCTGGAATATAAAAAAGAGAACAAGTCAATTCTTGTTGTCGAGCTTGCATTTACTGAACTGTATTACGTATCAGAGCCATCACGTTCACTAACAGGAATTGGGGTAACCAAAATGTTTTTTTTGTGTGTGTGTGTGTTTTTTTACTTTATTGGCATAATGGAACTTACGACAGGTTTACCACTCCCACAGTAACAAGACAAAGGTTGTGCACAAATCATATTACACTAAAAAAGTACTTAAAAAGATAAAGAAATACAAGTAAAAGGCTAATTGATTGATTTGGTAAGAGGCTGCACTGACCAAGCAGGCACATACACCTGCTAGATTACTTGAATGCCTGAAAGCTTTTTGCTGTTTATAAAATAGTTGTTGCTTTTAGAGTTTTGTGCTAATTATCTTACGTTTGCTAATTAGCACTTTACAGTTAAGGTGTCACAACGCCAGCCAGTTACTAGCTTCACACTCTCCTTGTCTGTCTTGTTCCCTGTGATGCACTAACTTGCCTGTCGTTTCAGATCCTGCCCATCTGCACACCTCTTCCCACTTCTGCATCGGTCCGGTAGTTTATATACAAGCTCACCTCCATTAATTTCCTGCAAGATCAAATATTTTGCTTCTGCTTAATTGTTCCAGCCATTTTCTCTGCCTGCCTGAGTTTTGCCAGGCAACTGCTTGCCAGCCTGATCTTCTCCCTTCCTCGTATCCCCTGCGATGTCTTGACTATTGCCTGTTTTTGAACTTGAACTTTTATTTTCCAATAGTTGTTTAGACATTTCACCTTGTGCCAAAAACAGCAACCTCATGGTGGCGGATCAGGACATGTCTCTCCAGAGACAAAACCTAGAATGATTATATGAAAATAGAACGCAGACTTACATCAAAGTTTAAATTAATGCAATTAGGCCTACCTTGACGAGCCATAATCCAGTGTAATAATCACTGGATTATGGCTCGTCAAGGTAAACACTGATGGGGAAATTCTGCCCACAGAATAAGTAAAAAGATACAATAAGAACTAGCCCTCACAGTTTCATGGATGCAATTACCCATTTCACTCAAGTCTTCTTTTGATTAGGCAAGACTTATTTCCATTTATGGAGAACAGGGACCAGCGAAGCAAGACGTAATAGCACCGGTTGCACACAGATGTAAACAAGTATGGCAACAACTGCAGCTTTCATCTCAAGAACATATGATTCTCCTTTTACATACTACCTCCCAATCAAACTTCAGATGGTGCGCCATCAGTTTTCATTTGGCCACGCCCTGGAGTGATGTCACTCCACTAGACAGACAGGGTAGAGACATACAACAGACAATGGGGAAAAAAGCAGGGGGAGACTGCAGATCTCCACTAAATCTGAGTCATGTTCAAGCCTCAACTGGTCCAGAATGCTGCTGTTGCTGTTACACCCCCTGATCAGATAGAGCCTTTGGATTCAGAGCCTCTTCTTGGAGAAACCTGCAGGAGGACATCAGACAACCCATCCCCTTTTAGAGACATTGTCATCGTGAGGACGGGCGTCAGTTTGCCTCTCGAGAACTGTTAAAAAGGTATCGCATCCAGCAATTGTCCTTACAATTTGCTGTCTCGTCAGCCCAGGATTTTTCTAATTCTGTTGCAGCCTGGCCAACTTCTGGGGCTGAAAACTGATGCCAACGCCGAAGTGCCAAAACCTGTAGTTCCTCGAATGGGAGCTTGAGGCTGGCTCCAAAAACAGGCCAATCCCCATAGACCCCCCATATTAAAATGGCCAAATTTACAGCAGAAATGAACATGTTTACGGCCTGGCACAAAACCATTTTTAGTCTCTATAGCTAATTTCAACGGTCATGACAACTGTAGTGGGTGACTTTTGAAAAAACTGACTCATTTAAATTATATTAAGGCTAGGCTGCATAGTTATGGGCTTAGTCACGTTAAGTGACAGCTAGCTTCACAGTCTCAGCAACCAGGCTTCAGTGCGCATGTCCACCCACGCCTCTGAATCACAGATAACGCCTTTATATTTGTTTCCCAGAAAAGATAAACACAGAGCTTAGCTCAGCAAATCCAGCCGCATGGCAGGGTCTTGTTAACACCAGCCCGACGTCCGCTTTATTGCTTTTGGAGCTCAGTGCAGCTTTTGATCAAGTGTACCATTTGATGTTACTTGAACGCCTTAAGCTTTTGGTCAGTAAAACTTTTATACTAATGTTTTCAGATGAATGCTACGATGGGCCAGCGTTGCCAGGAACACAACAGGAGGAAGAATTAAAAGCTATAAATGTCTCCTCTCCGATCTCACTGCTGTGGGAACTGCCAGCCGACCATCGATGACAGCGACGCACAGTCTTGATTAAAATTGCGAAATCCGGAAAGGAAGCCCCGCGATGGTCCAGACTAGTTTTTTATGATCGTGTTTTTAATGCTCAGCACAGGGAATGACACCCACGTTTTGCTCTGATCAGTGGAAGTGAGGAGTGGAAGGAATGCTGTGGGAAGCGGGTTGCATTTCCACTCGGTTTTTTTTTTTTTTTGTTTTTTTTTAAATCCTGGGCCCACACAAGTTTGTTTCCAAATAGGGCCTTATTTTATTGCCATTCTTATTGCATCCCAGAATATTTGCTACACAATCGGTATTTGAAATATTTGATCACGGGGTGGTCTTGATTAGGTCTAGCCGATTAGGGCACAGCCTATTCAAAGCTTTTCTTTTATGAGTCGTAACAGGCCAAAGGGTCGACAGACTTCGATCCTGACGAGTTATTTTATTCTAATGCAGGGACCCACTTCGTCCTCCACACGTTTCTTGGCCGGTAAAGAGACACATAACCGGAAATTCACATTTTTATATATTGTAATTATTCTACCTATTTAGATCAATATCTTCCTTTACAACTAAGCAGCACTGAAATATCGTAGCCCACATTTGTGCGAATGAATGAAAAAAAAAAAAAAAACCCGCCCCACCTGGAAAAACAGGTCGCGCTCCTTTAGGCTGTTCTAACAGTAAAATAGACAACAGCCATCAGTTTGTTTTCAAATGGTCTTCAACTTTTAACTTTTAACACTGTCAACACCCTAAGTCCTGCTCTATTTATTTATTAATTTATTTCGGAGTTATGCTGGGGTTGAAATCATGTCCCAGCCTGCCAAAGCACGTCCACGCTGACATGGATTTCTAACCAGACCACTGCAGGACAAAAGAGGAGGAAGGAAACGAAAGATATAATGCAGTTTATATTTACTCTTTTTGGGGCATTAATCGTGCATGTTGGAGAAGGAGAATGGGGTGGAGGTATGGCGCGCGGGCCTTTCGTTTTTTTCTATTGTGTAGAGGAATAACAGATAACGTCCCCTTCTCAACGCCTGTGTTGTTTAGAAGACATAGAGGCTGGGATGACAGAACTGTTGCTCCAGTGTTAAAAAAAAAAATGTACATGTCCAATAGATGTGGCCCTCATATGGCACCTGGGAGCGCCATAGGCGTCCAGTCGCTGTTTACGCACACTGTCATTTCCCACGACTGACGAAAAACACCCCGACTTTGGTTTCGTTCGTCTCTCGATGGCTAAATAAGACAACTGGTACACAGCACAAGGAGCCAGGACGACTGGTGCTTTTAAAAAGTGTTGACTGAGGTATCATTGTGACGCAGGAATGGGCTTCACTGTTTCCACGTGGAAACTGTTGCGCACTGAGCGCGCACCGGCAGGGCGCAGTGGACTTGGATACGGCGCCTGTGGCAGCGCGTATCACATGAATACCAGGGAAAATACGAAAATATTCATTCAATTGAATCGTCGTTTTTTATATAGTTACTTCATAGTTTTTATGGTATTTGTAGAATAAGCCTAGAATTTTGTTATTCTTCCTTTACCGCTGACGTTTTTTCAAAAACGTTACTGACACCATGACAGACGTGGTTGTGCACATTTGAGGCTGTATATACCTGATACTGATCCGCTCTTGAGACTATAGTGAAGGCAAAGTTTGGAGATAGTAAATGAGGGTGACGCGAAGCATTTTCACCAGAGCTTTACTAGGGGCCTATTTTTAAAGGGTGGGGCCCACTTGTGATGCGGGCCCAAGTGGCTGCACTGTCTATAACCACGCCACAAGTTAAACATCTCCTCCTTTTTCCTCCATCTCCTTCTCCTCCATCTGCTCCTTTTCTTCCACTTCCGCTACATCTCAGAATAAAACGCGATTTTTGCCCCACCGCATTTGTTGAACTGATGTAGTTTTTGCAGATTCAAAAACTGAAAACGTGTGACGAGCGTGTAAAATACGACGCATTGTACAGTAACTGAAGCACCCAGTGACTGAATGACTATCTGTTCCGTGCACCCCGCTTCCTGCAGCCCACCGTCAGCGGGGAGAGCCTCCAGGATGGGTGGATGGATGGATGGATGATTACATGTGAATGTAAACATTTCTTACGAGCATGATTTCGAACGGAAACTGACACATTAGTTGAGTTTTGTAAATGATGTATTCTTCATATCTGCACAGCCCATAACAAACAAAAACATGACAGCCCAGCCGGTGTAATAAAAAATACTATTTGGTAATTTCCGTATTTTGTCATCTTCTTCAAAACAAGCTCAGATTCTGGTAAAGTGAAAGAAGAATCAGCGAAACACAGGAGTGAAAAACATTTTGTTTTTCTCTTGTTTGCATGGTGGTGTTAGTTACATTAGTCACAGTTACGATCCTGCGTCCTACTTTGATCTGTGCTGCTGGACGCTGCTTCAAACCAGTTGATGAAACAGAATCTCATCAGTCAAGCCAACATTACTAAGACACGTGTGTGGACATGTCAATGGTAAGAGGGAGCTTAACATTTTCACTTTCATACACAGACAGTGCTGAAAGAGCCTGCACGCGTGTGTAATATCCCAGAGATCCCGAGACTTGATCCACAGCTACATGTCACCCACCGACACTGCTGTCAGATCTCACCTTCTGTGTCCTACCTGAGTGGAGCACAACACTGAACACTTAAGAGCAACTTCTCACTGATTAAGAGGTTTTATGACTGGTGTGGCCATTCAGCAAATTTACATTGCATATGGTTTCTGTACAAAAACGTATTTTGCGGTTGTTGCTTCTCGCACATTTAGGGTAGGGTACATTTGTCACCCGACCTTGACTCACTTTTATATGTGATATTTTTAGGCGATATCATGAGGTAGGAGGGGCCACTGTGAGGCTACTATTTAGACCTATCTTTTTGCATCTGTTTGCATCATTCTCTGGTGCAGCAGGCTGTCAAGGGCTCCCAGATGCTGCTGCTTTTTGCTCCCGGATTGGGTAAGACTGGCGTATCTGGCACACGCGGATTTTGATTGGTTTGAATGGTAGTTTGTAAAGAATATAATGATGCTTCTGGTTGCATTCTTTCAGTGTGGCTGGCCTGTCACTTCGCCACAGTGTGTGGTAAGTAGTAGCCTGTAATGATTCAGTGCACTTCAATGGCTGAGCTCGTGGCGCAAAGGGACGTTGAGTTGTCTGCTGTGTTTGTTCCGTTTATCCTCGTCCTCGCTGGGATGCTATACCTCCTCATCAGGCCCTGCAGGAGTGGACATCATTTATAGAGCGCTTTTCTGGTCTACAGACTCCTCTAAGCGCCCTACCACACAACCCACATGTACTCATTCACACACACACACACGCACACACACACGCACACACACGCACACACACACACACACACACACACACACACACACACACACACACACAAAGAGGAATGCTGTGTGTTGGAGCTATTCATTGTTTTGTGTTATATTTATTGATTAAATATCTATTATTTGTTTTGTTGCTGTTTTGTTTGAAGAATATACTTTAATTAGTTGATTGCAACTAATTACAATCATTTTCGGCTGGAAGTATTATGTATATCGTATTGTTTCAGAGAGCAGATTATCATTGGAATTTCTTGCTTTGTGTGTGACGAATCCACCTTTTAGAATATGTTAGATTTTAGAAGAGAGATAAATAAGATATTGAAGATACAACGTTTCAGTCTTAGGCACCTGTCCACCAGTTGTAGCCTACATGAGCTTTCAAGGTTAAGATAACAACGATGGATTTTTATGTACTCTTCTCACTCAAAGAGCGTCACTACGGGAGCCGAAAACACACACACACACACACACACACACACACGCACTGGTGGCAAGGTGCCAACCAGTCACACAGACACTGCACCAGTAGCAATTTGGGCGTCAGTTTCTTGCCCAAAAGATAAGCAGATACAGGTCGACCGCGGGGGGTAGGGGTCCAACCACGGACCTGATACGTGGACCGCTCTGCCTCCTGAGCGGCGGGGCGGCTGAGCGCAGCGCGCAGAGTCACCTGTGGAGACGCAGGTAAATATTGGCATTCTTTTTGCGCACAGCGCGTCTCGAATTGATCGAAAGCGCGCAGTAAAGCCAGGCTCCCTTTTATCACGCAGTTAAATGCTTCTGAGTTGAAAAAACGGACGTGCCCTCGGGAGACCTGGTGTGGCGCGTGTGCAGCGTAATGATGCAACACGTGGCAGTTGTTTACTAGAAGAAAGTGAGAAACTGACTCAACCGGTGTGTGGGAGTTGAGCCTGTGGTTTGACCCCGGTGTGAGTTCGATATAATCCCGGCTGTACGCAATATCTAAAATATAACTTGGTTTAAATTGGTTTTGGATGCTTATCCCTGTAAGTAGCCAGTATTGCGTGCCACGCGCTGGTAAACACCTGTAGGCCATGTGTTGATTGATCAGAAAGGTGTCTCGTGATCGTTGCGCGGTCTACCGAACTTTTTTGGCTAATCGTATTGCCTGTTACTCATAACTTGAAAGTTTTGTGTTTATTGACAGGGTTCAGCGTGGGGACAAGTGCAGCCTATAAAGACGACAGGTGAGTCAGTGTGTGTGTGTGTGTGTGTGTGTGGTGGGGGGGGGGGGGGGGAAGATAACAGTAGAAAACCCATGAGAAATGAGATCATCAGACAAGCTCGTCTTGACATAACTTCAATTAATCCAAACTGGATTTCCATAAAATTGGGTCTATTAATGGTCTCAGGGGATCCATATCAAACTGTAATGGGCAGTTCCTGACCGGGTTCATGCCTCATGAAAAATGGTTAAAGGGTGAATAATAGTTCAAATGAAGCCATTACATTTCCTCATCTCTGCTGGTAAGCGTCTGAGAATAGCAACTTACAGTAATGTAAATGTGTGCATGTGCCAGCACTGGTACCTGGGTAACTCTTGCAGCTAAGAGTGTTTTCTCAAAAGTCCATCAGAGGGCAGTATTGCAAAGGATAAAGGTGAAATGTGCAGAGACATGACAGGAGGCTACCCTCTGTAAAATAAGTGTATGCATATATCCTATATACCCCATGCAGTACTGATGACTGTCAGAGTTTTGTAAATGGTGTCTTGCAGGACAACCTGTATGGATACTGTATGCTGTGAGAATCGCCTTCATCCAGGGGCAGCACTCAAATGCTGTGGAGACAAGGCGTTCAACCCTAACGCAGCCACTTGTTGTAAAGATGGACACAATTACACCTTAACAGGTCAGGACCGCAAATTTGTGTCAAGCTAGCAAGTAATGGGAGTGTTGGTTTGGTGATTTTACAAAAAAAAAAAAAACAGGCGGGGAGATGTTGAATGGCTGGATTGCAGCTAGTTTCAGCCTTGGTGTTCTTCTTCCAGCAGCGGAAATAAATACAACATGGGATCGAGCTGCACTATTGGTTAAGACAGACTTATTGAAACATATAATTGTCACGAGGCGTCCTACTGAGGAATTCAGTACTTACAAACCAGGTGAAAATCACCAATACATAGAATTACACTGGTCTCCCAGTGCCCACAGTCCCCCCCAGTGGGCTGAATGAAGCATTAGATCAGTCGTAAGCCAGTTTATTAGGTACAGCTAGGGAAAACTAGTCTATTACAACAGTTCTACAGTGTATTCCACCTCCATAACGGTTGTTCATTTTTTGCTGGGAGGTATGGACTCAACTTTCTGGCCATTTTGGTGACTGCAGTTTATGATGCAGCTGATTTGTGCTTTATTGTGTCAAATATTTTGCTAATATCTCATTAGTTTTAGCGAATAAACTGGCTACTGTATCTCTAACGATGTTCATTGTGGTATCACTGTACCTTCTGGCTGATCTAAAGGGTCTCCCATTGTTCATTGGACTCAAGTCAGATGCAGCAAAACATACATTTTTTGCAGTGGACTATTGTATTTTAGGTGTTTCCACACAATCAAAATTTTTCTTTTTGTCTGTTAATTTTTGTGTTTCACTCATCCTTGCATAATATACAGTACATGTAGTACAGATGTGATGCTGTCCTAGTACAAAGAACACATCTTGCTCCAGGCCTGTAGGTGCCTCACCTCTGCCTGACACCTGTGCTGCTGCAGTTTAATGGGAGACAGACAGGCAGCCTTCACACTAGAGACAGCTTGTTCATTGTACTTTTGGTCTGTCTCTGAACTCTGGACCTTCCAAGCACTGACTTATGTACCTGTTGCAACACATAGATGATTGGTGATGATTGATCTCTGGTCTTCTGCCACTACAGAGGGCCTGAGTGAAAAGGTGTCGAATTGCTGTCGACAGAACGCCTATAACCCACTCAGTGAGCTGTGCTGTGAGTCAACTGTCGTAACCAAACCTGCACCTAAGGCCCGATGCTGTGGTAAAGGTGAGTAGAGCTGAACACTACTGATGGATGTAAAATATAACATAACCATTCAGTATACACTAACAGAATACCTTTTTTTTAGGTTACCTTGTTGTAATTTAAGCCATTCCTTCAAAAAAAACAAAAAAAAAAAAAAACAACTCCATCCAGTCAGGATAGTATAACAAGACACCTATGATGCAGATGTTTGTTTAGAGAGTATTAACTCTAAGGACAGCAAGGGTGAAGTTTAGCTAAAGAGCTTAGAACCTGTGTTATTTTTGTCACAAGAAACTACAAATACTTAAAAACTCTTCGGGCAATCTTTATGCATAAATGTGATGATTTTCTCTTGCAAAATTATTGAGGTAGACATAAAAAATTCTTGATTCTACTAATGTTGCAACTGTTTCACCTCAGTCTTACACAGTTGTCCATGTAGCACATATTCTGTCCTGTTGTTTTCTATCCAGACACTTGTGGCTACACAGGAGCTTGTCAGCTGTCTTGTGCTTTAGGTAAAGGCGATACAGTTTAAGGTTTCATCCTGATCTTTTCCACAGAGGCTTTTGATGAGGACAATGAGTTGTGTTGTGGTCCCGATCGTAATAAGACAATCCTGACCAAGAGGTCCAGTCATCACCAGTGCTGTGGACATGATCAGTACAACACTAAGACTCATTGCTGCAGTTGGGTGAACAACACCAGTGTGATACATTCTGTCAATCCCAGCTGCTGTGCAGAGAAGTCAGGTGCGTCTCAACGTCAACTCCAGTAAAAACTCGGCTGCAATCTGCGTCAGAGTGTTTGATAGCTAGGAGACATGTCAGATTGAGCAATGAATGCCCTCTATGACGTAAATAGCAAAAAAAAAAAAAAAAAAAAACAATATGCAAGCAGAGACACATCAGTAATGAAAATGAAGCTGACAACAAGCTTTGGGTTTTTTTTCTGCCACCGTTTTCTCTAACTTCATTTAAAAACAGAGTTCAGAATTGACACAATGCACTGTACAGTTTATCTGATATCACTGTGTTGGTGTTGTTCCTATAACTTCATAATTAATGTTGCTCCAGGACCATCATTGCAACTGACAGTGGCAAAGTCCACGTAGGGAGCAGGTGGTAGTGGATAGTCCAGAATAGGAGTTTCACCTGTGAGACTGGAGTTCGTGTCCTGTGTGAATCTTACTGTTATATTGTTGATTTATTGTTTTGAGACTTGGCCCACTTAATATTTTCAGCGTCTTTTTTTTTAACCGTCATTAGTCTGTCACAGTTTGGTTTGGTGTAGGCATCAAAATACCTGGCTATGCTTGGGAGACAATCGTGTTTTGGGTTAAAGAAGACCCCTTCACAACGTTAAAGGCTAACTTCTCCAATGTGCATATTTTTCCAGTCCTTTTCCCTGAGTTGCATACTGTGACATCACGACAATGTGATTGGTCAGTTGCAGTGATGGTCCTGGTGCATAATTATGGTGTTGTAGGAATAACACTGATATCGAAAAACACTGATAGCACATCCTGCTACTGAGCATCTGTTAGTCCTTACAGTGTCACATTTGCCAGTGTATTTTTATCATTTAATGCCCCATTCTGATTGGTTCTTAGACGGCACATTGTTAGAATTAATTCTTTTCTATGTGAAGGTGGTGCCTGTGTGTTGACGTTGCCTTGTAATTTCCAGCTGTCAATGGAACAAAGGCCTATGACGCATTAAGCGAACTCTGCTGTCAATCAACTATTGTGGCCAAACCTGCAGCTAACATCAAATGCTGCGGTGAAAGTGAGTAGAGCTGGAAGAAAAATCCTAAAACAAGCATAAACATTTCAGTTAAACAAAGCATTCAAAGAAGTATGCATGTGATCGAAACACTGCGTCTTGGTGAAAAACCTGTGAGCTGTCTTGTGCTTTAGGTAAAGGCAGTTTAAGGTTTCATCCTGATCTCTTCCACAGAGGCTTTTGATGAGGACAAGGAGTTGTGCTGTGGTCCCAATCGTAATAAGACAATCCTGACCAAGAAGTCCAGTCATCACCAGTGCTGTGGACATGACCAGTACAACACTAAGACTCATTGCTGCAGTTGGACGAATGACATCCCGGAGATAGATTTTATTAATTCCACTTGCTGCGTAGATTCAGGTGCGTCAGAACGTTAACTCTTAAGACTTGTAAACACTGTGGGAAAACAGTGATCTCAGAAGTGAACGTCACACCGTGTGAGATGGGGCTGGTATAATTTGCAATCTGCATCAGACTTCATGGTAACCAGGAGACATGTCAGATTGAGCAGCGAATGCCCGTCTATTGCATATATACTGATCATCTATTAGTGCTTACATGTGGCGAGAATTTCTTATTGCCATTTAAGATTTACAACGAATGATTTGACCACGTGTCTCTCATGAACGTCAATTTTCACATGAGACACGAAAAAGGCTTTTAGCGAAACAAAGCAGTATTTCAAAGAGGTCTGCTTAAGATGTAAGCACAGCATACTGGTGAAAAGAGAAACATGAGAACATCATCCTGATCTTTTCCACAGAAACTTTTGATGAGAACAAGCAGCTGTGTTGCGGTCCCATTCACAACAAGACAATCCTGACCAGAAAGTCCCTTCATCACCGGTGCTGCGGACGTGAACAGTACAACACTAAGACTCATTGCTGCAGTTGGACGAATGACATCCCGGAGATTGATTTTATTAATTCCACTTGCTGCGTAGATTCAGGTGCGTCAGAACGTTAACTCTTAATGCTTGTAAACACTGTGGGAAAACAGTGATCTCAGAAGTGAATGTCACACCGTGTGAGATGGGGCTGGTATAATTTGCAATCTGCATCAGACTTCATGGTAACCAGGAGACATGTCAGATTGAGCAGCGAATGCCCGTCTATTGCATATATACTGATCATCTATTAGTGCTTACATGTGGCGAGAATTTCTTATTGCCATTTAAGATTTACAACGAATGATTTGACCACGTGTCTCTCATGAACGTCAATTTTCACATGAGACACGAAAAAGGCTTTTAGCGAAACAAAGCAGTATTTCAAAGAGGTCTGCTTAAGATGTAAGCACAGCATACTGGTGAAAAGAGAAACATGAGAACATCATCCTGATCTTTTCCACAGAAACTTTTGATGAGAACAAGCAGCTGTGTTGCGGTCCCATTCACAACAAGACAATCCTGACCAGAAAGTCCCTTCATCACCGGTGCTGCGGACGTGAACAGTACAACACTAAGACTCATTGCTGCAGCTGGATGAACAACACTTTTGGGATACATCTTATTAACTCCAACTGCAGTGTACAGGTATCAGGTAAGTCTGCAGTTTCATGCAAATCTTGAATCACAAAACAGATGTGAACTGAGACGCTGAGTGCCCTGAAAATTATATTTATTCCTGTCGGTCAGTTCACTTTTGGTTTTCAGACTTTCCAGGAACAAGAGACTGATCAATCTAAATGTCTGAACATGCGGGATGAGTCACTCTCACATGCTCCTTCATGATGTCTAGACAGAAAATGCAGCACTTTGTTGACATTACTCCTCTAATGAATCGTGTTGCTTGTTTTTCACCCGCATGCCAAAATATGTGCTTTGTGTCCGCAGGTGTGCAGCCACAGGTGAGAAACAACATCTTCTGCAATCCTCTACATTAGTTCTGAAATAAAGCTGACACAGATGATTGGTGATGAGTGGTGGACCTCTGTGATATTTACATTTTTGTGTACTTTTCTTTTTCTTTTAAGAACCCTCGACTTCAACCCATCTGGTAAGTCGTTGCACTGAGACCAACACAACTTGCCAGCCGCTGACAATCATCAAATCATGCTTCACAAATGAATACGGGTTGACTCAGCTGGGGTCAGTAGTGCGCTGACTCAGTGCTTTGAGTTGTTTTGATCCAGTGTTAGACACAACAGTCTCAGGCTTTACCTTAAAATGGTCAAATCTATTGTACAAAATGATGTGCCATTCCCAAAACTGCAAAGGATCCAAATTTTATTTATTTTAATAGCAACAGGTCAATATGAGTAAATAAAGTAAAACTGGATCAAAACAACCCCCTGTCTTGGGTGGCTGGGTACTGGGTAAAGTTAAAGGTGACTTTTCTTGCGTTTACATTGAGTGTTGCTCCCCAAAAATGCATTGCGTGCATCTGTGAGGTCCTTCCTTGTGATTTTTTTTTTTAAGTATTTTAAATCCTGCATTGTTTACATCCATGTTTACCCACATGCAGTCTTCTTATTAATGCCTCTGCTGGCACAGTTCTGTGTTTCTTGCCTCATTACTGCCACCTGTAGATCATAATAGTGCAAAACCATTGGCAGGAATGGGCAGCGCATAACCAGTGAGCATGTGTGTCTAGCACTACTATAGGTCAGAAACTCCATGGGGAAGCTTTAACCCAGGTATTGCAAAGATGCTAATGTGATGTTTAGTGTGATCAGGGTCATGCACACTTTTGGTACTGTATAAAAAACTATGTTTCCATGCTTTGTGTTGTATGTTAGTGTTCATTCATGTCTGGACTGGTTTTATGTTTATTTTTGCTTGTCTTTTCTAATGGCTTCTTCTGTTCTGTCTGCACATCCACAGCACTAAGCCACAAACAAGTCTCTGTGGGTCATCATGCTACAATCCAAATGGATTTCGCTGCTGTGAGAGAAATCAGACAAGGTGTTCCGGAGGTATGACAGTGGGTGCGGTTGTTTTGCATGCGCTGTCAGTTGTTATCTGATGGGACCAAACATCACCATGCCCTGCCTGCCTGGTACCGTAGCCTTTGTTTGAGATAGACAGATAATTGGTCTTTCACCAAGGAAATGAGCTGAGTTGGCAGTTTTGGTAGCTATTTGTCTGTCAACACTCTGAAACAGTGTGAACGTGCAAACAACGTTCACCACAAAGTCCCCCTGAGGGCCCCATGACATTCAACTAGGTTTTTGTGAAACTGTAAGCATAACTACTTAGTGACAAAACAGTAGACCTTAAACAGCTTACTGTATAATGAATGCCTGTTATCCCAGATCTTTATGGTATATTTTAAAGCATGAGCAGTTCCCCCTTTCTTTAAATAATTTGGACAAAAGATCAATCATCTTTTAAAATAGACATTAACTTGCAGATAACACAGCTAAATAGCATTCCCTTGTCAAGGAATCCAGATCACCAGATTATTTTCCCCCTGAGACGACTTAACAGAACAACTAAACAACAAATATATAAGGTGTTAAAATCTCCAACATGTGATTCTGAGAGGTCACGATGATGAAGATCAGATTACATGTGTAATCAGCTACTTGGGGTCCTTTGGGTGTGGAGAAAGTAAGGTATGGGTGGAGGAATGAGGGGTGGTCAGGTTACAGATGGGATCTGCTAGAGGCATCCATTTTTATTTCATAAAAGCTCTCAGTAATACTTAACAACACAGTATCAATGTGCAGAGAAATTGACTTATTAACATATTAACGGTGCACCAGCACAGTACCTAGAGAAAGCTACATGGGAACAAGATGAGAAGATAGGGACTGATGGGGATAGGGGGGTCGATATGAAACAGGGAGCGAGCTCGTTGTTCCCATTGTTAGTCACACCTGAGAGAAGATGACAGCACACAGGGAGAAGCTGCACCAAAAGACGGTCACAAGCCTAGCAAGAACAAAATGAGTTTGCACAGTGGCCTGAGGCTAGCTGACGCTGAACATGGAATGACTGAAACATTTCATGGACACTGAAAACAGTCTTCAAAGAGGCTTTATGAACTTGGGCGTGTGAACTTGTCATGCTTGCTGGACTTGAAATAATGAATGGAACACTGGTGGAGGGTTTTCCTATGCTCCGCCAACCTTCACAGAAGTTTCAATGCAGTAATTTTAGGGAATTTTCTATTTGCTAGGTCGATATCAAGGATGGTATATGTGGGAAATTAGGGGTGGATGGCCATTGTAGCTTTTGTAGTGTAGATTATAAGTAAGCAGTAAGTCATACTGAGATGTTTTTTTAAAGTACAGTGTAACATTGGGATGTGCACCATAAGCTATGCAGAGTCTCCACCCTCGCCTGAGATAACTACTGTCCCATCAGACTGGGCAGTATCTTACTTCTCGTGGAGCCTTGTAAAAATACGTTTCTCATGACCACCCACCAGCTCCTGTCTCCCTGTTGTTCAGACCTCCTTAAATCAGGTTCTCACGTGCCTCTGAGTCATGTTTTTCAGACGTCACTAAT
Organism: Chelmon rostratus; assembly: GCF_017976325.1. NCBI lineage: Eukaryota > Metazoa > Chordata > Actinopteri > Chaetodontiformes > Chaetodontidae > Chelmon > Chelmon rostratus. Next base: position 17,208,757 of record NC_055664.1, on the reverse strand, counting down.
CGCTTGTTCCAGCATCCAATAAGCCCACGCACTTTTTCCCATTCTACATTAACTACTCTTTCCTGTGTCCAACCCTCACCCCCACCTCCCTCTGTTTAGGTCAGTGTGAGGCTGCCCCTACGGTGTATAACCCAAGCACACAGATCTGCTGTGATGGCCGTGTATCTGAGTGGACGCCTTCAATAGAAGTAATGTGCTTGGATGTCATTTTCTGGACTGCTCAGCTGGGTGTAGACTTTTTCTGTGGGAAACTGAAACCACCCTTTCTCATGACGTTTGTAGGTTTTTAAATAATTAGTTCACATCTGTCTTCCTAAAAAAACAAGAAAAAAAAAAACAGGCAGAGTGCTCTTTATAAGAGGCTCCTGTATGTGCCCTCTGACAGTGAATTTGATTGATAAATAAGCTGGGTTGAGGTAAAACAACACATTTCTTTAATGTAGCCAGCGCAAATCATGAGTTGAGCTCTGACAGCAGTGCATCACAGTCCTCGCTGTCAAAAAAAGCTTTCTTCAGAGAGCTGGGAGCTCCTCCCAGCCCCTTTTATACAGCAAGTGAGGGTGTTTTGGGTCTAATGGATAAAAATCCCAGCTACCATTGGCATCGCTAACGGTAACCACATATGCGAAAGGATGATATAACAATGCCCTGGTAAGACTTAAGCAACTTGAGCAGATTAGATGTGTAGAATGTGTAGAATTAATATTTGCATTAGTTTTTTTGTTTCGAGTCTTTATTGTTCCTCAAATTTTTCTCAGAATTCTTGCATATAAATATGTTTCCATATGTTCATATCTGTGTTTGTGTGGCTGTGCCCACTTATCTCTGTGTCGCTGTGCACTTAATTTTCTCTGAGTCTGCAAGTGCTGCAGAGAGGCACCGTATGTCTGGCGCAAGGCAGAGTTCTCTCTTGCGATAACACCTTATACAAGGACGGAGAGGCTGTTCAGACACGAGTTTTCCTTGAGCCCAGCTAAATGGACTACATGTTTTTTTTTTTCAGCTTAAGGGCTCACCTGGACAACACTGCTGTGGGACAGAAGTCTATTGGCCTCACACTCAGATCTGCTGCGCCGGACGCAGGTGGTTACATGTGCATGCTTGTTTACACTTATTCGTGTAAGCACTGATGAAATTCAGTGAAATGGGGAGACCTTTTTCAATCTGCTTGGTATGTCGCTGTGTCTGGTATGTTCTGTTTTGTGTGTTTTCCACAGCTAAGGAAGGGAGTGGGAAATAGTTAATGTTTGACTGAGGATGCAGATACAGACAGGAGTGGCGAGGGAAAATTCTTGTCTCTGGGCAGCTGCTGAGTCGTGGAATGTTTGTGTGGGTGTTTGTCCTGGCCCTGAACATGTGCATGTAATGACTCCTTTACAGCGGTGCCTCTTCATCTTCCAGGGGTTCACAGTCTCTGAATACGGCTCTGATATTTAACAGTTACAGCATGTTTTAGTCTGGCATTTTGGATGAAGCTGCATTAATGAATTTTTTTGAACAATCCAAGTGTGTTAATATGGATGCAGTTGTTGTTGGCGATTTATCCAAAGAGAATTATCACCCACCTCACAGGTCATAACCTTTAGGTCACACTTTTGGTGTTAGAAGAGAGAAGAGTCACATGCAGACTCTTGCTCTGTGTATGTGTGCAATTAATGATAGCATGTCAGGGCTTTTGCACGTCAGCTTGTTTTAGAGATATTTTACCTCCTTGTCGCCAACTATGATTTAATGCTTCACATGCTACACATGGAAGCTTCTCACCTGCATTTTTCAGTCTACTTTCCAATCTCACATCCATTGTAGTTAGTGCCCAGACGAAGCATAATCGAACTCTACATTGAATGTAAATGATCTATCCTTAGAACATTACTTCTTCTACGTCACTCACCTGATTTGATATTAACTGCAAGCTCTGTTTCTCCACCCAGACATCCCAAAGCAGAAAACATGCACTGCTGTGGGCTTCAAGCCTACAACATTAAAAACCAGCAGATGAAGTGCTGCGCAGGGACACTGTACAACCTGACACGGTTAGGCAAGCTTGGACATGAGGTACAGTGCTGTGGATCCGTTCTGCAAGAACCAAAAGTAAGTTTTCTTCTTCTTCTTCTTCTTCTTCTTCTTCTCAATAATAATAATTATAATAATATACATCCACAACCTTAAATGTACCTAAAAAGATGAAACACAATCCTCACTGTGTTGCCAGTGCTCCCCATGTGGTAAAGAGAGCAATGGAGTAGGTAGATGATGACGTCTGCCACACCAATGCCTGGTCGGTATGCAAACTGTAGGTGATGGAGGTGATTCAGAAATATCCTCTCCAGAGTCCTCATCAGGTTGGAAGTTAAGGCTACCGGCCTGAATTGGTTAGGCTCCCTGGGATGCACAGTCTTTGGCACCGGAACCAGACAGGAAGTTTTCCACAGGGCAGGAACTCTCTCCAGGCTGAGGCTCATATTAAAGATGTGCTGAATAACCCCACCGAGCTGATCTGCACAATCCCTGATCAGTCTGGAGCCGATGCGATCAGGGCCAGTAGCCCACCTCGTCCTCCTGAGCTCCTTCCTCACATGATTCAAGATTTCTTTATTGTCATTGACCATGACATGTCAATGACATGACACAGAAGGTGCAGGTGGGGGTGAAGGTATAAAAGTGCAGTGTGCAGTGGCTCATAGTCCTCACAGTCTCTCACTCTAGTGAGGGGCTGCTGGGGGTGATAGAAGAAGCTGTCCCTCAGTCTGTTAGTGGTGGTGTGGATGTTCCTGTACCGCTTTCCTGATGGAAGCGGTACAGACAGTCTGTGGCCCAGATGGCTGGGGTCTGTGGCGATGGATCTTGCCCTCTTCCTGACCCGGCCTATATAGAGTCTAGGTCAGGAAGGAGGCAGCCCACGATGCCCTGTGCAGTTATAACCACCCGTGCCAGTTGTTTCCTCTCCTGTGCCGTGCAGCTGCCATACCACACTGTCACACTAAGGCAGAGGATGCTTTCAATTGTGGCCCTGTAGAAGTTGACGAGCAACCGAGAGGAGAGTCCAGCCCGTTTCAGTTTCCTGAGGAAGAAGAGCCTTTGCTGGCCTTCTTCACCAGGCAGGAGGTGTTCATGGACCAGGAGAGATCAGATGTGATGTGGAGGCCCAGGAACATGATGTTGTCCACACGCTCCACCACTTCTCCGTCCATGAGGAGGGGGGCGTGATATGTCTTTCTAGACCTCCTGAAGTCCACAATGACCTCCTTGGTCTTCCCTGTGTTCAGCACTAGGTTGTTGGCTGAACAAACTTCACGACTGTGCTGCCATCCACCCCACCAACACAGTCGTGAAGTTTGCGGATGACACTACAGTAGTAGGTCTCATCTCAAATAACAACGAGACCCACTACAGAGAGGAGATACACCAGCTCACCCAGTGGTGCTGAACACAGGGAAGACCAAGGAGGGTGAAGAGGGCCGGACTGAGCACACAACCCTGTGGCGTGCCCATGCTGAGGACCAGAGGGGATGATGTTGTGTTCCCTATTCTCACCACCTGAGGCCTGTTGGTGAGAAAGTCTCTGATCGGGCTTTCAGTAGGGACCGCATTGTGCTGTCCAGCCATGGTTTCTGGTTGGGAAACACTGTGATGGTCTTAACGGGGAGGATAGCATCAGTGCAGAACTGAACATAGGACAATACAGATGATGTGTACTCCTCAAGGTCTTCTCTGAACACAGTCCAGTCTGTAAGCTCAAAGCAGTCCTGAAGTGCAGAGGAGGCTTCCTCAGTCCATATCTGTACTGTCCTGGTGGTTGGCTTTGTTCTGCAGGCCAGAGGCTTGTAGGCAGGAATGAGTTTCACTGAGATGTGGTCTGACATGCCCAGGTGTGGAGCTGCTGCAGCCTTGTAAGCAGCAGGGATGTTGCAGTAAACCTGATCCAAAATGTTATTGTCTCTGGTTGGAAAGTTTATGTATTTGTGAAATTTGGGAAACACCGCCTTCAGTTGAACGTGATTAAAGTCCCCCAAGAGAGACCTGGCGTTGGTGAGGAAGAGACTGGGGAGAGCCGGTCTGTGAGGGTTAGCATGTAGCCTAGCACGCAAGCTCTCTTGCCCCGCTTTTGTTTACGGTGCCTCCTCTGTCTCCTTGGCAGCAGTGGGGGGATGGTGGTGGGCTCTGGGGTCCGTAGCAGCTCCGGTGGAATAAAGTCCAGTTTAGGGGGTGTGTGTAGTCCGAATTGTACTCCAAAGTTCAACAGTTCGGACCTGCTGTACTGTGTTAGAGCTTCCAGAAGAGTGGTGAACGTGGAAACGAGTAAAAACAAACAAACAAAAACGTAAACACGGGAGCTACGAGCCGCTGCGTCTGCGCGCGCCGCCATCTTGGATGCACTGTCCACTGGCCATTGTCGATGCTGTGGCCTGAGATGGTTTTAAGGCCCCTCCAAACCTCTCTGGCATTGTTCCCCTGCAGGCACTCCTCCAGCTTCCTCCTATAGCTATCCTTGCCTTTCCTGATCTCTCTTTTCAGCTCCCTTTGCACCCTCTTCAACTCAGTTCTGTCCCCAGACTTAAAAACCCTTTTCTTCTTGTTCAGTAGGGTTTTCAGTCCAGGGGACACCCAGGGTTTGTTATTTGGGAAACGCCGTACCTTCCTGGTCGGCACAGTGTCGACAAATGAAGTCCGTGATGTATGTTGTCAAACTGTCAATGTCCTCCCCGTGAGGACTGCACAACACTTCCCAGTCGGTGGTGTCAAAACAGTTTCTCAGCGCCATACTGGACTCATCTGACCATGTCTTCACATACCTGATGGTTGGCCTTTGTTTACTCACCAAGGGTATGTAAGTGGGTAGCAGATGAACCAGATTGTGATCAGATCTGCCCAGTGGGGGAAGGGGTGTAGAGCTGTAAGTGTCCTTAGTGTTTGCATAGATTAAATTCAGTGTTTTATTGTCTCTGGTGTGGCATTTGACATACTGGGTGAAGGTGGGGAGAGTTGAAGACAGGGAAGCATGGTTGAAATCTCCAGAGATGAGGAGAAAGGCCTGGGGGTGTGATGGATTACACCATCTCTTGTTCACAAACATCACTATGCCTCCACCCTCTCTCTTGACGCACTTTTACATCTACTTCATTACTAGGACGTTTGCTGCAGACATTATGACGAGGAGCTGCTCTACTCTGCCAAGACAGGATACAGATGCTGCGGTCACCTCTACTACAGCACCTCTCTGCTGTCATGCTGTGCAGGGCAGCTGAATCCAATACACCAACCAGGACATCATCAGAACAAGGGGATTAAAGGTCAGTTGTGAAATGCTTGGACGTTGACTCACAGAATAGTATGGGACAGGGTTCTTACACAGAGTCCAGGTCCAGATAAGTATTGAAAAATGTTGTGTTTCCAGATTATTCTGTTTTCTAAAGTATAGAAAGTTTGAGCACAAAAAATGTGACTATATCTGTGTTTGAATGCACATACAGATGGCATCACAAATAACTGCCAAATCTTTTCTTTTTCAGAATCCAGACTTCAGTCAATGAACAACCTGAATGAAACAGATCTTTGTAAAGACAGTAAGAGCTTATAGTGTGAATTTTCCAGCGCACTTGGGAGCAAACACAGTTTATTGATGTAAATATAATGTTTGTTTGTGTCCCCGTCCAGTGCTCATCGGGATCGTGGAAAGCGTGTCTCCGCACAGCGTCGTGTTCAGCGCTGTGCTGAAAATCCACGGAAGAAGCGCAGCTGTGAAAGCTCTGCCCTCGCCATACGTCCTGAAAACACACGATCACTGCAACTCCCCTAAACTGATCCCTGGGGAGATCTACTTCTTCGATGAAGTTAATTTCTTCATTGATTTCAACCACGCCTCTTCTATCCAGTCACTCCACTTCATTATGTCCAAGTGTTATCGTCGCTAGGTCACTACTGGTTAATCTGTTGGTGAGTGGACAGTTTACTTGGACAGTTTCACTTAAAAATGTTATCAGTCACTCCTTACTTATTACTCATAAAGTAATTACATTACTTTACTAATAACTCAGCAGTTATCAGTTGCGTTACTTGTTACATTACTCTCTGTTACTCCAGCCATCTCCCTTAAAGATGCCTTACGACAACTCAGACGCCTCCTCACCCTGACTTTTAACATACAGCCAGCGTACAGTTTGGAAGTATTCACTGGCTAGGCAGTGCCTGATTAACCTACTTTTGCCCTAGGGCAAAAATAAGCTATGGGTGGGCCTTAACTGCAAAATTTTGGAGTTGTTGAAACATTGAAGCATTATCTAATTGAAAACGACTTAAGTACATTCCCTGATGTGTTTGGCTGACTCAGGAACAACCTAATATTCCAGCAAAACCAGCATCGGTCAGCGGTTACTCTGAGGAGATAAGGGAGGCCAACTCAGGACAAACCTCACATAGGGCTAAATCACCAGTCATATCGTCCTTTTGCCAACTCTGGTAAAGACAAAGCTAAAGACAATGGTTAAATCTATAGAAGAAAGGTAGGAAGTTGGACATTACTTTTACGCCATTAAATCAACTGAAAATACTACACAATTATTTATAGAATAATTAAAGTGGAATCTTAATAGAATGTCAACTTAAACACCTTTGAAGCTGCATTCTTTCTCCTTTGATGGATGCCAGCAGTCATCCTCAACCTCCATCATGGGATTATTCCTCACACTACTTGTTACCGAAAGGATCGACTACTATATTAACACTGCCCAACATGGAGACATGGTGACATATTCATCTGTAGACTGTGAAGTATACCACAAGGATTAAGATTGACGAAAGCTGCAGCAGAACCTGAGCAGAACACATTAGTGGCTGATTTCCTTTCTGTCATGGCAAGAGCATGCAAGAATATTAACATATAGCTTGATTTTCACATAAGCTAAACAGATAATATGTAATTATTATATTCTTGCACTAAACTACATTAAAAGGCAACTGTTTGTACACGTCTGTCTCTCATGCAATTCTACGTATGTAAATAACATGATTGATGAAGCTAGTAATTGATAAGCATTTCCTCAAAAACTATCAGGGATACAAATACAGTATGCTATAAAAGGTTGTTAGCTAGTCCTCAGTATTTTTTTGGCCACCTTTCATGTGAATGTGATTTCTGTACTGTAGTGCACAGTATTGGAAGTGGTGTTGGTTTTTCATCTGTTGTACTGTACATTCCTCTGTAAAAGTTATGTTTACAACATATGTGAGTGACAGAAATTTAAGCTTGAAAACCCATTTTAACGTAAACACATTTTCTGTGGAAGCAACGTGAAAACAGAACTTTAAATGTGTTTTGCTGATGTACTGTAGCTGATGTTAATTTTTAATATATGACAGGATGCCTTCGGTGTCTTTTGAATACATTTTAATTAAATAAAAACACCTAAAATGAAACCTGATGTGTCTTTTATTACTTAGTTTTGGGCTTTGACATTGCAGGTTGTAGACTTTATTCCATTTACACAAAGGGACAAAAGAAAATGTGAATGACTGCATGTTTCCATTCAATACCTGTTAAGGGAATACTAGAAGTGAGATTCAGATACAGTTGTAGTGTTCAGTGGGATGCAGGGACAACATTCATCAAATATGAAACAAGGTTTGCTCTCATTTTAACTTGGAAGAAATAGCTGAAGTAGAAAATATTATGGCTCTGATCGTTAACCCTGAGCTGGCTCTTACTCATACATGGAGCATATGCGTGGCGCTGTTCCCCTCCACAGGAGGGACCTTGATGTTAATCATTCAGTCTGCGACATCAGTGCTCGTAAATTAGCAGTCATTATATCCCCGTTAAAACGGGTAAAGGCTCGACTGACTGCTTATTTTCTTCTTTAACTACCAAAGAATGATACCAATACAAAAAAGCTTGAGCCTCTAGACATGAACCAAAGCTGAATTTTCATGAATCATGACACCCAAACAGGTTTCATCAAAAAACAAACAAAAATAATGTCATCACTGAAATGCCAAATTTTCCTTCTACTATCAATGCAGTGATTTACACACTTCATTCAAACCCTGCTGGCGTTGACAGCGAACATTCTCTCAAATGAACTCCCTGTTTCATAGCTCTTGAAAGGACTGTTATTCAACTATAGTGTAATTATGACTCTATGAGCACTACATTTCTATGCAGACAGTATACCGTGCTCATGGACAGTGCACATGGCTGCCCTATTGAACGTCAGAACATCCGATATTTGAGCGATTCAGTCCACCCTTTACTTGGAATCTCCACGTCGCCCAGAATCATTTTGATTGAACTTGCTACCGTGGAACACAACATTTTAACACATCCATGCCTCACAGCACGTAGCAGGCCCCGGAGACTCTCACTCTGTCCTGTACATATGACATTAGTTTATTCTGTGTTACATCTGTGCCTCCTGTATAAAGTTGATCCTGTCCTGAAATGGCTCCAATACGAACTGGCAACTCATTTGGCACATACACCTATCTTCCAGGAATCTCAATGTAAGGCGGATCTCAAAAGTGTTTTACGGGAAGGTTGGAGGAAGGGTTATGAGAGGGAATGTGCAGCATCAGCTCTCATGTCTTTTTTTTCTGCTTGCTTGAAAAGTAGGTAAAAGGAAAAAGGTTCAAACAGTGCACCAACAAATGTGCATAATACTGATGACCTGCAGATGTCTTCGAAGAGGCTGCAGCTTTATAAGATGAGATCAAGTTTATCTTATCTTATAAAGCTGCAGCCTCTTCAAACATTCAACATTATCCAGAGGCTTCAGGAGACACAGATCTAACAGAATAAACTAATGTCATATGTACTGTTTGTATTTGAAGGTCAGATTAAGATATTTTGTATTCCATTTAATAGTATTTATTGTAATTGCAAAAGAGATATGTACCTACAAATCCAGCCCTTACCTTGTAAATCAGGGAAATGATGAGACAGGCAACATGTGCTTCTGTGCCTCACTTCTGTCATACTGACACAAGAGCTGGCTACCAGCCAAGCCAAGCCATCTCACAAGGGAGGCGGCGCCCCCTTGTGGAAAGAACTATAATACAGCCCCCAACACAAATGTACATACAGTTAACAGAAAAACGCTTTTTTACATCAACATATAAAGGAAAACTATACATTATTAAATCACATAATGTGAGCACACTTTCCAGCGTGCCACAGAATTACATAGCAAAATAATTGGAAAATAAAGGGCCGCTTGATTTTACAGCCTACGTACCCTGTAACTACAATGTAATTACAGTGTAAAGAGATGAACAAGCAGCGTAGCCCTGTCATATATTGTGATAAAGGAGCTTTCTCTCACATTGACAATGTTCATAACTTATGATGGTGTCCCGTCACTGTAGGGTAATGAAAATGACCTTGGCTTAAATCACTGCATGCTTTTCATAAAGTAAGTTGATAAACACTGTCATTTGTGAGTGATTTCCATATAGCTCTTTCCACTGTATATTGTCCAAACATCAATATGCCTGCACAGCATATGCACAGTATTTGACTTGGTTTGGTTTGTTTTTTTGTTTGATTATAGGTTACAGAGAAACTACAGGTCCAATTTTCATAAAACTTGGTGGAGGCGTGTAGAATGGGCCAAGGAAGAACCCATTAAATGTTGGAGCAGACGAAAATCACAGGTCGAACACACAAATTCACAACATTGCGAGATGGCACAATAAATGCACATATCTTAAATGCATAATATGTCCAGTTTAGAAATATATAACATGGGCACAGGTGAGATTAAGCTTCATAGGCTCAACCATATTTTGACATAATTCTAATAGTTTTGGGAAAATAGCCAGACATATATGGTGGTTGCAGGCTCAGATCTGCATATCATAGGAGAGTGGCCTGTCAGCCTTTGCAGAGGTCTGTGCTCCCTGAGCTTTCTAGTTGTTTATGATATGATATGATATGCAAACAGGTAAAAGCTTTTCTCTGAGATCAGTTTTGTTTGTCTGATAATTGTTGTTGTTAAACCCCAAAACTACTGTTCTCCAGTTCGTTCAGATCATTTTACAAATGAACTGTTTCATACTTACAGTGCCTAACACTGAACACCCCTAACCCTAACTTTGTGCACCATATTAATAATAATTAATACTAAGCATTTAAAAATGCACACATGTAGAGCAGCAATAAAAAGACAGAGAAAATACTAAAACATAAAAAACCCAGTACATTGTTAGATGGAGCTAATAAATATATAACAATAAAAATATGCATAACATTGAAGGACACAATACACAACATACAAGGCAATGAAATGTAATCTGTTTCCCATCGTTACGTTTCTTGTTACTGTGCAAGATCACCATTCACAATAATCATTAAATAGACAATAACTTAACGTCTTGGCTTGTACCAGCGTATTTGTCCTGTTAGAGGTACCCAGTAAGAATTTTATTGTTGTCTCGAGCAAAATAACTGAAGTCATTTCCTCTTCCACTAATATGTGGTTAACTGTCATGGAGTGACAGACTACTTACTGTAATTCAGAATAATCAAGGGACGGGGAAGGAAGCAGACAAATATCACAATAACATGTATCAAGTCTTGATATCTACCCACTTGTTCTAAATTGGGACTGTTATATATTGTTCCATCTCAGTCAGACAGTCACACATTCCGATTGTGAGACCTGTTCATGTTGCAGACTGGAATGTCTACATAACAGGGCTGTGGGGAAAATGTCAGCTGTTCGGGAGAAACCAACATACTTAACATGCCATTATGAATGGTTATTCAAAAGAAGCCATAACAAAGTTTGTGGCCAACATATTTTGTGTCCAGACTCAGTCAAAACATGACACGAGACTGCTCAATTGGCTGGTGCTTCAAGAGCAATAATAATAAACAACTAAACTAAACACATTCTAAACATATTATTATATTCCCCTATCATATAAGAAGTAAATGGAATAATTTGACACTGATAATAGTGAGGCTGGACCTGAAATCATAATAATCTGTATCTCTGGAACAAACTCGGGCAGTGGAACATGGTGTCTGTTGTATGTTGACCAAAAGAGACTACGGGAGAGCAGGAGGGCATATGTTAGCATATGTCTGGGACTCATAAAAGCAAGGAATTGATTACTGAGCTGGTGATAAGCAGTAGCCATACACAGAAAGCCACTGTTACAGCCACCTGCAGATGTAACAATTAACAACACGCTCTCAGGAGGAGAAACTTGTCGTATAAACTGCATTGAAAAAGCTCGAGTTGGACAGATGAAGTAGATAAAAACTGACAGAGAAAGAAGGAATCGGTTCTGTGCTGTAACACCTGCGCTGACGGTAACAACTCAGCAAATTAATCTTTTTGCTGTTGCTCATTCAATTGTTTTACAGCACACAAGGAAGAAAATCCATCTGCGGGCTTCACAAGTGACGATGAAGACGGACTCCTCCTGCTGCTGCCCATCCTTCATCCCCAGCAGGGAAAGCGCTCTGTTCTACCTGCTCTGGGTACTCATTGCTCTTTACATGCTGGCTGGTGCTGCCATATTTTCTTCCTTGGAGAGACCAGCGGAGCTACAGGCCCACCAGCTCTGGGAAAGGAGGCTAACAGACTTCAGTCATGAGCATAACATTAGCTGTGAAGACCTGAAATCTCTCTTGCGTCACTATGAAGAGGCTAGGACTGCAGGCATCCGGACAGAGCGAGGCAGGGCCCTATGGGACATCCCAGGTGCTTTCTATTTTGTGGGAACTGTAGTTTCCACCATTGGTGAGTCAAGAAGAGTGGTTTCCATCTGCTGTTCAATCCACAAACCACAAACTAACAGTTGTGAAACCGTAAATTGAATACACTCGTGATTTTACAGTTAAATTTGGTGTGCAGAACTTGAAAAGATGAATTCATACAACCCATTTCAAAAAAGCATCCCAACTTTTTTTAAAATTCAGGCTGTACATTTATAAGTACTGTAGTTTTCAGAAATTATGTGAGACATACCCCATTACCCAGTGAAGGCTGTGTTATCATGACAGCTACAGCCACCACTTGTTTACACAATGATATCATATGCACTAATTATACAGGGCATAGTATGAAGCCATCGTTTTGAGGAAGCCCATGACAGAAAGATGTTTCAAACAATTCATCAAAATCAATATTACACCAGAACCTATAGAGGACAAGCATGTCTTCAAGGTAAGAATTTAACCAGCCTCATCTCTGTGAATCAATTTACAGCCTTCCAGCTGTATCCACTATCTACAGGCAGTCCCCGTCACTGAGGGACTGAGGGACAAACGGCACTGAGTCTGGATCAATTTCCTTTTTAAAACAACTTCCATATTCACATCCAGGATAGGTGGCTCTGAAAGAGACTTCCTGATGAACTTTTTTGTTTCCCAAGACCAAACATTTGACATTTCTCCAGTTTGCGCCCACATTTGTATTCCATCCTTAATGGGCTGCCTTTCCTTCCTTCCTTTCAGCACGTATTTCAAGACGTATCTATGAAATCATGAGCTACGCACAAAGAAAAGCATAAGCAATATCCTTTTCAGTGACGTTCACTTTAATGTAGCAAGGAAAGTGTTACCTTAGTATGTACGAAATTCTCTACTATTATCATAAAAGAAGTTGTGTGGATATTTAAATGTAACTGCGTACAGTTTATTATCACAGATGACCTAAAATTGTATTCATTTGATCCGTTATTGTCTTCTGTAGGACTTGTATAAAACTCTGTGATAGCTAGTTGCATGTGGCTGGAATTTTTTGTCAGTACTGCTTTGTCAGACCACCTCGACAACAAACCGCTTTTGAATAATAAAGACTGTGGCAATTAAAATAAGACTGCGTCACCAGACAGCTGTACGTGGGCACAGCGGCGTCACAAGCTAAATGCTTACATCTGTATGTTGTTTAGCATGTAGAACAACTTGGTCTAGAACAGGCATCTCAAACCGGTTCCATAAAGGGCCGCGTGGCTGCAGGTTTTCATTCCAACCCAGGAGGAGCACATCAGGCCAACCAATCAACATCAAGGGATCACTTAGTTATCAGCTGAAGACTGAGATCAGCTGATTAATTGATTCCAGCCTGGTGTGTTCCTTCTTGGTTGGAATGAAAACTTGCAGCCACGCAGCCCTTTATGGAACCGGTTTGAGATGCCTGGTCTTGAATGTCAGCATGTTTACATTTGCTAGCTTGAATTGAAGTCCAGCTGGGGCTGGTGGGACAACCAAACCGAAGGGAAGACCAATTAAAATTCTGATCCATTAGAAATTTCTGTCCAAAGCACAAATGTCAACTCAAGTGAACGAAAGGGAAAGGATGAATGATTCATCCTCTGGCGACCATGAGTGTCTGCACATACATTTGTGCCAATCCACAATAGGTGGATAGGTGTTGTGATAGTTCTCAGGATGAAGGAAAACATTAACCTGCTGCTGGCACGAAAGCAATTTGCATTCATCTTCTGGGCACTGCGATTCTAGCCGCAAAATTTGATAGAAATCTGTTTGAGTCTGGATATAAGTGATGGACCGACCAATCAACCAACCAACAGAGAGTCAATGCCATCCATACTGCTATGCTGCTAGCATGCTAGGCTACAGATTTGGAGGTATGGTCATCGCAGCACTGCAGTGGTCAGTCCCTGTGAGTGCGGTGCATTCCATAAACGGATTTAAGACAGTATCTAAAAAAGTATTTTCTCTCATCCGCTTCCTCTGACATTCATAAATTTGGAGGCGGATAGAGTGGGTGAAACCACAGGAACATTACAGAGGAACACATGTGCAACACAGGGAGGGAAAAGACACACTTGAACAAGGGAAAGGGTGATATTGTTTACATGACTATTTTTAATGATAAGGACGTGACAGGAAACCATTATGTGTGTACTGTATCAATGCCAAGCAACTGTGAACAATTGATCATCTCCTGTACAGCAAAGAGACAGTACGTAAGAAGAAATATAACAAATAACAGTTTAACTGGAAATTAGTTTAGCAGCCCACATTTTTCAAATGCTTTTCTTTCCTGACCCTGTTAACTAAATTTGCCTGTTTTTATTCACTGTGCCTTTTGTCTATCCCTAGAATGTACATGAACTTTTACTTTGGACTATGAATCACACTCCTGTTTCCACTGAGCCTTTGCAGGTCACAAAGGTCACGCTATAGTTCAGGGAACCACAATAACTCCATCATATATTATGGACCAGAAAATTAAGAAATAAGTTTGCAGGTAAATAAGCAAATTTGATAGCGTTTCTAAATATTTCATAAACATTCACTTTTACATGTGTTTTGCGTCTGGTAATTCCAAACTGTAAACCCTCCCTCTATAACTCGAAATACAACAACTTAAACTTTTAACATCCTTTGTGTATATAAAATATGATCACTTGTCAGACATTCATAATACACTCTTAACCTCATAGGTTTTGGAGTTACGACCCCATCCACTGCGATGGGGAAGGTCTTGCTTGTCTTCTATGGGTTGCTGGGCTGCTCGGCTACCGTACTGTTCTTCAATCTCTTCCTGGAAAAAGTCATAACGTTCCTGAGCCTCCCGATATTCAGGTGCCGCAGACGGAGAACTGGACACAGCGATCTGGAGGGCAGAGAGATTGAGGGTAACAGAAATGAACAATGGAAACCGTCTGTGCACCAAGTCACACTCATCCTTTTGGTTGCTGTCCTGCTGGTTGCATGTGGGGCTGCGTCCCTCTACTCAGCCATGGAGGGCTGGACTTACTTGGAGTCGCTGTACTTCTGCTTTGTGGCATTCAGCACAGTAGGCTTTGGGGACTTTGTTAGTAGCCAGAGAGAGCACCATGAGGACACTTGGGTGTACCAGGTCACAAACTGCCTCCTAATGCTCTTGGGGGTGTGCTGCACTTACTCCCTCTTTAACGCCATGTCTGTGATCATCAAACAGGGACTGAACTGGATGCTGAAGACGCTGGTCCGGATGTATAGGAGTGTCTGCCACTACAAACTACAACTCAGACCTCTGTTTAAACTCTGCTCTTCTGACTCTGAGCCACCTGTATGTTATTGTGAGGAAACCACTGGGTATAAACAGCAGGTGCAAGTAGTTTCCAGTTCAGGCCACAGCAAGGTGTGGCACTCCAGTGTTCCAACTGCTGTCAGTAAATGCCTTTGCGATGAGGCTAAAGTGGAAACAGTGTGCAAAAGTCTGCAAAACAAGGATAAGAAAGTCATTTATACGGAAAGAAAGTAATTCATGCCAGCCCAAGTCAAAAATACTGTACTCTAGTGTATTAGAAACATAATTTAAGTACAGAAAAGTAATTACAAGTACACTGTTACTTTTTGTGCTTAGTTTAAAGTAGGTTTGACATATACGTTTAAAAAGTGTACTTCAAAATAGATGTTAACAAGTTCTACATGCATATATTAGAAATGAATCTGCTAATTCTGCAGTACATAAAGTGGTATTTCAAAGCACTTATAAAACATGTACTTTATTGCAAGTGTATTAGAAATTGTACTTCAGTGTACTTCAGTCTTAATCACACTGTTTTAATAGTAATAAAGTGAACTTGTGAAATTAATGAAATATTCCTTTGTAATACACTTCTAACATGCTTAATTATAGTTTACTTTAATTTCACATCATTTTAAGTATATTTAAGTATATTTTCAACACATAGGTGAACATAATATAATTGTACTGCAAGTGTGGTTTGAATGCTCACTTGGAAGTCTACTTCCTACTTGGCTAAAGGAAGTTATTTGTTCAGATATTGTCAATGTCAATGTAGCAATAGTAATGAGAGACAGACCATGAAGCCTTCCAGTTGGGAGCATGATCAAACACATCGTAAATAGCTGGTCTCCTCTCCTGTCACAGAAACATCTGAAACGATTTCTTTTTAACATTAGATCAAGGGCCAACAAATTCTTTTGGGTTAATGATCTGATAAGTGAAAAGAATTTGTATTTTATGGTTTTAGTTTGGACCTGGCTAAACAGCACAGCACCCTTCACATTTTAACTTTTATCAGTTAGTCAGAGAAAACAGGAAAGGAGGAGAGATTACAGTCATTTTTCCACATGACATCATGCTTGACATCAAAGCCATTATCATTATCAGTTCTCATCATTTCATTACATCAGCCACCAAGATAATCATATTGTTGTTTATGCAACAATTCTCAGAGCTGACTGCACTTGGTATCACTACATGTGACAGACTAATCCTGAAAGGAGACCTCAATATTGTGAATATATGACCATTACTGTGTGTTTTTTGGTGCCAATTTAATCTTAACAATGACTAACAGGGTTTTTTGGTTCAAAAGAGGTTCCTAGTTGGCAAAGCCGGAGGAAAGTCCTGTAATACACTGAGAAGATCTGAGTCAAGTCAACAATACCCTGTCATCTGCTGTTAAATGATAACAGTGTTAATGAGAATCTGTACAGCAGCTGAAAGAAAATGAAGGAAAACTGGGCTCACAGTTCACTGTAATATATACAAAGAAGCCATGACTGTCTATAACAAAACAATATCAGGCAAGAAAGGATTACTTTTCCAAGATTATTACACAGAATGCTGAGAACTCCAGAGCACTGTTCTCCACTACTGACCAGCCACTCAACACTGCCCCCACCCATCAACAGTTCTCTACATCAAACTGTGAAGGACTTTCCTCATTGTTCATTAACAAAATTACCTCAATAAGAGGCAGCAGTGGTGCCGATGTGAACACAGGTGAAATCTAACCTCGATAGTAACGCATTCACCAACTACAGACCAATATCCAACCTTGCATTCATCAGTAAGATACTGGAAACAGTCATTTCAGTGCAAATAATTCCTTTATTTGAAAATAACACTCTGGAGGAGTTTCCGTCAGGCTTTAGAACTGAAACTGCTCTGATTAATCAGTGACCTCAGACTAAATTCTGATGAAAATAAGGTCTTCAGTGGTCAAAGGTCTTGTCCTGTTAGACCTAAGTGCAGCATTTTGATTGACCACGATTGACCATGATATCTTAATCAATGGTCATGAACAGATGGTCTTTCTGACTGTGTGTTATAAACATCAGGCTTATGTCACTGTTGGAGCTCATGTGTCTGGGAAACATGAAATCCGTTTTGTTTGTTTTGTTTTTTGTTTTGTTTAATGTAGGCCTTGAAGTGCTGAATTTGCTTCCTGCAGTCATCTATTTCTTCTTGGCCCTTGATGTGCAGTGAGTCATTTCTGATGCAACACTGAACGTGTCACTGTGGTAGGCAATACTAGAGCAATGTCTCCCTCTGCTGGGGTGCTTTGTAACTCACAAGAAAAAAGACAACCCAGGTCACTGAGGTGGAGTGCAGTATACTGCAATTTTAACCTATACAGATAAACAAAATCAAACCATCTTGTCCTTGGTATGTATAGGCCTTTCCTCATCCATTCATTAAATTGTTATCAAGGCATCATTTGAGTTTAATAGAAAATTGCAGCTCGGTATTACATGACACTGCTCTGGCATTGCTCTTTGCCAATTTATAGATAACAATAATGATAACAATAACAATAATAATATCATTCACCTAGTAAACTTCCTCATCGTTACTATAATATTCAAAAACTATGCAGAAATATATACAATTTCATAGTGGCAGTGGAATAGTAATAACAGATTAAAAGGGATTATAAAGAAGAAAAGGTGGATTTTTCGGAAAGTGCTTTTAAGCCTTATTTGAAGCTGTTGCCGCCATTCTTCAGTTTGGGTTAACTAACTAACTAACTAACTAACTGCAGATGGCAGCTCTTTGGCAGCAGAAAAGCTGTAGATCTGAGGGCTCTACCAGGGATTTGCATAATAAAAGCCATTTTCAACTAAATAGGTAGGGACAAGCCCATAAATACAGTATAGAAAAGTACAAGAACCTTAATCCTACCTGAAACCAGTGCAGCGACTTTAGAACATAAGTGATGTGAGGTCTTGTCTTTCTTTTGATTTATCAGTGGAAGCAGCATTTTACATTAGCTGTAAATGAGATCTAGACATTTTGTGGAGACCTGTGGGAAATGCATTGCAATATACAGGAGCATAATTGCTATTAAAATGGTGCACATGCTTCTCTGTATCTCTGTGAGAATGTAAAGGCCTGGCCTTGGCAATAATATTTAAAGGAAAGAATACTGTTCTAGCTATGTTGCTTATATGTGGCTGAAAAGTTAGGTCAGAATCAATGATATGATGGCGTAGGATATCTATTGTGTCATTTCTGAGTTGTATTTAGGAAATATTTCAGCATCCATAAAAATTGATGTCAAAGATGCAGTTTACAAACTTGTACAGCTGGATGAGATCGTCAGGACTGACAGTTACAGTATTTAGAGTAGGGTGCATAAAACTGAGCAGCATTACTGTGCAGACCATTAGTGGTCAACATATGATGACTGAAAAGTCATGGGCCCAGAATAGAGCCCTGGGGCACCACATACGGAATTTGTTGGGATGATGCTGTCATCTCAGAATCAAAAGTTGAATTTGTTACTTCAAGATAACAAATCTCGTTTCTTGTCATAATGGTTTAATTTATCTAGTTATCTCAAGAAAACAAAAGGCTGAAGATAAAGAGAAAATCTGAATCTTAGCAGGATCACTGGAGTGCGCTTGCACAAGTTGCAGCCAACCAGTGTTCCCCTTTAAAATGACGAGGACTTATCTGAATGTTCTGAAATCTGACATGTCGAATGGAAAGACATGCAATGTCTGCCTGTGTTAGACCTTTATGGAAGTGCAGTCTCATGTTGATCAATAATGGGTACTCCTTGATGGGACATTTTCAGCCTAAATCAGTTGTTGCAGATGTCAAGACGCCATTTTACATGCTGCCATGGCACTCCTGTACTCTGATGAACATATAAGTAAATAGCAAGTTATTATAAGTAATAAGAGGAAACAACCTTTTGTTTTCTCTTGATAACAGGTAGATTATCTCAAGAAAACTAAACAAATAACAATAGATCTCAAAATAAGGACGTAAAAAATTACAAGCAGAACGTTCCCAGCTTCCGTACCCTAAGTAGTGAGAGGTCAGCAGTAAATCAGGTTAAATTTCACATAATTCTAAAGATCCCCTCTAGACATGTTTTAAGAAATCTTAAAATACTGTGCAAGGAATACTCATTTGTATTTGATATGGTTTCCACAAATGTGAATCCATAAATAAGTAAGTATTGTTCTTTAAGAAATTTTACTACTGAAAACAAGATGTCTCCTTATTCACCGAAAGTCCATTCTCAGTGCATGTGCACTGGGGGTTTCAAGTTTTCACATCACGCACGTGTAACTTGCATATTGGACCACTATTGGCGTCCAGACTCGTTGACATGTCACAATGCTTGTGCTGTGCATCCAAAACTCAAGTGTGCACAGAGAAAGTTTGAATGTGAAAACAAACTTCTAGTGTCAAACTCTGCAGGTACATCATTCTGCCTAGTGAAAGTCAAACATCAAAGTGAAGAACAATTAGCAAAACACTTATTTAAACGACTCTTAACAAATATACTCAGATCAAGTGGGTTTTTTTTTTAAAGCAAGCTGATGCAAGTGTGATGGAGGGAGGTGTATGTGTCCATAAGTCCATCAGCCTGACAATTTCTGTGATAGGCTTCTATAACAAAATCAAATTTCAAGACAGCCTGGTCATATTCTGCATGAAAAAAATTACGGCTAAGTTAAGTAAATTGAATAAATAACTGAGTTTACTGATGCATTCAAAACAACTCGACTTGAACACAGTATAGGTACCTTAGTGAGACAATTAAAGCTCTGCCTCTGAGTCACTGTCTGTGGCTGCCTACACCAAGCGTGATTGGCTAGAAAGAGGTCATGCAAGAAGAGATGCGTAGTGTTATTATGGATTCCACTGCTTTTCTTGACAAGATCGGCCCCACTCTGCCTCTGGTTACCTTTGAAGTTGGGTTGGGTTTGCATGTCAAGAATTCAATTAGAATGAATAATATTAAAATGTAATTCAAATGAGACAGCATACATCAAAACCAAATACTTATTGCAAGCATCACAAAAGGGTCAAATTATCGGACATTTTGGTATTCATCATCTGATGACAATAAGCCTCTGTGGTTAACAGCCAATGTTTCAGGCTTCCAGTGAGGCCAACAGATATCCAGATATCTGAATAACAGATATCAAGGCTAAGACTTTCCATGGGTTTTGTGCGTCATTGTTTAAAGGCCATTTAGCAAATTGACTTGACAAACATGGCAACAACTTGGCATTTCCACTTAGCTAATAAAAAAGCAAAATTATTGTCAGACAACTGATGATAGATTGGTTCTGAAAGTGCATTTCACCCACTGCTTTCTGCCTCATTTGCTCTCCACATGAACTATTTACCTACATGCAACCAAATCCCACTCAAACATCGTCAGTACCTGGGCTACAAGTGGACCACAAATGGAAACCATAACACTTCCGAAACAAGTATTTTCTCTTGCCTACAAATCCTGCATTCATATGCAGATATCTGTTGGTCAGTAATGGTCATATGTGGTTTAATTCAGCAATTATGGCAGAGCATTATGAGTTACACCTTTTACTATTGTGTATTTAGAGCCATGGGCCTTGCCAAATTACAAGATATAAGACAAGACAAGACAAAGATAAAGCATGATTTCTCTGGAACGTAACTGAAATCATTGAAACTGGTGGTCATGACACAAACCTATATGATCATTACATAGTGCGGGAGAGTTAAAAAAATTTAACAGGAAAACACAAGGGAGTTACACACTTCCGGAACTAGCGGTCCCTGCCACCTCTTAACTCTACTGGACACTGTTAATCTTCCATACAGTGTCCCTTCTCCAGACGGCCTGGCCAGGATGGTATCTTTGCGCGCTTCGTTTGTATAGAGCGAGAAGAATCTTTGCTTTCCTCTTTTTGTGTGTCAAATGGACATTCAATAATAAATAGTGCACGTGTATTACAATTAAAACACTTTCACATGTGCAACATTCTGTATTTTGGCAAAGCTTTGAGTGGGCGGCGCCAAAGATGTACCTGCGGAGGGATACAGTGCTCAAACTAAGGCATAGCACACCGGCGTCGCTGGATTTAGGTTTCCGGGCAACTCTACTGCAACACCGGGATACAGTCAGCATAGATTTCCCGAGACATATATTTTAATAAAGTTTGCGATTAGTTCAGGGCTTAATTTGAGTAGCTGTCTCCCAGTTAAGGTGAATACAAAGCCTTACGTTGGTCATTTTGTCATCTTCACGGAGCTTGAAAAGTCTACGGGACAATGGTGAGTACGGGCTTGCTAACCTGAGTAACGTTAGCTCTCCTAGCTAACGTCAGCTAGGTATCGTTAACATCGATTGCACTGCTTTGCGACGGTCTCGAAAAATAGTCACCAAGTAATCGTTATGGCATTACGGCATATCACCCGATAGCCAAGTAGTAACTCAACGTAAAACCCCATACGATAGTTTTTTTATTTTCATTTTTTATTTTACTAGCTAGAACACTGCAGAAGATCATGCGGCGGACGGGTGCATAGCACTACACATAATAAACATAGTTGTAAATTTAGCAAATTTTTGGTCGGCGGTTGCCAAATGTTTGGTATTCAGCAGTTGATGAGAGGAAACCGTTTTCTTTCTTGGTATGTCAACTGCGCAGCATACACGTCGTGGTGTGAGAGGAAACCGGCGGATTGTTTCCTGTTGAAATGTCGTAGCAGTAATTTAGCCGATTCGCGCAATTCTTTTTAAATACTGTGGTTTAACCTCCATGCTCCGATCAAGGTTTGCAGCGTTTTTATCGTTTGCTGTGTGTCGAGAGTGGGCGTGGTGGTGGCGGTGAAGGGGTTCTGTGTAAAAATAGACCGTCTAGTGTTAACGTGATCACGAAACCCACCTCGTTCATCTTACCAGACAGTTATCAAAACTCCTGCTAACTGTCTTGCTAACTATCGTTTTGACAATCTGCATGACAAGTTGCTGCAACATGGGCAATACCTCTTGCAGGCAGGGTGTTTTGAATATAGTGTGACATGCGCAACAAGCGAAGAAAGGTTGTAATCACCACCAATTGCGATTACATAACGTTACAGCTCACAGGTAGTGGTATGTTGCTCACCGTTAGCAACAATTGTTTGTTTTTTGTTTAGCATGGAGATTATTGTGATGTTGCAACGTTCCTGCAAAACCACCATGACAGCATCTCCTATTGCGCCATAACGATGAACCGCATTCTGCTCCTGCTGAATGATCCTCTTTGCCACCCCTCCTTCCGCGCCTCACTTCCCCCTGCATTGAACCAAACCATGCTTGGTGCAGTAGGCTGTCAGGACCCGCAGTGCACCCTCCAAAATGGAAACTAAGTATATCAAAAAGCCCTATTGTGCCACTACAAATGAATCTCTGTCTTTGTGCCTCATCCTTCACTACCTTTGTTTTCTGGATTGTGGAAGAACAGACACATGGTCTGTGATAGATATTGTCGTCTGCCAAGTAAGGAAACTTGGATCGTGCAACAATACCAGTCACATGCTGGCAAAAGAGAATTTGTCTTGACTGTACGATTAAAAAAAAAAAAACAACCTGCAGCCCCTGTAGTTTTCCTTACTTGACATGAAAATATGTGATATGATCTCTTGTTTATTGATGAGTTGAAAGGCAGCAGTGCTTTTTGCAGAGCGCTTTTCACAGCAGCCATACAAATCCTCTAACACTCAGCTGTACTGTGCTGTGCGCTGATCCAGACACTGCTTGCTTCAGCAACACCGACTTGGTTTGGCAGTGGACAGAATAGATACTCTGCAGTCTGTCTTGCTCCCTTCTTTTTTTGTCCCCCCCCCCCCACCCCCCACCCCCGCCAACACAGTGACTCATTGAAATTGACTCGAAGAACACATGGCGTTACCATCACCTCGAGCTGCAAAAATGTTAGCCTTAATCTCTTTGGTTTTGATCGTTAGAAACTTATTTGTCCTTTGTCTGTGGTGCATGCGCACATGGGCAAAATGAAAATAAGATTTTTGTTTAGTTCATGCATTAGCTCTGCAGCTGTATGAGTTTAATTGATTTAATTACTCATTTCCAACTTTTGTGAGTTTTTTTTGGCTGTGTATAGCATTATCTGGTTATCTTCACTTACCTAACATGAGTTCTATATTGAGGCTTTTAAGTTTTATTGTATACAGCTGGTAAGCTCTTTTTATACCCGATCATGGCAATTGTTTCCAACTCATCTGAGAATCAACTCCAGACAATATGAAGGATTACAGACAAACACAAAGCAGCAAGCACTGTCAAGCAACAGTTGGCACAGGGGTTAGTCTATGGTAATAAACCGAGCCTGACATCTGTTCAGTAAAAAAGATACAAAGAGGTGGTAAGTTGCGGTGATATTCAGTGTGCTACATTGGCGACCCTGTTCGTGTCTCACTAATTATAGCAGCCGTGTGTATTTCGGGCTATGGAGTATTTATACCCGTCCCTCATTACACTTTCTCTGCCTGAAGTGGGCATGTTGACTGACTTAGGCCTGGTAAGACCTCATGAGGATGGTGGAATGGTGTTTCAGATGAAGTTGAAAAATGAATTGGATGTGTAAATGTAAGCTTGCTCATATTTTGTTTCAAGTAAAAGTGGTGAAAACTAACTCCTAACTATCTAAAAGGAGCAGATATGGATAACATTGCCACACAGATCTTAGCATTGTGGGTTTGTGCAAAATAGTTGTGTGTTTTTCTTAATAGTAAAAATGTTGTTCCACCCTTTGCATGCACTCCACGTGTTTCTGTTCTATGACTTTACCCCAGTAATGCAACAAGTCTTACATTTTAGATTAAAACGAATACAAGAGGCCAAATCTTGTGTAAAAAATCTGCTTTGATAGAATATAAGGCCCAGCAAATCAAAATCACAGTGAGTTTAAACAATAGTTTAGCTGGGTTCATTGCTTTGCATCTGTAGGGATATTCTTAAGATAGGCCATAGGCAATGCCTGGGTCCACCTGTCAGATAATATCCCTGTCTGTTTTGAATTAGTTTGTTGAGAGGGCATTTGCATTGGCAGAGGTCTGTGTAGGTTGTTTACACAGTGGAGTTTGCTGCAGGTGCTCCTCATCAGGCCTGCCAAAGCTTTCATCTCTATAATCATTGTGCTGAAGTCACATCCACCAAATAAATCTTTGTGTATCAAACACTTAACCTCTGCAGGGATTAACAGCGGCTGTTAAAAGTTTATAGTTTCCTTATTCACAAAGAACAGCAGCTAACATTGCAAGGGGGGGGGGGGACAATTAATCATCCATAGACACGTCATTACATTGTCAATGTTGTCTGAACAAGTTATTTATTTAGGATTTTGCCTCCTAATAATGACATTGCAAACAGAAAAATAAAGAGGTGGGTAGTACTTGCACAGTCTGTGGAAGAACCAAGAACTAAGACGAAAAGCACCTCTGTTCTGTTTTTTCATGTGTACGTAATTCTGGAAATTCTAGTTCCAGGCTTTTAGTCACTAGGTAGTAGGGTGTTTTATTTTAATTTTTATAGTGAGCATACTCTGAGAGCAATGGTCTCGTACTAGCCTACCATACTTAAACATTTTTTCATCATTCTCAATACTCCAAATGTTGCATGGGGTTGCCAGAGGCTAATTCCTTCACTTGGTATTTGTGGGTTACTGCTTCTGAACAAAGGCAGTGCAAACACTATTGCATTTCATTACACTTATTTGTTAGCGTTTTATTGTTTACACTTCGGTGTTTTATTGATTTGTTGGCTGTATAATGTTTCCTATCCACCTAGGCTTGCATCAACTTACTTGCCCAAAATATTATTTGTATTGTGGACTATAAATGTTTTATCAATGTCTTCTCCTTTTGTCAACAGGCTGATCAGCTGACTGAGGAGCAGATTGCTGGTGAGTGCATACCTTTACCATGTTTGGTTTATTATAGGTTTAGCAGCTCCCTAATTCACCACCAAACCTAAGAAACTAAGGTTTCTAAGAGATGAAAGGAACCAGAAGTCTGTGAAGATATGAGGTGGTTGTTCTGGTCCTGGTCTTGATTATGGTCTTATCCCAGTAACTAGTTAATTACATTCAAATTGGCTTCACTGGGTGTAAACCGGAACCTGATGATGTGGCTAAAATGAAAATCAGCAGTATGAAAAGCTCAAATATTCACATCAGTTTCAAATTTTGCAGTAGATGCACCAGTGCTTTTATTCAGTCTGTGCTATGCCAGCGTCCCGCATGTTTTTGTCCTTCACAGCATTGAATTAGTCATGCACAGACCCTGTTAATGCTTAGAAAGACTGCTTGTATCGACATGAATGCTAATGGCAAACTAACAGTGTTACTTCTGTCAATGCAGAGTTCAAGGAGGCGTTCTCGCTGTTTGACAAGGATGGTGATGGTACAATCACTACCAAGGAGCTCGGGACTGTGATGCGCTCTCTGGGACAGAACCCCACTGAGGCTGAACTGCAGGACATGATCAATGAGGTGGATGCTGATGGTGAGAATGTAAAGCCCAAACGCACATGAAAATTATACTTGTTAAAACTTCTTGTCAAGTGTTCCTCTTGCTGGAAAGAAAATTACTGGATAGTTTCATCTTTATGCCTCAGTACGAGCACTTGGCTTTAAATTACCATCATGTCATTTTCATCTTCCTGCAAACTTGTTAGTGATCTCTGGTGGATAAATTATGCTATATGTATGTACTTCACGTTAATGCTGTGTACCTGAAATATATATTTGCCATGGCTGGCATATATGCAGATACTGATATCTGAGATAGGGTTATATTGGCAGTGCAGGTGTTTGGGATGGGCTCTATGCGAGACTGAATACAATCTGTAGTTGTAGGTGCATCTGCTTTTAGTTAATAATGACATGGGACATTTCCTTTTATATTTTGTGGTATGAAGGTCTTCTTGGATTGATGTGCTCTTTTTTCAGGAGAATTACTTGACTAAAGTATTACAATTCTCTCTAACCTCTTTCTGTTTGTGTGATTGTGTAGGTAATGGTACAATTGACTTTCCTGAGTTCCTGACCATGATGGCCAGGAAGATGAAAGATACAGACAGTGAGGAGGAGATCAGAGAAGCCTTCAGAGTCTTTGACAAGGTACATTAGGGCTGAGAAGATTGACAATATTAACTAGCACCACTAAACACAATTAGAGTACTAGCAATAGCCATACTCATTGTTCATGTCCATTACAATAATGTCAGGTGTTTTCTTACATTTGAATGAGACATGAAGTCAAATACGGTTAGTGATGACAACAATGACCTGCACTCCTGTCCCCGACGCCCTGCCTTCCTCCAGCAGTAGTCATTCATGTGATCTGGGGGAGTGACTTTGGAGGGAGGCCTGAAGGGAGGGGATGGGATTTTTTCAGTTGGATACTTTCAAAATCAATCGTACTCTTCCTTTTTTCTCTAGCGTTATCAACCCCAGCTTGAAAAGGCTTTTCGCTGGTGTCTCTCTGCTAGCTGAACAATAACAAGTACAAGTGAGACTAAAGAAGTACCGTTCATCCAAATCAATCATCAATCAATCCAGCACCTCACAGGTGCAGAGAATAGTAAACAAGTCAATTCTGTCCTAGAACATCATACTATGAAAAGCGGTTAATAGATACAAAAACAATAGTTCTTCTGTTGCCATCTGCAGGATGGTAACGGCTACATCAGTGCAGCAGAACTACGGCACGTCATGACCAACTTAGGAGAGAAGCTCACTGATGAGGAGGTGGATGAAATGATCCGTGAGGCTGACATCGATGGCGATGGTCAGGTCAACTATGAGGGTAAGATGTACATTTTGTTAGCAGTGATGCACTAATTACAGCTCTGCAACTGACTGTGTTTTTTTTTTTTTCTCTCTCTTTTTCTTCACTCGACTTTGCTAAGACAAAGATCAGGCAAACTGTCAGTTGCAACATAACCTTTATGATATGCTTTCACGTCACATCTGAACAGTTTTTGTACCAAAAGCCTTAGCAGCTGCTGAAATGTTAAGCACTGTTTTCTGTTCTTTTTACAGAGTTTGTCCAGATGATGACTGCCAAGTGAGGAGAACACTGAAATTTCTCTCTAAACGTTGCTTGTCCTCCTAAGATCACTGTCTGTAAGAACCAAAAAAAAAAATTGAACAATTATCGAATGTTAGACAAACTTCCCCCTAAAACTTTTTAATAGATTTTTGCGATTTGCGCTTCAGTATGTCCAACTACTTCTGAGGTATCTGTTTAGCAAACACCAACAGAATAATCCCTAGAGAAGTTAATGGACCAAGCTTTAAGAGGGCCGACGCCCCGTACTTCAGACCAAGATTCTGCTGAGTCACCCAGCTCCTGATTAATTTATAGGAAAGAGCAATACTGAAAAGGCAGAGGGATAGGAACCCATGCCACAGTTCGACTAGAGAAGTTTGCTATTTAAATCTTTCCAATATTTAACAAAGAAAACCGACTCTCTTACACCAGTGGTGATTCTCTAAATACTGAATTGAGTACTCTTCCTGCATGCACCCTTTCTGTGGCGGTCTCTTGTCACATCAAGGAAGCTCTGATCACATCAGAGGTAGTGGTCAGACTGTGTACACACTGGAGGTATATACATTACTATATAGCTATATATCTGTAAAATTTGTGTCACTATTGATTATTGCAAGAGCAAATAGTTGCGATGTAGGGTGTTCTGGTGCTCATTTGGAGATGAGCATTCTTATACCTTGAAGAGTTCGGACAAGATCAAGAGACTGAAAACTGCTGATGGTTTTTTCCTTTCGGGGATGCTCTATTGTCTTGTTTGAGTCGTGGGCTTTACATTGCCTGCAGCACTGATTGGAGACAGATAGTAGTATGTTGTATTGCTTCAGGATGATTATTGTAAAAACACACTTGAGGACTGCAGTTGATATCCTGATGATACAATATTTATTGTAATGCTTTATAAATGTGTTCTCAAATATTAATGTATTGATGACAAACTTTGGTCACCAAATATATCAATATATATTAGTGTGTCGTAAAGTTTGCATTGCCTATTGTTGTAGTAAATGACCTGTGACATGTTTTCTCTTTGGTTTTGAAATGTGCCATAATACTCTAAAACGCCTCAACCTTCTTGCAAGACTCGTAGTTCATTAGAATATAATAAATCTACTTAATATAATTACATATAAAAAATACATGCAGTTGAACATATTTGCACTTTGGTATAAATCATGTGGATATTAAAAAGGTTTTGTTCTAAAAGAAGAAAAAGAAAGCAAATGTCACCGTTGCTGCTGCTATAACAACTCATATGTTACACTCCTTTCTCGTCCTTGTTGTTGTCTAATCTTCGATTTGTAGTCCGGTGATTCAAACTTCAATCTGCTTGCTGTTTTACTGAACAGAAATACATACGTTGTATATTCACAAACACTGCTCATGGTGAGGTGTGTTTCATTTGGGCTTTTAGAATGGGACTTTCACGTAAGGATGAAATGGGGTTGTAGCAAAGATTTCAGCTTTAGATGTGAGTTTGGTTTCGGGGCTAGGTTTTTGAACAGTTGGCTAAATTTAAGAAGCAGATTATCTGAGGTATTTTAGGATTTCCTCAAAGCACGAAATGACTGCTCTCATTGAGGCGTTTTAATTGGATAGCTTTGATTCAGATGTGGGGAAGTAAATGGTAAAATGACTGTTAACTTCTGAAGGTATCTCAAAAATGTAAAGATGTGATATATTTTCCATAAATCAATAAATTGACTGAGCTTTACTTCACCTGCATTTCATTGTCCCGTTTAATCTAACATGGATCTCTGGTGTAAAGTCAATGACTAAAAAAAGAAGCCTGACTGATATTCACAAATGCCAGCCTCCATATTGCACTATATCCTTTCTCTGCTAGTGTCCCTGTGCCAGAAAGGAGCACTAATCCCAGACAGTCTCAGAGTGGGTTAGGGTAGGTCACCCTAGCCCTTCACTGGAGAAACTATCCCAGGCACAGGCTATATTTAGTGGCTCATGAGATTGCTACAGGAGCCTGTGGTAATCCAGGTCAGCGAGGGTTGTGACCTCTCACCCACACACTCTAAATGCAAAGGGGAAGCGCCCGCCTTCTTACTGGCAGGCAAAATCAAGAACCAATGGGGTGAAGCTTTATCTGGAACAGGTAGATGTGATTGGCTGTGTGCCCACATGCTAATTATGTGGTTAAGTAGATAAATGAATTAGGAAACAGGAGCACACTCAGCAGGACAGTAAGAACTGCACCATCACAGGCAGGTGCGATTATCCCTTTTCGGTTGTGTAATGGCAGGCTGGAGAGGATCACTGGTCTGGCTCCCATGGTGCTATGCAATAATACAAATCTCAGGGAGCAATCAGAATTATATAGAGAGATGTTTTAAACGATAGGCTGGTTCATCAGCTGCACTTTGAGTGTCAAGCAGTGGGTAATACTGGGGTGTTGAGAAGGGGTCATTTGGACATCAGATTGATTTTAATCTAATATATTTAAATGTACAGCATTATCAGTGGTGGAAAGCAATTAAGTCGATTTACTCAAGTACAGTAATGAAGTACAATTTTGTGATATTCTGTCCTTTGAGTATTTTAATTTTGTGCCACTTTATACATATACACTGCAGAGGGAAATGTAGGTCTCTGCTTTTCAGGTTACAGTTGTACATACAAAATAAATGATGACTTTACAGAGTTCTGTTTTATGAGAACTTTTACTTTGAAGGGACTTTTACATGTAACTGAATATTTTTACAGTGTAGTATTAATACTGAATACTTCGTCCACCACTGGTAGAAGTCACCTATTAGTGTTAGCTATTTGGGTGTTTGGAGCTGTTTGGCCACTAGTGGTGGAAAAAGTATGCAGAATTAAATTTTACACTATATTATTATAACGTTAAGTGTACTGTAAGTGGCATTTTACTGTGTGGTTTGTCAAGATAGTCCTACATTACCTTCTATTATCTATCATATGTTTATACATGAAATCATAATCTGAAATGAAACTAGTTATTATAGCTGTCAAGTAATTGTGTTGGACTAACAAAGTACAATATTTCCCTCTGAAATGTAGTGAAATAAAAGTAAAGCATAAAATTTAACTCCCTTAAAATTGTATATAAGTACAGTAGTTACTTTCCACCACTGTTGCCTCAGACCCACACTGTTACCTCTAATCAAATGTTATTAAGTGAATAAAGGTCAAGTTCGAGACACCATAAAACTTGCCATTACAAACATTGCACAGTCACAAAGTATTTGAACTTCAACACTAGGTGATGCTGTTTCGACATCTTCTTACCCAACTGCCAACGTCTAATTCAGGTCAGGTGCAGCAGACACAGTGTGGCTGACACAGGAAGGAGATAAGACAAGAGAACCAAAAACAGCTGAACGAGCAAGCTATTTAAAAACCAGTTAAGGGTTCAGCGATTAAACGCAGCTTGTATTGAGGACGACAGTTTGTCCTAAAATGCAGAAATGAGACGTATATTGCATGAATTGTGTGGTAAGTTTGCTCGGGTGCACCACACCCACCACTCGTGACTGTGTAAACTGTGCAATGTAATCTAATCACCCCTTCGCTTGAGAAATGCTAAGTATTTCTTTTCATTCTCATTTTGCCTGGGAGGTAGGGGGTATGGAGTGTTGTATACACTGAACAATGCAACTCCTCTGGGAATAATGTGTTTGTACTGTCTATTTAATGTATACAAACAATCCCTTCCCTTCCAAGAACAATATCCGACAGAATCTCCCTCCTCCTGCTCATCGTTTTACATCTGCTGTTTAGGCGTGATTCACTATCACATGCTTCTTGCTGCCCGTTCTCACTTTGCATACGAACAAACCACCATTGTAAACACATTCGCTTTCTCCTGCACGATGTGTTGTCCTCCTTCTCCTCTCACAGCTACCATTGCTTTCCATATGCTGTGATTATTCAGAATGCAAAAACAGGAAGGACGTTCGGACAGGCTCTTCTGATTTGCACCCGTTTGTCAGGACACTCAGATAGAAGTGAGCTGAAGTGAATGGAAAGATGCACAGCATTGCTATGCTGATCAAACCACCTGTTGAGGTGAAGTCATCACCAGCTCCTACTGAAACAAACAGAGCAGTTTTTACAGTGGGAGTACGCTTGTTTCCACGTCTACAGCTATGCTTGATCCCACATACACCTTCCACAGAGCTGTTCTTTAAAATGATGTCCTCTGCAAGTGTTTCACATCTTGTGACCTCTTAAAACACAGCTATACTTGCCAAATCTTGTCACAGGTTGGCGGCCTGTTCAATCAAAGAGTGCTTTTTCATTCTCGGGCTGTTATGTTTGAATATTTGAGAGGCCAAGAGACATAAAGACAAGAAATGTGCATCAGAAATAAGTTGTTGTTTTTTCTGCCTTCCTACTCTGGTGATCTTCATCAGAGTCTTTTTGCGGGTGAAGTCCTGACCCCCCAGGTTGATCAGAACTTTTGTTTTAGTGACTCTGCTAATTAACACTGCAGGGAGGAAGGTTAGCGAATAAACAACCTCATTGTCACAACTTGTACTCTAGGACCCCCCCTTCAGTGAAGAAAATGCGATAAAGTGACATCTAAAATGCCTTTTTGGTGGAGAAAATGTGACAAAGTCGCCTCTTGGATGCCCTTTTTTTACTTTTTTCACCCCTGCCCCAGACAGTCAGCATCTGCCAATGCTCTAATTTTTGTTTTTAAAACATCATTTTTGCCATTTCCTTCATTGGACAGTTGATTGGAAAGCGAGAGACAGGGGTATGACATGGAATTAAACCGGGGATGCTGCGGTTATGTGGGATCTGTCTTAAGCAAGCAATCTTTCAGTGTTTTCTGGAAATTTCTCACAACACACAAAGTTGCATTCATTTACCGCATTTTACCACAGCATTGAAACCAGATGTTCACGTAATACATTTACTGGAGGCATATTTTCAACAAAGCACAAATATCTGATCGTTAAGCCGTGGCCATGTGGTATTTCCTCATTTTAAGAGTTGAAGAAGACCATTAACAAATTAAATAATGGATTGTGTGATTATTTAAGTTCACGGTGCCACAGTTACCATTTACAGCAGGTGAAAAAGTTTACTGTTTATTTCACACATTTTCACACCTTAATAAGTTCTGTGTATATAAAAATGTGGTCAGGTTTATTCTCTGAGATTTATGTTCAAAAGCAGCTGAACTCTGAACCAATGTTTTTTTTTCCATTTCTAGTTTAAAGCATCATAGAGTTTACGAGCTCCCAGTTGAACATTTGAGAGGCTGTCCAGCCTTTGCAGTTTTCACGCTACTAAAGGGCGTCACGTAGGCATCTCCGCAGAAGACGTGATAAGAAATGTTCAGCGCATGCTCTTAAAGATCACCGTGTTCCTGAGAAGAGCAATCATTGTCAACAGCTTGACCGAGGCGGTGCGTAATATTCCGGTATAAAGAATCAAATTTTGTGATATTACTGAACATGTGCACGCTCACATAATGACTGGGGAGTCTCTTGCGCAACATTTCTGTCAGTATCATGATGATGCTCTTGGTTATTAAAAAGATGCTGGTATTTAAAAAGAGATTGTGGATGAGTCATCCCCAGAAAACTGTGAGCTTGAATTAATAAAACTCGTTGATGTGGGAATGCTAATACTCTCAATACATCAATGAAATGGTTCAACAGGGAAATTCCTACCACAACCCTTTCCTAAGTACAGACCACAACGACTTGGTTTTATCTCTGGACTATACTGAAAACATGTTGAGGGAAAATCTTAACAGAAAATGAAAACTGCAGTTTTTCAAAAATTTAATTTGAGGATGGATCATCTGGTTTTCAAGGAGGTCCCTCGGAACAAAGAGATGAAAATGAACAGACGTACGTGAATAATAGCAATGATAACAAATAAAACAATCCAGCTGCACAAGACAATCAACACTGTAACATCATCAAGAAGATAAACCAAACCACGAACACGCACGCTACATCTCCGCTACAAGAAAGACACAAAGTCAAAGTACTTAGTCTAGCCATAAACTACAACAAATGAAGGCAAGTACAACCAAGAGCAAGAGTCAGAAAATCTGTTAGCAAATCTGCAGTCGAACGAAGCTCAACAAACACTTTACTGACAACAAGTCCTCAATATGTGTGTAACATCACAGCTATTTTAAAAACAAGAGAGGTGCCAGCTGGTACATTAATGCTGTAAGAGTCTGTTTGGATTTATAATGCGGATACCTGCTGCAGGCAA
The DNA here is from genome assembly GCF_017976325.1 of Chelmon rostratus. Lineage (NCBI taxonomy): Eukaryota > Metazoa > Chordata > Actinopteri > Chaetodontiformes > Chaetodontidae > Chelmon > Chelmon rostratus. The sequence continues at coordinate 17,175,467 of NC_055664.1, read as the reverse complement.
AATGCTGACATCAGAAACAAGATCTGGCAGAAGACTTCTTGTAGTGCATGTTGTGTTGGTGTGTCTATCATCAGACTGAAGATCGAGCGATAAGCTACTGACGCAAAAACCCGACGTATCTGCAGCCGCACATCAAATTAATTATTACTAATTTAGCGCTCGCTGTTGAGGAAACTATTCACTATAGTTTATTAAATAGAGTAATGAGCAAACAAGGGAGCAATTTGGGCCACAGCCCACTGCTTAGTTCCTGAACTTTAACTGTCTTTTACTGGTGAGATAAAGTGAAACAGGCTGTAAAGAGAAGTGTAAAGTTCTTATTTTAAACACAGATAGAAAGGGGAACAACGATATGCAACTTTCCTCTTCCGGTCTTAAAGAGCAGGCGCAGGCTGGAGTGATATTTCGCTTTAGTAGTGCGTTGTACATTGTGGTATATAAGGTGCATCTGCTTGAGAGTTTTGGAGAAGCGGTCTGGTTTTTCCAGAGTGACATCTCTGACATTTCACTTTCTATTTCTTAGAACTCACAGTGTGCAGACAAGCAGATTAATAGCGGCGTCAATGTGCTTCAAACGAACTGATGGATGTAGTTGTGTGAGGAATGAGGGTCGAATCCCAGGCCCTGCTTTTGCACCTCCGCACACCTGGCCGGCCGCTGCACGAAGTGGCCGTGCTGCTTTCAGAGTCTTACAAACCTGTTCGACGCAGCCCCCAGAAATGCAGAGAAAGTGGATTTTAGATGCTGTTAGTTTGTATCCATAGCAACTTTCCTTGAAGCATACTGACGCCTTACACCTGCAAAACTAGATGGATCTTAAACACAGAACTGAAAAAATGGGTCAACTTCTATGCATTCATGTTTCAAGTATGAATGATTCAAAAGTAGTTTTTATATAAATGTTCCTAAACTGAATGTTGTGTTTGGGTGTGGGTTTTAAAGGGTGAACATTTTCAGAGTTTCAGAATAACACTGAATACGCCGTTGACCGATTTCGCCATCGTGACTTTCATCTGGTATGTGGGAAGAGAATTCTGACTCGACGTCCATGCCAGCCGAGGCCTGTTTAGACAGAGACTACGGCAAGTGGAGCTCCTGAAAAAGCAACCTCTGTTAGCAGAGAAAACATCTTCAAATTCCATTATGGTTTGAATTACGTCGGACATGGTAAGCCAACGTAGGCCTGGCCCATTATGTCTGTATTATAGGTGCCCGTCTGTTTCTGTGTAAATTTCCACTGTGCCATAACTATATCTGCAGGCGGGTGTTACGAAAGGCCTGTCATGTATTTCAGCCCTCTATGTTCAACCATTTTTGGGTAAACGGTTCAGTCTCAAGCAATGCACTCCTTTGAATAGCATAGAAAGTTATAGGTGAACTGAGAGTTTTATTTTATTTCTAAATCATTTAAAACTAAATGAGCCTTCACTTCAAAGAGCTTCAGTATGTGAACTAAAAAATATCATAGGGTGGTAACATGTGGTTTTACTGTAGGGATGTCATCAAAGTCAGATTTAAAGTGTAGATAAATAAAAAATGAATAAACAATACAGCAGAGCAGTCATTTTTCCAGCTTTTACCAGTTTTACCAGTATAAGCGGTCTCCAACAGGCTGGGAGAGCTGCACTTTTTTACTGTTAAAACTGCACAATGTGCTGCAGCACACGTCTGAGTTATACAGATTTGCACCACTGCTACACAATGCATAGTTTATACTCCCCCTCCCCTTCGCCTCTGTTCTGTTTGTCTTCTCATGTTTTAACATAGATTTTTTTTAAACTCTTACGAGTTTATTTTTCACAGGAGAAAACCAGAGAGGACAGCAGAGCGTAAGAGTCTCGTTGTACTCTGGTATCCTTGCTCTGCAGCACAAGACGAAGCCTTGAACCTGGAGTCTAGCAAGCTCTCAGATTCGGATGCAGCTCTTAATTAGTGCCTCATTAAACCCAGGTGCACCGGAAAGGTCAGCCAGTTGGTGCCTCGTTAGAGTGATCAGGAGGACGTCACAAATCGATGGGACGATGAAGTGATGGTGAAAAATGAAGACTTACGCAGTGACTTCTTCATTTCCTTCAGGTAAAACATGCTATCACAATTATACTTGGACATCAGTGGAACAGGCATGTATGAGAAGCTCAAATACACCTGAAGTATTTTAATAAGCGTGTGTCAACAGTGTGTGTTTGTGTGTGTGGTCTCAGCATCTCTATCACCACCTCCAGCTCAGGTCTTTCCAGTCAGCTCCGGTTCAGCGGACAGTGTTTACCGTTATAGATTTTTAAAAAACCTGTTTTGCGTCCCCGGCTTCCTGAATGTTAAAAACAAACAGAAAGAAGGAATTAAAAGTCCTGGAAGGCAAAAACCTTGCAGACATCGTGGCATGCGCAACTGAATGCATGTGCTGGGTAATTAAATGATTTGGTGATTATTGCTTAACAGATGCGAAGCTTATCAGTCAGTGGAAACACACTGTAATGATTACGGAGAGACAAATATGCTAAACAAATCAGACCGTATGAAAATGGGAAAAATGTGCAAAGGCGTGCATGCTGCTGTCCTTCCACTCAGGGTTTGTTTCAAACCTGTTCAGGTGTCTGGCACCAGTAACGTTCTGCTTTCCATTAGGGATCAAAGAGTCAAACCTAATTCCCCGAGCTCTGTGTATTTTCGTAAATTCTGGTCAAGACAAGTGAATCTCATAATCCCACTGTCTTCTATAGAATCATGACTAATGATTCATGTTTTTTTTTTTTTTTTTTACTGACGCTGGTTCTTTTCCTGAAAATTGAGGAATTCATAGTTTGCGGGTATCACGGGTGCAACTACAGAAAAACAGCTGCTTTCATCTGGAGTTGTCTTCCGTGACGGCGTGCAGACTGCCTGAGGTGTTTTCAATATAACGTGACGTGTTTTCATGCTTCATGTCAAAATGTGCGGTTAATGGACGACAAAGCATTTTACAGTTTGTACTAAGAGATTTTTTTATTGTCTTTGTGAAAACACGACTAAATTAGCTGGAACGGGAAGTTTCAATGTCCTGTTTGCACCCATCCATCCACCCATCAACTCATTATCCACCCATCTTTCTATTGCTTTATCTATCCATTCACCCATCCATCCACCAACCCATCCATCCACCCATATTTATCCATCCATTCACCTATCTTAGTTTTAGAGTTTTGTTTTCACTAGAACTGCATGTTTGGTCTCTACACATACAACCAAACACGGCAGCTTCTATTGTAAATCGATACCTCGCTGAACTTCTCGTAAACTTCTTATGTATCGTAAATAAAACGTGACAATTTATGATCTTTACACAAGTGTTATGATCTCTGTGTCTTAGCTGGTATGCTCACAGACTTATAAGCTGGTTTGGGCAAAGTGCGCAAATATATCTGCATTTGTTTTCCGTGCCTATGTCCACTGTTTATTTGAAGGTGCCAGCCTGGTTTGTTTTATCAGAAGGGCGACTGTAAACACCCCGCGTACCGTCCACGCCTGAAGCTTCCTTGTGGTAGTTAAAAGTAAATTAGAGCTCTGTTTGGCAGGGAGGGAGTGAGGGCTGCAGAGTAGCTGAGAGGAAGATTTAAAACAAATATCTGGATGTCTTTGTTTAACAATATCACGGCGGCCTGTGCCAGAAAACTACCACCCACCACCAGCTGTGTAACTATGCGTCAATACTTTCATTTACAGAGTAAACCAAGGGGAAATTTGATCTCCATTACTCCATCCACAACTGAACACCAGTGCTACACTGCTGTCATTATGTTCTGTCAATTACAGAAACAGGAAGCAAGCATGTAGAATTACTGAAAGTGGAGACTGAGCAATGCCATGTAATTACTCTGCCGCAGTTTGTATTCACGGCCGTTCTCTTGGTTGCGATGGTTTTATTGGTGCTTTTTTTTTTTAGGTGTCAGGGAAAGAAACCATTAGGGAGCGCAGCGATGGCTCTGCAGGAGCAAAATCATTATCGCGTCTGCGGAAATGGTGATAATGTCCATTAAGTGTGTTTGTGTCATTTTATGTCCTTCAACCAACATGTCATCGCAGCAGGCTGTTTTAGCAGCTGGTTTCCTCTGTGTCGCTCTGTAATTTAACCTTAAACACTGACTGTCTGCTGAACATATTGAAGAAAGTGTTTCCTAACAGCTTTGCCTGCAGATGATTCAGTTTCCTGTCTTAAAAAGCCCTGTGTACATACACACACACACACACTTTCACTTAATCTGATTAGACCTCCACCACAGGTTATGCTGTGAATCATGTAAAACGTTAAACCACACCTACCAATAAGTGATAAAGATACAAGATAAAAGTATTAATAAAGGCGAAAGAGACTGTGACTGGTGTAACAGAGTGCAAGTGAAATACACAGTCTGAAGGCGTCTCATCAGGAACACTAAGTGAAAGCACGTGTGCACTGCAGGTGTAGCACGGCAGTGTTCAAGGGTTTATCACAATGAGCAAAATGTGAAATACGAACAACAAATCAGGACAAACCTACAGAGCGACTGTCAGCTACAACTGTACCATTTCTCCTGGGTGCCTCAGATCCATTAAAACAAGCTTCAGCGCTACAATGTTTCAGACATAGCACATGGGTGGACAAGCGAGCGAGGTGACACTCCCTTGAGACCGTAATTTCATTTGGAAAATGACCCAGCAAAGCCTTCTTGCCTTTGCAGTGATGCAGGACAGCAAAGCAAATTAGGTTAATAGAGCATTTCCACTTAATGCCACTTTATGCTTTATATGATGCACTATTATAGATTATTAGAAGATTTCCAAACAATGTATAACATAGCTGAAGCAAGCTCCACCAATTTCAACATTAAACTTATAATGTCAACAAACATCCAATACAGTTTACAAGATAGTGCTCCAAAAGGGGTCAGTCTACATGATGAGTACTTCAACTTGTGTACTAAGTATTTTTTGTTAGTACTGTACTCAGATTTTGAATGCAAGACTTATTTGTAAATGAATAATTCTACATTGTTGCATCATATTTACTTAAGAATCCCAATACATCTTTCTCCGTTGCTTCCTGTTGCACCTCTTTTTGTAAGAACTCTAATTGTGTGTTTGGAACAACTTTTCTCTCGTTCCACTTTTGTCTGACACTTTTCAAACATCTGACAGCATGTTCAGCCCTAAAGAGCGTGTTCTTAACCCTGAGGGCTAATTCAAAGCATGCAGTCTCCTCCAGAGCACACACACTGTCAGAGGATTTACCCCCAATTCAGGTATGTCACCGAAGGCTGCACAAATACAACACAGCAAAGGGAACCAGCGGGAAAAAGCGTTCTTTCACTGCATTTTGTGTTCAGCCAAAGCATTGGTTCACCCTCTCTCGGTTGAGCTGAAAGGCTGCATGAAATGTAAACTAGCTGAGATTAAGGCTATTCAAAACCAAGACGAGACACTGCCAAACCAAATACTTACACAAAGACTAATTGGATTACATTTTTTATGAGCTCCAATGCGGGAAGAAGCCAATAGTAACCATATTCTCCCTGTCAGCACAGCTGGGCCCCCTGAAACGAAATTAGTTCGACCTGTTGTCGGTGGCTGTGGTTTGTTATTTATTGAAGTCTATACAGCAATAAAAGTCAATTACAGTTCAGCCTTAAAGTAATGTGTTTTTAAGTTCTTCTGTCAAACCTTGTGGGATAAGATATCCACATGTTCCTGCTCATAATGCAGCTTTATCTGCTTCTTTTTCTAGAAGTAAATAAGTAAATAAGGAAGGAAAAGACGACTCATTACACAAATAATTGATTCTGGTTGAAAGGCAGGGGAAAGTGCTTTTGGATGTTTACATTGTTCCCTACACGTCCCCTTTGTTTGGCATCTGTCAGCGTCTTGTCGGCGCGGCAGTGTGGTGGGTGGGACCTGACACGGATCCGAAAGAGAGACTGGGAGGCGCAAAGAGAGGAGTGGAGCACGTTATAGCAAGAGAGGGACAGAGGAGAGAGAGAGAGAGAGAGAGGCAGACAGAGGAGCTCATTCTGCTTGTCTCTCCGCCACGTTACCGGCAGCGGCAGTTTTAAACTCCGCATGAGGAGGCTGGCTCAGGTGCTGCTTCACATTTTACTAACCAGGAGTCTGAAGAAGGTGAAGAAGAAGGAAGAATTAGGAGGATTAAAGCAGTCGCTCAAGTATCGCAGCTTTCCGGCAGAGCCAGTCAGAGGTGAGTGATTACTAGTCACCAAAACTATGATGAGACGGAGTTTCACTGTGAGAGTCCACAGTTACTCAGCAGCAGCAGCAGCAGAGAGGCTTTAATATACTGAGAGAAACCCTGAACATGATGCTGATGATGTTACCTACAGTGTGTTTTGTTCTTGTATCAGCAGGAAAGCGAGGCAGGCTGTTTTAAGTCAGCTCAGCGTTATGGGTCTCACCAAACATCCCCGTCTTCTCTGCTGCCCAGTGATGGTGTCAAGAGGTCAGGCTCGCCCCTTGCTGTCCGGGAAGCCCTTATTAATTCCGCACTGAACTCTCCTTAGCAAGTCAAACATGAACAAAAGCATGCTCTCAAACGGGTCGTGTACCGACGCCACCTGCAACGACACTCTCACCGTGAACGGGAATGGCAAGCCGGCGACGAGCATCGTCATGTTCTTGGCCGGTGTGGTGGGAAACCTCCTGGCTCTCTTCATCCTCGGGGTGCACCAGAAGGAGCATCGCTCCAGGTCCTCGGTCTTCTGCATCCTGGTGACCGGCCTGGCCCTCACAGACCTGCTGGGCACCTCCCTCCTCAGCCCGTCTGTGTTCATCTGCTACGCCCGCAACTTGTCCCTGATAGGTCTGGGCGGTGAGAGCCTGTGCAAGCTCTTCGGCTTCGCCATGAGCTTCTTCGGCCTGGCGCCCATGCTCATCCTGTGCGCCATGGCCGTGGAGCGCTGCCTGGCCATCAGCCACCCTTACTTTTACTCCGTACACATCCGCCGCAGCTTTGCCAAGTTCACTCTTTTCTTTATTTACCTCTTTTCTTTGGTTTTCTGCCTCCTGCCGTACAGCGGCTATGGCAAATTCAGACAGTACTGTCCCGGGACGTGGTGCTTCATCGACATGGATGCAACAGGGGACGAGCGGGCCAGCTTGGTGCGGGCCTTCTCCCTGTCCTACTCCTCCCTCATGGCACTGCTGATCCTGGCGGTGTTTGTGTGCAACGGCTCGGTGATTGTCAGCCTGTGCCAGATGCACCGGAGCCAGGTGATGCGGCGCGGCTCGGTGGGGTCGAGCGGGAGAAGGAGGAGGCTGAGCCTGGCCTGGTTCGGCCAGGGCGAAGAGGAGATGGACCACCTGGTGCTGCTGGCGCTCATCACTGTGATCTTTGTGATCTGCTCCCTGCCGCTCACTGTGAGTTCACATCTGACCTTCTCTCAGTGTGTGTGCGTGCGTGCGTGTGTGCGCGCGTGCGCGCGTGTGATTGATTTGCCATTGTTCTACTTTTCTGCTCTTTTCTAACACTTTTTGTTGTCCCATCCTCTTCTGTTTCGTTCAGATTTTACCCCTGAATCATGATTTGTCAGCATCTTGTGAATTTATTAGACTGGAAAAGGAGGAAAGAGCTGACACCTGTATGTGTCATTTATTCAGCTGTGGGAACATGAACCAAACCTCCTCAGCGAAACCACAAGAAGTTTGGGAATGTTTGTACTGAAAGGGGAACAGAAAAAGGGATTTTTTAGTCATTGCGATCATAAACATGGGTCCCTTAGTGGATGTATGTCTGTGCACTGACAGCAGAGGGTCGTTTTCAGCACGGAGTAGGTTAATTCTAGCAGTAGACAGTTTCCCAACCTCCTATGCCTCCACACCAGTAAAATTAATTCCTTCCCCTCTCACTGTAATCATTATGTACATAGAAAGCTCAGCTGGCATGGCGACCGTTGATGTTTTCCTTGCTGTGGTATGTGTTTGTGTGCCCTGTTGGTGTCTCCCTAACGGTTGTGCTTTGCTCTACTGGCTCCATTAACAAAAGGTGTGCCTGAGAGAGCAACCTTCACCACACAAGGCATGCTGCCACTGTGTGTGTGTGTGTGTGTGTGTGTGTGTGTGTGTGTGTGTGTGTGTGTGTGTGTGTGCGAGCTGCGTTTGTCTACTTCGCTCCATATCTGTTTATGTTTGAGAAGCGTGTGCCAAACCTGACAACCCTGGAGGACTGGTCCGGCCCTGCCTCTCCCAGAGGGCAAAGCTCCCCTGGCAGGAGTCAGAGGCGAACCAGCCTCCTGTCCGTGCCCCTGAACATTAGCCAGAGGTCCTGAGGCGAATCAAGTTTTGGAAGTAAAAACCAGCTGCATGATGTGATTCATGTGAAATATGTTAGAAATGGATGCCTGTTCTTAGATGTTCTGGTCTGACGATCAAGTGCTTTACAGGAAGCAGTAAAAAGTGTTTGTTCATGTCGTGTCTCATTGCATCTGGATGGCTTGTGGTAACGCTTGGCCCGAAGGTCTGACTAACGCATGGTGCATGCAGAAGTATTTGCCCAGATTTGTGGCTGAGAGGGCGCTGGGGGAACGAACCGTGATGACGGTATATACTTGTCAACACTTTGTGGGCAAGACTTCGAGAAACCGAAACTCTGAACTTCACCTCCTGCAAAATGCTCCTACGTTCTCGCTGTACAGTATTGTAGGTCGGCCTCAAAACAAAAGTAGAAAAGTTTCAGGTTTACTGAATACCTCAGTGGAACAGTTACTGTTTATTTTATTTAAGAACTTCCTTTTTGCTCTTCTTTTTTTAGTTGCTTTGATTACTTTGCAACCCTAATTTTAGATTTACTCATCAATTTTCATTCATCATATCTGCCAAACAACCCAGAGCTACAAGCCTGATCTGTGCTACTTTATTCTGAATAATTCAAGACCCTGTTATTAAGTAATCAATGTCTCATGCATCATCTCAGCAGTGTGTGCGTTTATGCCTGCTTGTTTGCTCATGTGCCAGTACATCCTTGCGGTTGTGACCGAGAGAACTGGGACAGTGGTTTGTGAGTGCTTTTCAGCAGACTTAACATGTTTCTGGGCTGATGTGGCTTCATGATTAACAGCACTTAGTTTGCCTGAAGCGCAACAGATGTTTGAGAGAAAGTCTGATGCTGTTCAGTGCAATGAAAATATAGTGAAGTGCGTGTTTAGTCGACTCTCCCCCAAGCGCAGACACAGCTCGGACGTTTGAGTGAGTTCACTCCTTTGCATGCGTGCACAAGCGGCGTCCAGTCATTATTCTTGCTTTTTAAACAACGATGTGCCAGCGCAACCCATGTGTTCCAGCTCCAGCATGTGTTTCCGGGTAGTCTTAATTTACTCAAAGCACTTTCATGAAACTGAATATACCTTGGAGAACAATGCTTTCAAGCTCTGAAGAATGGCCTCCGTTTGCAGCTCGCCCTCATCAACGGAGACTGCGAACTGGTGGGGGAGATGGAAAGCAGGTGCTGGAAAATAAATGCTTCCTTTTTTCTAACGTTAGTTTGGCGGAGGGGATGAAAAATTGTCAGAAAACGGTCATTATTTTCAGTGTTCTTTGCGTCACAGGTGCGGACAACGTTGCAGACATTGTTTTTGCGGATCGAGTTGCGAGGTCTTGTGCTAAGTGGCTTGTGGACAAAGACAGATGAGGTTGCATTTGCTTTGTGCATTTCTGAGGCGTGAGTGTGTCTTCACTCCAGCAAGATTATTCATTTTTCAGGAGGCAGGAGTTCATATGTCGTGGTGGTGCGATCAGGGAAGTGGTAAAAGATGACTAGAAATGTCGAAATTCCTCTGAAGGAAAGAATTTTTCTCGAAGGCGGTGTGCGTGTGTGTGTGTGTGTGTGTGTGTGTGTGTGTGTGTGTGTGTGTGTGTGTGTGTGTGTGTGAGACTTTCAAGACTAATCCACTGTACACACCAGCTTCCCAGGCTTGTCACTCTACAGCCCTGTCCTTGTGTGTTATATATCACCTGCTCCTGATTTAAACCTACAGTGCACACTGTTGACACACACAGCTGAAAAAGATAAGGTGTCATTAACTAATTGAACTTGATGCGATGAATGTCGAAACCTTTGATTTGTTTGATGTAGCGTCAGACATGAGGTCCCTCTTGGTTCATTCTAGGATGGACTATTGGCACATCATTAGAAATGTCACGTGGAATATACGATTACTGCTAGTTAAACATTTAAAATGCAGCTACAAAAAGCCATTGATTCAAAGCACAGAGTACACAGTACACAGAGCTACACGGTGTACAATCACACTGTCAACTTTACAACAGAACAAACACACACATTAAATACAGAATATAACACAGCTGGTGCTGATAGAATTTGTGCTTAAGCAGTGAGTTGATTTAAAGACAGTCAATCCACAACACTTTTGCTAATTGTTTAACTCCCAAGAACAAATTGCAGGTTTCATCTTTTCAAGTGTGAGAATTTGCTGCTTTTTTCTGATCTTTGTAAATTTAATATCTTCAGCTCTTGGACTGTTGGTCCGAAACACATCATCTCTGGCTTCGAGAGGCTGTTATAGACATTTATCTAACACTTTACAGACAAAAACAATGATCTATTAATCAAAGAAATACACTTAGTAATTAAAAGATGGGTTGGTGTTAAACCTGACCATCCTTAATTGCAGCCCTAAGTGAAATTATTGTTGATTTATGGATTGTTTACGCTCTCGTGTGAGTATTTCGGGTCAGTATTTCATGTCTCTGAAAGGGAAATAAGCACTTCAGCACTAGTCCATTAGGCCTTTCTTTGCCCCGCTTTGTCCTGCCATCTTCAGATTATAAATAATCCAAGCTATCTCCAGCGGGGGGACAGGTACAGACCGATAGCCTGTTTGTGACCAGCACCATTAACCCTCCTCCATGCTGTTCCCATGGGAACCACAGAAGCTGCCTGGGGCCCACATGTTGCCAGTCAATACCTGGATCAATAGAGTGCTGCAAAAGAGTTATGTGCAGCCCTCAGTAACGCCAGGTGTGTTTTATTTTTAGATGAGTGTAGCAACTTTAATCCAGAGCAGCGCTGTGGGACGGCTTTGAACCACGCATGAAGCTTTCCTTCAGTGTTCGTACGTTGTCTGAGTGTTAGTCAGGACTTGTGTGTGTGAGGTTAGATGACAGAGAGTGAAACAAAGATCAATAAACCAAATTAAACGTCACTGAGTGGTGAAAGTATTACAAGGGTCAATATAGCATCTGTAAAGAAATGATTTACACTAAGAGTTCAGACGATGTGAGACCCTGTGATCATTAAAATGCAAAATGATTGACGAGATGTTAGCAAGGTGTTGACATCCAACAATAGTGCTGAATGCATTTCCTTCCTGATGAAACATTTTTGAGGAGACAGTTTTTCTTTGCTTGCCGTTGTTGGCACGTTACCCCCACCTACAGACCAGTCGAATCGCCCGAAACCATCAGCATGACCGTGTATTGTGTTGCGCATGAGCATATGCACGGCACTCTCACTCTGTCTGTCCCCTGTGGCTACAAAATATAGATTGAAATTTAGAAAAAAAGTCTCAGGGGTTCACAGGAGCACAGAACATTCTGTGATTTGTAAAAAAACGAAAAATGGAAATACCCATACCCTTCCAATAGCTGTGAGCAAACTGGGCAAGAGTGCTGATCGTAAGGAAGAAGATAAACATCAGCTCTGACACATTTACAGTCACAGTGCATCATGTCTCCAGGAGTCAGTGCAGCGCCTCGTAAATCTGGGCTCTCTCTCAGACTGTGCCGAAGGAAACCAGTATGAAACAAAAGCAGATGAGTGAAGTTTTTAAAAAGTTACGGGAAAGCAAAACATTCTGTTGTCTGAAGAAGCAGGAGCTTCATTGTTTACGTGTTCAAGAGCTCCATTAAGAGAAATGTGACAGTTTAGTTACCAGCAGGACTTAAACCTTGCGTACGACTTTCAGAATAGTTCCAAAACAGCCAGGAGGTAGGAGTCCCTTGACAGGCCCAGTCAAAGTCCTGACTCGAATGCTATTGAAAATATGTAGAATTACAGGATGATAGTCATTCACAGACACTCCTCACATCCAACTGGATCTGATTAAGTAAATCAGTGTGGAGGAAGAGGGGAAGTCCCCAAATCCAGACGAATCCAAGATGACTCAAGGCTGAGATCCCCGTAAGGCCTCCCAGAGATGGTATCAGACGACTTTTCTGTTTCAACGCTGTGTGACGTCAGCGTACTATACGAGACCCAAAGACATATACATGCTGTGACAGAGTTGAGATAAGAGCCAGCTTTGTCCCCCAAACTGTTGCTCCAGGTGCTGCCAGGAGATAAGCGTCATAATGAGCTCCATCCGTTTCTATGAGGAAAGCTGACGCTCTGCAATCAGCAGCTGGCTTTGCGAAACGAACAATGAGGACTCCTTTTCTGAGTGGACGGACGCCGCATCCTTCATTCAACATGTACAGAACACAGGCATACTTGGACGTTCATATACAGCACACATTTACTCCTGTTGCAGTTGTCACTAGGCTGCAGGCTCGACAATCCTGCCTTTCATGGCTGGTGTGTCTTGTGTCGTCACGTTTGAGACACACAGGGGAAAGTGAGGCAACAAATGATTGCAATGAAGATCCTCCAGGTGATGTATAGATATTGAACCCCTTTAATGTGTCATTGGAGCGTGTGGCCGCCAGAGAGCGTGGCCTTAGGCTTTAGTCAGAGGACAATTAGAGGTAGGCATGTGCTGGAGTGATTTTTAATGGATGAGGCACGGAATGATGAAACGAGACTAAAGACAGATGTGGAGGGCAGATAGAAAACAGAACAGCAGAGTTTATTGTTCCAGGATGGCCCAGTTATGTGCTTTGCTGAGCCTTGCAGCATAGTTTGTATGCATTTTATAGCGGAAATAGATAAGACTGTTGTCTCATGTCTAATTAACTTTGGGGATTTTGACTTAAACCTGCATTGACTCATATATTTGGCCACTTGGGGGCAGCAAAAACAAGCTGTAAAGCTGTAAATATACCGATATCCCATTTATTATGGTATATCAGTATATTTAACAGCTTATTTACACATCCAGCAGATACGCAGCATCATTAACATCCCGTTCAAGTTGTTTTTATGGCCACGGAATAAATGTCCAATATTCACTCTCTTTTAGCTCTGTTTTTGGTTTCTACCTATGTGTAGGCTCTTTAGCTGCTAAATCCTCCCACAATGTTCAGCAGCTGGTCACCAACTTTGACGTTCAGGCTGTTCGGTGCGGGGCAGGTAGTGCACAGTGGATTTTTAAGGGTTTGTGCTGAAAGCAGCTGGAAACACCACAGATGAAAGAGTGAAGTAAAAACAGTAAAGCTGTGGGCTGGAAAACCAAAACAATGAGCTGAAAAGCGCTAAAATGCTTCGTAGATCTGAGGGTGATAATCCTACAACTCTTTCACATACATGTAGTCGTGTGATTTGTGTTTAATACAAAATAGTGATTATAAGCACTTTAAACTGGAGCCTCTCATATGTTTAAAACTCACCTCTTTGTCGCTGTATCGTCTTATATATTTTGTTCATGTGGGAGTTGCCGCATTTTCTCTAGAAGTGGAAACAGTCGACTTTGCCCTTTCTTGGATTAGTCACGATGTGTCACAGCTTTGCTTTTAACCTTGTGGCAAAATTGCTGCGGATTTGAAATCAATACATTGTTAAATTGAACACTGACGTTAACAATGAACATGTTTGGGTTTTCATGTGCTCATGTATTATGCATTCCTACTTTCTGTTCCTTGAATTATGTCCAGCCCATTCCAGTCAGACTGCTTACCACATATTGTCTCTGCAGCTACATATGGAAAACATTACTTTGATGGTAAAATTGGCGTATAGAGAGGAAGAGCGTACCATCAATACAATGCAAGTGTTCCCCTGTACTGCTTAACTCTCAATAAACCCTTTAATTTACTGGCCCTTAATAGCTGAAATCAACCGCTAGTAAACGACATGCCATTATTTATGATGGTTGCAGTGTAATATAATTGCCCATGATAGATTAAATGTGTGTTTGAGTAATCTACAACGTCAGTCAGTATTACTGACAAAGACATGTAAAAAGAAAAAAAAAAAAGACACCTAGTACCCCTGTCCCTCGAGAAACAGGCTCAAATTTGTCTTTGAATTCACACTTTGCTGAACATCTTTGAACAAAAGCACAGCCGTGTTGGCAAGAGATGTGCAGTTTGCAAAAGCCGATATGTGGAAACATCATGTGTTTTCATTTGTGCGCACAAGTTCTTCTTTTACTGCTGTAACTGTTGCACTGACAAATGTAAAAATAGGGTTTTAGGGTATATTAGTAAATGCCCATTTATATGCATTTAGATATATTATAGAGCTTTAAATGTGTATGTGAGTAAATGAGTATTTTCACTGTGTGGTATTAGTACTTTTGCTGAAGTAAAACCCATGGGTGTCAGTGGAGATGAATTCCCATGCTGCGCTGTCATAGTGTCAATTGCGACACAGTTAAAATGAATTACCACTGGAACAGCATCAGCGGGGATTTCAGGAGCATACTGGCGAAGCTGTGCTTGCAGGATAGTTTTAAGGAACTGAAGAGAAAACATGTAGAGGAAAAAGCAGAATGAGTCATAGTTGCCTTTAGTTTTAGCTGATGGCTTTGGACACATGTGATTAATTATGCTTGTTTTGTCATTTATTTAATGAGGTATTTTTTGTAGGTTTATGTGAAGTTGAGCAACAGATAATTAGAGTTTATATGGGAGCATGAAACGTATGCGTACATTTTACTTTTCCCTGTAGAATCTCTTCCAATAGTTTCAAGGCCCACACCAAACAGTTCATTACGCTGACCAAATAATAAAACCTTATTGATCTTGGCAAAATGGTATTAGTTGTGGGCCTGTATTTTGTCTACAGCAGATGAAGAGCCGTCGGCCCAGAATAAATCTGTCTTCTCCAATCGATGGCTGCCTCCGGACTCATTTGCTTAGTTACTCATGCTCGAACCGAGCAGCTGTTGTTTAGGAGTCGCTGTTATTGGAGAGACATATCATCTGTCTTCTTTCAAATGCTGCCGTTTTAAACCACTGATTTTTTTTTAATGATTTGCTCGTTCCAGCTTCTTTTATAAGATCTAAGGTTATTTTTGTTCACCTCACTGACTGAGGGGTCACAGGCGGGCTGTTTGGTTAATAATGGCTGTCAATATTACAGAGTGAAAAAGGTGAGAGCAGTTTTTAGAACATGAACGCCAATAGATGAAATATCTTATTGACAGTAATTCAGCAACGATCAATAACAGTTTAGATAAAAGGTAAAAAGGCCAAACATTCTCTCATTTCAGCTTCTCAAATTTAAGGATTTAATTGATTATAAATATCATCGTCATCATCATTAGTTCCCCTTGGGTCAAGAATCAATCTGAGCCGTACAGATGATCAAAACACCAGAGCTTGATGGATTTCTGTTCTGGGTGGTGAATCCCCAGTAAGACTGAACTGCTGATCATTTGCTGCGTCTTGGATGAGCTCCTCTTCGCTTTCCACCTTGTATTTTCTACGATTGTGGATCTTCATCCTTTCTCCTCTCGCACTGGTTGAGGAAGACCACCAAGCTGTAGTTGTGTTTTCCCGCTGAGCTGCACTGGTATTGATCTGAGTACACCGGACGCTTCAGTTATTATTGAACTTTTTGGAAGCAAGTCGCTCCTAAGCTTAATGTTGGTTGTCTTGAGAAAGATTGAAACAGAAGGAAGTTTCCCTCTGAAGCAAAGTAATTTGTAGGCTGTGTGCATGTGGCCAAATAGGATCTATCAGAGAGGTTTTTCCAAAACACAACATGTCAGATTTTGTTTCTCATGCAGCTGTTTACCATGTACTCATTATTTAGTGCTCTCCATATCTGTCTGTTTGGTTTCTTGCTGTGTGTGTGCGCAGTTATTTGTCCTACCCTCAGATCCTGCATTGTTCACACAGTGTTGAATGAAATATGCTCCACACCCAAGTGTAGAGTTTCTCAGCGTTAGGGTTGGGACCCTCGTGCGGTCACTTGATATGCAGAGGCTGATATACTGATACTTGTTTTTTACAGGGACATTCATTAAAGTATACCAAACCAACACTTATGACAACATCATGTACTTGGATGAACACACACACTTTGAGAGCTTTTATTAAACAGGGATTTACACATAATCACCTTTTAAGTTGATATGGTGCATTTGTTTGCAAAGAGTTGTCTATTTATACATCCAGCAGTTATTGAGCAACACTAGCATTAATTTGGAGTCGAGTTTCTGGCCACCTGACGAACGTAAGTACAGTATCCACTCTCTTTTAGCTCCGTGTTTGGTCCCTACCAGCTCCTGAGAGGAATATCTATTTTATTTCTATTTATAGCTTCTAAACAGTTCTCCAGCTCGCTTCTAGCTGTGTCTGTCTGCTGTTGGGTGCTGAGCAGGTAGAGTGTGGCTGGTTTTTGGAGCTTTGTGATTGAAAACAGCTGCCTGCTGTGGCCCAAAAATAACAGTGAACCAAAACAGGAAAGCTGTGGCCAGACAGCTAAACAATGAACAGAAATTCACCATAAAGCCGAGGGGAGCTTCAGATTCAGGTGGTAATTCTCTGTAGGCCCATCACTATGAGCGACCTCGACATCGTTTTCACGTTGTCCTCTTTTACATGAGTCTTTTCTCTCACTTTCAATCTTTGGCTGAATTCAGACACCGGCTTCGGCGAGCGCACCAACCACAGATCAGCCAAACTTTTTCTATTGTAGCCGCTACAGTATTAACATTAATACCACTGATGTAATCTGCAGTGGAGACAAGCAGCCTGCTACCTTTGTGTTGGCCGATAAAAAATAGTGAGGAGAGATAAAGGGTTCGACTCGTTAAAGTCAGAGCTTAACAAATCCGGTAATTTTACCAACGAGAGCCGGATCCAAGATGGAGCCGCTATCCAAACCCCTCCCTGTTGTTAACCTAATAATTGAATCTTCCGGGACAAGTGGGTGCACAGAGAACAATAGGATTCTTGTTTCATGCTCCACCTTGGCAGCATTCTCCGGAGATATATGGCCTGTTAAAACTTGGCAGCGGTGAAATACAACACCCTCACATCAAACAAACCACTGTGGTGAGCGTCTGCTGTTGTGCTGAGGGACGTGTGAAAAAGGGAAACGGCTGAAATATAGATCAATAAAAGCCCGACGTAAGTTAGATAACAACAAGATGATATGAGATGGACATGTCTCAGTTCATCTGAGATCAGGGGAAGAGAAAAAGTAGTAAAATAACAAATCATCCACATGATTTCATGGAGAAAATTAACAGTAAAGGAAGTCTGGATGTTATTGAGGTTTTATTCCCTTTCCTGTTCCATGAAGTTGACTTCAGTTGGCATCGGAGAGGTTATGATTCATAACAATCGCTTTAAAAAACATATTTGTGCGATGGCCTGGCTGGGTGTTCACTTTCCTATCATAACTAATAAACAATCAAAAACTGATCCCGCTGATCGTGTGCGCACGATCACGCGTGAATCACTCGGACTTCCTTTTCAAAGATGATTCCTGCATGTCAAAGCAGCAGAAGACGCTCCGGCTTAGCGCTTTGTTTTTGTCATTTTGGGAACAGGCGTCATTAAATTTTCTCGGGGAGCTTTCCAAAATGTTTTTCTGCTGTGTACGAAATGAATACTGCCTTCAAAGAGCGTCTGAGCCAGAGTCCGCAGACAACAGGGACTAAACAAATGCAACAAGATAATTGCAACCAGGCAGCCGGTGCAGATTCTGTGGTTTGGGATTTTAGGGCCCAGCGAACACTAGCTGATGTTTATAGTGCACAGAACCTGAAAATATGTGATGGGAATAATCCCCCCCCCCCCCACTCTCCTCTGCTCCCAGGGACTTCCTTGCTATCCTAAAAATACCTTCAGTGGTATTGGCTCTGTCACAGAGCAATAGCTCAATTATTGGCTTTGCACAATGATGCTGACAAATGGTTAGTCCCCAGGTCAGTTATTCCAAGTCCTCTTATAAAAAGCTCAGGAAAGATCAGTGTTCGTAAAGACACATATGTTTGTCTGTGGATTAAAAAGACAGAAAATGAAAATATTTTCTATTGTCCTTTTGACTGGGAACTAGTTTTGGGTTGGTAAGATAAAAACTAAATTTTAATGAGAGTTGGCTCCTCACACACCAAACATTTAAAAAGATATTAGATGACAGGATTGATCTTATACTTAAAGGCTGAATATGAAATTACAGTTTACAGTTTACAGACTGGAAACTAGTCTGGCTCAGTCCAAAGGTCACGAAATCCACGAGCCAGCACCTCTCAAGCTCCGTAATGAACATACAACAACCGAGGATTAAAAATCATATTCTGCCTTTTTTGTGTGTGCGTGTGTCTCTATCGGTTGTTGGTCAGAGCCAAGATCCGGCTGGTTGTTTCCTGCTTTTTCTTGTATTTATGCTAAGCTAAGCTAACCAGCTACCTTGACATCGTTAGCCAGTTGCTGCCAGTTAGTAGCCAGTTGATAACCATCTCAAATAATATCATACTTTCAAAGTATAGGGTATTACACAATTATTATTATTATTATTATTATTATTATTATTATTATTATTGTCATCATTTACAATGACCGTTAAAGGAATGAAAACAGAAGGGTTTTTATTTTTTTTTTTTTTGGACAAATGGTTTATTATAATTTCCCAAAATATTATATCCTATATTATAACACCAATATGGTAGATAAGCAAATGTACATGGTGTTATAACCATTTATTTTCCTACCACAGCATACTGGAACAGTGGAATTATGGATCCAGGCATCAATCCTTGTTGTGCAATGTTTGAAAGTAAGCCTTAGATGCCCCTTTAATGCTGCACCATTAATGCACCATTATGCAGCAGTTTAATGAGGTGTACCATACTGTGTTTGTTTTTTAAGTACCACAACAAAACGAAAACACCTTCAGACGGGCTCTGGTTTGTTGTCAGAGTCGGTCAGGTGAAGTAATTTTAACTGCAGGCCTGCAGTGCGTGTCAAGACTTGATTCCTTCCTTTGTTTTATGCAGTGCAGATTGGCGGGTCCTACAGTATGTGTTCAGTTGCCTTTGTTTAAATGCCAGAGAAAATGAGATGGAATGTAAAAAGATAGAAAGCAGCAGGACATTTACAGTAGAACCAGGCCTATTGTAGTATCTACTGCAGGTTAATTCGATCAGAAACTTTTCGTTTTCCGGGTCATCTCATATGGTTGAAAACAAAAGTTTGGGTATAAACATGTACTGGATTTTGCAGGCATGTGGTGGACAACTGTAATTCATACATATTCTATACATACATATACATAGAGTTAAACTAGCAATGTATTTATAGCCCCTTGGGCCAACTAATAATGTTATCACAGATGTTATTATTGTAATGAAGCTGTTGTAATAACCGACAGAACTGATGGATAAGCCTATGAAAATATGACCTAGGTTTTAAAACAACAAAATTGGATGTTCTTCATTGCCAAAGAACATAAAAAGCTCAATTTATAATGCTCAGTTGTGGTCAACCGTTGGCCAATGAGATGATGAAGTGTGCACATGGCCGGGAATTAGAAAAGAGGGACGTGGCTGCCGTCCAGGTGGCTGTCTGTGACAGCCCCACATGACTGATCTGAACTGGCTCCAATGGTGATGTTAAACACAAGAATAAAGCAACGATAATCAACAGCATTCAATTTGAAATTTTACATTCCTTTCTTTTTTTTGGGGGGGGGGGGGGCATCAAAGTCAAGTATAGGCACAGGGCTCTTCTCTCTGTCGAAGAGGAACTGCAGTAAACGCCGTCTGTTGCAACAGCTACACCGTTTTGCAACATGGCCAAAGCCAACCTATCCTTATCATATATTTGCACATATCAGCCCACTTAATATTTCACTTTCCTTTGCTCAGTTTGTAAGTTGGCAGCCTTTCACAGGTGCCTCCACTTCCTCTTTGGTGTTGCTAGTGTGTATGTTTTCTTCTAACAGTTTCTTTTTTCAGTTGTCAAGCCTACAGCAGCTCCTACAGGAGCGCATGCATGACAGTTGACTCATCAGAGAGTGACAAGTTCAGTTCCTAAGTTTACATTACTGACGAGGACTATGGGAGATAATTATAGATTCTGTAGACATGAAGGCCGTAGCTTTCATTTATTATGCTATTTTTTCACAAACTGAGGATGAGAGTGACGCTTAAAACAGCATGTGTGATTTATAGCAGGAGGTGTGTGTGCATGTGTATCTATTACTCATGTTGTGGGGACATAAATCTGTGAACACAGTCACATTGTGGGGATTCACTGTCCCTATGGGGACAAGTCTCCATACTGTAAATCATTAAATTCTAGGGTGAACACTGGATTATGGTCAGGGTAAGTCTCCAGGAAATGAACATAAGTCTATGTAGCGTCCCAAAAAGTGACTGAGACTGCCTGCCTGTGTGTGTGGTCACTTTTCGTCCCAGATAGTTGACTGGATTGAGTGTCCAATCCAAAGTGCATTTTGCACAATGCTGATAAAAGGTCTAATGGCTCCAGGTAACTCGCTGCAGCCTCGGGCACTTCTTAAAGAGGAAACACACTAATGGATGTCCAGACGGGGTAATTCCCCTGATGAAACTCGTCTTAAGACAAACAGACTGACTTTACTTCTCCACGCTGTTGCCACATATTAACACTTAGTGCTCTCGTCTTTCTTTCTTGCTGAAACAGAACATATTGAAGAACATTCTGCACGAATGCAGAACATGCATTCGTGCCACGTCTGTGATGCACCCAAACTAACAGATTGATACAGATTGATGTCCAAGAAGCTAGAGATGTGTTGAAAAAGTCGCTAAACACAGCCTGGGGGGAAATAACCACAATGAATACAAGCACATGATGCATGTAAATGCTCTTGCCAGCACACACCCACTCATTATTCCTCTCTGTGCCTTTCTCCGCGTCTTAGACGACACAAACCACCTCCTCACTAACTGTCTGACTGCAGATTATGGAGCAGCGAAATTCCCCTTCAGCATAGAAACACTCTGCTAACCTTTACATTAACATCCACACAACATGGCTCATCACCAGTGTTTTTAGCAGGTCCTCCAGGAACTAAATCCATTCCAAAGGTCAGTGTGGTCAGACGGCTCAGGGACGAACACATACATTTGACTCTGCCTTGGAGCCTCATGCCGCACTGGTTGAAGAAGCTCAGGGGAGACAGCGTTTGTGAGAAATGAAGGCAGTGGGTAGAAATCCAATCAACTCTACTTTTTTTTTTCTAATTCTGGATCAATCCGCTCTGTTGGACAGCTCCTCGTCCTAGTCTGAAGCAGGAATAAATTGATAGACAGCCGTAAAGTCTGTGGGAAGACTTTTGAATCGGTGCCAGACTTTCTCTGAACTGCACCTTCAGGCAGAGTTACAAGAAATGAGGAGTGGAAAGTGACTTAGATTTTAAAGACTAGCCAGAGGTACAGTGGAAAGACTGAGCAGTCACTTAGGTGTGAAGTTAAATGAGAAATGAGAACGGAAAAGGCTCAAAGACTGAAACGTGACTTAGTTTCACAGACCTTTGATGGACTGTGCAAAATGTGAAAAAACGTCTTGTTGTTTTAGGACATATTTCATGCTGTGACTTCCTCCAGTTTCCACTAGCCTGGGTGAATGCACGCAAGCTCCTGGAGTCTTGTTGTCCTAGCGCTCACACACACACACACACACACACAAATAGTTTTCAGGGTTACATGGTGAAGTCAGAAAAAAAATGCAATATCAACCCCTGACACTATGATAAATAATGCTGTAACGTGCTTATTTATTTCCACCATTACAACAAAGACACCATCCTCTCTTTCCAGTGAGAATGATCTTTTTTGAGAATGATCCTTTTCCTGTAAATACCAAGGAGGTCAGGGAGTTTTATAGCTCTAATTAGTGTCTGCAGGTCAACCAAACAGCAAGGCAACTTATATGTTGCCTAAGAGGCAAAACACAGGGCAAAAGGGATCATCAAATGACTCACTACTGCTTGTAAAGTTTAATTGCCGAGTGCAGTATGTGATACTGAAGGTAGCTCCGATGAGCAAATTAACAGTTTTATAAGCTGGACTGTGTTGCTGCAATGGGTAGAGAAAGTGTTAGCGAATGAATCACAAATGAAACTACGGCCTTGCATCATGGTGAATTTGCCAGGTTTGTTACCATTGGTAACCCAAGCTGCAGCCAGTGACACTGCACAGGGATATTGTCTGGAATGGATGGATGCAGGATGCTGTCCTGATTGCTGTACTTAAAGCTGCTATAGCCAGCATTTTTATATTAACAATACATCAAAGTAGTGTTTGTAGTGACTAACCCACACTGGATCACCACCTGGCAGGTTCAACAGCCACATTGGGGTAGATATTGATCTTCTCAAGTTACTTTTGGAAGGATAGCAGTTAAGCATAATCCCCAAAATGCTTACTTGCTCCCTCAAAGACGTGGGCGACGCTGGTGCATTTCTGTCTCCTTGCTTGCTCGCTACTCCTTTGTGAAAGGCCTGTAATCTCTGCACTGCCTCCTCTCATCCCCGTGTAATGATCCTACAGTGAAACAGGATCAGGAAGTAGCAGTTGGGAAGAGTCCGCCAGGACCAACAAGATGGAAAGTAATGGGTCGTAGAGAGTAGACATCCATTATGTGGTCTGTTTCCTGAAAGACACAACAGTCATCAGCCCCAAATAGCATCTCGTGTGTCTCTGCCAGGATGTACCCATTTACACCAGCTGGGTCCAGGTACATAAGGAGACTCAGTAGCTGACCAGTCAAATGATTTAGAATTGAAATTATTGGCTGATTAATTTAGTTGATCAAAATAAAAATAATCTACAAGTATTTTGTCAAAAAAGCCAAAATATTTCCTAGTTCCACCCTCTCAAATGTGAGGATCTGCGGCTGTTGTTAATTGAAAATCAATAAATGGATTTAATGCAAAAAATCGTTACAGATTAAACGGAAATGAAAAGAATTGTTAGCTGCAGCCCTGAAATGATTTCTGTTTGATTTTTGAAGATGTAAATGACAAAAAGTGAAATACCCACAGGACTAAAATGGCAGTTTTCTTTTAGCCCGTCCTCATGCACGTGCTTGGCTTGACTCAGTTTGACTCAGGACATCAGGCAATCGGGGACGCTTTGGCGCCTGAGCAGTGCTTTTAATGTCTGAGATGTTCCATCTCAGGATGGCCCCTCGGTACACGTCCGATTGTGGAAACACAGATCAACTTTGCATGGTTTGACTGGCCAATGCCAAAAGGAGCCAGTGGTTGAACCCTGTTTGACACAGTAGCTTTAGATATGAGTCAAGATACAGTTTACAGAGCAGTGAATGATGATGGATGAATGTGTTTGCGCATGTACAACATGCAGTGTATGTACTGCTTGCATTTGTTCGGACAGTACACATGTGAACAGACGTGCTTTGTCTGGGTTAATACGTCTATAAGGACACTCATGGTATGTTCTTTTAAAGCTTTCTGCATCGCCATGATTCTCTGGTCTCCTAAATAATCGCCCCGATCCTCGTTGGCTGTATAACTTTTGCGGCCTGCTCTTCATCCCCAGGCCGATACATTAATACGCTCCTGTTTAAGGAGAGCCTGACATCTCATCACTTTGGCCCCACAGCCTGCAGTGCTCAGAGGAGACAGTTTGTGATAAGTGGCCCTCCGTGCGGGGCCTGAGGTCTGCTGAGAGGACCATAAGAGGCAGGGAGGAATGCAGGAGCAGGAGCAGGGCCGAGGGTGGTAGTGTGGAGCGAGATGGCGAGGGCGAGGGTGGTGGCAGAGCGTGAGAGGATGCATGTCTGTTTGAAATGTTTCTGGCAACACTGCGTGATCTATGAGGTGTATGATAACTGCGCCTTGAGCACGTTTGTCACCGTGTTTGTTAGTGCGTTTTATGCCAGTGAGCCTAAGTTTCATTTTTACTTCAAGCATTGATTTAAATAACAAATTGCTGCCGGCACAAAGGCTCTTTCAAGACTGTTATTAGTGTTCTGAGTCTTGTTGTGAAAGAGGTTACTGTACTCCTGTATCGTGCTGATTTTGGCTAGTTTTAGCCTGAGTTTAAGAATTTAACGCACAAACTTGGTCCAGGATGCATGAAGAGATGGTGCAACCTGATCCTGGACATAATCATTCCAAACCTTCATGGTTATACATTTTTAGCTTAATGCAAACCATTACGCTGATGAATACAGTAACCGACTGACTGTTTGACAAAGAAGTGGCATCGGGTCAAATTGTGAAATGTTCACTTGGTTCCTTGTCACAGTCATCAGCTTTAAAAGGAAACATGTTACCCTTCGAAGGGGAAACCGAGGCCACGCTGTTTCAATCTGTGTACATGCCAGTTCTGACTGTGTGTGTGCGAGTGTGATTAGAATTTAACAAGATAATGAATACTTTATGTATTAAGCCTGTGAGATCAGTGAGAATCCAGCAGTAATTCTGACAACAGCGCTTGTGCAACTCAAGAAATTTCACACAACCCCAAATAGCATGATTACTTCCTAAAAAGCCAAAGAACATCTGGGCGTTGTTTTGTTCCACCGCGTTGACTTCTGACACATCTAAGATGACAACACTGTTCCAGGTTTTTGGAGTTATTTTGCCACTGAGCTCAACATCGTCTCTGAAGCGTCAGAAGATAATTGCTGTTGTTTTGGGTTTGCGTACAGTCAGCCTCTTCCTCTCCCTCCCTCTGTCGGTCTCGAGGGTGCATCTGTAGATCAGTATGTGAGTGACCACATCCGTGTGAGCTGAGCTTGTTAATAAGCCTGGAGAGGACATAGTCATCCCTGCGTCTGCTCCCTCTGGTAGTCTGGTTTGGCCTGGCTCTGGACTCACTCCCTCGGGCCCCTCTCACTCTGAACTAGCTGATTAGTTTTCAGGACAGGCCCTAGCAACAGAAACATTTACACCAATGCACAAAAGCACTCGATCAGCACAAGCCATTAATTAGTCCGGTGTTTGTTGGATATTTCATGGAGGAAATGGAGAATTGTTGATAGAGAAGAGGAGCGAGGTGACAGAGCAGCTTCCTGGGCCAGCTGCTGTCTCCCTCTCTGCACAGCATGAATAAGCAGCCAGCTGCTGCTGTCTGGGCTGCCTGTCTGCAGCCTGTCATACCTTAAAGGTCAATGCAGGTAAAAGTTGTGGTTTTGTCATGTAGCATTGTCTGCATCTGTATTCAGGACACTTGTGAGAATTGAAGGCGTGCGCCCACAGAGTGTGTTTTATTGGTACAAACAGACGGATGTTGACATTTGTTAAAGCCTAGCATAACAAGATGAGCCACAGTCTCAACTGACACTGGTCATGTGTTCTCATCTGGTTTTAACACCAAAGTGCCCACAACTCCATCGTGTGCGGCAGTTACAGAGGCTTGAATCAGGCTCCATTTGGCTCCATCCAGCAGACAAAATGTTTAATCTTGTGGCACAACAGGTTGCCAAAACTCTAATGTATCAATTATTTGATCAGTCAGGTAATCATTTTGTCTGTGAAATGACAGAAATGATGACAAATTCACCGTCTGCCAGAACCCAATGCAATGTCTTCAGTTTGTTCATTTGTCTAATCAATAGTCCCGAGAGTCGGCTGTAATCAGCAAATGTTTCATATTCTGGCAGATTTATGACTGAACGCTATTATCCGACTGTCAAAAGTGTTAGGGATTAATTTTCTTTCAATTGCATCAATGATTAATCGATTGGTTTGCTTGGTAGCATAAACCAAACACACCCAAAACACAGAAGAAAACATGCCATTATACAGAGTACTTCCCATGGAAGGTTTCTAAAATAAATCCTTAAAAAATGATCAATTACCATAGAGCTACTAATCTAAGAGGAGGAGGAAAGCTTTTTTAAATAAAACAGGTGGCTGGTGAGTAGAGATGTTGACGACGTGACACCACAATACCGAATATGAGGCGCCAAACCAGGCAAAAGCCAAGTGAAAATTGCAAGAGGAAACAAACATACACGAGAGATGTTGCAGGACTGTTAAGGTGCGCGAGAGAGGTGCGAGAGGTTGGGGTTCGGGTCACTAAGTCGCCCTTTCTCGGACGTGTGTCAACGTTTTCGCTCTGTCTGGTTTGGCGCCTCATGCCGGGGAACAGGTGGCGAGGAGAGAGCGAGGATGTTGGGACAAAGCTGCACAGTTGCCACGGATAACTCTGCATGCTCAGTAGCTTCGAGAGTGTGAATGTGAAGCCTGCTGAAACAAAAAGCCTTTTGGCTGCCAAACCTACTGTGGATACGTGAAAGTAAAAACACTGCAGTATGTGGCCGCTGCAGAAGACACTTTGTATTTTGCTTTACATTTGTAAGAAGTAAAGACTGTGTCTAACCTTGACCTTCTCTTTCTTCAGATTGCAGGTTTTATCAACTCCATTCACCCCTTTTGCGGTGACGCAGAGAATCTGACCGCCTTCCGCTTCTACGCCCTCAACCCCATCGTGGATCCCTGGGTCTTCATCATCTGCCGCAAGTCTGTTTTCCACCACCTTTGCTCTCTGCTGAGCTGCCGCTTCAGCAGAAGAGCCGTGAAGACGACGGCACACTGCGCCCTGTCTTTACCCCTTGACAATCACATACAGCGCAACCCCCCAGACGTGACAGTTCCACAGACCAACGTGTACTCCAATTTACCTCTGTGACCCTCAGCTGTGCAGGCTCGCTGGAGGCTGGGAGGCTTTCATGTCTTATAAAACAATGGAGCAAAACTGAGAGAAGAACCTTGAACATTCACACACAGGATTCCTCTGTTCACCATTTTAAGGCACAAAGACTTAAACAAAGAAGTGTCTGTCACCTTCTAGACGTGGCCTATGAACTAACTTTGGGGAAAAAAAGTGATTGCACAAAGTCTTAAACGTGAACTGATGGAAACTGTTTCCAGAGGAGTTGTGCCATAAAACAGACAGCACTGTAACGTAGCACTAAGGAACACATCCAACTGTGTCATGCCTATGAATAATATACTGTCAAAGAATATATGCACTCGGGTAAAGCTATATGAGTAAACAATATGCATGAATGTATACTGTCTTTCCTCTCAGCCTTTTCTTTAAGACACTGCCACTCTTCATTAATGGATCGCCCACATGCCCACTATCTGTGACATGAGACGCAGTTCACACTCGCTTCAACTGACGACGTGTTAATCCGTTCCATGTATTTGATTCAAGTGAGGAGAAGATGTCCCTTAGATAAAGTGGCAGAAGTAGGTTTCCCAGACAAGGCGCGGCATAATTCTAAATATAAACCAGGACTTAAAGAAGAATAGTCAGTCATGTCTTAACACGACAGAAAGCATAGAGCCACGCTAGCTGCCCTTTCCAGGCTGTACTTTGGCACAGCGGCACTTTGAGCTGAATGCTAATGTCAGCATGTTAACCTGCTGATGTTGCAGATTTAAACAGTTGCTATTTAGCACAAAATACAAAGTACAGCTTAAGCTGATAGGAGGTGTTTGGTAATAAACCCATGAAAATTTTGACCTTGTGATGCCAATCAAAGAAAAGTCAAGGGGCTAAACCAAAGTTACTACTCTTCATCCTCTTGGCACTTTAGAAAACTGCACCAATAATGGAAACGCGCCCAGTGCTTGTTCAGATATGTCTGTCTGGATCAAGGTGGTGGACCGCCAGACCGACATCTTTCCTTCTCTAGAACAACACTGCTGACGTGGCTATAAAGTGCAAGTCTGGCTTCCAGCTGTCAGGCGTTTACATCATACCCGTGAAAATGGGTCTTTGTTGCAGAATACTTGTCTGACTTGTTGTGCTGTTCGGTCTTTGTTGTAATAGACCAGATAATCCAGGTGCTCGCTGACAGACGCCGCTGTTCCACCTGCAGCACAGACTGCTAGTCCATGTCATCACTGCACCGTATGGACTGATAGATTGGAGTCTCGTCTTTTCGGGTGCTTGTGTGGTTTAACCTGTTGTTCAAATGATGTAAGCACTCTAGAAGTCTCACAATTCAACAAATTAAAGGTGAAAATGGGGCATTTGTTTTAATATAGGCTAAAGTTAAAGGGATAATCTGAAGTTAAACCTGCCTTTTTGGAAGTTCAACTCTTCTTCCAAGAAATCAGATCAGTTAATCAAAGAGCACATTTAGGACTATTACAAATCAGTCAATCAGTCTTAAAGGGCCACT
Source organism: Chelmon rostratus (assembly GCF_017976325.1). Classification (NCBI taxonomy): domain Eukaryota; kingdom Metazoa; phylum Chordata; class Actinopteri; order Chaetodontiformes; family Chaetodontidae; genus Chelmon; species Chelmon rostratus. The sequence continues at coordinate 17,147,219 of NC_055664.1, read as the reverse complement.
TTAGTCTCAAACTAAGTTCATATTCCTACCCAGACAATAATCTCACTGTAGTGCACGAACATTTGACCCCCCCCCCTTCTCATTCTCTCTCTTTTCTAACTACCTATGATGATGATGGTCTGTGAATGTTTTTTTTAGAGCCTCTTTGTGTTTGAAAAACTCTGCTGCTGCAACATGCACTGTGAGAAATAGTCTTTTGTTGTTGTGACTTCAATGCTGTAACTGCAATGTAATGTAGTGTATTTATGCCTTTATGCCTTTTACTCTGTGCTATAATGTCGTGTATCCTGACACTTGTGTTACTTTGGTTTCCGCTGTAGAACACGGAGGAGTAACGGTGATTTGAGTTCAGTCGTTGTTGTGTTGCACGTTCACTTTTTCGCTTTATAGTCTTTAAAAGCTCAGTCATGCATGACCCGAGGTAAGTCACGTTACCACTTGCACATTTGGTATTTGAGGGTATAAGTAATTGAGATGTGCATCCATTAAAAATGAATGAAAGGAATGAAAGAATACTTTTTTTTTAAAGTAGTATTCATTATATGGTACACATTTTGTTCATGTGAAGTTAAGTATTAAAAGAAAAAACTGCCAAGTCTGGCAGCGTATATCTGTGTATGTTCCCGAAGAGAAACAGCGATGTGATGTTGAACAGGCGTACATATTAAAAACCACACTGCTCTGTCTCAGCTCTTATATAGTTCTTGACTGTCCTGACACCTGAACATAACATCAGCCTTCACTGCACTCATTTGATATGTGAAGCTCCGTTATGCAGGAGTGAAGTCATTTCTTTTATGAAACAATGTGCCAAAGCCAGCCAGAATAACATAGCAGCGTTGTTGCTTTCTCCATAAATGTGACGTGTGCATCATTCAGATTTCTGTTCAAATCTGTCATTTAAATGTTCACCATTGTGGAGAATATTGAGCATGAATTCTTAGAGCGCATCGCCACTTGTTTTTGTGGGGAAAATATTTGGTAAATGTAAAATGTGGATAAACTTCTTAAATGTGACAGATGTGGGATACAGAGTGATAGAAAGTGTTGATGAATATTTACATTTTGCTGTTCTATGTGGGAAATGAGGAGGGCTCATGCAAACAGTTGAACGACAACAGCTTATTGTGTGAACAGTATCATTTTAATGTATTAACATTGGTTTGCCACCTTTAGAAACACAGTCCCATATATAATCTGTAGTTAGAACAGCAGAGCAGTGGTGGTCCTACAGCACCACCACATGGTGGACTAGTGTACACTCCCAACCTGTCACAGTTTCTCCTCAGGCAGCTGCTCTCCACTGACAGCATAGTGGCAAAAAGGATTAAGTTAATGTGCTGTAAATCAATGCAGTTGTGAACTTTCATTTGCTTCCCAGAATTGAGTTGGCCAACAAAAGATCGCCTGCAGGGTTCTAGCGAAATAGATTTCACACACAAAGTAATCAGGAATTGGCTCACGATGTGGTTTGTTTTATCAGCAGCTCAGACAACTGACTGATTAATTGCAACAGCACTGCAGAGAGGTTTCACTGTTCATAACAAAGGCCGCACGCATGAAAGAATAACTGGAAATTAACAATGGAATTTCAAATAGCTCCTATGATACATACAGGGAAAACTTTGCTTTTATATCACTGAACACTTCTGTAACCATTCAGAGTCCAAACTAGATCATTTTTTCAGCACACACTCAGCTCATCTTATGTCAATGCAATAAAGTATAAACCTACAAGGTACAAATATTAAGTGATCACTAGAACTATTACAAAGCAGTTTAAAGTTGTAAAAGAGCTACTAAAACTATATTTTGACTTATCGTGACTAATTTTTTGTGACTTTTATTGAATGTCTGTCAATGACTAAAAATATTCTTTCAAAACTGCAACAGCACTTTCAACTGGCTTCCCCTTCTTGTCTCATAACTAAAGTCGTGTTACTATAAATAAAACTGATGAACTGTGGACACTATATTGACAACAGATGACGCCATGCATAAACATTTTTTTATTTTCTGTGACCTCTGAACACATATAAATCACAACTTAAAAAAAAAAAGCTAACTAACTAGAAAACTCAGATCTCAGCTCAGCGTGCACGCATCCAGCTGCGGAGGAGCTCTACGAGTAGCTCCCTGCCTCAAACAGTTTGATGACGACGGCCTCGTGGGGCCGCAGCTCCAGCGCGCCCAGGGTCATCGAGCCCAAGCGGTCCATTCCTGTGCTGGTCACAAACACTCCGGCTTCGGGCAGGCTCGGGGCCCAGGCGGGATCCAGGGCGCGAGGCTCAGGCCCGACGTTGAGCAGGATGAGGAAGTGGACGCAACCCCAGGAGCGCAAGAAGGCCAGGACCGGTGGAGATGAAGGAGAGGCATGAGTGGAGTTGGAGGAGGAGTTGAAGGGGAGGAAAGTGAAGCTGCCGTACAGGAGAGCTTCTTCTCTGGCTCTGGAGTGACTGAGGGAGCTGAAGAGAGCTACAGATGAACTCTCCGTCGCCTGAGGGAGGGATGGTGGAGACAAGTGTCACACAGTTAAACGCCATCAACCCGACTGATGCTTCGCTTCTTTACATGACTCGAACAGAGAGGACTCATTCATATTTCTAAAGGAGACAACTGGCATCATTACTCACTGTACGATGGTCTGATTCTTTGGTCTCTCCGTGTGACGAGCCGGCCTTCAGAGGCACGTTCTGTGTGCAAGAAAGGTTTCATTCTTCCAGCATCGACTTTTGAAATGTATAATAAATGGACTCGAAGTCCTCAGGCAGGACGTCACCTGTGTTTGACCGATGTCCTCATCATACTGGACTGCAGGCGATCCTGGCAGCGTCATTATCAACACCAGGAGTAATTTCTTCACGTTGTGAGATGCTTTACCTACAACCTGCAGAAACACACTGCAGATTTATAAAGAACACCCAACCTGAATTAAAGGGCTATAAAACTGGGCCTAGTATGATAACTAATTAATCGTTTCAACAACTTTTCAAGCAAAAATGTTTCTCCAATGTGAGGCACTGAAATAACTGCAAACTCCTACTTCTCTTGGTCATATAGTCCAGTCAGTTAGTTTAATATCTTTGGATTTAGATATGAGTCGCTTTGGGTTCTGGAAAATTGTGATATTGTAGTATGTTCAACTTATGCAAGCTTTTCATGTGGAACTGTATGTTTATGTATGTGGAACCACATACATAAATAAGATAATACAAGAAATGATCTCATATAAGGCAGATAGAAACTATTTGGAACAGATAAAAATGACAAATATATGGAAGTGCATCTAAAAATGCAGTACTAACATTATATAAAAAAAACACTAACATGATTTTAATGGCTTATTTTCTGCTGAAATAATTTGGTCTTACCGTCCAGCTGGGCCATATGTCGTCTTCTCTGGTTTGCAGGTGTGTCTCTATAGCGTCGGCGACCTCCTTGTCAGACAGGAGGTGAAGGGAAGGCGGCAGAATCGACCTCATGATCACATCCACCAGCGTAACGTTGTTCAGAGGAGGAGGAGGGACGTCTCGCATCTGTTTCACCACCAGAATCCTGAAGAGACACACAAGACGCGCTTTGCAACCACCTTAAAGCTTCACTTTTAAAACAAACAAAATCATCCATCCACATCTGTGTGTGTGACGATACCGTTCCTCCTCCTGACTGCTGAATTCCTTGAAGACACCTCTCCACTCCAGCAGAGTCTGAAATGGGAAAATTGCATTGGAAGCTGAGTTTGTGGGACTTGTGTTAGACTGCAAAACATTAGTGAGCATCATTTTACCTTTTCTGAATATGCTGCATCTGTGTCACAGATCGCAAATCCCGCCACTCCCTGCTCCAACCAGAACCGGAGTGCATGCTGTGGAAAAAGCATCAGGTTTTAAGAAAACCCCTGCGTCACTGAGCATTAAACATGGTTCAACAGCATGAACACAGAGAAGGTTTTCACATGTACTGAGGCTGAGAGGTTTGCCGGCTCCTCTGCGCTTCCCGCCAAATCCAGTTCACAGAAGTCCAGCACCACTTTGAGGCCTGCAGGGGCAACAAAAAGCCCATTAAATCATCCAATCGTGCAGGGAGGGGTGTCAGTCGACCTGGGCAGTCCTTCACTCACCTGCTTTGCTGCTCTCTGCGAGCAGATGCTGGATGCGAGCCAAAGTCCCAGAGCTTTCACCGGTCCCAGTGAGGTTTGAAGGAGATGCCTCTTTATCAAACGGACCCTCCAGGATCATGGCCCCTATACCCAGAGACCTGAGGTAGGGAAGCTGCTCACACAGAGCTTTGACACAAATCAAACAGACTGAGTTAGTAATATTTGTGTTCCTATTTTTGTCTTAATATTATCTGTAATTACCATTTGTTTGGTACATACAGACTTAAGCATTTTGCTTTTCAAGCTTCATGTTGCAGATGTTCATAACATCTGTAGTATTCTCTCTTTTTAAAGCACCTTATACTTCACATCTGTTCTTATTCCTCTTTTAGTGGAGTTCAATTTCCCTGCACCAGATCAAAAAAACTTTTTTATATTTCAGTGTAAACACAGCACCAGCGCTCTCTTAAGTTTGTTGCATGTCAGCATTAATCCTGCGTTGCCTGCACGCAGTCGATGTGATGAGATAACTAAAGTAGTTTTCCGGCCTGATGAAAGAGCCATGTGCTCCTCTTTCATGTGAAGTGTGGCCTCGGATAGGTATTCTCAGCCATCAAAGAGCCTGGTGTGGGCTGCTGTCAGGTTGAACGTTCTCATAAACACTGAAAATGACTCTCCAATTATTATCAGCTGCCCGGTTCTCACAGGAAAAAACGAGCAGCTTTCTTGCGGCCCCAGGACTCCGAGCTCACAGTATGTCAAATGGTTTGTGCTAAATTAACTGACATCTTTGGGAAGAACGTGCACCATTACAGCCGCAGTATCGACTGACATGAAGTGGATTCTGCTTTTAAAACCTTCATTATTTTATTTTTGTACATGTATTTTGCATATTTTTTAATCGATGTGTCTAATCAAATCACAACACAAAAAATCATGGACTAGCTAATATTCTAACAGAAAAACTGCACAGAGTGGGAAGAACTGGCAGCTCATACTTTTGGCCCCAAGCAGGTCAACCTGGACCCTCACAAGACACCAAGGCTCCTATATGACCCATGTCATGTGCAGCCTATACAGATACTGGAAGAATGAATGAGACTAATCCACCTGGAGACCTTGTCATGCCTGTAAGTGACCACCAGGTGGCAGATGGTCAAACTGTGACTGACTGCGCTCTTCAATCAAGAACTTGCACATGCTGCAACTTACGCAACGCTGGAGGAAAAAGTGTCTAAAGAATCAGCTTTTTTAAAAATGAAAGCGGTACTTCCTCACCATTGATGCCCCCTGACCCCTCAGCCTGCTCCTCCATCAACAGGTGGGGCTGCAGCTGGTAGAAGAGCGTTTTCTGCCACCACCTGAGCGGCGTCACCACCGGCCGCGGGCTCGTCGCTACGATGGCGATGGAGGTGGCGAGCATGGCCACCCAGCTGAGCCAGAACAGCAGCACCAGGTAACACCGCACCCTCCTCCACCCCTTACCCCCCGCAGCGGCCTCCAGCTCCTCCTTTTTCAGGGGCCTCCAGTGCTGGACCGGCTCCGTCTCCGGGATGAGCAGCGGGGCCGCCTCCGAGGCTCCCACGCTGCCGGACAGCCCGAGGCCTGGCACGCTGCCGTACCCGGCTTCACCCGCGTTCAGAGGCATCCTGCCCGGCTGCAGGTAGGGGACAGACAGTTAGACTGGGGGTGAACATGCAGGAGGTGATCGGCTGCTGCACTGAAGGTTTGTCTGGACCTGTTTGGTCTGTTTTCATACCGTGATGTCTGTGTCCTCAGCGGACTTTTTGTCCGTTTGTTCCATAAGGGCGCTGCAGAGGAGTAACACAGGATTCAACGCTCAGCACGCAGCTCCGCCATGACCCCCACCCACTTGTCCAGGTGTTTCAATTCATTCAATTAACCGCACTGACAGGCCACAGGCCAGGTGACACAGGCCCTCACTGGCGTCTGATTGGCCAAACCTGTTGTCCCCTTTTCCCACAATGCATCACGAGCTCTTAGCTGTTAGCCCCAGAAAGAGACTGTGAGTTTTAGAGTATCTAGAGTTTCTCTCATAAAGGCAAACATACCAAACAGGCGATACCTGCTTGATTTTATTATTAGCTTCAGCCAAACTTTAGAAAGCATTTTCCTTTGCAGCAGTGACAACAAAAACATTTTCACATTCATGGCACTGTAGAAAAAGCAGCATCACTGGTGGCTGAAAACCTTTATGACCAACTTAGAAGATTCTCATGCTTCTAAATAATTGGTCAGATTACATGCATCTTTGTGGATGTTTATATATTTAATGCACATTCACTTTCATATTTCTTCTATCTGCATAGTGACTGGCTGTTATTACATCAGTGTGTTGATTACTCTCTTCCTATTTGATCAGTTTTATTCTAACTCTCTGTGTTTGCAGGCTGCAGCTATCTTAGCGAGGGCACTCCTGTTAAAATACATGTTTAACGTCCTGCTCACAAAGCCTCACAAACCCCCTCAAATGCCTTTAGATAATGATGACATACACGTATTGGTGTTTCTGTTAGTTCTGATAATATGTTGAAGTTTTGCAGATACGAGCTCTGCCTGGCAGCAGGTGCTGGTTTAGGGGCCGTCTGGTGGCCATTAGCCTGTATGTCTGTGGGCCATAGAAAGGCTGCAGCTGTCCAGGTCCCTTGTTGCTGTGAGGCAACACTAACCACGTTGTCCCCGTGCTGCTTATCTAAATAACACACAAACACAGTCATTACTCACATTATCTGTCTGAGGTTTCTTTGCTCCCCCCTCAGGTCCTTTTCTCCTTTTCCACCTCTTCTTTCTTCTTTATCTTTGTCCACGAGTGTTCCCGGCCGAGCAGCGCCTTCCTGAGCAGAATACTTCAGTGATCGGCCTTGTCAGGAGTGAGGAGGTGAGAAGGACGCTCTGTCCAATAAAGGCCCTGCTCAGCCAATTAAGACAGAGGTGCTGAGCCTCACCACACCCATGCAACACATTCTGAAGAACCCATGACTGCCGAGGACGTCCCTCATGTGGTCGTTACGGCTTTTTTTTTCTATCTCCTGTATAGTTTTATCATAGTTGTCTGTGTGCTGAATGTCCTGCACACTTTTATTCATGTTTGAATGTGGTGAGATGAAAGTGAAATGCAGAATCTGGTGGGGGTTTTTTTGTTTTTTGTACAGGAAAACAGGAAATCAGCTTAATAATAGAAAAGTTATTTGGGAACTAATTTGATAATTGATTAATCAAGTAATTTTTTAAGCAAAAAAAAATCCTAAAACTGGAGAATTTGCTGTTTTTTTTCTATGGACTACTACCTGAACATTGTAGATTTGCCTGATTGGACAAAACAAAAACTATGAGGAAGTCATATTAGGCTTAGAAAAACTGTTCACATTTTCTTGCATTTTATAGACAAAAATTAATTACGAAATTAATCAACAGATTGAATAGATAATTAACTGTTTGGAGCCATAAACTACTGTAAAGTAGCTACAGATGTCACAGCTATAATATTGTAAAATGAAAAATGTTTCAAAAACACGGGTCACAGAATGAACAAACGCACTTATCGTTTTATACTATGCAGGTAGGTAGGTTTAAATGTATAAGGATGGAACAAACTATCCTGTCAGTGAGCTCAGCCCGGTTGTTTCCTGCAAGAGAGCGACTGTTAACGGTGGCGTAACACATGACACGTCCCCTCTAAAGTGCCACTGGGGTCCACGTTTAATGAGGTATGTGTGCTAATTCCTGGGAACATCTCTTCCTCTTTCCTCAGCACGGCGCTTACCTCTCTCACAGCGTACGTTCTTGTTGTAACAAGTGATTGCTATCCGTGCCACCTTTGCTACCTGACAGCATCGTGCAAAGTGATTATTTAGTGAGAGATGCTGCGTTTCCTCACGAGACTCTCTGATTCGCATGCAGCCCACGTGTGCGCCACATAATTTGAATCCAAGTTTGCTTCAGAGTGAGAAGTGTCTGATTATTTGTGTTCCACATGCACAGTTTGTGTCCAGTGTCAGTGTAAAATGATCTGCCTTATCCAAACATAGTTCCAGAATTGCACACAAACAACACAGCGGGTATTTAATTTAAATTTCCCTTTTATTAACCGGAAAGTAAATGCTCAAATAGAATATATTAAACAGAGAATCCTTCCTTAGCGTAGTGCTCATCTAAAGTTTCCCATTTAAGATGGTCTCCATGGAGATGGCGAGGCTGCCGATGACTTAGTTTCCACGGTAACGGCTTTAGTTTGAGTCCTCCTCCGATCCCTCGATGTCCTGAAACGGCAAAAGAGAATGATGTTGCCAACACTGAATCCCTACGTTGGAAACACGTGCAAAGGGCAGCGAGTACTTGATATCAAGTTCAAACAAGTTGGGAGAGGAGCAACAAAAGACTGGAAAAGCTGTGATGTGCTCCAAAAGTGTCCTAATTTGACAGTTTTGTTATTTCCATCATTCCTATGGCCACAACTGACTATTATTGCCATTATCGATCAATCAGTCGTTTGTTTTCCAGTTAATTGGTTAGTCAATTGCAGTAAATAGCATCTTTGTTGGTGAGATAAAACAAGACACCTTGGGATTAAAGATATTCTAAAGGTGATTTTTTTTACTCTTGTCTGATGTTTTATAGACAAAATGAGTAATCAGTTAGCTGGAAAAGTAATCCACAGATTAATCAGTGAAAATTAGCCCTTGGTGCAGCCTTAGAACACGTATTATTGTGAGATGCCACGTGACTCATAAGTCTTACCATTGGCTCCTGAGATCTGAGAGTCATGATGTGTTTCTGGTACGCAGAGATGATACAGTCTCGCCTGAAAAGGGAGAAACAGTGGTATTATGAGACAAGGAGTTTGATGTGTTTTAATTTGGGGGAGGGGGTTATTGCACAGGCTCACTTGCTGGTGATGCCTCCTCCTGGTGGGAGCCCGGGCATCTCTTCTGCAGCCAGGAATTTGATGACATACAGGAGGTCAGGGTCCTCATCTCTGGACCTCATCATCTGGATGATTTCTGTGAAGGCAGCAACAGAACAGTCATAAAGCAGGGAGCAATGAGCAGTCTCAGGCGTGGAGTGTTTTGTTGTGGGGCTTTGCAGCGACTCACCTTCCACTTTGACGTCAATCTGTTGCTCCAGCTCTGCCTCCTGCTGCAGCGCCTCCTGCGACACCTGGGGGGCGCCGGGGAAGCAGACGATGATGATGCTGATGTTGTCCAAGCTGCCCTGCAGAGAGAGACAGAGCAGAGTTATCAGAGAAGCTCTGAGACTGGACGGTGACTAAATGCATTTACATTCAGAGATTCTTCTACATGAATATTTTTATGTTATTTTTATTTTTCTTGACGATTTTACTCTCAGATGAAAATACTGTGCTGTTTACTAATTTATTTGACAGCTGTTGCTACTGATTACTGTTACTCTGCAGATTAACATTGATGAGCATATAAACAACACATTATGCCTTGTTGCATGCTGTACATTTAACTTCTTGTTTAACTCCACCTCAATCAGTAATTATATAAAAATGCTGCTTATCTGTCAATACAGTAGTTATAATCTAATAATCGATGATAATACAACTCTGGCATTGGTCCTTTTACTGATTTTACTTGACACTTCAGATAAATGTAGTGATAATACTCACACCAACTTTTGAATGCAGTGTCATTGTAGTAGTAGTAGTGTATTTTCACACTGTTCTTTTATTTAAATGATTTTATTATATAATATAATCTCTCACCACTCAAAACCACTTGAAATAAACCCAACTGAAATGGAAAATATCAGGGGACTGAGGTCAGGTTGGATTGAAGATTTTGCACATAGACTGTACCAAAAAATTACAGAGCAGAAATACCAAACTACTGAAGGTTTGAGGTAATTCAGAAACAAATCTGTTCCAAGATTGTTTGTGTTATGTGTTCATGTTAAATCCAACTACTATCAGCTGATATATCTTTAAGTGGACTGAATATCAAAATCAGGATCCAGCATTCCTGTGAAGTCTTTGCAGTTTTACACCCATCAGCCTGGCAGTTGTAGAGGTGTCTGTCCTGGAACATGCAGTATCTCAGTAGTACAGTACAGTAAGCCTTTTTTAGGTGAAATAAGTAGCCCATCCCGGCCAGGATAAAGCCTCTGAGCCGGTGTGTATCGGACGCTGAGCTCGCGTCAACAGACTCACATTCAGCCCTAATCCGAGCCATGTGTAGCCCGCTGTCGCATGTCCCCAGGATGCCTTAATACAGCTATTTATAGGGCGGGCTCGTCAGTGTTCAGACGGGCAGCTTCTAACAAGCATCAAGGAGACCTGCAGGAGAAACTTGTATAACAACATCAGTGTAATCCTCCTCACAGGGACCCTGCCCACAGTGTACACCTGCACACAACACCCACCACTCTATGTAAAGCTTCCCATTCATAAATCCACCCGCTGTAATTCTGTGTGTTGCAGAGAAATCTGATGAGCTGAGTTTGGACAAACAGGGAGGGTGACCTGTACGGCTGCTCTGACCAACACTAGGACCCTTAGTGGAAACACAACTTACACGTTTTGGATCAAAGTGTTTCACATTGTCCACAAAATAATCACAGGGCGTCTCATCAGTTCATGTTATGTTATAGTTTGCAGTTTGGGAAGCTCTATCACGGCTGTTTTAAGGTGTATCAAAACCATCAAGTACTGATGTTATGTTTATGCTGATTTTAGTTACATTTTAGACCTCTCATAAGACAACTGTGGCTTCTTTTGTTAACTTTTTAAAAGGGTTTTAGTGAAAGCCATGTTTATAGTTCAGTAATCACCACCACCACAAAGTCCTTTTAGTAGAGTTTGCCCAGGTGTCATAGAATTGTGATGTTTGAATTATTTTTTTTTATTACTTTGAAAACTTTAAGGACTTCTCGTCCATGTTGGCTGAAAAAAATTGACACTGAGAGTTCAATCTAGACCTTGACAAAAGCTGACAAAAAAAACTCCACAGCAAGCTCAATTTAGAGCTTTCAGTCGTAATTGGATTACATTTTTTTATGATCAAAAAGCTTAAAAACAGCAATTAAATGTAAATAAAAAACCTTGGGCAAAAAGTGTAATTGCACTTGGATCTGTGCTGAAACTTGGCTGCAGTGTTGGAAATATCAAATATTGGCAAAGTATTCAGTATCTGTTCGCCATCCCAGTGATTCATTCTTCCGAATCGATTAACCATACCTGAAAGGTTATTTCTCATTTATTTACTCTCTTATAGTATCTGAATCTTTCACTCTTCTCGTTGTTTCATGCACCTTGTCTGTGTAGTATTGTGTTGTTGACTTCTCACCTTATAGAGACAGAGGTCAATGACTTGGGTGCAAATCTCCCTCAGGTCATCGCACACCTGCATGCGGCTGCGCACGAAGGCGCACAGTTCCTCATTGCCAATGGCGTCCCACACACCGTCACATGCTAGAATGAGGAACTCGTCTCCAGGCCTCCTCTCCAGCTCGTACACCTCTGGCTCCGGTGACACTAGCTGCTCTGTCTGTGGCCTCCAGTCCACCTCCTTGAAGTCAAAGTCCCCCAGCGCTCTGGAGACGGCCAACGAGCCGTTGACTCTCTGCAGGGTCACCGATCCTCCGGCGTTCTGGATACGCTCCTTTTCTCTGGGGTTGAAGGGCTTGTGGTCCTCCGTGTAGAAGACCACCTGGCCGTTATGGCAGAGCAGGGTGCGGGAGTCCCCGCAGTTGATAAAGTAAATGTAGCGCGGTGAAATCATGACAGCTGCCGCAGTGGAGCCACTGCGGTCCCAGTTGTCCTGGCGAGCCAGTTTGTGCATGTGGCGGTCGATGTCCAGGAAGCCTTCACGGATGCCCTCCTTCACCTGCTCGGGGTCCTCGTTGGCTTTAATCCCACCTGTGGGAAATGAGGGGAAAACATCTGGTTTTAAGATTGACACCATACTGTAGTAGTCTCTGGCACTGCCATGTTTGTTTCGAGGCCGACACACATGGACCCAGGTACCGTGTAAACTGGGGGTCTGTCTCCTTGTGTTTGGTTTGTGTAACTCAACATTTAACAGCGTGCTGGAAGGTCAGAGATCTAAAATATCTACTGCATCAGTGGGCGCTGATTGTTATTTGTTTCACATTTATTTAACCAAGAAAGGTGAGAAATGTCTTTATTTGGAGAGTAGCCTGGCCTCGATAGATGAGAGTTACAGACTAAAGATCACAGATTTCATTCATGTTGTTATGATTTATAGTCTTCTCAGATGTCCAACCAATCAGTTCACAGCTCTGAATGTCAAGTATGAAACTTCACATCTGAATGTCAGCAGCTGCGTTTAGTTTCGATCCCCAGAATTTGTTCCAGGCCAGTTCGACCCCTGAACCCTCCTCATTATGTTACTCACTAAACAAACACAATATCCAGAATCCTTGGCACACAGACTGTGTTGTGTGTGTCTATCAACTTTCAGCACTCTGCATTCACTGTGGCATTTTACATTTCAAAGGTGACCTCACCCTTTAACCTTTATATTTTTAGCTTTCCTTAGTCTGCTCTTAATCAGCTTCTTTCATGGACTTTGAGATAAATCACGTCTTCTTTTTAACTGACGCTGACTTTGTTAAAATGCTCTAATTCTTCCTTGCGTGATATTACATTCACTCATTTGGCAGAAAGCTGTGGTCCAAAGCGTCCAAGAGCAGCATGTCATGAAGTACATCCCTTCCAATAAGACAACTAAATGTGTGTTCGGTATCCCAGAATGAGTCTTAACCATTTTGAATGATCAGATTCATCTCATTAGTCACTAATTGTTCTGTACCTGTCGCCAGGACGTGATCCAGCAGGTTTCTGGAGCAGTACTGTGCCACTGTGGTGCCTGCATGTCCATCAAAAACAGCAAAGTATCCCCACTCCGTCAGCTCTCCTCTCAGCCGAGGCATGCAGGTGTGGGCATCCTCCATCTGAGCCCTCCAGCCCTGCATGCTCGCCACGGCATAGTTCAACCCCGAATCGGAGCCCCCCTCTGACACCTGCTTCTCCAAGATGGGACGCTCCAGGTACGGGCTCGGCATGGAGTCGTCCTCATCCGAATTGTCCTCCTCCCCGGTCTCCGTTTCCCTGGCCCCCCCTTTGAAGAAGAAAGTGACCATCTTCTCCGTCTCTTTGACCAGCTGGCGGAGGAAGGAGGGCACCTCCACATTGCTGGCCCGCCTGGCCGTCCTCATGACCCCGCGGAGCCTGCGCTCAAGCTTCCTGCTGGACCCGGCAGCAGCCCGTCTCCTCCTGGTGCCCCTCCTCCGGCCCTGTGTTTTCCGCAACAGGTCCAGCGCAACAGTTAAGCTGCTCCCCAAGCAGGTAAACAAAGAGTGACTTTAAATAAGAATTATCCTGTCAAATGGAAAACTGTGGCAGTTTTCTGTTAAAAAGTAGGATCATTCCTGTTGTTTTTACTTGACAGTAAGACCATACAGTGCTTCCTCTCTCTGTGTCTGTGTCTACGTCTCCCTCCTCCTGCTTACTCCTCCTGTACCAGCCCAGCTCTATTTCTGTTTATTGATCCCTCTGCTCTGCCCCCACCTGCTGCCTCTCTCCTCTGTCAGTGCATCACTGCTGGATTATCACCTGGCCAGTCTCTGCACACATGCACATGGATTATAAGCATAACATTTTACACAACACAGGGATCCTGTAATCAGTCTTGCATGTGCGTACAAGGATTTTATGTCTAAAACAATAGGTTAATTTTGAGTTCATTCAGCATTTACCTATGTGAGGGACCACATCACCACAGGCAAATACTGCGCACCTTGTGTGCAGTACACAAGGACAACCATATCTCACGACCTGTTTAAGAGCTTTTCTGGGGCTTTTGATCACTTGGTCTTCATGAGCAAGAATAAACTTTGAAACAGACCTTTAAACCAGCAAGGACAGGAAGTCCTTAAATCGCTCAGAAAAAATGGAAATTTGAACATTCCCATGACACCTGGAGCCTGTATCACAAAGCAGGATTAGTGGGTCAGACAGCTATTATATACAGTCATGGAAAAAAATTATTAGACCACCCTTGTTTTCTTCAATTTCTTGTTCATTCTAATATCTGGTACCACTAAACGTATAATACAATGAACACAACAAAAAATGCAGCTGGTCACATAATACTTTATGTCCTATTTGACATTCTTAAGCTTAATTGATTCCCAGGGTATATAAGAGGCCATTTCATGTCACAAGCAGCACTGCACATGCAAAGGCCTAGAGTGGTTTCCTGCTTACATTCAAGCCGTAGCACAACTCAGTTGTCAGCTCTCACATAATGCCTAAAACAAAAGAATTATGTGAAGCCACAAAGGCAGCCATCTTGGCACTGCTGGAAATTGGCATGAGTGAGAGACAGGTAGCGAAAAAACTGAAGATCTCCAAGACAGCCGTTCATTACAACAAAAAAAAAAAACAAGCTGAACATGGCACTACCAAATTGCTACCTGGCCGTGGCAGGAAACGTCTTTCTACCCCACGAGATGACCGTGCACTCATCCGTTCCTGTGTCAGGAATCGTCGTCAGACCTCCAGGGACCTTAAAAATGAGTGGGCACTGTCGAGAAATGTGACTTGTTCGGTAAGGACAGTTTGAAACCGACTTGTTGAAGCTGGTTTGAACTCACACAGAGCACGCAAGAAGCCCCTCATCAATGAAAGGCAGAGGAAGGCCCGGTTACTCTTTGCTCGAGACCACAAGGATTGGACTGTTGATGATTGGGCTAACGTTCTCTTCAGTGATGAATCCAATTTTGAATTGATGCCCACTCCAGCCAACTTACTGGTTAGGAGGAAGCCTGGAGAAGCTTACAACCCAGACTGTCTTGCCCCTACAGTAAAACATGGGGGTGGATCAGTCATGATCTGGGGTTGTTTCAGTCTGAGTGGAACAGGGCAAATGCAATTGTGTGAAGGCCGAATGAACCAGGTCAAGAACAGGACTACCCTTGAAAAAACAGTCTTCTTCCATCAGCTGGAAAACTCTTTCCTGCCTCGAATGACTGGATTTTCCAAAGAGACAATGCCCCTTGCCACACGGCAAGGTCAGTTAAAGCCTGGATGGAGAACCACAACATTCGCACCATGCCTTGGCCTGCTCAATCACCAGATCTTAATCCAATTGAAAACCTGTGGAAAATCATCAAACTCAAAATGGAGAACCACAAGCCCAAAAACAAAGAAAATTTGTTTGAATTTGTCCAACAGGAATGGGCTGCTGTGACAGCAGAACAATGTCAGAAGCTGGTGGAGAGCATGCCAAGACGCATGGCTGCAGTCATCAAAAACAATGGTTATGCAATCAAGTATTAACTCTTGTGTGTATCATGTGTTTAAAGCAAACAGAAAAGAAAACATGGAATGCTTAAAAGTAGTGTTTTTGGCGGTACAATGCCATAGCTATTGATGTAAGAATTTAAGTAATTTTGGTTATTATCAAGAAAACAATGGAAAATGAATAGTCCTTAGTTCTTAAATTAAACTCTCATGAGCTATTTTTGTTGTTATCATTATAATTGTCCAAACAAATGTACCTTTAGTTGAGCCAGGCATTAAAATTAACAAGAAATTGAAGAAAACAAGGGTGGTCTAATAATTTTTTCCATGACTGTATGTTTGATCTTAACTCTAGTAATGTAAAGCTTGGTATCATCTTGGCATTACCATCACCATGGTAACCTCTCCCCGGCTTTTGTTGCTCCTGTCCCAACTCCTTTGAAACATGTTATTGGCATCAAATTCAGAATAAACATATATTTGTAGAGCTTCTTATTCTGTTCTTGTCGTGAGATTATATTATATATATATTTCACCCCTCTGAACATCACTTTTTGCCCAATTTTATCACTGTTTAATCTCATATGATATGATGTACTCTACATCACTTTGCCAGACTCCACCTCCTGATAAACATCATGTGATGTGATCAAAAACTCCAGAGCAGCTATGACAACCATTCTAAAGTTGTGTTATGTGTTGATACACCAACTCAAACTCCACCCTGTCCTGTGTGCGACTTATTGATTCCATGTTGTCCCTCTATGTGTATCTTAATCCCGTTAACGGCTGTGTATTTGGAGCTCCTAACCCAGTTTACGTGAATGAACTGTTGAGGGTTAATCGTGTTAAAGACTATATGTGTGATGAGTTATAAGTAGGACTAAACCATTTATCAGCTGATGTTGGTTTCTGCTAGCGGCATTTCAGGTGAAGCACGTTTGTTTACCTTTATTGGTCCAGCATGCACACGGCACCCAGGATAAAACATGACGTTGATCGCCATGTGACCGTCTTCATTTGACATGAGACTTTTTTTGTCATAAAGCAATCCGTCAGTTTCCTAAAAAATCAGAGCCAGTCGGACACAGTCATTCTTCTCATCTGATGATAATAATAACAGTAAACTGTTTGCAGTAGCTGTATTCATCATCTTCAGGGCATGAGCTGAAACACTGTCAAACACCTGCTTTAAAAATGCTGCAGGTACAGGGTCAACACAAGAGGTGGAGGAGTTAGACTCAGTGACAGTGCTGCAGAGCTCGGTTAATGTAATACAGGTGGATTTTCCCATTGTTAATTCTTCTTTGCAGGGTTTGCTGCGCTGCCTCAGTGCTGAATAATATTGAGGTTATTTTGTTAATGAAGAATGATGCAGGTTTTGGGGACAAGTGGGGGCAGTGTTGAGTAGCTGGTCAACAGTGGAGAATAATACTCTGAGTTCCCAGAGCTTTCATGTGGAAGCAAAGCTTAGTTATTGTTGCACTGGAACAAACAAAGTTTTTATGCAAACTATTGGGCCCAAATAATTTTATTTGCCTCCCGCTGACCATCATTCAGCCTGCGCTTTTATCGGGTTTCCTTTTATTTATTTATGTTTACATTTTCCTTTCTATTAAATGCCCAGTGTTGTATTTCTATTATGTCTATTAGATGAGCTGCAGAGCAATATTGATGCAAAATATTGCAAACATTAGCCAACATTAATCTTAAAAAGCTACTGCTCATATCAGAGTGTGTTGAGTTGAGCAAAGGTCCTTTTTATTGCTTATGAATTCAACTTTTACTTTGTGACATGAATGTTTTAATTTCCTCAATCAAAAGTGACATAGTCTAATGCTTTATTGTTATTAGTGCCTCACACACACATTTGCTACTTTAACCGTGATCAATGAATCATGATCCAGTTTGTAGCAGCAGCAGCTACACGATGCTGCCCCCTACTTTCCACTGTTGCACAGGCATCACAGAAGGTTTTGGTTCAGTGCGTACGTTATTTATACTCCAGCTTTTAGGATGCATGTTTGTGTGGTTTGTTTGCACAGATATATTTCTTATGTGTGACATTGGGATGTGATGTATAATACAAAAATGTACCAAAGCTGTCAAACCTGACATGCTGCTGACCAAAGGACCTTCAGCCTGCCCTGCCCATCTTCTAATGCATCCTCCTCTGTGTATGTTTTGTAAATGCTCGTGTTATACATTATTAATGGCTTATTACTTCTCTCACAGCCTGCCCCTATGAGATCCTGCGATGAAATCACATGACGATGGAGAGGGAGAGACAGACAGATCAGCTATGAATGGGAGACGACAGTGGGCTCAGGCAGACGCAGGGACGCACACTCATGCTTCTCTACCTTTGCTGTAGTGTGCCTTACTACCGCTGCAGTCATAACGATGCAAGAGGAGATGAAGGGAGGAGGGAGGACGGCGGAGGGAGGCAGGCAGGGCGGGGCTGCTGAGTGACAGAGCGGGAGGCAGGAGAGCGAGGAAGCCGCTCAACACACGACCAAGAAGCAGAGGGAGGAGGAGGAAGAGAGGGAGTATATCCACAGGACGTGAGAGCCGGCAGCAGAGGAAGGGGGGGGGGCTTCCAGACTGGATGGGCCCAGCGATGCCTTGATGGAGTATGGGCCAGGTTTTAGGATTCTCCCACTGCCGTGAGTCTGCTTTTGTTCTGCTGCTTCCATCTGCGTTTTGTGTGCGGGAGGTGTGCGTTTGTTTGTCCAGCCACGCCATCGCCACATATTCCAGCTCAGCATCTTTTCTTGCTAACTGCTGTTAGCCCCCCGACTCCCCTCCCCTTCCTGCCTATTCTCCGTGCCTCTCCTGCTCCCACCTTTGATAAACACATGGCTGAATGCGTGGATGCAGTGCAGAAGGAGACACATTCTGTTGTCGCTGCCTCCCGTTCATTGGCAGACGTTTGTGTGTGTTGTGTGAGAGAGGGCTTTGCAGGTATTGCAAGTTATTTCTCCCTAAAAGCTTCTGTTGTGCTTTCATGTCTGTGTTTAATTTTATCTTTTCGCCTGATATCCTCTACAGTTGAATTAAAGTGTTTTTTGATGACGTGCATGCGTTCATGCATGTGCAGGAGAGAATATGCTGCATTCTTTGCTCTGCCTGGGGTTGATTTATTAGCTAATGTCATGCTTGGCTATCTAATGTAGTGAAGGCCTTTACTGCTGCCAGTTGAGCTCTGGGAGTACCTACAGTATGCAACTGATATTGTCTCATCCATAGCACATGAGTGTTTTTCTTCAGTCACATAAAGCTCACTGTTATATCTTTTAAAAATCACTCACAACAGGTTCTGCAGCTTTTGTTGGAGCTTTTACGCTATTAATCATTTACTATGTTGAGTGTTTGGAGACGCACATGTGAGATGGTGGAAGAAGGGGGTTTACAGCATGTAGATTTACGTAAATTTTGTTTTCTTTCAGAGGAATATGGCTCTGTGGCGTCCACTCCAGACTCCACGCCTCCGTGCACCGATGGTAAGGGAGAAGACACGTGACACTCTCCATCCGCCAAGATATTCTGTCACAGAATACTTGATAAAAAGAAGAAGAGATTCCTGCTTCCTGAAAGCCTTTCTTTTGATCTTAGCATCAGAAGAATACATCTGAGCACCTCTCGCACCTCTAAAAAAACGAGCGCTGAAGAGCTCCGGGTAAACACAGGAGCACGTTTTGATCATGGCCACATTTCGGAAGGAGAGACGTTTATGCATTTATCAAAGAGGGTTTCATTCACTTTAGATGTCACACCTCTTTCTCCCTCACATCAAATCACACACCTGCTGCTTTCATCTGACGTAGCTATTTGTTAAAAGCGAAAGCACCATCCTTGTATGATGCTGAACTAATATACACACTGTTAGCGGCAGTGTCTATAACTGAGTAAACTGTGAGCGTTGTAACTTGCCCCTCTGCTCAGAGTGTGTGTCATTTATCTGCATGAAGTCTTTTCTTCTTCTGTTTTTCTGTCTCTCTGTGCGTTGAGGTGACCACATTTCTTTGTTTTGTCTCCACTCAGGCGGAAACGAGGAGTCCGAGTTGTGCGAGCTGCAGACAGCCAGGGAATGGTCTGACGATGAGGAGGGGGGAGATGGGGATCCAGATGATGACGAGGGACTGGCTTCATCCCCATCCATCTGGGGCACGCCGCGTCAGAACTCCTTCGAGCTGACTTTCTCCTACATCGCCATCGCCGAGGCCGAAGCGGTGGGAGCGGCGCGGCACATCCGTCGCAGGGGCGGCTCTCGGGGGAGTCGCACTCCTTTGATCCGCACCGACACCCTGGAAACACTGCTGGACTCCCCCGATGTAGAATGGGACCCTCAAGCCTTCCTCGGTCAAGAGGACGAGGAGGAAGCGTCAGGGAGGAGAGAGCAGCAGGAGGCGAGGACATCGAGGACGGCGAGTCCAGCGGCGAGGAGGGAGCAGCACAGACAAACTGAGACTATCACTATCCAGCCCTCTCCCCAAAATCTGGACCCAGACACTCAGGGGAGAGACGCGGGAATCCAAAGAGAGGAGAGTCCGAGCAGTCTGACCGTCCAGCCTCCCGCTATGTCCCCGTCTTCCCAGCTTCAGAGCCCCTCACAGATACTTCAGGGTGAGGAACAGGAGGAACGTGTGAGGAGGTTGTTTTCATCATTTAAACATAAACCACTAGTTCACCTATTGGTCCAACAGGTATCTAATTGGGCTCTGTTATTTGCTGTCTAGGTTTAAATCCTGTACTGAAGGTTGCAGGATCTGGTATTTGCTTCACTACATAATGTGAATGTTCCCCCTTCTTCTTTGTGAAATTCTTCCCTGAATGCCATTTTAAGAGGCTTTTCTGAAAGAAAAATAAATATGGGCAAAGGAGGAACTGTCTTGACCTAAATCTGGAACCACAACACAGATGTTGCAGTACAAATCATGTTGTTCTCAAAATGTGATTTAATATTGCTTGTCGTAGTAGTGTGAGCAGAGCTGAGCATGTGCTGCAAGTCAGTGGTGATGTCATCATGATAGTGACATCATCTTCTCTTTCTGTTTCCCGGCAGCAGCCTCGCCGACCCCCGAGCCAGAGTCTCCCGTCGCCAGGGAAACCATTTCAGTCAAGCTGCTGACATCCGTGCGACCCAGAGGCCCGGCATCCTCTGCGGCGGCTGCCATTGGTCTAAACTCTCAGGAACAGCTGGTTAGCGATCACTGGTTCTCAGCACTTAACCTATCAGAGGACCCGACAGTATGCACCCACATAGCAGGTACAAGACTCACATCTGAATCTCTCTCATTCCTCCACCTCCCTCCATCTCTCTGTCTTTGTGCTGAGCCAGATCCTTTTCCTTGAGCACGTTAGTCAATACTTTAAATAAAGAAAATATCAGATTTCAGCATGGACGTCCTAGAGCGGCGCACACACACACACACACACATACACACACACCCCTCCCCAAAGTCCTGGCTGTCTCCATAGTAACCCTCTCTCGGGATTTCAGGAATTATTGGCTAATTGTGGGGAAAGCACTCCTGGCATTCACTTACTTGTTGGAGAGTATCACCGCTGATGTCAGAGTGTATCACTGTTTGACACAAACACACACACAGAAAGACAGACAGGTGTGTGAGTGTGTGTGTGTGTGTGTGTGTATGTGTGTGTCTCTATATGCAGGTATGTGAGAGTTGTTCGGCACTTTAGGAGCGAGTGAAATGCAGAGAAAGGGAGAGAGAGCACAAGAGAGACAACATCCTGTCTTCCAGCTTGATGGCATTTTAAGTGGACCTCCAGTCAGAGTAGAGCCCCATCTTATTTTAGTGGGTGTTCGGGCGCGCGGGGGGGGTAAACCCTCAGACCGCTGATGAATGGGTGGTCAGGCTGATGACAGGGTTTAGGGTGTCCTGAATAAATAGCACACATGCATCTATTGGAGCATCATATTTCTAAACCTCACTGGGGTTTTTTTAGCAACTGAAATGTGTCTTGAAAACTGTCAAATATCAAAATCTGGCATTGAACGTGCCATCAAAAGACCACTTTATTCTTTTATCAAACCATTTCTCATAGTTCAAGCTGTTGTATAGCTGGTTGTGCTTATTTAACATGTGAAAAGCTTTGTTGCGATGCCATGATGAATGAAAGGAAGTAAGCCTACAGATGAAAAGCATTTCTCAACCTGGCTGCAGACCTCTGAATCACTACCAGACGATGGAAGAAGATGTCGTGAATCTGAGAGTATTGTGTGATCGTGAATCATCTTTTCACGTGTGAAGCTCTTGGACTCTTGAGGAGCGGTGGGCGGTGCCGCGAACAAGATTATTTTGGGCCGTCAGGCCTTTGGACTGCTGAGCGAGCAGGAGGGCGGCCAAAAACAGCTCAGAGGGGCGAGGGGAGCGCAGCGGGATAGAGACAGGGACAGAGGGTGTGAGGGGAAACACTGGAGCGGCAACCAACATGGCCAGCAAAGGTAAGACCTTGGGCTTAAAGCGAAAAAGAGGATAATTTAAGAAAGTCCAACTATGCAGATGATGTTCAGGTGTTCGCATGCAGTCGTGAGCTGTCTGCAAAGAGCTGATTTCAGAGAGAGGAAAGCTATAGATTCAAGTGTGAAGTCCTCCTGTGGTGGACTGTTGAGCTTTGTGACTTTGGTGCAGTGGTGTGACAGCCGGACTGTCAGGGGACTGAAGGTGGGAATTGAGTGGATTTCTCGCTTCTCTTTGATCATTTTTCAAGCGGAGCCTCTGGAGACGGCAGCTCCAGTCGGCTCGAGCTGTGTTCGGCTGTTCGCTGATGAGCTGTTCAGATGTAGCGGGGCAGCCTCCATATCTTTGGCCTTCATTTGAATCGGCAACAGCCATTCAAATGAGTATGAACTGTCCTGCCGCGGCATGCTTTTTGCAGGCAGTTGTTGCTGTGGGTAATAACTTTGCCGCCTGGGTTCGCTTGCGTTTTAGTGTTTCCTGTTTGGGCTGACGAGCTGGCACGAGCGGAGACCTCTCGGACTGTAGTACTATGAGGTTTCCTGGACACATGCGATGAAACCGACGTGACCCGGGTCAAATGAGATGGATGCTGATGTTGAAATGAGATGATGTCAGGCTGGGTTGACATAAAGTGTGAATGAGCCATGCGATTTATGTTCTAATTGGTTAATTGGTCATTTAGTTAGTTTATTGCTTGATTGGATTATTGATATCCAGTCACTCCGTCAGTACTAATTTATATAGTAAGTAACTCAGTCAAATGATTAACACACTAGATTAAATTCTGCTGGTTGGATTGTGTTTTGTGGTATAGACAGTGTCCTAACATTTTATTCTAGCAGTTGAAGTTTGGTGGATAATAGTTGCAGCTGAGTAATAATTGCCTCTTAATTAGAGACAAGAAGATCGATGCCACACTGTCCGTTACAGGAAATATAAAGCTGGAGCAAGCAGCCGGTTAGCTTAGCTTAGCTTAGCATAAAGACTGGAAGCAGGGGGAAGCAGCTAGCCTGGCTCTGTCGCAAGGTAACAAAATCCACCTACCAGCACAGACCAAGCTCACTGATTAACATGTAATCAAGTTTGTTAAACTTGTAGGGAAACCAGTGTAAATGTGACGTGTGATGCTCTCATTACTCGAGTGTTGGTTTCTTTCCATTCTTCTTATTAAACTCGTCACCTACTCTGACACCAAGTGCTGAGTAAACCCAGAACGACAGCAGCACAAACAAACACGTTCGACAGGTGTGTTCCAGGGGCATCATGGGTATTAATTGTGTGCAGCGATGCTTATAAATAACCCACCTGCTGTCAGTGCACTCTATTCAAAGAGGCTTCCCTTTATTATAATGCTGAGGCTTAGCATTTCGCTGAATGACAGACACAAAGAGTATCCCTGTCTGACTGTGCTGCACCATACAACATACCCTGTAATTACACAACACTGAGGGCTCTGTGCTATAGCTTTCAATTTTTGTACTGCAACATGTTTACATTCATAAAGGTTTTTACATTGTTGTGTAAATAGAACGATGAGCTGTTTGAAAGAATTCCAGATAGATTAAGGAATGACATCTTCTGCTATATATATTGAAGTTGTCCACATTTGCACAGCATGACTCTATGGACGCCTCAGTCTCCATGCCAGCTGTTGCTGGGTGACAGAGACACCAACAGGGTGTGGAAAAGGGACTGCTGACGGCCTGACGCCTGCGGGCAGGTGCTGTGGCGAGCTGCGTTTAAATTTTGCTCCACCGCTTGCCTCCCTCTTTCATCTGAGGCCTAAATTTAGCCCGAGCTGGAGCCTGACATGTCCTCGTAGCTGCTGCTGTGTGTGTCTGTGTGTGTGTGGTCTCCTGTGCTGGAGGCTGGAAATCCCTCTCTGCCTCATGTCTCCCCCTTCCACTTCTCTGGCCTCGCTTCCTACACAACTATGTCGGGACCACTGTATCTTCCTGCCACTCTTCCTGGTTCCCCCTCCAAGAATGAAAGACCTTTTGGAAGAGCTGGAGGCTGAGTGATGTTGATGCAGCTCCTCGGTGAAAAGCGGGAAGGATGCAGTAACTCACAATGGTGCCAGCTGTGCACAGCTCGAAAACTAATAAACCAGCTTGTCTTACTCCATACTTTATTTCTTTATCCTCTCCACTGCTTTACCTACACTTTCCATCACTTTCTCCCTCGACCTGTTATTGTTTCACCTTCCTGTCTCAACCATTCATTTCCCTCCCTGTCTTTCAGTGATGGACCTGATCTACTGGAAGGACACGGAGCGAACAGGCATGGTGCTAACAGGGTTAGTGGTCGGCCTGCTGTCCCTGTTCCAGCTCAGCATCATCACTGTGGTCTCCACGGTCTCCCTCGCCGTAATGTGCTTCACCATCTCTGTGCGCATCTACTACCAAGTCCTCTACATCCTCAGCTGGGGCGATGGAGAGCACCCCTTCAAGTAAGAGCGAGGAGAGTGGTCGAGACAGGGAAAATCAAGATGACACCACACACAGAGGTGGATTCACTCTGTTCAGTCACATTCTCCAAAACAGATCATTTCCAGTCCACTTTCTTTGTTCTTTCTTTGATGAAGCAGACTTGCTGCAGATTTACTGTACTTACATCCAATAATAAAGTATTTAGTGGCTCCAATTGTGGTTATTAATTGGTGGGGTCTTCCTGTTAGCATAGTTGGGGCTATGTTGAGGTTCAGGCATAACCATTGTAAAAATAAGGCTTGTATTGTAAAAGTGTGTTTTAATGTGTTTTTTCTGTTGAGTTTTCCTTAACAAACAGCCAACGTAAATACTGTCAAGCAAATTGGAAAGCTTGGACCTTTTGACCTCTGGACACTGACACAAGTGACAGGAGGGGATTTATATTTGGGCTTGAAGGATTGCAGCCAAAGAACATGAATCACTGTGTCGTTAAACGTCATTAATTAGACAGCAGATGGCTACACAGAGAGGCATAAGAATGAATGTGTCTGTGTATTTGCTGTGTATCTTTTTCAGCCTCCTTTTTTCTGCATCTCATGTCTTTTTGTTGTCTCATTTCCTCTCAGGTCATACTTGGACCTGGACATCAGCTTCAGTGGAGAGGAGGCCGACCTCTATATGCAGAAAGCCATCGTCATGGCTCTGTCTGCTGCAGACGCTCTGAAGGGACTCTTTTTTGTTCAAAACCTCTTTGAGTCCCTGAAGGTGAGTTCAGCTAGCGTGTGTGTGTGTGTGTGTGTGTGTGTGTGTGTGTGTGTATGTGTGTGTGTGCACGCTGTTCAGTCTCCTACACTCTTAATGACCTGTTCCCAGAGATTTACTTCACCCTGCCCAGAACCTCTCCCCCTCATTAACCCAGACATCGGTCCGTCTCCACATTCTTTCATTTGCTCCATCATCTGTCGTCTTCCTCCCTCCATCATTGGAGATGACAGCATCGCCATGCCAACCGTCTCTCTCATTATGCTAACTCACAGCTGAAGACTGTGCTCCTAAATTAGGCCAATATCACTGACGGCAACTGTCAGCCCCAATGACATATTTTTGGTAATCGCGTGAAAAGTAATCGGTCCCTTCGGAGAAAATGGTTTTAAATGAATTTGCATTGTAAAAGGAGGCTGTCTGCTTCGCTTTTCACTTCTCTGCTGTCATCCAGCCTCTGGGTGCGCCTCGCTTGCTAGCAGAGCCGAAGCATCATGTTAATGTTTATCAAGCCTAGATAAATTTGTCAGTATCACATGTGTGTTGGCACAGTCTATACATTCTATGCTTTTTACTTAAACAGTACTTTAATGAGACAAACTTAACCCCAAACTAGACAAAGGGAGAATACAAGGATATTGTATATATTTTAATATAGTACAGCAGCAGTAAACTTCACCGGTGTGAATGATCAGATATCAATTTAAATTATTTCACTTCAAGCAGAAAATCAGTCAGCTCATCTTTAACCCCTTAACGCAGATTGTCGGGAATTCGCATCATACCGCTTTAATCCACATTGCAGCCGAATCGTGCATGCATTCCTCTAATGCCGGTTTGTGCATATTCAACACACACCTAGGAACCTTTTGCAAACACTGGTTTCTCGTAAGACTGGTCAAAGTGAAAAAACCCCTGTTCTAATTGTTGTAACAATGTAATGGTTGTGAGCCCATTTTGTGGCTGTTCTGATATAATAAATGGATTTTGAATACACGAAAAAGATTAAGCATTGAAAAAAGTGGACATATACTGTTTGTTTGAACCCTATTCTAGTTTGTGGACCTACCTAAATTTATATCTATTGTATGTGCTACAGAAAAATGAACAAACTCCTCTTAATTTAGGATCAATTTGAAAGCAAAAACACAAAGAATTATTTTTTTAATATAATTTTAAATAAATTCAAGTGTCAAGGGGTTAATGCAATTATGGCATTTCAGTAATTAACAGCAGCAGTTTGTGGCCAGACGGACGTAACGCATTTAGAGTAAAGGGCGAGTCGGTGTGAGCTGACTGAGCCCCTAAACCCCCAAGACCTGAGAGTCTCAACCCTGACCTGGCCGGTATGTGACATGGCACACAGGAGGAGCATGGACGCCCCGGGATCAGCTGGATTCTCTTTCCATCTAAGACAGGGGTGTCCCATATCAGGGCAACACTGGATCCCATACACAGACACGGTGCTGCGACACTGTGAGATATAAGCGGAAACACCCATATTGGGAATCCCGTACTTGGTGCTCTTTCCTGTCTGCCACGAGGACAAAATGATGTTGGGATGGATCGTTTTATTGAGACGTGATAGGTGACAATTATATAATACAATGCAGGGAATTATCCATTCTTTTTCTAAAAGAATGAAATAAACACAGAGCAGTGCTGACAGGTTTTCTTGACATCTGCACTCATCGTTGGTGGAGTTTCACTGACCCTCTGCTGCTGGTCCTCTTCAGCTCCTGGTTCTGATGTACCTTGTGACGTACCTGGGAGACCTGTGCAATGGCCTTACTCTGCTCATCATCAGTAAGAGACAGATATCACCTGCTGGAAATATGGAAGTCATGAACATACTGTAAGCCTATCACGTTAACTGCTCTGCTTTTCCCTCTTCTTTCTTCTCCAGGTGTGATCGCTGTCTTTTCTCTGCCACTTTTCTACAGACAACGCCAGGTAATAACTCTCTTACTTAATCCTTTACACTCACATTAACCGGTCGTCTATTTCCATATCCAAAAACATCCATTTTTCTGTATTTCTGTCATTTCTCAGGAGCAGGTGGACGGCGTTGTTGCAAAAATCCAGGCCCACGTCGACAACATCAAGGACACGTGAGTATGGCGCCATCTTCTGGCCCAGTGTTGCCATCAGCACAGGTCAACTGCTGTTTTCTGGCTGAGGCAGAACACAAGCAAATGAAGAGGAGAATCTCCACCAGTCTGACAAAACATGAAAAAATGCTGCAAAGCTAGAAAACACAAGCAAATACAGAAACAGAAAATAACACCAGGGGACACTGAAAACTGCTGAACACGGCTAGTTGTCCCACCAGCCGGCTTCGGTAACTTCAAGAGTCACAAACTGTCACTTTGTAGTGTCCCCTAGAAACAGTTTCCATGATCATCTGTGCTACTTGCATAGTTTCTGTATTTAGTTTCTTTCAAAATGTTGCCCTTGTTGTCAGATGGGTGAACATGTTCTCTTGATTCGCTCATGTTTTGTCTGTTTGCATGGGATTTTTTAGGCTGCAGTGCAATGAGCTCTCAGTGCCACCGTAAACTTGTGCTCAGCTGACATTAAAGGTCCATCCTAATACCCACGCTTGGTAGTTGTGCGTAGTCAAGTGCCTCAAGTACTAGTGAGCTGTAGTTCTGGTAGCTGCCATCAGTGTCCAAGTGCCTGTTTAAGACTCACAGGGTGTGTGCGTTTGTCAGAGCTCGCTGGGACACGCTTGATTAATGAAGACATCCTGTCACTCACACAAAAACATGGCTCAGTGGAGCTCAGATGCTGTGTTGGGGTTTGCATAATGAATTAAGAAGGATCAACAATACCGAATTACAATTACAATAAAAAGTGATGATGGAAAACAAGCACACATTCAGAGGCCGGGAGGAGTAATAGGATTAATAAAGCAATTCAGTTGAGCCGTCTAAAAGAACATGCTGTGGGTGTAGTTTAGATAAAAGACACATGATTATGTGGGATGATAACATTTTTGTTAAGGAACATATTGATAACATCACTGTTAAAAGGATGATTGGCATGTTTCAGGTGCATCAGTGCTTAAAACCACAATGTAGGTACTGGGCCAAACTCTCTATTTGTTAACCTACACAAGCCCTGACTACTCCTCTATTTCTCTGTCACAGCTTTCAAAGACTTGCCCAGGGTGGTGGCCCTCCTCCTGACCCAACTCCTGGCGGCGCCAAACCCAAAAACCAGTAAACAACGATGGACAAGAACTTAAAGAAAAGCTCCCAGAGTCACAGGCTGTCACTCAGATGTCTTACCCAGCGGTCTGTGCTCAGAGCGCCGGAGAAACGGAGCTCCAGAGACTCGGGAAGGGAAGGGAGGCTACTTAAACGGACAATGATGAGGATCACGCATGGTACTTTATACTCTAAGTGTATCTAAGTTATGGGGTTAGAGGTTGGGGGGTTTGGGTTCAAACTTAATCAAGGTGAAGTCGAGGTGTGTGAATCCTGGACGAGAGCCTTGCTGCTGACGCCAGAGGTGGAAAGATTCAACGACTCAGCGTGTCGTGTGCGACCATCCTTGGAAACATTCACTGTTTTTGCAATGTAAAAATGACTCAAGACGTGTCTTAGATGGTTGAGAGCTGTTGTCCACATGAGGCACTAAGACCAGGAATGAGAAGTTCCCACATCGACAGCTGCTCACTGAGAGAAGGGAAGGCGGTTCAGGCGATTAAAGTGAGCGGACAAAAACAGGGGTGATCATTATTCATGGCAGCATAACACTGGCAATTAAGGATGCATGTGTCAGCACATGCACTTTTCTGAGTGCATATTCATTCTCATGACAGTTTATTTGTTTGTATGTGAGTGTGAGTGTGTTCGTGTGTGTGTGTGTGTAATTCCTGACATGCAGCTTGCTGAAATGAAACCTAAAAGCAATTAAAAGTCACATTTCTTCTTTATTTTGCAAAACTTTCAGTTTCTTCTCATCTGCACAGGCATTCACTTTCATTCACACAAATCATTCATTTCAGTTTTTCTTTACATTTTCTTGTTGTATTTTTGTTGTTACTTTAACCCTGATTCCAAAAAGGTTGGGACTCTGTAAAAACAACAAAAAAATGCAATCATTCTCATTTATAAACCGACTGAGCCTTTCCAGGATGCTCCTTTCATACCCAATTATGATGCTATCAACTGTTACCAATCAACCCGTTTACCTGTGGAATGATCCAAACAGGTGTCTCTGGAGCGTTCCACAACTTTCCCAGTCTTTTGATGTGGCATCAATTTCAGAACAAGCAGGTATTTACAAAAATCAATGAAGTTAATGAGGTAAAGCATGAAATATATCGACTTTGTACTGTTTTCAGTCGATTATATGTCAAAAAGGATTAACAAATCATCACATTCTGTTTTATTTATGTGTTACACAAGGTCTCAGCTTTTCTGGAATCAGGGTTGGACATCGCATTAATCACTGGACGCTGCTTTCACTGATGAAAATGGGAAGTTGAAACATAATGTTCAGAGAGATAGAGTTCAATAATTAAAATGTCTTGTAAATGGAATGCAATCACTTAACAGGAAGTTCCCCATTGACGGAGCATCAGAGGTTCTTAAGGTGTCAGTGTTGGTTTTAGGATCGGAGGGATTGATTTCAGACAGATATCCTCTCTGAGCTCTGAATGTGATGTGAAGGACTGTGGGAGTGAAATACAGCAGGTGCCTTTCTAACTGCAGGTTACAGTGCATGATCCGATTCGCAGTGCTTACAACTGCTGACAAGAGCGTAAAGCGACTTCTCCTCCCATAGCAAACCACGTCTCATTACACGACCATTGCCTTCCTGAGAACGGTGTTTTGTACGTGGACAATACTTGTGTGATAGTACATGTGTGCCATGATCAAGGTATCTTATACAGAATTGTAAGTAGATCCATTTAGGAATATTAAAATTATTCAGGATACTCCGCAGCGCCACATTTCCCTTTAGTGCTTGCTTTTAAAGCGCTCACCAAAATGTGTCTGTTCCTCTGCCTTATTACTGCATAGTTCACCTGTGTGCTGCAGTGAAAGCAATGTTATGTTACCAGACGTGATCCATGAAGCCCAGACATGATGGCATGTTAGCCTTAGACGTCATGTGCTGCTTAGTATTGGACCTGCAGTAGTTGCACACACACACTGGCCTCCTGTAGCAGTTTTCTGTTCTGCTGCAAATGTTTTGTTTTCTCTTGGATTTCTTCCAAGAGGAACTTCAACAAAGAGAATGGCGATGGCAGTGAAATTAAAGGCACTAATTTCCTTCCCTATCCACGCAGCTTGGCTAATACAAAAAGGTTCATTCACTGAGATCTGTCTTGTCAAACTATATTTAAACAAAACTGCTGTTAATCTACTCACACTCGTCATTTTCGTAGTGCTAGACCACCACGTGCTTCGGTTTTTATATTCGCTGTGTGGATGAAAGATAAATCCAAACAGGAGAGTAACTTTTAGTTACGTTTAGTTGATTACATGCACTAGAGCAGTACACTGATAATTTTGTATTCTTGAAAATGACTAGAGTTTTAATCTTGGAGAAATAAACACGCTGAAAAGATAAAACAAGCATATAGTGTGACTTTTTCAGTCAGTATGTTAGAGACTGGACAGACGTGACGCAGATAAAGGTCGTGTTACTGTTGAAAAATAATAAATACAAAGAATGATGAGGCAATAAGAAACATATAGAAGGAAATTTGCAGCTTTGTTATAAATTAAACTTTTCAAATTCCAATTAGTGGCAACTATTCTGATCATGATCATTTTCATGTAAAAATGCCAAATATTTCATGGTTCCAGCTTCTCAAATGTGAGGATTTACTGTTTTTTTTTTTTACTGTTTAGCATTTATGTCTAGTAATGTTAAAGTTCAGACTGCTGGTTGGACATAACAACCCTTATGAAATTATCGGTTTTCTGAAATTTTAGAAACTTAAGAATCAGATGATTTGTTGAGAGAATAATATAATTCAACAAGAAAATCATTAGTTGCTGTTCTGTATGAAGTAGTTCAAAATGAGCCCCATCTCAACCAAACAGAGCAGGAAAATCCTTGTTTTGCATTAATGCATGAGTAATAATAATCTCATGATATAATATATAATAACAGTCACAGGGAATGTTTAGTGTATTTTTCTAATTACATTTACATACCTGAACTTAAATTACATTTTCAATGCAGGACTTGTACACTAGGCCTATTTTTTACAGTGTGGTATTAATATCTTAACTTAAGTAAAGGAACACTGAATACTTCCTCCATCATAACATTTACATGTGGATTGGGCCTCTTTGTTAGCTCCACCTGTCCAGTGTGTATTCAGGTGTGTCTATTTCTGTGTGCGTCCGCAGTGAACCACAAGGGGGCGACATAAGTCAAGACATGACTTCCATTATCTCAGAGCGTCTGACAGGTTTGGACGAGGACATTAACGCCTCAGCCAGTGGACATGTAGACCTACCTGCTCGGAGTTTTGTCCATTACTTACTTTTCTTATTGAAAAATCCACTGATTGAGCGTCAGTATGTTTTAGTCGTCTGCAGCGCTTCAGTCTGGCTGTCCCTACCAGGCTACAAACCGAAGCAGGTCAAGGGGTCTGTGTGGGTTTGAAATTTCAGTACTTAACGTGTCATGTTCAAAATGGGCATCAAGGTTGTCCTCTTCTCTCTGGTGGGGATAAGTCTGGACTTGTCTGTACAGGGTCAAAGACTGTGAGTTCAGGGCCCAAAGAAAAAGACGCAGCTGGACACATTGTGTTATCGAGATGTATAGAAATAAATGAAGAGAAATCATTGTGGGATCTTTTCTGTTCTATTCAAATTTCCCCAAAGAGTCCAGTACGATTAAACCTCGTGATGCTTTTTTTTCCCCTGAAAGACTAAAATGTTTGGATTCAGACTCCCTCCACCTGCGTCTGTTCAGCCCTCCGCTGTCTGGAGGTGAAGTGGGTGGGATTAGTCAAATCAGTCCGAGGGTCTAACGCCTCAGACCCGCCCTCGCGTTGGAAACTGCAGAGCCGAAGCCTGCAGACCTGCTGCTAGTCTGGCACAGTGGGTTTGGCAGCGCGCAGGAAAGGAGGACGCACTTTACGCACGAGTCCTGCTCGCGATTGTAAGCGTTTGGAGAACTGTGATAGCAGAGAGGAGAAGCTTGTTCTCATGGTGGGTCCTTCATCTGGCCGTCGAGGAGAGCGCGGTGAAGTGCTGGCCTGTTGAATGTCACCTCCTGTCACCATGGATTACGGACGGACCGCGGCTCCTCCGGTGCCCCCACACAACCCCGTCTCCGCCCGGCAGGGGCAGGCGCAGGAGCGGCTGCTGAAGTGCATCCTGCTCGGAGACGGAGCGGTGGGCAAAACGAGCCTGGTGGTCAGCTATACGACAAACGGCTACCCAACCAAATATGTCCCCACTGCGTTTGATGACTTCTCAGGTAAGCATGAGAGGAATATTACTATTTGAGATCTTTACAATTTGCTAAATGTATTCAAGTCCAAAAGAAAGAAATTCTTTTGCATAGAGGGAATATCACCTTTAATTTCTATAGATCAGGGGCGCTTTTGAGATGATGTATACATTTAAATCAGGTGTAAATGAGTGTGTTGAGATTGGAGCTATGATTAAATTGGGTTAAATTCCGGTGAATGAAGCTTTAATGACTTTATTTCACTACTTTTCACTGAACTCCTCCTCAGCTTTGCGTGTTTTGAGATGTTATCCCATTTGTTCTGATAGATGTGTTTGTGTTTCCTATTATCTGTTTTCCATCAGCGTTAATGCACATGAGTTGTCCTCCCTGATGTAGCCCGGTTTCCATTTGGCACGGGTCCACTTTCCAAACTCTCGCTAGTCCCAGCAGGCTTTGTTTACAGCCAAATAGGCAGAGAGAACAAAACCCTGTAGAGGGGGAACTTGTTTTAAACTGATCAGTGTCGGCCTGTAAAAATACACCTGTGACCTGTTGATCACCTTTGCTTCATGATCACATCTCCAGTCCCTCCTTTACTTTTCTTAAGAAACTCTTAAACTATCAGCTATTATTGTCACTGATTATTTAGATGAATTTTCAAGGATTTTCTAACTAATGAGCGGTAAAACTAACAACTTTGCCAACACAAGGCCCATAAAACAGAAACCCACCACCGTCAGACCGGATCGAGCCTCCCACACAGAACAGAGCGTCTCTGGTTCAGAGGTTTTGGATTGCACAACTCTGCCTATTGTTGTCAGCCTTGACCCGCAAGCCCTCTCCTCTATACTGGAATGGGCACATCTGCTGCAGTGGCTCAGAGGCAGAGATTGTCTTTCGCCCCGGCCTGACAGAGAGTGATTGTGCAGTTGGGGCCCTCGATGGTGATGTCACTTCTCGGTGCCCGGAATCAAGAGCGTCCCCTTGAAAGCTGACTTCTGGGCCGTTACGCAATGCCACAGGTGTCAGAGACGCAGGGGAGCGGGAGGCTGGGAGAGGGGACGATAAGAGGGACTTCTGGTGCAGAAAATCAAAGGAGTATCATATGTCAGGGATTAGAAATGATTACACAATGGCAGCTCACTCGCCTCTCATTCTGTCCTCCCGCTCTCTCGCCTTGCTTTTGTTAAAGCAGGCCGCTGCGATGCCTGTCCTACTGCTTGAAT
Source organism: Chelmon rostratus (assembly GCF_017976325.1). NCBI lineage: Eukaryota > Metazoa > Chordata > Actinopteri > Chaetodontiformes > Chaetodontidae > Chelmon > Chelmon rostratus. The sequence continues at coordinate 17,113,470 of NC_055664.1, read as the reverse complement.
AGCTGCAGCGAGCTCTTTGATCAGGTGGTATGACCGACCACACACTCCAGACGTATTGTAAATGTTTCCATGTGCCTGCTGCTCCGCATTGTGCTCACTCTTCTGAAAAGAATAAATGGCCCCATAATGGAACTTGCTCTGAGATGACTCATCCACTTTCCCAATCTGTAAAACGGAGCCTGTTGGAAGAGACTCACTGAACAAACAAAATTGCCCCCCCCCCCAACTCGACAACCTTGGAATGGCCTCTGTCAAAACACAACAGAGAACAAAGCCCGCAGAGCGGTCCGAGCGACAGTAAAGTGTTATGGTCCTAACAGTAACTGGCAGGGTGGGTGGGCGAGACAGCGCAGGCCGTCTGTGAGCTGGAGGAGCTGAGCAGGGGGTCTTTGTGTTTTCAACTGCCAGGCTTTTGTTTACGCCACAGAATATTCTGCTGGGCGCTTAAGTGTGTGTGTGTTAACTTCTGAAGTGTCAGGTGGGGGGCTTTAAAGTACAGTTGACAGCTGTGGCTTATTTACTCTGTTTCTGTGTCCACAGCTGTGGTTCAGGTGGATGGAAACCCGGTGAGACTGCAGTTGTGCGACACCGCAGGACAGGTGAGTTTTGCTCACACGCTAACACACTCTACCGTTTGACACCCTGGATGGATACATGATCACAGTGTAAACCCTGCATGCCTCTCAACCTTTACTGCACATGAATGTCATGCTGGTGGCGTGGCTCGGTGCATGTCGGCGGCAGGTGGCTGTTCGGCCGATATTCATGGCCCCCAGAGGATGAAGCCTGGTGACTCTGGTGATCCTCTGACTCATCTAGAGGCATCAAGGTTCACATTTTTGGTTTCAGGGTAGAGTTAGGGTTCAGTTAAATATCTCCATGAATATTAGATGGATTGTCATGAAATTTGGTACAAATATCCATGTTTCCTTCTAGATAAATAAAATTAACTTTCCCTTAGTCCCATAATCAGGTCAGAATTAAATCACTGACATTCCCATCAGCCTCAGCTGTACTTTATATTTAGTGCTAATTCGCAAATGTTAGCACACTAACATGCTTAAATCTGATCATGACAGTGATAAACATTAAACCTGTTTAGCATTGTCATTGTGAGCATGTTCGTGTGCTGACATTAGCATTTAGCTCAGAGCACTGTCGTGCCTGAGCAGTGGCTGCCGAGGCTGTTTCTTGTAAAATGGCTATTTATAAATCTTTTAAGACATTTATTAACTGTAGCGCCAAACATGCGCCCCTTCCAGCTTCTCACGTGTGAGGATTTGTTGCTTTTCTTGTTTTTGTATCATTGTGAATCAAACTTCTTTAAATGTGAGACTCTTAAAAGTAGCCATTTGACCGCGACACCTTCACTTCTGGGACTTTTTGAGGGTCGTTTTCACCATTTTTGGACATTTCACATATTTAACAAATAATCAATTAACTGAACTGATTATTCAGTAGATGCAGTACTGTTTTTTGTGCTCCACCCAAGTTGCCTTTACTTTCTACATTTCATTCTTCATGCGGGCCTCTTACCTGCTATTTCAGGTAGCTCATCTGTGTAGAATTGGCAACATTCCTAGCCTCTGCTGTCAGTCTTCATCTGCAAGGATAATAACATTGCTCCACAGCATTGGATGCAGTGACAGGGTGCTGAAAGAGAGGGAAAAGTCAACAGGTTAGACTGGAGGTAATGATGTTAAAAAAAAAAATTCTTCCCTGTCTCCCTGCTGTCAAGGACATGGGTGGTACAGGGAGCTCGCGAAAGTTACTGACTCATTATTATGTTGGTACTGTAGGGCAATGTTGGAAGGAACAGGTTGTGAAAGAGTGTTTTTATTTTCCCTGGAGCGTGTGTGCCTGTTTCATAATCCAGCTCAATAAAACCCTGCCCTGGGAGCAGCATATCTGACATTCACAAACGCTGCGAGGGCGCTGCCAGTTCCGCACGGAATCAAAGACAACTTGGCTGTAAAGTGGAACGCGGCATTTGAACAAGCCCCTAATACGTGTAAAACCTCACAGCATGTTGTGAGCGGCACACAGTGTTGAAACAGCACACACACACACACACACGTACACGCATGCAGACAAGCTGGGGCGAATACGGGTAGATAAAAGTCGGAACACACTTACTGTACTAATGCAATTTCATAAGAGGGGAGCTTGTGCCAGAAACAGGCTGGGGTGTGCCAAAAAAAAAAAAGAAAAAGAGATGACAGAGAGAGGGAGGTGGAGAGAGCTGAGACGGAAAGAAAGAAACGTTCTGGAGAAAAATGATAACAGCTGCAGCCAAAGCCGATAAACACAGTTGCTCCTTACTCAGAGATGTTGATGTGTGTATATTCTGCAGATGGACCTACGTCATCAGATCGAAAAGCACGGCCAAAGCCCGCGTGGGGAGACTCACGAGCTGATAAGCGACTGCTGCATTTGTTTAGCTCCAAATCCACATGTTTAGATGATGGATCACTTCTGCAGAGCTTGTAGATCAGGGTTTGGGAGATGTGTGGCGGAAAGGAGAGGGTTAAGAGACAGAAGGAGAGGTTTGTGTCAGGTTTCTGGCAACCTTAATCTGTGTACTCGAGGGTGCGGGAGGCCCTTGTTAGTCAAAGGCATGTGGCTCCAAAGTGTTAATTTAAGAGATTTATGGTGGATGATATAAATGAGGGGGCAGGCCTTGTGTATACTGTATATTAGCTGAATATAAACACCATTTAGACTGTTTTTTTATTGAATGGTTGCTGGCACAGTTCCCTTTCCTGTGAGTGTTTCAGTGTGCGATCAGTCTGGTTGAGAAGAGAAGAGAAATAAATCATCACAGTCAAGATTTTAGAGTCATTCGCTTGATATGTATTAATCACCACGTTTCTGTTTCTGTCTCCATCAGGATGAGTTTGACAAACTCCGCCACTTCTGCTACAGCCGGACTGACGCCCTGCTGCTCTGCTTCAGCGTGGTCAGCCCCGCCTCCTTTCAGAACGTCTGGGAGAAGTGGGTCCCGGAGATCCGCCGCCGCTGCCCCCTCACGCCCATCCTCCTCGTTGGCACACAGTGCGACCTGCGGCAGGATGTCAAAGTGCTGATCGAGCTTGCGAGGCGGAGGGAGAGGCCGGTGCCGGAGGAAGACGCCAGGGCGCTGTCGGAAAAAATCGGGGCCGTGACGTACATCGAGTGCTCGGCGCTGACGCAGAAGAATCTGAAGGAGGTGTTTGACGCGGCCATCGCTGTGGGGCTGCGGCACTCTGACAGGAGAGCCAGGCGGGAGAGGAAAGTCCGCAGCACGGCCGACAAGATGAAAATGCTCTCCAAGTCCTGGTGGAAGAAATATGTGTGCGTCCAGTAAGGAGGGAGGAGACGATCCCCCTGTGACTGATGCTAAGACTGGAACTGCTGACTTATTGGCAGGGACTGAGCCGGATGTGAGGACTGCATTTGCGTTCACCTGGACCACCCCAGATGTGGCGGCCAGAATGACTTTAATTCAGTGGAGCAATAGCTCAGCAGAGGCTTAGTGTGTCTGCCTGGGCTGCAGGCTTGTTCCAGGTTTGGGATATTTTCAGTTTGACCAGACTTTGACCCTTTGTTGATGCCTGAAAGACAGAAAGCATAAGGCTGTAACCACTGTCCGCTCCTCAGAGCCAGTCTGAACTGTCTGAAATATGACTGTAACCAGCATTCAACCAAAAATTATGGAGCTAATAAAGTTTTATGGCACATGGACTGCATATCATACTGGACGCGTCCAAAGGAAATGTGAGCTGACTCGGTGGGGAGGTGCTCAGACGGTGATGATATCTACTCAAAGTATACTCCTCGTACGTTTCTGATTTGATACCCTTCTTTAACAAAGTGTATTATTTTATGTGTTCTACACTGTAATTCAGCCCCCAACACTTCTGATGGATCCTTTTCATTTCACTGAAATCAGACCAAGAGGCGCACCTTGTTTCCTAGATCAGAACTTTGTAAACTCATTCTCTTTTGGATTACAATCACGTGTAAATGAGTATAAATTCTGTTTAAATCTGAGTTTTTGGGGGGTTGTGAATCTGTGGTTTGAACATGTTGTAGCCCAGCCATCCAGTTCTGTACAGCTGCAAGCTCGTGTACACCACCATGTGTCTGTGCCACATTCTGAAGTGTTGATACAGCTGTCACGCTGTTAGAGGTCTGCGAGCTCCTCACCAGCACACACCTACTACATCAGACTGATGCCACAAAACATGAACAGAGTACACCGAACGCCTGTTGATGCTGATCACCCAACCGGTCTTGGATAACACAAGCCTGCTGTTGGTTTTAGAAAAGTTTCAGCTGTGTTAAGTGTTGAAAAAAATAAAAGCCAGTTGAATTGTACTGTTACAAGGTTGCAGCAATAAGCTGGGTGGTGCCACTGTACATTGCACTTATCACACACAGTCTAAACACATCGCTGACGTCTTGCCATGCAATGGCCTTTGGACCAGTGGCGTGAATTAGATATAGAGCAGGCAAACGCAGATGTAGGTTTACTCAGAGTGGCTGAAACCAAAGTGGCTGCTCTGCATGCTCCCTGCACCGCCCACTGGTTTGGATGATCACAGGGTCTTTCTTTGTCATTGTAGTCAGGGCCTTAAACAGATAATTACCCGTCTTTGTCAGTCGGTATATTGGAGCTCTCTCCTCTGTTGAAATGATAACAGTAAATGAGGTGAAATCATCAAAGAGACTGATTCTATGTTTGCTTCTTATTTTTCAGAAGCCTGCCATTCAGCTCTGTCTATTTATCTGTTCCTTCTGGGCCAATGACTGATCAACAGCAAAACAGAGCAGATGTATGAAATATTGTATGTCATTATGTATGTTACATAGTAATCATTTATGATGTTTGTAATGTCATTGGGATAAATCTGTGCGTGCATATGGAAGAGACTCAAGTCATTGGCTTCGGTGTCCAACTCTAAATGGTACTTAACAGTATGAGTGTTTCAGAGCAGTTTGTTGAGCTGTATGAGCGGAACAAAATAAATGTGAAATATTTAACCAGTTTTTACTGTTGACTCTTCTGTGGAGATATGCTATCTGGGCCGTCACGCTGAGAAAGTCATGTGATGATAAGAGTGGAGCAGTGTCGGTCACAAGCTCGCCTGCTGATGTCAAACGTTACTACAGTATGAACGGGCCTTTTGACAGATCTCATGTGTTTTTCGTGTACCTCAGAGAGAAATTTCCCAAGAGGGACCAGATTTCCGGCCTAAATCTAGGTCAGTAGACTATTGCCACAAGTGTATTTGCAGCTTTACAAACCTTTAACATGCCTTAAGTGGGAAAGCACATTTATGTAAATAAAAATGCACTGTTAGGAGACTGACAATGATATTTAATCCAGTGGCTTGAAAACCTAATTTCATTACTTTCATTGCATTGAAAACCAACACTGGTTGTCTCCAAAATCATTCACATTTAGATGGGTTTTATGATTTGAGACTTCTTTCCATTGTGGTTCTTGTTAAAGATTAAATGTTCACTATATAGTCCACTATAGAGCATGCTCACATTTTTTGTTGTATGCCTGTTTATTACAAAATATATTGTACCCTTGTTGACTCAAATGATCCCATAATGCAACACCATGAGCTAACCACCATCATGCATTGCTAAGACCGAACCAAAACCAAACACATACACGACAACTGCTGGATGAATTTTTTATTTTGCCACATGATTCACCACATAGTCCCTCACATATGCATCTTCCTATACAGTGAGTAGTGAATAGTGAATAAGTAAAACCATTTCAGACACAGCCAGTCTCTCAAATTGAGCAAAAACTTTTTACAAAGCTGGGAAAGAGTTAAATGTGACTTCAAAGATTTAGCCTCAGAGGTTTTGTCGGCACCAAGACTTCTAACTATGCAGGATCAGATGATTATAATTGCCTGAAATAGGCTTTTCCTCCTATTCATAGCTGCGTGTCTGCACCACAGTATACAACAATGGGCAGAGAGTGACAGTTAGCTAGGTATCTTGTACTTGTTTAGAAGCGCTAATGACAGGGTAGGCAGCTAAAAGAGAGTTTGTGTCGTCTGGCAGACTGCAGATGAGTATGTTGTCCAGCCTCAGAGTGGGTGAAACTGAGGTAAGAGCGGTGCCAAGTGGGCCAATTATGATAGTCCGGATGGCTCCACTTTCCACCAGTATTTTAGCAGGAAACTCCATTGTTCTGCCCTCGCAAAGCAGCCGTCTTCTGCGATGTCCTGCGATTTAGCATTGCGGCCTGCGTGCTTGACTGTAATACCTACCTGCCTGCTCGAGGTAAAGGTTATTGTCTGTGGTAGGAATCATGAGCTGTCAATCATCACGCTGACAGACAGGAAGGATGCCAGGGCTGAGGTCTGTCAAATTTGTTTATGTGCAAGCGTCTCGCCACTGATTTAGACTGCTCTGCTGAATCCAAATACCAAAACTGCCCCCGAGGTGGAGAAGTGAATAAATAGTTTGCTTTATAAAAAAGGAGCGCTCAGCGTTGAGCAAACAGACGCGGGGTATTTGTGTACGCATATGTAAATATAAAACACGTCAATGAGCCAACATCCGGACTATAGAACTCAAAATATTATCATTCAGTGGTGATCTCATAATGTTGCAAGGTACAAGGTACACGGTTCATTTATTTACCATTTGACAACACCGGACTGTATAACGTAATAGTTGCAGTCCCTTTATGCTACTCACAAACTCAACGTTTTAGCGGCCCTTGTGGCTCAATCAGATGGCTTCCACTGTGACAGATATTAGGTCCAACAGAGATGCTCAGTTTCTTTCTATGTGGAGCTCTATTATCTGTTGTTAGTTTTAAGAGGATAACCACAGCTGCTGATGGGAACAGGGCCATAGCCAGGATTGTGGAAATACTGAAGCAATGAGTCCAAATAGCTCAAGCACATGCTATCCCACCTTAGAGAGCTTTTGACCAGCTACCAACCAAACTGCGTGCAATTTTCTGAGCATTTGAAAACCAAAAAGCTGTTTCCCCCTGTTTCTAGTTTTTATGCCAAGCCAAGCTAACAGGCTGCTGGTTCCAGCTTCACATTGAATGAACAGATGTGAGACTGATCTTTTCATCTACATTGACATGAAATCAAATAAGCATATTTAAATGTTGAACAATGCCTTTAAGATTGTCTGAAAGAAAAATATTACAATGAGCTTAAAGTAAAGCAAGTATGTCTAACATTTGCCTAATTGTGGATTGTAAACTTCCTCATGTCATCAAACCCCCAAATTCCCTGAAATATTCCTGAAGTGTTACTGGTGCTGTTGTACCTTCTGTGGATGGAAACTCTTAGATGAGATAATGCTCTGAAATGGGTGGCCCAGTCAGCTGTAGCCTGCCTCTGCTGTAAAAACTCTGATGGTCACTGAACTTTTCAGTCCTTTAAACCCACGTCCTTACATAACTTCTGAGAATCATTTAGGTAACAACTGAACTCTGACTCCACATGAAAGAGCAGCTCCGTAATCAGTTTTGATGTCTTAAAGTTGGTGAGGGATTTCTCTACCACCCCTCAGATAATTGCCAGCGTAATGACTGGAGCTCAGCCCACGGGGCGGGATTAGTGAGGGACATTAACAACGTCAATCAGGTCTGTAGGGTGGGAAGGGATCCAGTCGGTAGACTGTGGTCCACTTTGTACATTGTCTTTCGGATTAACTGTTGCCCAAGCTCTTGTAATGCGATGCAATATGTCTGGGGCCCTGATTAAAAGACACTGACGCATACAGTAGACTTACCCAACGACTGAGTACTTTTCATTATTCTTAACAGAAACCTGTTTTCAGCCTCAGTCTCTCTCTTGTAGGTTACTTCAGTGACTTGTTCTCATGTCCACAGGACTGTAATTGTGAGGTGCTGCGTCTCTCTGTGACTACACACAAGTTAACTGAGAGGTGAGACTGGCGAGACCCCAAAATGTTCAGTTTTAAATAAACAAACAAGAACTGCTAATAGCTAATTTGGTGTAATTTGCCAAAATGTAAACAAAGATAGAGACTAAAAAATCAAGTTATAGCCCACAGCTAACATTAACTCCATGGCAACATTACGCTATACCCCCAAATTTTGGGGAGCATGATTATCCTTTACAATAAATAATCATGAATGAAAATAATAGCAGGAGTGATGTGTGACTGTGTGAAGAGTATGAAACACGTGGAAATCAGAGCCAGACAATAACCCTCTTGGACCTGACTGAGAACCCGAGGACAAGCCATGGTAGCGATGTATCAGTCACAAAGTAGCCACGCCCTAAAGCATACCCTCCTTTATTGTCTATTTTACTCTAAATGGCATCACAATTTAGAGCATGAACATCATGCTGCATTGCAGAAGACTTGAAGAGCAAAAAATCAATAGGAAACTGTTTACAGAGGTAATTAATCAGGTGAGAAGCAGGCTAATTTTCTCATCAGTGTACAGACAATGAAACATCTTTTTGTAACCACTGGAGTCGCCCCCTACTGGTCATTCGAAAAAATGCAGGTTTAAGCCATTTCTGCATTCGGTTGACTTTTAAGGCCCAATCTGCGATCTTTATCTACAAAATGCTAAAGCTGCTCTAATCAATTTTTTACATTATCAATGGCTCAAACGATGTGTGTAATGTGAATGGGGCCGCTGGTGGTGATAAACTCACAGAGAATTATAACCAGACTCTGCAGTTCGCCTCAACTTTATAAAGCATTCTGGTGTCTTTCAGGTCATGGTTTTGGTTTTGTTTTGGTTGACTCTCACCGTTCTCATCGTAATCAGTGTTCTCAGTGGAGACGCTTTGATTAACCCAGGGTACGCCTCTTGTCCAGGACCAAACCTCAGACAGACAAAGTCAGCAACTAGCTGGTGAACATCGCGCAGCATTCAGCAGCTGGACAGCCAGAGATTTCCCTCAATAGTTGGAGGAGACTAAAACAGAGCTAAAAGGAGGGTGAATACTGAACTTCGTCGTCAGGTGGCAAAAACATGTCTCGACCTGAATGTTAATGTTACTGACTGCCTGCTTGAGGTGTAAAATAGGAAAGTGTTTGCTAACACGTTCTCCTTCTTTACTACTATGTGAATGTTGTGTTTATTGCTTGTTTTGCGCTTTCTCCAGGTGGCCTAAAATGTCATTTACTCTATTATAAATAGATTTTTTATTTTGGACCTTAAGCGGCTCACTTAAAACATCAAACAAGTAGACAGTTTAATAGATGATATGACAGACAGTTGAACTTATGTGGACAGAGATAGTTCACAGTTAGCTGCCATTTCCTCTTGGGGTCTGGATATTTCCTGGAGAATCATGTTGGCTTCGGGCTGAAGCACCAAGTCACAAGTTTTGCTCTGAGAGACGCTGAGCTACAAAAAGCAAAGAGGACCGAAAATAAAACCAAACTGCAGATGCTTTACTTTCTCTCTTGTAGACTATGTGTACAAGGCAGAATCAGCTGAATTTCAAGTTTATGTATTTCTGAATAAATATATTTTGTCTGAGCTCTCTCAGACAACAGCTAACACTGAGGCTGCAGGAGTGGCCTGTCTGGCATGCTACAGTATGGCTTTGCTAGCAGGATTATGTTTTAATAAGCTTATATAAACACCCCCCACAGTGTGGTCTCATTATGGGAAGCTAATTGAGTCGCTCTGTCCCGGGGTCATCGGGGCCTCTTTGAACAGCTCAGTGTTTTGCTATGAAGAGGCCCATCTCTGCCTCCAGAACATCTGTCCTGTGGTTTGTGGAACATGTGTCTTTTCTTCGGGCGAACTGTTTGGACGTGCACATTTTTGTATCTTTGCACTTGCACATTTACAGTGTGTTGACTGTATGTGTAGGTGCCTCAGCCGTAGCCTTTCGTAACTATAAAAGCGACAATAAACTGTGATCCCCTGCGGCTCAGGCGAATTCTTTGTAAGGCAGTTTAGCTGTTTGTCAGCTTGACACAGTTCTGTGTCCTTGTTTCACTCCACACTCTGACTCCTCTTTGCTTTCTGGTCTTTTCTTTGATCTTTCTCTATGCTTTCATATTTAATACTCTTTTATTTTTAGACAAGCTGGTGGTGTGGCAATCCACACTGAAGTATCTCAACAGCTCCTGTGTTGAATTGCCATTAAATCACATCTTGACAAGTATTAAATAGATTGAACTGAAGTTTGATACAGATTTTCACCTTCAATGAATCCTACTTATTCTGTGATCCACTGACATCGCACAGCACAGCACCACCAGGGGGCTGACGTTTTCGCTTATACAGTTAAATTATTCTACATATTTGAGACTGGTTGCAGGATATTTGAGCAATTAGCAAATATTAGTATGGTGACATGCTTAACTAACATGGTAATAGTTACACCTTCTAGACGTAAGCCTTTTAGCATTGTCTTGTGAGCAAGCTAGCATGCCGACATGTAGTTGAAAATGGAGCGTCACAGAGCCAGCGTGGCTGTGGACTCTAACCTTGTTTAATTTGTAACACTGAATTTGTACCAAAGCTAACATAAAATGTTCCACTAACATACCCAGAACGTTCTAGAAATGTTGTGCAAATACTGTATGACGCCATGGAGTTTCCATCTGAAAGTATGAATGAGCTAGATAGACTTAGAAATAAGGCTGTATCAGAATTTCCCTCAGAATTTAAGTGTAATCTTGTTAGGATTGTATCCACAGGCCCCACTTTTTTAAACACACCTCAGTCAACGGGTTGCTTCAGCAATTATTCAAACGATTTACCAGGATCCAATAAAGTCATTGAATCAGCTGACATTCCTTCATTCAAAAGGAGAAGTTGGAAAATATGCTTATATGCTTGGGTGAAATGCTAGCCGGCCTGTATTATGTTTTAGTAACTCTCCTTTATGCATTCCAGTATGTTTTACTTCCTGTCATTGCTCGGTTTCCCACCGGTTTCGTCATCACCTGTTCTAGATTATCCAATCAGTTCCTCCAGTACTTATAGTCCAAGCCCTGCTCCACCTGTTTGCCAGGTTGTCTTTGTTCTCCCGGCAGAGTAGTGTTGCAGCCTTTATTATTCCATTGCCCCGTCTCATACTTATGCTCTACTGTACTTGTGTGAATATAATTTGCATTCAAAACAACTGCTCTTAAATAAAACATTTAGTGTCATTTTCAGTGGAATTAAGTTTTGAGCAAGATTGCAGAGCATGAAACAAACTTGCCGATGCCACCGGTTCATGCAGTCTGCTGCTTCATTCGCAAACACACACCTGTGTGCGCTTGTCAAGTGTCTTTGCCTTTACAATATAGTGTTTTTTAAAGAGGTGAAGGGAGAAGATGGTTGTGTAATTTCTCTCTGTTTATTGTTGAGCACTCAGCTGAAGAGGTAATTAACCTGTTTCAGATACAATGAGATGACAGAAGTGGCTCCATTATCTGTTCCTTATCTGCAGCTCTGCCACAATATAAAAACTCCTCTCCATTGAGGATTAATAATTGACTTGAGTTATGCCTGATTTTTACATATTGTCTCTAAGGTTCAGCTGGAAAACATTTTGGTTTGATATTCTCTGGAGTTCAGACACTAACCAGATGCTGTGTGCTTCTTGATAAGGAGAGCATCTGCTGTTTGCACGGCGTCTCAGGTTGCCGGCACTGTACTTGGTTTCTGTTCTCAGTGCCAAATCGTATCTGGGGCATGAAAAGCAGAACTTCCCCAACTCTAGAAAGTGATATTTCTGAGGAAACTGGAGCACATGAGTCGAGACTTTGGGGTCTAATTCAATAAGGTTTTGATTTCCAAGAGGAACCGCCTTTAAAGAGTTGGGGTTTTTTTTTCTATCCTCAGTAGATCATATTCCCTGGTTTGAATCCAACTGTACATCTGATGTCACTAACAGAGATTGTGATTGGCTCACAGCTGCAGTCTGATGTTATCTGATTGGCCTCTAGAGACACGCATTGTTCTCTGTGTAGAGATGGCTCAAGGGTGTAGTGACCTCATTTACTCTGGGACATATATGAATGTTTTCTTTCCCATTCTTCAATCTCTCTCTCTCTCTCTCTCTGACTCTCTCTCTCTCTCTCTCTCTCTCTGTGTCTCTCTCTCTCTTTCTCTCTCATTTATATTGCTTCAGTCTGTGTTTCCCCTTTCTTTTTGTTGCCTCTATCTTGCTCTCTCTTTATCAGTTCATGTTGTTGGCGTTCCCTCATTCTCTGTTTGATTACTGACAGCCCGTGGTGCTTTGATCTCTGATATGGCAGATAAGGGTACAGGCTATGTGTGTGTGTGTGTGTTCATGAATCCATATACATGCACACACGTTTCTGCCCTGTTTCCCCTGGCCTTGATGTTGTACTACTGTTTGGACTGCAAATCCAATAGCCTTCAGTTTGAGCGATTAACGCGGGACAATGGCACCTCAGATAACATGAGTGACTCACTGGTTTTTGTATTAATCACACACTCTGACACAGTGTTTCCAAACATCACTGCACAATTGATATGAACAACAACAGCGCAATTTTATGCCAAAGAAGTCAGTCCACAGGTTTAGTGGCCACTGATAATGTCAGAGGTGGAAGCTGATTATTTACCCAACCCCGTGACTCATTAGCGGAGCGACCAGCTCAGCAGGACCAATGGACCAAAATGTTCCATGCTGCGACAGTAAACATAGATAATTTTGTTCCACACATGCAAGATTGACTGAGTTTGTGCTCGTCAATTCTAAAGAGAAATGTTAGACGAAAGTAAAGCATCAGTCATTTCAGCAGGTGCTAATTAGCAGGTGACAGCGCCATCTAGTCGCTGCAGGAATCAGACTTTTGTCCATCAGCTCCAAAGGAGATAATAGTTTGACATTATTATGGAGCCACAAAGTCCACAGAGGGAGGAGGTCAGGTCGATGGAAGGGTCAACAACACAGCTATATTTGACTTCGTAGACGGTGGGAGAACAATCAACATTGTTAGTTTTTTTTAACCATGACCACTATTGTTCCTTTACCTTCACCTTGGGTATTTTTAGCCACGTTGGCGGCTCTGCTGGTCGTTCTGTCTGACTTTGGTCCAGACTGAAATATCTCAACAACTGTTTGATGGATTGTCATGAAAGTTTTTACAGCTACTCATGGTCCCCAGAGGATGAAGCCCAATAGCTCTGATGATCTTCTGACTTTTCCTCTGGTGCCACCCAGAGGTTGACATTTGTGGTTTTCAGTTAATTATCTAAAGAACTATTTGCCACAAAATTTGGTGCAGGCATTCATGCCCCCCTACTTTTCATTTGTATCAGGTCAAAATTATGATTTGTTCAAGTTTATTGCCAAATACCAGCAAAAATAATAATAATATATATTATATATAATGACATTCCCATCAGCCTCATCAGTACTTTGTGTGCTGCTCAGCAAATATTACCATACTAGATAAACATTATGCTTAACATCTACATGCATCCTGACAGAAAGCAGAACCTCTCAGGCTGGAGGACTCTCTGTTCTCCTCTCTGCTCCATCCACTCACTGATAGACACATGAACTCTGGATCTGGACCCACAGAGGCTTTAGCGCTGCAGGCCCAGACCAAGCCAGCTGTTGGCAGATACGGGGCCAGTTATGTAAGCGTGTCCGTCTCTCCCCGTGAAGCCCGGCTCGTCGCCTCACCACGCTGTGCGTAAAGCTCTTTATCAGTGACTGAGATAACACCTGCAGAAGCGCTCCACTTCCATCTGGGTTCATCTTGTACTTCTGACGCACTTTTAGTTCGTCCCTGCTTCTTCTCTTGCACATTTTGTTGCAGGGTCTTAGACTTGTGCTCTCCTGCTCTCTCTCTCTCTCACCCTCTTTATCTTCCTCACTCTTTGGCAGTCTTTCTCTTGTCTTCTTTTGTTTCTTCCACACCCACGCTCACTCGCCTTTCCACCCCCCACTCTGCTCTCTTTCTAGAGCTGCCCTTTATCCTACTTCTGAATATCTGCATTCACTTTCCCAATCGAAGACAAAAAACAATGATTTATTCTTCAGGCTCTGGCCAGCAGAATGACCTTTACCTTCTCCTCTCTCCGCCCTCTCAGTCCCTTTCTTTTATATCTTTTTTCACTCTCCACCTCCAACTTTCTTTAAGTTTCAGGGTACGCTCACAAAGGATATTCATATTTTTTGTCATTTAATGACACACACATCCATGTTTACTCATTTTTCTTCTTTTAGTACACGTCTTAGTCATTCTCTGTAGTCCCAAACATCATAGTCACACTCCTCTTTAAACTATAAGGGTATTTACCAATCCATCCTCCAAATCCACTAACACACACACGCACACACTCCTGAATCTGCCCGACCGAGCAGTCTTTCATTCCCGACAGTGAGCTCACACTGAGGCTGTGTTTGTCCACTGAAGTCAAAAGCAGAGCTGCCCTCAATGATTGATTGCTCAGTGATTCCACACTAACAACACACACCGAAATCACAGTTGCAGCGCGTGCTCCACCGCTCAGCAGGTAACGAGCGCCCAGAGCGGATCACTGGATTGGCCCAAACAGCAGGTACCCTGACGTTCATCGCCGTCCCCCTCTTTCACCAGAGGATATAAATGCTTCCATTTTTAGTGTTTAATTGCGGAAGCCATTACTGGGATCCACAAAGACACAGCAGCCCTAACTACCCGCCGTGACCCTGCGACCTCAGCCCTAAGCAAGCTTTGAAACCTGAGAAAGCAGCCCTGACCTCTGACCTCCAGCATCTCACCTCCCACGGTAAGAGGAGCCCCCCCTCTCTCACCCCTCGGACAGGATGTGACCTATGAGAGGAGCTCTGTAGGAGGGCCTTGACCCCAGACACTGTCCAGACTAGATGTCTGGACCAATCTGATCTGAGACTGAAGGCAAGACCTGACAACAAGATGCAAGAGGTTCCGATAAGTGTTAGAAGAGCAATCTGTGTTTAGATCATGTCGTAGTTTATTTACTATCAATTACATCTACTACAAACAACTGCTGATTATTTTAACAGATTATTTTTGTGCTGTTTAAGATTTTTTTTAACTCTCTCTCCTACCTTTCAGCCAGTCCCATACGCACCATTTATTTCTAAATGTTACTTAAGTTCAGGAAGTTAGGTAACCAATCGCATGGCAATAAATTTTCGTTCCATGGTTCAGCAGTTGAAAGTAATGGATGAGACTTCTCTGCACTGTACTACCAGGCAATGATAACGTATCTTTGACAACGGACAGACATGATGTTAACTGTGATGGATTACGGATCTCAAGCAGGTTTCAAGTGACTGCGAGTTGAGTTTCATGACATTCTGAAATTAATGGAAACTAATGGCTGTCCTGCATGCAAGAGGAATTCATTGAAAACACTGTGGAATGAGGGAAAAGTGGTTTTATTTATGTAAACATACTTGTTTTTTATTACATCAGTGTTTTTAATTTTTTTAACTTTCCATTTCGACCCTTTTTTTTCCGCTTTCCCGTCCTCCACTTGACATTATAAATGTATCCACTCACTGTCGGTAACGTTTAGAAGAGCAAGCTCACTTTGTGATGCCACCGGGTAATGTGAGTTCACATCATCCGTTTGCTTTTGTCTCTGTATTTTGCTAAGGCTTTTCTCCTTAGTGCACCACTGAAAGGTAGACAAACCACCATCTAAGCTTCACTATTCAATTCAGAAAATGGCTTTGATGCTTTTGATGAGGTGTTTTTGTCCGATTCCTTTTCAGTTTGGACTGTTGATTCTTTTCTTTGTTGGTCTGCAGTGCGTCAGCCAACAAAACACCAGGAAGAGCTGAGTTGTTAAGAACAGAGAGAGGGTTTGGACGCGTTGGGAACGGGGTCATGACGTCTGGTGTGTGTCAGCACCAAAGCTGCTTTCACCACCAGAAGAATGAGAACAAAGACTGGCTGCAGGATTTCACTAAGTCTAAGTACCTACAGTTTAATACTATGATGTGTTGTTCTGGTAAATGGTTCAGTGGTTTAGTTTGGTGCAGCAGTTCTCATTATGAAGCTTCCTCTAAGTTGACTCTGTTCAGTATAGGTCTGTTGGTCTGTTATCTTAATGTTGGCCAGCTGAACCTCCAGACGAGTTGAGAACAGTGGTGGAAAGTTACACTGTTCTTAAGAAAGTACTTGTACTTCAGCATAGTACTTGTAGAGTTATGGCTAATTCAATCAGAACAGGCACAATTTGGTGTTGACCATGTCAATTAGGTAGCTGTATAGGGACTGAGCCTTATAAATAGCAGTCAGTCAGGGATCCCCTAGCGAGCCATAGATGGGGCCTAAGCACTGGTGGTGATGGGGTTGTTAAGATAAGATATCTTACTACTCTACAGCTGAAGTGATCAGTGGCTGATAGAAAAGCCTGCACACAGAAACCAGTGAAATCACTGGGCAACAGTTGAGAGATGGAGCCCCAGTGTGACGATTAACTAGGCTGACAGTTGTTTTCCTACATGAATTGGCATAAAAAGCTTCATTAGTTACTTTCCAGGTCTGTGTTTAACCTTGTGATCTACAATGTTTCCACTTTTCATGTAATGTTTTACTATTCAACAATCCACTAGTTATGTTGAACACAATATTGGTGACATTTTCTCTGATGTAAATGCAAAGAAGGGTCTATTGTGTTGATGGGACTGAAAGCTTGTCTCTGCTGTGTTTTTCTACCTGCAATCCCTGCAATGCACAGTTACACAGCAATTTAAATTCATGCCACAGAACATATTCAGATGTTGAAATGAGCATTAAGCATTAAGCACATACATCACAAATATGTACAATACATATAACTCTTCCAGCCAACTGCTCAAGCTGAAACAGGCTGGAGTTCTTCCACTTCATAGTAATTTTCCGTTTGGCAACAAGAAAACCCAATGTTACAGAGGTGCTTCCTTTCCCACAGCCATTATCAGAGACCATAGCATTCATTTTATTCAATTTTGCTGGGGTGATATGTGCAACCTTTTCATTTGAATGATCCTATAATGGACCCATTTTAGTATTATTGAAGTATTCCACATTCTTTGCCAATTGGCTGCAGAAAGGAGACCCCTCATGTCCTTCTCCCAGTAAAGCTGAATTCCTCTGAGCTCACAAGTTTATATATTCTAGAGACGAATGCTTTCCTGGTAACAACATCACATAACTTATCGTCTAAACCCTTCTCTGTCGCCACTGGCACTCTTTTATGCGTTTAATTATGGAGTATATTTGCTTGTAAAGTAAGAAGGAGCCATCTATTAGGTTATACTGTTGCTTTAGATTATTATATAATCCCACACCTGATGTTAGACCTCTGCCACCTGGTCAATTAAGGTATAATGCAGAACAGGGAAAGATGGGACAAAGAATCCCATAATTTTGACGGAATACTGCAAGAGAAATTAAAACTTGGACGATGGAGTTCTGCAGAAGGATTTGGATAAATCCAGAACGAAGCCAAAGCTGCGTTGTTATTAAAATTAGCAATAATTTCTCCCTCCAGCCATTTCCACTAAATCAAGGTTGCTATAACACCATGAGATAAGATATCTAGTGTTATAAGATAAATGATTGGTAAATGTCTGGAACAGCCAGACCACCCTTGTCTTGGCACTGAAAGTATCTTTAAGATGACTTTAGGTTTCTTACTATACCAACAGATTTTCCTGAAGCTACGTCCTTTAAATCTCGCTGTATCTCACTCTGAGATACAAGCTTCTAAAACTGATGTTTCTCCCAAATGCCCACATCTGTCAAACACAACCCCTCCAGTTTGTAATGCAGACTTTTTGTTAAAGTGTCTCGAGCCCACGCTGAGATAACCCTGACGGCATTGTCAACGTTATTTTTTCAAGCGTTGGAAATCTCGCTCCAGAGCCACAGAGGACATTATACAACTAATTTCACGTGATGAATAGAATAAACTGTGGTGTGTAAACTGAGCTTGATGTATAAAATCGATGAGTTGACCATTTACAAAAAGTTAATGCAGCAGTGATAACGGACTGCTGCAGAATGAACACTTTTACGCAAGTATTTTGCTGTTAATACTTATGTATTGTACCACTTTACCAGTAGTATTTCACTTTTGCCATCACTGGTTGTTGAAGTGAGTATAGAAAGCTTCATTGTCTCAGTCAAGGTTGAACAGCACACATGGTTGTTAATGGACACATGCTGGGAGTCAAACTGTGTGTGTGTGTGTGTGTGTGTGTGTGTGCGCGTGTGTGTGATCTCTCATATGGGACACTTGGCTGGTGGGAGTGAACCACAGAGAGACAAGAAGGGAGGCAGAGAGCACAGAATGAGATATAGGAGGTCTGGGAGAGACAACACAGAGCAGAGGGAGTGTGATACGAGTAAAAATGAGAGGGCGAATTGACGGCGAGGCCATTTTGCCTTCCGCCTGTGGGAAAATCGGTCACATGACGGCTGCAGCAGCCGACAGCCAAATTCAAGGAGAAGCCGTATTTATTGTTTTTAAGGTTTTCGTAAAAATGTGGATCATTTCCGAGGACAAAGTGAGGCTTTTAGTCCTGGTGGGATGGAGACAGAGAAAGAGATCGAATACCTCCTTGCGGCAGCCTCCTAATTGGTCTCATTACTGTGTAACTTCCTGGTGAATGCAGGCCGCTCTGACCTTGGCCTTTGAAATATAGACCCATGGCGTCTCAGAGCTCCCGGCCGAGGAAGGACTTGGAGGAACAAGCACTTTCTCTGTCAACCAGTGCATGCCTCTGTGTGTGTGTGTGGATTAATGTGAATGAGCATAATGTGTGTGTTCATGGGTGCGTCTGTGCACTCAAGAAAGACTGGGGGCATGTGTGGGAGTTAGTGGTCATTCATCTAACGTAAATCTGGTTCGCTGACGCAGAATCTCTTTCCACGTCCAGTTTGCTGCTGAAAATGAGTCCTGGTGTTCTGTGGATTAGACAGCCAGCAACAGTTTTTGCCTGTAACTTGTATTTTCCTGCGCTTCAGGGAATAAAACAGCAGCTCATACAGGAGCAGTGTGCATGGTTTCACTGCGTTTTCCTCTGCTGTCACACACAGTGGATGCATGTCATTTCCTTGAGTGAAGAGCAGGGAAAAGTCCCATAGGCCAGTTAATGCTGCTTCTCATACAAAACCCAGCGTGAGCAATCATTCACAACATTCTTCTAGATCACAAAATCCATCCATCTTTTCAGCCTTTGGTGTTCTCTTTCCTGTTCTCTCCCCCTTTTTCTCTCTTCTCTGCCAACCAACCATTATCTCCGTCCTTGGGCATAGTTGTGGTAAAGTTGAAGTGATAATTTACATTTAGGCTGTATGCTACTACTTCCTATATTCTGTACTTACTGCTCAATAATGTAATGTCAGTTCACAAGTCTCATCGCTCATCAAAATTTATCTGCAA
This sequence comes from Chelmon rostratus, assembly GCF_017976325.1. NCBI lineage: Eukaryota > Metazoa > Chordata > Actinopteri > Chaetodontiformes > Chaetodontidae > Chelmon > Chelmon rostratus. The sequence goes on along the minus strand of NC_055664.1, from coordinate 17,094,101 downwards.
AGCAAAACATGGACATTTGAGCATATTTGGAGAGTTTAAAATATTGCAGTGAGTAATGGAACAAGGAGGACGAGCCGCAGTGAGCTGCTGGTTGAAGAGTTGCAGGCTACGCACCTCCAACTCCTCGGCAAAGTAACCAACTCCCTTTACTTTACTGGGTGGAAAACTGCGTGTATGCAGCGTGAAATCACATTAAAGTTGTAATTAATATTGACTACGTGAGTTTGTTTGGCTGCACTGTGAACAAATACACCTTTTTGTGCTGAATTTCTGGCAGAGTAGAGGTTCAACGAGTGCTTCCTGTTGTATAAAACCCCACCCTGTGTCACCACCAGGAACAATGAGTTAAGTTCGTAAATAAACCAGGAATTAAATCTTTACTGAAATTATGTCGACTAAAACATAATTTATATGGTAATACCTTTCTCTCATAATGTTGCAAATTAGTAGTCTAGTATATAAATGTAATTTCAAGGGTTGCCTCAGCAGTGTGTCATGTCTCTTTAATTTGAATAACCATTATTTATTGCACTGCACTTTTTTTAACAAACAGGTTAGCAGACCTCCTGTCATTGTGGACGGCCTTTCTGTTCGCTTAATTACAATTCAGCTCATTCTCTATCTCATTAAATACTCATACTCATTCCCCAGTTTGCCTTAACAGTAGGTTATCCTCTGCATATCTCACATCTCCCCTGTCATTCACTGAGAAGAACACACTTATTCTCTGTGCTTCTTCTCTCTCATTTGGACCTGCTGCCATTCTGTGTGGCCGCCTGCTGCCTAAAATGAGCTCGGTGACTGCGTTGGCCAGCTGCTGCAGATGTCTCAGCGGGCCTATAGATAGAATCACCCTCGTCTTGCAGGCCAATCTCCCTGCTAAAATCAGCTCAACTACACACACACACACACACACACACACACACACACACTCACACACAGTGTAAATGTAGCACAGTCAGACAGCAAAGTGGATTTAAGGCTGCAATACATACCACACTACTCAAAAACATGCATGAGTGCCTGCTTACACAGCCTGATGCTTGATATTTTATAAAGTGATGCATTAAATCAGTTTTTACATTGTGGTGTATCTAATGCATTGCTAACCTGATTGTTGTCATTAGTATCACATTGCCAGGGAGTGAGTTCAAGTTCAGCTGGATAAGTCCAAGTGACACCTGACATCTGTTTAAACAGTGTTGTCATCAGGGCGTCTGTCTGCTGCTCCACCTGGGTCTGTGTGAGGAACACCGTGTTTTTATATGGTTCAGAATCTCTTATCTAAAATGTGACAATGAGCTTAATAGTTGGTGGAACAGAAACCAAAGAAAAACAGAGGATGTTATTAAAAGAACATGGGTGGGATGCTATTTATAATAAATATGACGCTCTTTGAATAGATGTTTTGTTTTCTTTAATGGAGGTGGGAGGGGGGTTTAGGGGTCAGCTGGTGGGAGTGAGGGGCAGGTTGATGAATGACATACAGTGTATCTGTGCCTCTGTCAAAGAGCCTTATTGATGAGTTGTGGAGCGTAGACGCAGACAAACAAGAGGTGTCATTCTCTTATCCAGACATGTCACAGCATGGAAAGACAGTATACTGTATGTCCACGCTTATGCATTGCTCTGTTCTTCCACCCCCATTACATAACCCACCCAAAACCTCACTGCAATGTACTATTCATCAACACACACACACACACACACACCCTCTAATGAACAATAGACTGACAGATGGACACAACCCACAAACTTCAGCAGAGAAAAGAAGACGTGCTGTACTTACTGTACGCATTGAAGCAGCACTTGCACATAATTTAAAACGTGGTTTATGGTGGTTTACAGCCTAAATGTATTAAACAGACTTTGCTCTGACATCTATCCAATAACAGCGCTCGCAGCTGCTTTCAGTCCCCTACTGACTGGGGAGTAAATCAGACACTAGAAACACCCAGTAACATAAATATAGAAAGATAAACAGACCCGACAAGCTGCTGGATGAGGCTGCGGTGTTATATAAAGCCGACGGCCTATTTAAGACATGCTGGCTAATGCAAATACTGTCTCAATGCTTCACCTGGAATTAGACATGCAACTACAGCAACCGACTCCTTACTACTGAAGAAAATATAGAAAGGAGGTCAGAAATGCAGCATGGTGACAGTGCGTATCTATGGGCTGATGGAAAGTGGGCAGGGTCGGATGAGGGCTGGTTTATGGTCTGCTGACTGACAGAAGCCCCGGGGCTGCAGACGGAGGGTATGACATAACAAGGGGATATAGAAAAAGTAAATGATGGGCACAATGGCGCAACTCCAGGAAAGACAACCTGAGCTCAGGGGACTGAAAGGGGCGTTTATGGAGAGGAGATAAAGGAGGATACGGGGGGGAGGGAAGCAGATGAGAGGGGATTGAGGGAACAGATAAGGAGGTGGGAGGTAGCGCAGAGGTTTTTTTAAAAATGTGTGGAAAGTCGGGTGGAGAGCGTTGAGAAGCAGAAGGAGATGAGTGTGTGTGTGTGTGGGGGGGGGGGCATTGTCATAAATCTTCGGCTAGTGAAACAGATAGAGGCAGTAAAAACTGTCCCAGGATGAATTGCTGTGAAATGCAAACTTCGGCCTTGTCAGTTACTCTGCAGCACTGACGTCAGAGTGTCTCAGTAAGAGGGAGAAAAGTAAATATCAGGTCGGTTTTGAAAGAGGTTTGGGAGGATTAGGCCTAACAAAGGACACCTGTTTACCATAGCTGCTGCTGCGCAAAGCTGTGAGGGCATTTACTGGAAGTCAAGCACACACACGCACACACACACACACACACACACACTCTTTGAAGGGTTATTAAGGTGAAACTAGTGGACTTTGTTCTTGTGTAGAACAGAGGGAGCCCCTTCCAACAGTGTAGATAAGACCATAGAGGCCTGTGTGTCAGTGTGATCATGGGAGCGTGTAATAAAAACAGCTCTGGAATGCCTTTAGATGTGCATTTGTTTATTTAAGCACACTGACACACACACACACACACACAACACACACCTGAGCAACTGCAGGGGACGCTCAGGTGTGGTGACGCAATTCAACTTGATCTCACTAGCGCACTCAACTCACTGTGATCACAGAAAAAAATAGAGGCCACCTTTTGATGGGATCCCACCAGCCGCAATGTCCATCAACGTGCTGACGTTCCGACCAATGAGCACTCAGTAGCTATGGGTCAGACCACATCCATCTTCGTTTTGATCTCAACTACACACAAGTCAAGTTTCATGACCGCATCTTGCACTGATGTGAGGCTATTGCACTGACAAAATCTGTCCACAGACAGACAACACCTGGCAAAGCATCCCTTTTTGTGGTAGTTGCCACTACAATAGGTATCACATTTTGCCGCGATCATGCACGCACACGCAGACTCTGAGGGTGGAAACAAAACCAGCCACACTGTCACAGCTGGTGATTACTGCGCAAGGTGTGCATGTGTGAATGTACGTGCATGCCAAACCAAAAATGTGTGATCAGACAGATTTTTTTGGCAAGTGAGGGCAGCGGAAACAAGTTTTGACGTATCACCAGTGCTTTAGGTGGGCCAGTACGCACCGGTACGGAGTACCAGCACTTCTCAATTTTAGCCTCTAGCGTACCGTAACTTTTTAGCCCATAGTACCCTCTTTTGTTGTATTTCTTTCTTGCACTTTGTGAAACCCCTCTTTGTGATACTTAAAGTGATACTTAAAGCACTGCGTATCACCACCTTTTAAGATGATATGATAGACTGGTTAACAAACAGCTGCTACACATCCAGCAGTTGTGGAGCAACATTATCATTCATTTGGACACCTGATGAATGTAAGTCTAATATTTACTCTTTGGTCTCTACCAACTCCTGTGTCCTATGTTTACCTGCTAATCGCTAACTGTGGCTGCCTGCTGTTAGCTGCTGAGTGGGTAGCGTTCAGAGGTTTTAGAGCTTTTTGGCTGAAAACAGCTGCTGTAGCTAAAAAGGGAAGCATGGACTGATTGAACTTTGCGGTAAAGTTGAAGGCTGGACAGTGTTAAACAATGAGCTGAAATTCACTATAAAGCTCCATAAATGAACATTTTCTCTTTGTGCAACAAATAGTGGAAATGGGAAGAAAACAAAATATTGCGACAATGTTTTTGCACTTGTGTGAGGTGGAAAAGTTGGTGTATCGCAGACAGTGAGATGCAACAAAGTGCAGTCTCTGTGATTGATCATGACATAAATAAAGCATGTGACTTAAATTTCCCCTTCAATGAAGAGATGAATGCTGGAACTAAAATTAATTCATGAAACAAGTATATCATATTTATTTTATTATGTCATCTTGTTACACCCTCATCTTGTGTGGTGGCTTAATGGCGCCGAACTGGAGAATTAGAGCAACCAGCTGTTTATTCTGAAGTGGCCAACTCCTAATATTCACTAAATAGAAACCAGTTTTCTGAAAATGTCTTTAAAATTTCCACTACATTGGATAGAAACCTGACTATTGTCACATTGTTTTCACACATGCAAAAAATATAGATTACAGCATCTTAAACAGAACTTGTTGGATTGTCTAACAGCGTCTGGAAGCTCCTCTCCTGTGGCAGAATGACTTCTCTGACCAGATAATCACAAGATTCATCTACAAGACTACAAAGACGCATGAAGATGGCAGAGAAGTATTGGAGAGGCAGTGAGATATGATGGCAGATGAGTGAGGTCATTTGAAGGAGGTATAAATACTTTTGCCTTGAGATGTGATCTAATGTAAATTTCTCTTTGGAGATTAATAAAGTATCTATCTATCTTGTGATCAAATCTGGTCATCTGAGTCATCTGACCATATTGAACCCTTAAACAACCAAAATCTGAAAGCTCCCACTGAAATGCCAAAGTGCAAACACAAACTGCCACAAACTCATTATCTCTTTAATCCTATTTAAATAACAAAACTGTGCAACAAAGCCAAAATTTGTTTCTATTTCTGTTGTCTGAACGTGCAGAAAGTTGTGATTTGATTGCCGCACCGTGAAAGTTGATCTGAGTTGATCAAACCACTGTTTCATAATCGCAAAGTCATCTGACGTTGTTACACAATGAGAATGAGAGTCCAAATAAGGGGGGCAGGTTCCTGCAGAAGAGGCGGTGATTAGTCCTGATCCTGGTTCAGACTAAAATAAACCTGCATCTTGTGTTCGCTGATACTGATCACTGAGTGGCTTAGAGGTGATGGTTACACTTGTCCTCTTAACTTCAAGACTTTTTGCTGGGAGGCTGAGACTTAGGGAGAAGGATGTCTGTTCAAGTTGAACCATCTTAGTCATGACATGCTCTGTTGACGGCCATCACTCCTTCACATTTGTCCCCTGACTCCCAGAGGAGTACGGGGAAGGAGGGCTGGAGAGAGATTACACACCCCTGCAGGGCCAATGAGGGCAAATAAGGGGCATGTCACACTGCTGAGAGCAGAGCCCCTTTAAGCCCAATCTCAGGGGTTTATCCCACAGCTCAGGGCTTTAAACCACATATCAGTCTGCACGCCAAATATCAGATTTAAGGCTATATAGGGCGCAAATATTACTGAGCACTTTTTTTTAATGTTTTTTGCTCTGTGCTCTTATCTATTTGAAGTCTAAATGTCACAACTGGGCGAAGTCGTGTCAACACTTTCTGGTTCTTTGGAAGTTCCTGTATCGCCTCGATCCGGAGTGATAAGAGCTCACAGTTGGGAATGTGTCACGATATTCTGTGTTTACTAAATAATGGCACTATAATATCCCCTGGTGCCCTACATGGCCTTCAGTCTGGTGTTTGGCATAAACACTGACACGTGTCGGATATGAGCCAGAGCAGTGTCTCTGTTCAAATATGGTTGGAGCTCAGTAAATATCTGTAGAGGAAAGAATGTTTTCAGGAGTCTCGTTATAAAAACATTTGGACTATTTAGTTCCTCCTGTCGTCCGTCCTGCTGTCGCCATTATATCCTCTCAAAACAAATAATCTCCGCAGGCATTATTTGCTGTGTCAGTGCACTGTTTGGAAAACGGAGGTTTCGTCAGCACTTTCCTGTTTGCAACGTGACCTCCTCTTACGGGACTTAGCATTCGTGGAAACACACAAACACACTGGCACGTGTTGATGGGCGCACACACAAACAAGGACACAGGAAGAGACAGACACCGGAGTGTAATTCGTGTTTGTAGTCAAGCATTGTGCTCAGGACGGCATGAATTAGCATTGTTGTGGCTGTTCTTGGAGACCACCTATGGTACTATCAGAGTCCTGCAAGATGTTTCTCACTCTGCACTCCCTGCATCGTCCTCTTCTCTAGATCTTTGTCGTCATCATCCATAATTAAGTTCCGATTCCTGCCATTTGGTTGGTGCTCATGAGGAGAGAAGATCATTTGCACCTGATTCAAGGGAAGAGAAGTCGTCACGGATTTAGCGTGGGAAACCCCTGACAACTGGCAATCTCTGTTTCAAGCATCTGCCCTGCGCACTATCATGTGTCGCACATGTATGCAACATGCAGAACACATGCACATATATGAAACAACACACACACATACCATGTTCCCCCAGCTGCTGCGGGTCGCTTGATTTTGTCACTGTGACCCAATGTCTTCTGTCGCTTGGGAGAAAACTAGAGCGCGTCTCAGGTTACGCTAACATCTGCCACATTTGACACACATCCTGCCCTTTTTCTCCCTCCCTTACACACACACACACACACACACACACACACACACACACACACACGCACGCACACACACATAGTGTCAATTTGTCCCAATCAGTGCTGGAAAATGTGTAGCAATATAGATTTTCTGTTACAAGTCAAAGTTCAGAATTGGCCAAAGTATGAGTACATAAGTATTGAAGAAAACATGGCCAAAAATATACAGACACCTAAGTATTATACCCTTAGGTGATTGTTGAACATCTCATTCCAAAATCATGATCATTAATATGCTGCCTTTCTGGAAAGTCTTTCCACGAGCCTGTGGAGCCTGGCTGCAGGGATTTGCTCCCATTCAGCCACAAAAGCATCACCGAGGTCAGCCACTGATGGTTGGGCGATAAAACCTGGCTTGCAATTCATGCCAGATATCTTAACTGAGGTCAGGCCTGTGTGCAGGTCAGTGAAGGTCCTCCACACAAAATTGAGAAAACCATCCCATTATTGCTCTTGCTTTGCGCTGGCAATTCTGTCCTCAAGTATTTGACCACAGTATTTGACCTTGTTGCTTTCCCAGTGTGGTTGTGAGTTGAATCTCAGCTCTCTGTGTGTCTGTCTTGGGGAGTTGGAGCACAAAGGGCCAAAACATTTGTTTAGGGGGATTTTACATGCAGTTTACATACCACAGGCAGTCCTCAAACAAGATCTAAAAATCTAAATCAACTCTGCCTTAAATTTGACAGTGAAAAATGTTAGAAACACAATATCTCTCTGCTGTCAAACCAAAATCCCCCTTGTTTATCTAAGAAATCCCCGTTGTGTTGATTCCCTAAAACAACCCCTGACTCCTCCTCTTGATTTGCTGAAACCAAATGTTTAGCTCAAGGCGGTTCAAGGGATATGAGCCATTTAGCGTCGTATGCGATCGCCATTACCTGCGTGCCCAAATGAGAACTCCACAATGCAGCCTCTCCTCTCTGTTTCGGTGCCAGAAAATGTGTTAATCCCCTCTGTGATTTGGTATAATTAAAGAGCAGCGAGAGCAGCAGAGTTATTGCGCAGCTGAAATCACTATTTTTTCCTTACCCAGACTTACCCAGAGTTCATAGAAAGCCCACAGGTAACTCAAACATCAGCGTTTATTTTAGAATGCAACTGACAAAAGTCTGAAAGATTTCCTCCCTGCCTTATCTTTCCATCAATTAATCAACAGCTCATGTCATGCACACACACGTACACACACACACACACACAGAGAGTCATGTGCAGATATGAATAGCAGCCATTGATGCATTTCCCTTGGAGACCTGCTCCCAGCGTGAGTGCTGGGCTGAGCAGGTAAGTGGTGGTGGGTAAACCGATCTACCCCTGGGCTCAGCTACAACCCACCTCCTAACCCAACCACACACACACACACACACACACACACACACACCGCTGCTATTGTTCCCCCTTCCATGTTTTCCCATGTCTCCCTGCTTCCTGGGCCCCTGCACTACCTGCCGGCACATTCCTGCTGCGGCCCTGTCAAATCTCTTTGTGTTCACACTCTTTGTTGCTCTGTTTCCACTGTCACTCTTTCTTTATTACCCTGTTTGCCTGCTCCTCTCTTCCCCTGTGTGTGTGTGTGTGCGTGTGTGTGTGTGTGTGTGTGTGCTGACCTGTCAAACTGCACCAAACACAACATGATACGCAGTCAGGACAGCATGACAGTAGCTTCATGCAGGCTCTGATCAAATCAGATCAATGTAGTGCATGATGAGACAGACAAATGCTTATAACTTATAACAAAAAGCTTATAACTCACAAATTTCATCTGTATTCTCCATGCCGAGCTATAATGAATATATCATTTTAAGCAGCCATGTTCTATATTTATTTTCAACAAATCTCATAAAAAGCATCATCTGTGTGGCAACTGCCTGATATAGCTTATTGGTCTGTGCCATAGAGTTCCTTGTGTGTTAAATGAGTCACATCATTGCACTGGGTGACATGTTCCTTCACTCCCATAAATATGGTAACTGGAGTCAATCCCACATACAGTACATCTGCTACTCTAAATACTCACTAAAGCACTAAATGTGTAGTAATCCACAGCTGAAAATAGTCTACAACAAATGCACTTTTTAATCCTGTTTGAGAAACATATGCTGAGAACTACAGTGTCCAGCTGTTAAAGGAAAAAAAAAAAGAAGAAACTATATATTTGTGACCCATTTAAAAGATTTACGGCTGCAGTAGCAACCAATAGGCTTGGGGCTGAGTGCAACAGTACATGCCAAAAGCGGTTAGTGGTGGTGTTTGAATGCTTTAGCTCACTGACTACAGTAGTGCTACTTTACATTTATGTTAAAACACGTCCAAAGCATGCATGTTAAAAGGTTGATTTTTTTTTTCATTCCTAGCAGCCATTGGCCTACATTTGTTTCAGTACAGCATAATTGTTTTTTGTTTTTTAGAAAATCATTAGAAATTGTTGGGGTTTTTTTGTCAAAGTTACATTATTGTTTTTGTTATTTTTCCTCGCTGTCTATAGTCACAGAGGGAAAATAAATGGTCAGAAAACCAAATCCTGTAGATAAAGTGAGAAAAAAAACTTTAAAAAACTTTTAATAAAAAGAATAGGTGAAATTGTTGCTCAAACCTGTCATGAATGTGTATGACTGCTGTCATTAAGTGCCATTCACTTAATTAACGCTAACCCCCTTTTAAAACGACATAATTGACCTGAATGGCACTTAATGACACTTAATGACAACAGTCACACACATTCATGCCAGTCTTCTTCACACCCCTACAAATAAAGTGCAACCAAGACCTGCTCACAGTGTCACCACGCAACAATAATGTAACTCTGACACACACAAAAAAGTAAAGGTGACGTGTGAATGACTGTGGCTACAGTAACACCAGTGAGACTTCACAGCCTGATGATGTGTCTGCACAATCTGGCAGCTTTATTGGGCCACCTTCCTGCCTGAGTGAATGCCCTGGGACCATTATTTGGTAGGTGATAACGAGAGATTTACAACCCTGAACAGAGTCAGTCTATCTTCACTCCATCAGTCCTACTCACTCCTGCTCTAGTGTTATCGCTTCACCCTCGAGCGCCGACCGTGATTGACTTCAATCAACAAAGTTCTTCATCTCTCAGATTGTGAGAGTGGCAAAATCACACAAATCAAGGCAAGACCCCACCCTCAGGTGTGGTAAGAGCGAGACCAGCTTCAGGACGAGTATTTTCCCAGATGTGAGTGTTTTGGGTTTCTCTGTCTGTCCTCTGGTCATTTAGTGAACCACTTAGTGACCCCGACTCCCATTCACAAAGTTTAAAACCCCTTTAACCCCTCCTTCACTGTTTTTTCCCCATCCGCACCAAATACATGTCTCTGATCTTCTTCCCCTTCCCTACCCCCTTATAATGCTGCCCCTGAAGTCTTAGCCCCACACCCCTCAGCCGTCCCATCCCCAGGGGGCCCCCTAAGAGCCTGACTGGGTGGTCCCCCGCCCCTAGCCCAATCCAACCCCCCTCTGTAGGGTCAGAAGTCAGAGGTGAACCCCGACAATGTGTGGGAAACGTGCTGCACCGTGTGCTGTGCTGAGCCGGGCGGGGAAGCGAGGAAGGAGCTCAGGCTGCCCCGTTTCCTCCCTGGACCCCACTACAGCCGGTTAATGGGGCTCCTGAGGTCAGAGGAGCGCAGGCGTGGTGCTGGTGTTGGTTACAGTTGATTTATTGGACCAATTTCTTCTCCAAACGTGAGCTTGTTTGGGTTGAGAGGGAGGCAGAGCAGACTGGCTTAGGCTGAGGGGATCAACGGAGACGCCGTGCAGGATGATGGGGGAAGATTGTGTGTGTACTTGTCTCTGTTCATGTGCTTATGTGTATAAATGTGTCTGATGTCTGTTTATGTGTGTGGCAACCTCGATCCCTTGCTGAGTGTGCGTTAACTTGAGGCATTTATTAGGGACTGTCTAGCCAGTGTCGTGTCAGAGGAGCTTAAAGTGATTTATTTGAATGACTGGTGGAAGCTGGTTATTTTACTGGCAAATTGCTGTGTATTTTAGAAATGATGGCCTTGATTCCGTCCAGTGGAGGATAACAAGCCCGGCTGGCAGGCAGTACCTGGGCTGCACTGGAAAAATCTGTGATAATAACAGCTTCAGACAGCAAACTGAGATAATATGAGTCCGCCTTTAAAATATTTCTAAAATACACAAATAGAGCCAAGCTGGAGGCATGAATGTAACAGTTATATATCCCGCACACGGACAAACACTCAAATCCATGTGAGCGAGTATGAAAAGCTGTAAATATAACGTCTAATTATTGACAAAGGTTTATTTTCTGGATTTTGGTTGCATATATTCACTGTTTAATATTGTGAAATGTATGAAAAAGTAAACACACCAGCAGTAAACAAGACAGTGAGCGGGAGTTTTCCACTCTTATTCGGGTAATAATACAACTACTAATTGTGACTGAGATTGGGAATGTGTCGAGCTGGTGTTCTGCCTGTGTATATTTATGCTTTGACTTTCGAGTACTGTACATGCATTCCAGCGCTGATCCAAACAGAGGCTCATTTTATGCAGCTGCAACAGACTGTACATATTAATGAAGACATATTAATTTTAAAATGCCCAATACCTGTACTTAAAGCCCAATTAAGAATACAAATATATCAATTTCATAAAGTCAAAGGGTTTTTTGAACTACCGATCCCTAATCAGCTCTGTGTTGCCTGCAGCCCCTTTAAGATCATCTCTTTGGTTTTCCATACAGTTGAGTGAGCTCTTGCAGACCTCAACCAAGTATTTTTCTTAGGAGTAGGTGGACCAAATGCAGCCACAACCAGAGTGAATTAAAAAAAAGTAGCTATACAGTAAGAATGAGAACACTGAGGGAAATCTGATGTTACACTGACAAGCAAGCAGCACTGGGCAGGTTTTTCCAAGTTTCAGTTGTATGTTGAGGCTCAGTATTGTATTTGTATGGGAGTCTGCTTTCTGCCCTCCAGCAGTTGATGAAACCTGTGAATACTATCCCTGTGTGTGTGTGCGCTCATACTCTTTCAACTACACACACAAAGTATATACCTATAAACATACAGTACTTATTATTGCAAAACACCTGCCCTCATTCACAATCCATATGTGTTGATAGATTTGTGTTTTGTTTCACAGGCACACGCACACACACACACACACACGCACATGCACACACACACAAACACATACACACACACTCACACAAAAGGAGCTTTTATGGCAGTGAAGCTCCATTCCCCCAGTTCTGCAGGTTTGTTTACAGGCCTCCAGTGAAACCATTCATTTATCGTATTTCATCACTTCTTCCCAACACGTGCAATGTGTTAATAAATAGCCCTGTTGTTTGTTGATGATGATGCAATGTTTCCATTAAACTTGTTGACACTAAGAGAGAGATTGTTGTAATCCAATAAAGGAAAACAGGTGTCCCAGAGTGAATGATAATATAGTTTATGATCATTTTAACAACAACAACACGAGGGTAGAATGGAGCCATTCTGTTCAGTAGTTTGGTTTCTGAAATTAATGAGTATGTCGCATTTTGAACAATGTGAACTGTAATTCATTTCTGCATGTTGAACGTTTCATCGGTGTGCACGAGGACAGCCAACAAATTCAGGTGATAACCTGTCATGCTTCCTTCAACGCTTTCGTCCTTAACGAAGTGCCTTCTGTCTCTTCAGTTGTTATGACCAATTATCCAAAACCTCAGAGACAAACACAATCTGTGGAAGCCCAGAGTGAACTTCCTCGTTTTCTCTTACCCTTCTCCTCTCTGCTGAAAACCAACAACAACGAACACTTAAAAATAGTGAGATGTTATATGAGACTCTTGGCAGCTCTCCTCGGCACGTGTGCAGTGTTGTTTTGTGGGCTTGAACTTTAGTCACTTCAACAAAATGTGTATTTCATTCAGTGTTATTAATGACATCAATTCAATCATCAAGGAAGTTTGAATTTGGGAGGAAGACGTTTGAGTGGAGCTTTTCAAGAAGCAGAATTTTTATGACAAGTAGGTATGAGGTGTGTGTGTGTGTGTGTGTGTGTGTGTGTGTGTGTGTGTGTGTGTGTGTGTGTGTGAGGGGATTCTAAGAGGGGAAGTGACATCATGGAAAGTGATTGCTGTGCAAACAGAGGCTGTAGCCCCCAGGAGGGCTCTATGATTAAGAGATTACAGAGGAAATGAAAGAGCTTCACACTCACACACACACACACACACACACACACACACACACACACACACCCATGTGCAATAACTAACCCAAGTGTGTGTATGCATGTCTAGTGGAAGTTGCATATGTGTGTGTGTGATTCAGTGTGTGTCTGGCAGGTAAAAGAAGTTAGGTCACAGGGGTTGCCTGTCCTTGCTGGCAGCCATTCCCAGCTCTGACTCAAGAGTGGAGGGAGCTGATTCAGCATGGCTACAAGAAAACAAACCCCAAATAAGCCTCCTCCTGCAGGACGATGCCAACCTGACTTTCCTAAGACTTTAATTTCACTTTCCATCCTCGACAGTTAAAGTTCACCTTAGATCTCAACCCAGCTCCACCTGAGCGACTTTGTTCCATTGTATGAAGACGCATTAGCTTCACATGCTGTGTACCCTGTTGCTATTAGTCGCATGTGTGGGGATCAAAGAGAAGAGCTTACGCGGTTTCCACTGCAATCACAACATGAGAGCGATATTCGGCTTGGCACATAATCAATACCACATTTGCACGGGAAAAGCAATTGCGCTTTCGTTTGATACTTTTACTCGTGAGATGAAGAAAGCAGGCTTCCTGTGAGGTACGCTCCACATGTGGTCCATATGTTCTCACTGTGTTTACTGTAAGTTAAAGTCGCACTTTGAGCAGAGAAACAACAAAAGACTCTCATCTCCTCAGCTGCTGGACACGGGAACGTGATCGGCAGCTCTGCACCACCGGAGCCTCCTGCTGAGAAATCCCAGTGGAGGTTATTTGTTTCTGCCTTGAGGGGGGATTGGGGAAGGTGAGGTCGTGAGGAGGGGGTCCCTGTAGAGAGGCTGCCATAGCCTGGAGGTCTGCTTTTGTCTCAAGTGATGAGCAGGGCAATCAAAAATGATGCATGTGAAACTCTGGGAGAAAAGTGGTAGCAGTGCAGAGAAGTAAAATCGTAGCATCGTAGCAATTGTGTGTGTGCATGCGTGTGTGTGTGTCACTGACATTGTTGCCATAGTAACTAAAGAAGGCACTGGCTAAATTGTCACTTTCCCACGTGAGCTCAAAAGGACTCCTGACCCCCCCTACTCAGCCTTAAAACTTGTCACTTCCACAAAAGGTAATCCATGTGCTGCATTGTGTCCTGCTCAGCCACCATTCAAGCTCCTGGAGGCGAGCCACTCAAAGCGGTGCGGCCAGATAATCTAACCCCAGGCTGCTAAAGGCCTCTTCTTGAACCAGGGTTTAACTTTATTAACTGAGAGTCCTTTGAGGCGGTCAAGTCAGCCTTGACCCTGCAAGGAAACGATGAAATTATTCATGAAAATGGTGACGGAGAAGCTAAAGACAGAGGGGGTTCAGGCAAGTTTGGCCTTTTAATTAACCTAAGATGAGAAATCTGGGGCTCATGTTTGCAATAGGGACATGAGGCCAGAGAGAGACAATGAAAAGGCGGTTAAAGAGAGGAGGTTTGGCAAACACACAGGCACACTCCTGCTGAAAATGAGAGACGGTTGTGTTTGCACAGACCCCGTCATTTGAGGTGAACGGCGACTGGAAGCGAGAGGACATAAGGACAGAGCTGCAGCTGGTCTTATCATCACCACCTCACCACAGCGAGGTGTTTTTATCCTCAGCTGACCCTGGAGGAGCCATCCAGGCTATTATATCATTTAGTTTGGACTGTTTCAATTCCACAGGCCGTCTTCTGTCGCAGTCAGACATCACATTCACTATGACAAAACACGTCAAGGCTAAAACTGAAACTTTAGTTTCGGTGCACAGTTTCAGAGTCGATTTTTGATTGGTCATTGAAATAATAATTTCATCATCATATTTGACTATGTGTACATCAGTCACTTGTAGAGAGAGTTATGCTGTAACTAACCGCTCTCATACTGTAATTCTTGGCGGCAGCAGGCAACTATCTCTGCAAACCCACTACACCTGCTGAGCACCACAGTTAGCAACTAGCTGATGAAACATTTAGCAGCTGATGAGACATTTCCCTCACAAGATGGTATGGACCAAAAACAGAGCTGAAAGGAGAGTAAATATTGGACTTACATGCATCAGATAGCAGTAACATAAATCAAAATGAATGCTGATGTCGCTCTGTTTCTGCCCTGTATGTGAATAAGCAGCTTTTCACAGGTTATGAGGAAGAAAATCAGGTATTGTAAGTTTGAATAAGAAGTTTAGCTTCTGTGCTGCAATCTTATATATCACTTTTGAAGATAGAAAGTTAAAAGGCATTGTTTTCATTTTCAGACTGATCTTGTTTTGGTTTGGTCATTTTTATTGTTTAGTCCCCTGCTGTTCTGTAAAATACAGTAATAGTAGTTCTTTCATCTGTGTTTGTTCATGTTCGTGGGAGATAGATGTGTGTGTATGAGTAAAGCACGTCTTTGAGAATAGAATAAGTACATTGACATCTATTCATCTGATTGGTCTATTGGCAGGAATATCACACTGTCTGTCTTATAGCAGACACAGTAAACATTCCTCTGCGTGAGAAGAAAGGAACAGAAGGAACGGCAGCGTGAGGCGGGGCTCAGATTGTGTTTGGAGCTTTTCGAGGGGATGTGGAATGAGAACACAATTAGAGGAGCTTAAGGGAGGGCAGCGGGGGGAGCAGAGCGGCGAGGAGACGGATGAGGGTGAGCCACACTCACCTGCACGAGCGGTCTGACCAAAGCCCCAGGTGTGCAACACCTGGGCCTTTGGGTATCCACATTAGCCAAATAGATTAACCCACCTAACTGAGGTCAATGACCATCTCTCCTGTTACAAACAGGGAGGGGATTTTCTGAGGTAGAATTAGGACACATTAGCAGGTCCAGGCTTTTGACAGCACCTGGGCTGAATGCCGATTATTCTGTTTTTATCAATCTAAAAATGTCCCTCAAGACTAGAATGATGTCTTCTAATTGTGTTTTGTCTGACCAACAGTCCATAGCCCAAAGATATTCAAGTTACAGTCAAACCAAACAGTTGAAAGCAGCATTTAATTAGCATTTTTGCTCACTAATCGACTCTTATTTCAGCACTAACTACATGTTCAATGGATTAAACCATATGCATGTGTAGTTGTTTGTTTGATTTAATTATTCAGAACCATTGCCAACCATGTAGCTGTATAGCACACTGTGCTAACTACATTGTTTGTGCACTGCTTTAGGATTAGAATGAGAAGAGAATCGGAAATTGAATCCAGAACACTTCTATGGTGAGTAACTCCAGTACAATTATTCAGACATTTTGAGACACAAAGAGGATGTGCACAGGCAGCTCTATCTGGGTGTTGTGGTCAGTGATGTCATCCATCATCGCCCCTGACATCATCCAAAGGGGACGACTGTTTTCCCTCACTGACACTTTTCTACCGGGCCAGCCAAGGGCATGTATGAACTTGCACACAACCTGGAGAGGGGCTCCCGTTCGCATTATCACACTTGGATTTCATTACAGACAAGTTCCACTGACCTAGATTGTGCCTGTTATCCTGGGTTTCATTATATTTCTATCAACTTCAGTTTGGGGTCTGTTTTAGCAACGTGATAGCAACAAGAATTCACTAAATAATTATCCTGAGACTTAGACCCATAGACTAAAACAGGCCTCTCAAGTTGTCTTTATATAACAAAGTGAAAGAATTCTTGGATTATATCTATATAAAAAGGATACATTTGCAGGCTTGCTGGCAGGTGTGAGAGAAAGGGAAAAGATAGGGAAGGGTTTGGCATATGTTTGTGCCTCAGGGGGATATGTGAACCCTGCTCTGAGAACGTGAGAGATAACCTCTGAGATATGAGTTAGTGGCAAAGAAGGCAATTGAGGGAAGGAAAAGATAATATCACAGGGACAGATTGAGTAACTAATAATTAGGTTGTGATGTTTTTAAGTTTGTGTTTGTTCTGGATAGAAACTATGTATGTGCTCAGGAGGAATAGTAGGTAATGGGTCTTTGTGGGCAGCAGGGATTTCCTCCCTCCTCTGCACACACAGAGATACAATGTAAAGCAAAGAGCCTTTTCTTCGCAGCAAGCATCAGCCTTTGTGTACGTGCACTCTGGCGTGTTCCTTGATGTTTTCTGGAGGGGTCTTTTCAGTTAAGTGCCTGTTGAAAGATGAACTGACAATCACATTTGCAGAATACCCCTAAATGAAGAAATATGAGTTCTTATTTGCACTGCTGGAGCTTGAAAAGAGAAACAAGTACTGGCAGTCAGCTGCAGAAGAGCGGGAGATATGGCGCCTCTGGCTGCCATCTCACTTCTTACCCCGGGGAGTGGCGAGATGATCTTCACAGCAGATCTCTGCGAATTCCACACACTGTGAGTGACATCATGCAAAGATTCCTTAACAAGTTACATCCAGCATGCAGTGAGAGCTGATGATAAGGTCTTCCATATGTCAATATGTGTCATAACATGAGGCACAAGACTGTGATTGATTATCTTAATGGGGCCAAGAAGACGGCAGGAACACATCAGGGCACGTTGCTGATCGAAATATCATGTGGTAATGTTTTTTCCCCCTTATGATTTCAGCAATAACCTTTGGCTGATGAAGCCAAGCTTTTGCACAACACACTGATGCAACATGTGAAAATAACAATTTGTTCTTGGATGAAATGTGAGTGAACTCTAAGGAGAATACATGTTTTGAACAATAAGATGGCAGTAACTTGCCGAATAAGACAATGTTGCATTGTCTTCTTTCAAGATGCATGGTGCATTCACTTTCCCTCTACCGGCAAATAGTTCTCTCACTCCAACTAGCTTTCAACAAATCTTCTACAGAGCTCTCATTTTGACATGAAAAATGTCTTTCTCCAGATACACTGTAGAATTAATTGTTATTGTGAACCAATTTATCGATAAAAAGTTAAAGGAAATGTTGACGAGAAGATAAAAAGAGATGTCAGATATGTTACCTGAACATACAGGCTGGTTTCCCAAGATTAAGGATATAATGTTGGCCTTTTTCACAGCAGATATTTGACTTGCAGTAACTGGAAAAGCACAGTTGTTACTAAAAACTTTAACCACATCTCTATTTTGTTCAAATGTCTGCTCATGTACCCTGAAACTGAAGCAGCTAAATGGAATTAAGCCATTGATAATCCATCAATAATCTTACTATCTAGACCTATGCTTTATACGGTGATATGTCAGAATGTCTTCTGTGAAAAATACTTTTTTTTTTTAAGTCTGGTCTGTTTTAAATATGTTTTGCTGACATATTTTGCTCACCAGTGGAAAAAAAAAGTGTTGCAGCACAAAAACAAACAACGTGAAACCGTCTTGCCGGCTCCAAAACACCTGACCACAGACAACACTTGGCCGCCCTCAGGCTCTCCTCCAGGATGTGGTGTGACAGCGTGGAGGGCGGAAGGAGAGCAGAAGTTGTGGTGTGGAGGTGACGAGAGGTGAGCATGTGCACTGATAGTAGAAGATGTATGGAGGAGGCCGCTGGGCTTTAGATAGTGATCAGCTCACTGGAGGGGTCAGCAGGACTCTTCTTTCCATACTCTTAACCTTTGATCTCCGCTGATCACATCTCTAACTTAAACTACATTGCTGCGATATTGTGTTGCACTTCTAAAATAAAGTGATGGAGGTTTTATAATATTGGCTTTAATGACATTGTGTGAGTAAAGCAAACAAAATATGGGTAAATACGGTCGTAAATCCTCAGCTGAGGCAGCCAACGCGTGTGGAATGGATTTAATTTGTGAATATGGAACTGAGTTGATTTTTGGCTCTGTCCTTGTCACGTCCCTCAAGAGAACAACAAGCTTAGAGGATTTGGAGGGACGATAAATGATTATCAGTATTAATGAGCACACAGACACAGAGTGCACAGAGCCAGGAGATCTGCTCATAACCCAAGGAACAACAACTGAACTTGTTGAAGGGACTCAGTAATCCATAACATTTCTGCAGTGAGTCAAGATGGATACAAGCTGCCGGCAGCGCCGACAGAAGAACACGAAAAGTCTGAAGGGACATGATCAGACTATTCACTGGTGATCAAAAGAGTAGGCCACTTAAAAAGGCTGCTGTATTGTGAAGGGTGTGTTGAATAGAGTATGTCATGTGTGAATACAGTACAACTGGCCTGCCTGACCCAGCTTGCAGGCTTCGCTCCATTAAATTTGAACCCTTTAGCGTCACCTTGGCTTATACAACAGTGGTTGTTATAAGATGCTTTGGTTGTTGCTGTTTTAGTTTGCTTGGACTCTTGAACTCACTGACTTCTGTTCCTTTGGAACTTGGTCTCATGTCAATACGTCGTCGTGGCCACCTACAGAGTTAATTAGTGGATTGGAGGATAGGCTGAATGCTTCTCTGAATCTTTACTTGAGTCAGTAGTGTTTTGCATTAAGTCTGAAAAATATGAGTTCATGTCATGCAAAAATACTTGTTTAGCTAGTAAAAGCAAACTGAATGTCCCTCCCTGCCAAGTGAAAGGTCTGTGGGTCTGTGGGTTGGTTGAGCTGCCATCATTCTATTTTTAGATCATCTCTCCATAATAATCCTGTCTGATGTCTATGTATTGTGTTTCTGAGATATCCACTGAAGTTAGCATGCCAACCAGCGAACCTCAGCCTGTCCTCTCTTGTAATACCACATTGCAGAACAAGAAGCCATAGTTAGTCACTGTAGCATCCAGTCTGCCCTCAGTCAAACAACACCAAGCTGGTTTTCTTGGAGGGTTTGGCTCCAGGCATCCCCAAGGCTGACCACACTGTAACCCACGCTCAGGCCCCTGGCTTCTGACTGACGCCTTACCTCCCCCTCGCTCCTTCTTGTTCATTGTTAGGTTTTTATGATTATAATTATCACAGATCTATAAAGATGTTTGTCATTAAAAATACAGAATTATTTTGCTGTTAGAATGAGACATCAATATATAATAATATAAAAGACTTTCAAATGTCCAAAAGAGACCTTCCAGTGCGCCGAGCTCCCGGTCCAGCCAGAGTCAGCTAATAGGACATCCAGCTACACGGCTATCGAAGCCAGCGAGCTAACGGTAGCTACAGTTAGCAGCAGTCAGCAGTTACTGCTTTGATTGAAGTATGAATTTAACAGGTGGCCAGTTCATAAACATTACAACTCTAACAAGTGTCTTTATATAAAAATATAAAGATGGTCTTATTTTCATAGCTAAAATGCGGTACAAAAGGTTGTGTCTTTTCATAGCTGACCGTAGGGTGTCCACAGCATTCCAGCTCCTTTGATAAAGGACATATGAAAGAGACGTGAACAATGAATAGCTAAAAGGAACTTGATACGTCTCTTTTATTTGTAACCCTCAGTGTGATGCTGTCTTATTCTCCCCCCACATTTCGAAGACTGCAGCGCCCCTTTGTTAACATGTGGCTCTCTTTGCTTACAGTAATTCAAATAGCCTGGGGTTTCTGCTCTAATGTATAGCGACCTCCTAGAGGTTTACTGATGAAGGCAGTGCAGACTGAAGTACGGCACTGAAGCGGATGTCCTGGCATGCAAGCAAACAGTTGCACAAGCGCTAATGTGCAGAGTAGGTATGCACATAAATACACCCCCTCAGTCTGAATCAGAGCTGTACTGTTGGCTCATGTAACCGTCTGTCTGAGAGCCTCATTCAGTTTTTGACAGTTGGACTTTCGATCTGTGATTTTTCAAACTTCAGCTTCTGCAGCCACGGCGCCCCTATAGGTGAAGTCTGTCAGCTGGTGTAAGCGCTCTGCTATTACAGAACTCTTCTGCTTGTTTCAACCCATAAATGGATTCACACCTTTCGGCTATGTTTACACCACCGTGTGTCTTAATAGCCCTTACTTCACGCCTTTGTGTCTGTATATAAAACAGCATGTCGTCAGGCATCCCTCTGTTTTACTCATGACTCATGATGTGACAAAACCTTTATATTTACAGTGATGCTGGCCAGCTGCAGAGCTCACCTGTCTCAAGAAGTGATTCACTCAACTTATCCTCTGCAAAATGACTCAGTGTTTGTTGTAAACACTGCGAACATTGTTGGGTTTTTATGTGGGGCTTCCCCAGTGTGCTCATCACACTTCATCATGATCTTGGTTTGGTCTCTTCATTGCTATTTTCTGCTTGACATGTCTTTCTAAAAGCATGTGAATGCAGCAGGCCCCTCTGCTGTTAGTCTGAACTGTTAGTGACAGGATAGTCCAAGGTCACAATCCCCAATCAACCCACACACAGACGCACACAAGTACCTTGTTTGCCCTGCAGCCCAAACAAATATCTGGTCTGACGGTGACACCCACAATGGACAAGAGAGACTATGAGACACAATGAGCACTGAGACACCCTCAAAGGTAAGTAGAGCACCTAACGGAAGCAAAAAAAACCTCCCTCTTTTCTTTGAGGCCAGCCTTTCTTGTAGCCCACCTTAGGAAAACATCCGTGCCCCCACACGACGCTGAGCCTTGTGTTTCCTTCTGTCTTTAATCTTAGTGAAAAGAGCTTTTAAAAGGGCTGGGGAGGATGAGTGGATCTGCCAAAGCAGAACAAAGGCAGGGAGGAACTAGGAGAGATAGTAGCAGAGTGGAAGACTCTGTAATTTATCACCTGTTGCCCTTGGGCGGCCCTGCACTCCACACCCTGGGCTCTGGGTGAGTGTGTATGAATGCAGGTATGGAAAGGTGATGAATGAATAAGCAAAGAACAATAAAACAGACATTCCTCATTCCTCTAAAACCTCACAAGCATTGCTGTGAGCAATTATATCCATGGAAATGTAGTCATCTGCCAAAGACACCACATTTAGGCATAACTCCCCTTACCGCAGATTTTGACACTACTTGCTTGTGCACTGATGTGCCAGGATACGGGGTTAGTACAAGCAGCATGGGCAACATGTGTAAGTTTCCACAACAAATGAATGTAACATAATGAAATTTGAAAAATAATAATAATAATAATAATAATAATAATAATAATAATAATAATAATAATAATAATACAAAATAAATACAAAATGAATCAAAAATCCCATATGTTATGTAATGTAATGTTGAGGCTTCAGTATCTAACCAAGTTAAACTACACTTTGCTGTCTTTAGAAAATTCAGTCAGGTATTCTTATCTTTGCCTGCCACCCTGTGGTTTGCTGTTGCACCTGCAGAGATATATAACTACAGATATACTGTGTTTAATTTTAGACTATAACAGAAATAAGCGAATCAAATTAAGTATATTAGACTAGCATTTTCTGAATAAATCCTGCTTTCACTGAAAATGAACGATGCTGGTAATTGGGCAAAGTAGGTGAGACTGGTGAGCTAATGTTGCCTTCTTGTTCCCTAAGTGTGCATTACGTTCTCAGTACTAAAAAAGATTTGACTCGAATTTAAGTGAATAAGGGGTGCTAATGGAATTTCTGACATATATTCAAAACATGAGGCATTTGTAAACTACCATTCATCACATTTCTGTTATTTCACACAAAATTGAAGTTATTTTCGACCACTTTGTCGGGTTGGTCATGTTTGATCGTCCAAAATTCCGACATGGCCAGCAACACGAGAAGGCATCACCAAACCATGAATGACGTAGCACGCAGCAGCCGTGTTTGGTTGTGGTCGGAGCAAGAGAGCTAGGAAGGGATCAAGGAAACCTCTAACTAGCATCGTAGATAAACACCCAACAGAGGTGTAGCGAGCCCACAGCTGTCACAATACCAAGAGAACAGTAAAAAGGCCCGATTGAGTCCTTCATACAGCGAGGGTCAACATGTCTGAGACATACGGTATGTTTGTTCGGAGCGGCAGAATGTAATTTCATGCTTGCTAGCTGTTACATAGACACTGGTCTATGGTGAGATGCGATAGACTTCTCTTAGCAACCTGGCTAGTTAGCTAGCTACACGGTTAGCTTAGTGTAACGTTAGCTGCCACCTCACCGTGTCTGCGGGTTTTAACAGAGATAACTAGCATTTGCTGATGGCATTTCATTCAGAGACACTGGTGTAAGTGTAGTGCTTCGTGTGTATTAAGTGCCACCTCTGTCCCACCATGGCGGAGTACATTGCTTCCTTAAACGGTCAGTAACACGAGCAAACAGATGGTGATACATTTCCAGGTAAAAGTTGGCCAAACTTGAGCTACAGCGCTGCAGTAGCATGCCGATACATGACGAATGTGCTTGCAGACGCTGAGGTAACCGGAGCTATGAATTCAAGCAGATTGGATGACCTTGCAAGCTGCTATAATGTTGCATTAAGTATAAGGTGCTATGTACTTTGTCCAAAGAGGTAGCTAGCAGCTGCTAGGCCTGTAATGAGGAAGTTATAGATGTGGCTCATCATCATACCTGTCGAGCAGCAGATGTCAGGTGTGTCAGTGGTTTCTGCCACATCTGTTCTCATCCTCAGTCCAAGTAACTTCACTTCTGCCTGTACTCCATTACAAGTTAATTCTGACAGAAGACATGGCCGCACCTGTCTGTGAGCATCGACATTATGACCAAACACCAAACAAAGTTATTACGATAGAAATTCCTTTAGCATGACTCTGCCTGATAGTATCAGTAGCACAATGGGCCTGACACCATAGACCCAGTTGTTTTGAAACGGCACACCATCATCCTCTCCTGTTGCACTCTCTCTCACACACGCTCCCTCCATCTGTTTCTTCATGTGCCTCATTCCTTGTATGAAACTTTATCCCAGTGGGCAGTATTTATGTAAAAGTGCCAGTGCTAATGGTAGCTGTAATAGCCTTTTATTGATTTCTAGCTCAGTCTCCTGAGCCCTCTCCCCTCCTGCAGGGCCAGTGGTGGAACTGGCAAAAAGCATTATGGATGCAATAAGCACATGGCCAGGTTAAATGGTCCCAGATGGAATTCATGAAAATGTTTCATTCATTTGGTCCTTGGACAGTATGGCACTCTTTCATTAGTTTATCGCCTATAGTTAGAGAATGTAGTTTGTGTAAGAAGATAGAGAATGAACTAGATAATTGACAATGGCAGTTTTTAAATAGCAATTTACTGTGAGTCGTTTTTCAGAGTAATTCTAAATTGGACTGATACTACTTTTAAAAATGAAAATAGGCTAGACACTTTCTTTCTTTCTTTTCATAAAACAGAGCTAACCTATTTCTATAGTCCATGGTGCTCAGTCCCATGTCGGCAATCTGTGGTTACGGGAGCTGGGACAAAGCATTAAGTAATGAAAACAATTCATTTTTATTATTTCATTAGGTTTCATTATTGATCTATCAATGTTTTTTGTTTATTAATTATTGAGTCTATAAAATCTCATCTAATTGTGTAAAATGTCCATACAGGGGTTACAGGATACATGATGTTGCTTGGCATCGATTTCAGCCATTTTTACACATGACTGTATTATAGTTTATTACTTGTAAAAAAAACTCTATTTTCCACATTTCCCTCTGCCTTGTGCTAAATTCATAGAGTATACACATGCATATGCAATGAGGAAAACATCTCCTGTAACGTCAAGTGCAAAATGCCTTGTGCACTTTGAGTAGATGAGAGAGCCCATCAGACATAAACCATCAGTAGATCTGGGCCCGAGTGTGTTAAGTGTTGTCACAGTGTAAGTGAATGCAGAAAAGAGTGTTAGTCTGTTCCCTGGGGTTGTTTAATATTGATGTGTAAAGAATACAATAGCTTGAAAGGCTGCTGTTGAGAGGGCAGCCTTGCATTCCTCTCTCCCCGTTGCTTTGACATATTGACAGCTTGATTGTTGTATGCAGATCTCGCATGGGAATATGCGATGTCTGGGAAGCGGTTGAAAAGCTGAGGCAAGCTTTTAAAACAGAGCCGTTAGCTTTTGATTCTGTCAGTTCTGCTGTCACGGCCATTGACAACGTGTGGTTGAGATGGGTCGTGACTGCTGTTGCAGAAGAAATCTGTGAGTGCATGTAGGCTCCTTTGCTTTGCTTTAGCAGTTCTGTTACCATGAATTTGACCTCTAGCTTGTGTTGCTTAAGAAAACACCCGCTTCAACAAACAAAGGTGCACCGTAAACTGAGCTGGCGGCTGGTGTGTGTCGGTTGATGAAGGTGGCTCCAAGAGCACTATCATGATAAGTTTAAATGCCATTCAGGAACTAAAGCTCACTGTCTTCTGCGCCTATTTTTTTTCCCCTAAACTACTGTTTCTGTTGACCTTGTGTGGAGCTTAATACTCACAGGATGTTAACCTGGCTCTTAATCTCAACAGTAGTCACTAATCATTTGCCAGGCCTGCACCTCTGCCTGCAGAGCCAGCACTCAAGCTTGAACTGAAATTGCACACTGTCTTCAGATTCCAACTGAAGCAGGCTCTCAGGAGGAAAGGTGCAGTCTGCAATCATTATTTACTTTCACGGTCAGAGAACACACCATCACTCTTGGATTTCCTGTTTTTCTTTCAGTGCCTTTCCGTGCATTACTCACAAACACTGACTCACTTTTGATTCTAGAATTCATTCTCGAGTCACACACACGCACACACACAACACCTCCTGCATCTTGACATGGTTTCATATCTCATTGATCTGGTGATGTGTTGTAAATGTCTTCTGTGCCATATTTGGTCACAGCACACGAAGGCTGTCTGTTCTGTGGATGGCCTTGCATGTCAGGGGCTCGAGTCATTTGAGCTCCAGAACCTCTCCGTGGGTTGGGTTGTACTTTCCACAGCAAGGGCCTGTTCTCCACAACAACAACAACGTCTGTACAACCAGCTGGCTGTGGTCATTCAATCCCTGCACAAGTCAGATAACCTAGGCCATGTTTATTACCTCTAAAGCTTTGCTCTAATGGCATGTTTTATTACGTGGTAGTGTCATTTTGCACCTTATACAAACAAGCATATTAAATTAGAATCATAATTAGCAGGTTATGCTGATTACATGCAAGGCTTTGTGATTAGTAGGCTAATTTGGGGTTGTAGGATACTGTGAAAGAAGAAGCTCAATAGGATTAAGAGGAAATCTCAGGATTGTCTCTCGGGATCCTCCCCTGACGTTGGTGTTGCATTGATCTCTACCTCCTCTTCTCTGCTTTCAGACTTCCTGTTTAAGTTTCTGGTGATTGGGAGTGCCGGAACAGGGAAATCCTGCCTCCTCCACCAATTCATAGAGAACAAGTGTAAGTTTTACCTCACTGAAACCCATTCGTCACATCAGGCTTGCATAAGGGTGAAACCGTAATTGTGTCATTACATGGACACACAGAAATCGATGCAGTCATGAAATTAGTGCTGCTAATTTCCTGAGTTGTTTCATGACAGACACTTCAAACATACCCTCTTACTCTGCTGTGAGGTTGCACTGTGCTGAATTTTCCAGTTCCTCCTGGGGTAGTTATTCATTGACTTCCATGTGGAGTCAAACTAAAAAATCCATATTCATAACACTCACAGTAGATAATGATGGAACTAAGATCTGATAAAGTACTCACATGCTTTCTGTATGTATTTGTGTATAGTGCAGTCCAATAAAGAGCCCCAACTAAGAATGGCTTCTAAAATTAAATTAAATCGACACCTCTCTCTGATAGTGTCAACAAACTGAACATAAGATCAGTTATAACAAAACATTTAATCTATCCATTAAACTGTGAACAAAACTGTGAAGATTTTGATAAGATAGTAAATAAGCCAGTAAAGCCCAGAGGATGTCTAATAACTGCAGCTTTTATGGAATAAAAATTAGCAGTGTGATATTTGCTAGCACTTGTCTAAAAATCCACAGATGCGCTTTTGTTTGTAATGAAAAAACAATGTGAAAACACAGCCACATACATACACTCACACATGCTTGTATTAATTTGATTAAAGACGTGTTGGCTCCCTGTGCTGTCACTGGAGAGAGAAAGGGAGGGCAGGTTGACAGCGTTAATCTCCTCTAGATTCCCTCTTGTCTCTAATGTGGATATGAGCCGTTTGAAGATAACAACAAGCAAAACACACCAACGTATTGTAGATTAGAGGTAACATTCTGGGAACAGTGTGTTGTCTTCATTATTACAGTTCACACTTGTTGCTTAAACTGAAAGGCTTCTCCACCAGCCTCCACAGTCCATACATTTGCCAGTAAAAAAAAGGAATCGCATTACGTGCTGAAGTTAGTTGCTCTGCTGTGCTGTCGCCTCAGGTTCACTCCTGTTTCACTTCCTTTCCTCTGCATCCTTGTTGCAGTCAAACAGGACTCAAACCACACCATTGGCGTGGAGTTTGGTTCCCGAGTGGTCAACGTTGGTGGAAAGACGGTCAAACTGCAGATCTGGGACACTGCTGGGCAGGAGCGATTCCGGTAATGGCCTTCAGTATTTCCTGCTAAGGGTTTGGCAGACTTTTTAGAAATACATGGTTAACATGAATTGCCAAGCACACATACGGTCTTTGGGCAACATCCAGTTTCACAGTTACACACAGATGTGGACAGTCTCGAAGTCACATGTCTTTGAGGAGCTCCCTTGTAGTAATTACATACCAGACTGATGATGAAAGCTAAAAGCAAGAGACAGCCTCTCATTCACCTTCCCCAGCCAAGTTTCACCAGCTGATATATATACATTGAATACGTTATTTTAACGTGGATTCATGTGTTCTCTCCGCAGTTCTGTTACACGCAGCTACTACAGAGGAGCAGCTGGAGCGCTCCTCGTCTATGATATTACCAGGTAAAAGGATCACTGCACTCACTGTCCCTCTGCCTTTCTACAAATTATGCATTTTGTGTAGCATAATGAAATTTACAACCCTGATTCCAAAAAATGTGGCCACTAATCAGAAATATAACGGAATGTAATCATTTGCTAATCGTTTTTGTCATATACTCAATTGAAAACAGCGCAAAGACAATATATTCAATGTTTTACCTCACCAACTTTTAAAAAATGTTTTTATTTACATCTTACACAGCGTCCCAACTTTTTTGGAATCTGTTTTTTACATATAATGTTCTCCATATAGACATTACTTATATTTTCCTGCCAGTGCAGGAAATGTCTCAAAAACAGTTCATCTTCATTAAATGAGAAAATAATCATGAAAAACGACCAAAAACACCCCCCAACATTGTAGTTAGAGGAGCACGCTGCCAGACATTCACAGCAATGATATTTTGATCTGTTGAAATTGGATCTAGTTGGAGTTGAAATTGAAATTTACTGATCCATGAAGCTTGACTGTAAATAGTATTTCACTTTAGTCTCAGTTTATTTTTTTGAGTACCTAGGTTGTTGCTTCCACTCTTTGTGGTATATAAAATATAGCTTGCCCATAGCGCCTCCAGAAATTGTGCAATTTACCATGTGCTGGGCCCATATAGTGAGATATGAGCACTCACAGGCCTGTATTCATGAGATTTGGGTTGCCATAGAGGGGTTGTGAAATCAAGATGAAGTGGATGCAGTCATGCAGAGAGACAGAAATGTATTAGAGTTTATGTTTGTAAGAATGCATGGGCTTTTGTGGCGGGAGAGGTGGAGTGCAGAGTGGCAGGAGTTGTAATATAGAGGCGTCCTCTGGCAGGCAGGCAGCAGTCAGGAAAGCAGAAGTCCATCACAGAAAGTGTCACCTGAAGGGAAAAACGCAGGGGGAGGAGGGTGGGGGCGGAACAAGAGGATGAGTGGTAGATGGAGACATGCATCACTTTCTCAGGTGAAAAGGTTAACAGGAAGATGGACAGTATGTGAGTCAGATTGCAGCTGAGCCGCTCGGGCTCATCAGCGTGTAGATGAGGAGTGACGTCAGTCTTTGGCCGTTCGTGAAAGCAGCTGTTAAACATTATTCTGTTGACCCACACCCTTCTAGTGGAACAGGGTTTTCTGTTTTCAGGTTTCAGAAGGCATACATTTTACACTTGTATCACTAACTAGTTTCTGTGTAACCACAGAATCAGAAAGTTGGTATTTATTAGTCACTTACACACGTTTGAGTACCTCTGCATTACCCAGCAACCAAACATGAAAGTCTGTTTTATTTGGTTATTCTGAAGTTAGACATGCTACATTTTCCTTTTCGAAGCAAAAGTCTGAAGGCCCCATAACAATAAAGGATCATGCGCTTCATGGTTAGCAAGCAGAAAGCCTTTGAAGACTTATTCCTTAGATATTAGTACTACATATATATAGCAGTTTGTCCTTGAATTGAAATAACCTGCTCCTAGTAAGTTTTTGTGTGTTTATGTAAAGGAAGAGGTCACTGTTTGAGCAAGGGAAGTAAAATTAATAGAATTTGAATGCATTGAAACGGGGCTACATTATTTACCACACAAGAGTACTTTAAAGACCCACATATACTACAGACACACAGAGGATATGCACGCAGTTCTGTGTACTACAGTTTATACTAGATTGGGTGTCAGCTTAGTTGGACACACACACGCGTACAGTCCTCGCTGACGTGGAAATTTGTGTATCACTTGGACCGTTGAGGCTATGCAAAACCATTTGAGCATGACATGTTTCAGGTCGCTCCAGCGATAAACCAGCCGTTGTCTCCCATTAAAAAGTGTCCATCTGTCCTGTCCTGTCTCTCAGTCGGGAGACATATAACGCCCTAACCAACTGGCTGACAGATGCACGGACTCTAGCGAGCCCCAACATTGTTATTATCCTGTGCGGCAACAAGAAAGACCTGGATGCAGACAGAGAGGTGACCTTCCTGGAGGCGTCGCGCTTTGCTCAGGAGAACGGTAACTGATGTTAAATCTACATTATCCACATTTCAAGCCTCTATCTCATCTTATTTCCTTTTGTCTGTATTATTCTGTATGCTGGCTTTGCATGAGTTATGCCACCCCATCCTGTCTTTTGTTGCTCCTTCTGTCTCTTTCCACTCTCTCCTTTTTCTTCCACCTTGAATGTGTGCTTTTTTCTTTTTGCTCATGTAGAGCTGATGTTCCTGGAGACGAGTGCTCTGACAGGGGAGAATGTCGAGGAGGGCTTCCTGAAGTGTGCTCGCACCATCCTCAACAAGATAGACTCAGGTACACGTATCACTGTTTGTTAAAGAGGTGTGCCTGAGTCGGCTGTGTCTGTGAACGTGTGCACACATTTACTGGTTTTTGAGTAGGATCTCTGTGCTTGAGTGCATGAAGCCCTGTGGATTTGCCTTTACTCTCGTATGTAAGTCTGAAATGTGTCATCATGTTTTTGTGTCAAAGGTGAGTTGGACCCAGAGAGGATGGGTTCAGGTATCCAGTATGGAGACGCTTCGTTGAGGCAGCTGCGACAGCCGAGAGGCACCACCACACAGAATAAACAGCAGTGTAATTGCTAGGGATCGCCTCAGCTCACCTCAGCTCACAGGCCCACACAGACAGGACGTCCCCTACAGGTTAGTGGCAAGTCATCAACTCAGGCTGTAACAGTGCTTCTTTAGAAATAAGAGACCCCACCTGAAATCCGTCTCTAACGTGGTAAGGGCATGGCAGCGATCATCCTTCCCGTCTCCTTTGTCTTCCCGTGTCTCAGCTCCAGGTGTTTTTTGGTGTGTGGGACCCTTCTCTCTGCAGTCTCACACACCTTGGATCACCTGGATGAGTGGTCATGGAGATCACTGCAACCCCTTCGCCCCTGCATCTGGGCAGGGAAACCCCTCGGTGTGAACACGCTGGGATCATAAAGAAGAGGAATCCTCTTCTATGAAAAGTGGTTTCTTGGTCACTTACCAGACAAGGACGAGTCAAGGGTTGTGTGTATGGGCTGCCCTGCATTTCTTTTATCTCTCTGCTTTTTCATCCTGGTTTTATTAACACCTACCTGCTTTCTACATTTGCACATCGTTGTTTATAAATTATTATTGGTAAACAGTTTTGCGCATATTCATCGTTCAGCCTATCTGGATATGATTCATGATTAGTTTGGTCGGCGCTTTTGAGTTTTAACATTCATAAAGGCACCTGTTGATATTTTGCTTTTTATTATCCATTATTTGGGTTGAGTGTGTGACTTTAGCCTGTCATTGATGGTGATAAACAGTCTAAACGTGTCCTCTTGTAAGTCAGATGATGTAAACATGCACAGATTTTGCTTTCGAATTATTGTAGATATACTGCAAACCGGATACAATGCAAGTCTTTGTAAAGGTTTCTTCAGCTGTGGTTCTTTTCCTGATCCAAATGAAAGCAGCTAATCGAGTGTAGTTACAATTTTTTAAATCATACGGGCCCAAATGTTAGAGCCCAGTTCTGTTTCTCACTATTTGCTGTGTGTTTTATTGAGCCATTTGACAGTTTTGGTTGAAAAATGCACTGTTACGACATAGATTGCTGGCCTTAGTAATATACAGTACTTCATATTGTCGATCTACGGAATATTATTCCTAGTCACCACATCACTAAACAGTCAAAGGGAACAGTCCAATCACTCCACTCTACATCAACATAGGCAAGCCTGTGGGTCAGGTTTAAAGCACAAAAATAAAAAGACATTTTGCTCTTTGTTTCACTCCAAAGTTCCCAAAGTCTGTAGATTCTCATGATCAGATTTAGCCCCAGTGTCTCTGGTCCTGTCACAGTATAAAATTAAGAATCAGTCTTTACAAAACTAACAATGTCTTTGACTCCTCCTGCTGGGCTTTTTCTCCATTTTCTTGACCTCCCTTTAATTCATGCTGCACATACTGTACAAGGGACGTCACAGGAAACCACAGTTGGTTTTGCCTCGGTGCCATGTTTGGGAAACTTTCATACTGCCCACACAGTTCCCTCTTAGAGGCTCGGCGCTGTTCAGTCATTCAGCCTTGATAAAAGTTAGGATTTAGTTTTTAACATTTCAAGTAGTTTTCACTCCTCTTTGTCAGACACAGACGCACCTCTGCTCTCCCACAAAATGTCCTTGAGTTTTGCCGAGCCGACACAGATGTTTTCTCCTCAGAACAGACTCCGTGTTGCCCCAAAGAGAAATGGGGAATTTCCACTGAGAAGCGGTTTCCTCTATCCGTGAACAACACTGACAACACGGTTCGTGGTGCTGCGGGAGGAGAATGAGGCTGTGAGCTAATGACTTATAAACATCCCGAACTGTCCCGCCCTACTGTTGAGTCAAAGGCACTGCTTCTGTCTGAACCACTGACAGCAGGTCGCACTGAGGCGATCAAAACAAACTGCCTGCAAAACCTATTTCTCATGTCTTCTCCTCAACTGTTAGCATATGTCCTCCCAGGCAAACCATATGCGTTTAATGCTTAAGTAAGCCAGCACACTGACGGGAAAAAACATGAAGAGCAAACATGATATAGTATAGGATATCAAGAGACAGATGGTCAAAAAAAATGTAGTTCTCATAAAGTGTTGGCATTGTGATAGTTTGTCTCCTTCTGCAAGTGCACTTTTACTTTTAAAACTTCATGTTT
Source organism: Chelmon rostratus (assembly GCF_017976325.1). Classification (NCBI taxonomy): domain Eukaryota; kingdom Metazoa; phylum Chordata; class Actinopteri; order Chaetodontiformes; family Chaetodontidae; genus Chelmon; species Chelmon rostratus. The sequence continues at coordinate 17,061,832 of NC_055664.1, read as the reverse complement.
GTTTTGTTTATATGCTGCAACTATAGAATTGTACATTTTATTTTACTTGAACAGTATACTGTAATAAAGATTTTAATTGTAGATGTTATCATTTCTTACTAAATAACAACTGAGGTGCTTCATTTGATTTCCTTGTCTCTGCTGTCACGAGGCAAGACTGTTGTTGTGGTCATAAACTGCTGCTGCCCGAGCTTTGACTTGTTTGCTGCCCGCAGCAGACGTGGAGGTAATGATGAAGGATGTTGACTTCCTGAGCTGTAGGAGGCCATCGGCAGCAGCTCTGATCACTCACATTCACAAGTTGTCCTTTATATTCAGCTGTCAAATCATCTAAATGGTTGAAAGCTGCTGAGGCTTGCATTCACCTGTGTGTATTTATTGTACAGTTCGTAATAAGCACTCATCAAAATAGATGTGATAAGTGTTAATTTACCACTTCTTCCAGTGTGGATTCAATCATGTGATGAACACAATCCTACTCAGTTGTTGCTTAGTAACTAATGTTATGTAATCAACCTAAATTCTACTGTACATCTCAAGTAACCTATACTGTAAATAAGATTTGTCTATCGTCAGTTGGGGGTGAGTGTTGCTCATTGATTGTAATGATTATGCAATTCCCAGTAAACTGCTTGTTTTTTCAGTTAATACCTTTCATCAATCTCTTGGATGTTTATGTTAATCATCTGTGTCTGCTGTTCCTGTTAAAGCGCTCGCTATGTTCAAGTACATCAGATCCTTAGTATATGCAAATTTCACTTTTGCTCCCTCTCTCCTGGGAGCAACAAGTTATAGCACATCAGGTTTATAGGCAGCTGACTTAACCGACCCTGAAATTTAACAGTAGAGCCCATGTGCATGATTCATTTGCCGCCTCGCTCCATTCTTCAGTCGAATCATTTCTCTCAAAGGCAGTCAGGGTGAGGTTAGGATAGCAGAGGACTCGTGATGAAGAGTAAATGCCCTCCGTGTCCAATTGTGGATTTATTTTCTCAGGTCGATGGAGCAACGGCGAGAGTGGTTTAATGTAGCTGGAGTGGATATATTGACTGATTTATTGATCCTAGACAGGCTGTCAGGATGAGCTCATAATAAAGTGGAAGTGCTCATGTTTTGCCACTAGATGGTGCTAATATATTGGACAGAAGAATTTCCAGTTCCTGTCCTTAAAAACTCACACACATCACATTTAAAGGTCATCCTGTGATGGTCACAGTCAAAAACCAAAACTTCCTTTTCATAGAAGATTATTGTACAACTAGGAGCAGCTATGGTTGACGTTCATGTATCATTTCATCTGTTTATTTACATATAATGGGATGTACTGATCTGGGTAGTTGTCAGAGACAGTAATACATACAAACACACATCTTCCATCAACAAACTCACACAGGTGGACAATAAGGGAAGCCGTACATATTTCACTATTGCCTAATCATTAAAAAAAATACAAAAGCTCAACAACAGTAACATTTGAACCACCTTTGTGACTGGATATGGTTAAAATTATGTTATAACAAGTAATCGCATCAACATTTAAGTCCAGCAAGGGGAAATGAACAAAAGTGGATTCTTTTTTTCTTTTCGCCAAAGTTCATGAGGTCGGCAGGAGGAACTTAGAAGCCAATTTATGTTGCGCAATGCCAAAGGAATTTATGGATCTTTCACAATACTGCTCATACCATATAGTGAGCAGGAACCACTCTTTCTGGAATGACAGTTAATTTCACAATATTTAACATATGCAAGATACACTGTATGTACACACCATACGAAGCAAACTTCACAGCACTGCTTTATGTAAAATATACTTTCTACATCCACGTCTTAATCCGTCTGAGTGTGTTCATGTTTTTTAAGTGTTTTGAGTGTGACCAACAAGCACCATTTAACTTAACAAATTGGATCAAATGACTTAGATGATCTGAAATGCTTTGAAAACGATTACAGCACCCAGAGAGTCGCCACCTGAGCTAATGTAGCCTGCACTGTTTATCATCATCAGCTGTGAGGATGTCTGACACAGCACAGGTTGCCATAACACAACGTCAAAATGGCACTCATCCTGAGTACACTCCATTCAATTATGAACTTGCCGTGGTTGGGTCAATTGCTCTAAAGGGCTTTCTGGTTGTAGCCTGCTTGTACTGTGATGTGGATATAAAACGAGCAGAAGGCGTGACAAGCCTGCTGCCACATCACAGGGAAGGCCCTTCTTTACGTGGATTTATAGAGCTGGCTGTTGTAAGTGCTCAATGCACGTGGATCATTATGGGCGGCCTCTCTTTACACATGGTGCTTGTTAGTTACAGTAGTGCCATTAAATGAATGTTGAGGTTAATGAAGGGGGGAGGAGGAGGAGGAGGAGGAGATAGATCTACACCAGTGTTTCCACACTGCACAGAGATAAATGTAAAGACTAACTGGGTACTACATGAAATAACTCATTTCTGCAGCCTCTGGCTTCAGGGAAACAGAATGTAGTTGATTGTAACCTAGGCGGTAAATGAGATGTTAACATGTTGAAATGTACAGCCTTCATACTTGGTGACTTCATTAAAAGTACAACCGATATACTGCTATGACAAACAGGTTAACTGAAGTTCTGTATTATATATCCATATGTAAACAATATTGTGTTATTCTATTTCTAAAACACCCCCTCCTCAAGTTCTTTAAGTACTGAGGTCTGCTCTGTAGAGCAGGCAAATGACAGGGGGTCCTTTCCAGAATGACAGGTGGGTCGGTCTAGGTGCCAGGGCAGCAGATTAGTGGGTAGGTGGGAGGAATGGTCATCTGTTTACTATTCAAGTGACTGGAGCATGAGGAGCTGCTTGAGGACCTTGGTCTGACTGGTCTCCCTGATCTCTCCCGCCAGGAACATCTCATCCACCACCGTGTACACCTTGAAGTGTAGACACAGGAAGTGCATTAGTAGGCAGGAAAAGAGAAGATTAAGGCAAGCCAAGACTAAAATAGTGTACAAATACCACAAGCCACATTGTTGGAACTGAGACCAAAGTGACATTATCTTCCTTATTGCACATAAAAGGGTTTGGTTTCCTGGAAAATTGTCCTATACAGAGGCAAGTCATCATCCAGCCTGTGGTCATCATTATCCAAACTCACCTCTGTGTCATCAAAATGTGAAAATAACCACTGGATGACTACAATAAGACACTGGCAAACATAACCACACATGAATTAATGTGACATGTAAGATGGGATGAATCAGTCTTCCTTGCCACACACCTGAGAGAAGAGGGTGACTGAGCGTGTGACATAGTTTCTGCCTTAGGAGCAGCTGAGTATCACTGGACGTTCTAGAATGCTTGCAAACATTCTAGAACAGAATGTTCTGTTGCTTATCATTATCTATAAGGAATACACATATACCCCCCCCCCCCCCCCATTAACAATGATTTAGATGAATCTCACTGAATAACTGCTCAGGTTGTGAATGTGTTATCAGTTGCCATGGCATTGAAGTGAAAAAAAAAACAGAACAAAAAAAAACATTTCCTCATCCTCTCCTCATCTGCCTTTTGTACTCCTCAGCCCCTTTTGTCTAATCAAGGTAAAAGTATTTGAAAACCTCTAAAGGCAAAAATAATCTTGCGATGTCCTTACCTTGTAGAAGTTGAATACAAGGTCCAACTCACACACGTTGTGAAAATACTCATTCAGCACCTTAAGAGAAAGAGAGGAGCAGTAAAGAAAAATCAATTCAATCAGATAGCAGCCAGGAGAACCAAATAGGACCAAATACTCTATTATAATAAGACATACAGCAGATGTTTGGTAATTGTATGGCTTGATGTGATGCATTAGTTCAGAAATACACTGAGGCCATAGCAGCAGCAGCAGAATCCATTTAACAACCATGTAATAGCCTGATTTCCACTACAAGGACATCCATCTAAAATACGCCGAATCAAAATTTATGTGGCTCCCGTCTCATCTGGTTTTACAAGAGATCATTTTTAGGCAGTGATACGGTGTCATTTTCAGTGGCAGAATTACTGACCCCCTTGTTAAGAATTTGCTTAACTGAACCATGAAACGAGCACCATGAAGTCCTGCTGAGTGTCTGGGTGCGCTGACTTAATATAATAAAAAAAACATACACTGTATTGATTTTAATAGGTTGCTTTTCCACGCATTCCTTCATAATCAAACATTACATCAAATGACCTTCACTCCTGAGGGCTCTGGATTTAAAATGGTCTATTGTTTGTCTTAGCAGAAAACAAACAGTAGATTGTACCTTAAGCTCACAATGTCAGTTTGTACTATTTGATCTATAAAACTGAATGTGATTCGGAAAAGGAAAATGTTAAACAATTATGCAAGCCAGACAGAAGCTACATAATTACCAAGATTTAGTATAAACATAGCAAGTCATTCATTCAATCGAATAATACAATAACTTGCTTACCAAGGAGGTCCATTACAAAGGAGATAACCATCATTTTAAAAATGTCACCAACTACTCTGCACGGACTGCTAGCACAAGTTTTTGAAACAACATACACTGAATGTTCGACTACTGCCTGACTAAGACAACGATTCAGAAATACAGATTCTACCTTTCTGGAATGAAAAGTTTCAGAGATTTCTGTATTACCATAGTTATCTGGGTAGTGTACAAATTCTATGTAGCAAGGAGCTCTAAAAGAAGAGGTCATACAGAAGCTAGCACAGACATTATTAGGAAACAGCTAAGTTTTTATCTGACATGCTCACATATTGTAACAGCATGAGCCGCAAATCTGAAATTACTGTATAATTGATATTAGCAGCCTAAGTCTTTTTATGTTTATATATACTGGTCATTATTTCAGTGTTTGTGCAATCCCTGTGCAGTCAGTTGATGTCAGACTCAGATTGTAATTAGTGATCAATTTGTTATTTTATTGCTGAAGGCTTGTTTCCAGCATCATTTGACCTGGCATTATCTAACACAGATCCAAGTCAATACTGACACACCCTGAACACAACAATGTAACATGAATTTGGAAACTCATTTTAGTGTGTCTTGGAATTTGTACTGAAATAGATTATTAATGGACTGTTAGTTAACCTGTGACTCATCTGTTTCCCTTGCACCAATCTGATAATCCATATTCTGTTAAAGACAAAACTTTACATAATATATATCAACTATACATGTTATATATATACATGTCTGTTTTATATACATATAGAAAGTTAGTTTGATACCATTGCAAAATCTTATAGTTAGTGTGGGTAACACCTACTTGTCTTTTGTAAGGTGCATCACCCAGAAACTTGAATACTGAATAATAAACAATTTATTTCTGCCACTAAATGTCATTTTACTACAGTCCATACTTCCCACAAGTATGCAGGTTTGAGATTAACAAGCTGCAGGAAAGCAGAAGAGGGGAAATTTTAAAGGAAATCATTAACAGACATTCCTGAAAACAATCAGACCATGAGAAGTAAATCATCATAGTTCACGTACTAAGTCTCTATATCATGTGTTGTGTGTGCCACTTACCTCTACAAAGTTATGGATTCCCTCAAGGTATGCCAAGTTGTTATCAGTCACGTCCACACAAATACAAAAGTACAGACCAGCATAACGCCGGTAAATGATCTTGAAGTTCCTGAACTGTGAGAAAAACACAGATACAGCCTCTTAACAATTTTTTCTCTCATATTATGACAATAAACACAGCTTTGCTCGGGCTTAAGATTCCCAGCTTTAAGGTAAAACACATCCATTGTATTTCTAATAACTTTCCAACAAAATACATAATAAAACAAGCAGAAGAACAGAATTTATTTTCCTTTGACAGTGCATTTCTCTACAATGCCATCCAATTATTGTAATGCTTCTTTTTCAAATTGCTTTAGAAAATTGACTTATGATTTGTTTAAGTAGCTAGTGGAAAATGTTGGTAATGTGGGACACACATGAGTCACCCAATTATTTTACTGTAAAAAAAGCCACAACATAGATTTTTAAGGACAGTGTGGTTTCAGTCATTATGCTGTGGTCCTTGATAGGATTTAGAAAAAAAAAGTTCTGGTATAACCGAACAAAGTAACATTATGAGGCATTTCACAGAACCACCCAGGAAAACAGAGAACCATCCAACCAATGCATGCATACATACTATACTAACTAATCCCATACCTCCACAAAGTTGGTGTGCTTGGCGTCCCTGACAGTCACCACAGCATGCACTTCCTCAATCAACTTCTGTTTCTCATCGTCATCGAACTGCATGTACCATTTGGCCAGTCGTGTCTTCCCTGCTCGGTTCTGGATGAGGATGAAGCGGATCTATACGATGAAAATTCGAGAGAGAGAAAACATAGAATAGAGAAAAAAATGATTACAACAAATGCAAGTCTCCTGAAATACGTGTCTTTTCTGTTGTAGTGATATGATAGTTCCATCTATCTAATTTGTTATCTTAATTATTACCTCTCACTCGTTTATAATTTAACATTAGACGTTCTCAGAATGTAGCAATATTACTATCTTTACATCTACTTAGCAGTATAATCAACCGTTATTTAACTGTAACGTCTGCAAGATAAATACTGGTGGAGTTAGCTTTAGCTAACGTGTACGCTAGCGTAAACTGAACCACACCCATTAACTTTGACAACATGATTGTGCAAGACCTTTGGCAAAGTCAAAATCATTGCGTTTGATGTATCTGAGCTATTAGCGCCAGTTGGTGTCCGTGGGAAACACCGAGACTTCGTATCTGTGGCTCTTACGGTAAGTTAAGCTAACTGACTAGCTAACGTTTTCTACTGGCTGAATGGAGAGGTTATCCAGCGAACTCTCAGATATTAGCAAGCTAGCGGTAATACGCTGATACTATGAGAAGTAAGCAGAAAGGTGTTCATCTGTGACATATTTACCATTGTTGTCTCCTAAATATGGACCTTAGACTCTCCACAGTAGCACTTTCCTGAGTAGTTATGCTACGATTTTACATAGATACATCAGTAATTTCTTCGACCGCTCGTCCGCTATCTACCCCGAGCTAACAGGAAGTGCGAAAGTATGCCAGATTGTGATGCACGGTGGGGAATGTAGTTTTTGTCGCCACATTTAGAACCTGGGGAAGGTGATATGGCACTACAAGAACCAGCGTCCCTCCACGGTGTCGTTCTTTCAGTCGTAGTTTAGATCACATGAGGGCCGAAAGGGCCGTTATTGTTATTATCTGTGGTAGAAACATTTTGATGTGTAGTTACTAGTTTAAACAAACTGTGACGATAAGTAAGGATGACAAACATTTTAATACCACACTTACTGTCACTCAGTCAAGTGTTTTTATGAAGATTTAATTTCACTATTATCTCTTTTGCTATATGATTGCCCAGTTTCACTACCATTAAGATTATTTATTAAAAGCAAACCAGAGTATTTTAACTGTATCATGTGTAAATAAATAAAAATAAAAAGTAATTTGACATTTTAAGGGATTGTTTCTTAGCCACTTTTTCGTAATTGTGTTTGAGAGATAATATTTGTGTGTGTGTGTGTGTGTGTGTGTGTGTGTGTGTGTGGTGGGGGGGTGATGTACACACATATGATTGACCTCAGAATTACTTGCATGTACAATACAGAATTAAATGGTAGCAATATTATATATTTCCAACCTCTTGATGTTCCATCACTTGTGGTTGTTTTTTGCAGAGTCAGGCCTCAGAGTTTGTTTACTGGTCTTGTTGGGCAGCCAGTTCACCACAGAACATGGCCCAGACAGCTTGGACAGCTTGCCTCTCTGAGTGTTGGGGGCGTTTAGGGAGTCAGAGGGGGATGGGGAAACTGTGATTGTCAGGGATTGCACAACTGTGAGTGAAGGAATGTGCTTGCCCTTGGGACCCAGAAATATTTCAGCTGCACATACAGAGAGGGTTGAGGTGGACCAGGGAGAGGAAATAAAATGAAAGGAAAATCCAACCAGTGAGTCAACAATAAATGAGTTTTTCGTCAATATAATATTTGCAGCTGTGTTTTGATACTGGTGTTGTCCAGGGTAATAAAAGCACAACAGATGTGATAATCTTTAGATGCGAATTAAATAGCACAAAATAAATGTCTGAGTCATAACATAGTTGTTAAATGAACAAAAGTTTTATGATAGGGCCAGGCCTGTGTTGGAAAAACAGTGGTAGGAGGAAGGGATGTGCAACATAGGCAGATTATTTTACAGAAACTTTGACCCCTCCTAATCTTGCTCTGTGTGACTGGGGTCATGCAAATATTGCTGAGAACACAGTGACTAATGTGATAGGACAGAAGCTTGTGGACTTATTCAAACAGAGGGCAGTGCACCTTGAACCCAGCCTGGCTAATGGTGGCACATTTCAAACTGGCAGCGCAGACATAGTACAATTTATACACTCATTTTACAACTCACGTTAGAATGATAGAATTGCTACACGTACAGATGATTATATCTCACGTTTTGGTTTTGCGCATATTGCAACAGCTTTGACAGTAACCCAAAACACAAGCTTCTGACAAGTCTGTATTGTTCCAAGGGGCAGTGTTTCAGCCCTAAATATCTCCTAAAATGTCGAATTCAGTTTTAAAAATCAATAAACTGGGTTTTACAGGCCTATGAAGTGTTTGTTTTCACATTACACACAGTTTAGATTAGCAGACTGGAACTGCATGTTTGAGGAAGGACTAACAGGGAAAGAGAGGAGAATTCCAAGAGGAAGCCCCAGTGCAAGACACTAAACATCTGTTTGAACTGTTAGTACGGGCAGTCGTCTTGTACAACATTGCAGACATTTCTCCAAGTACATGGAAGTCATTGCATTGTCTTTCTGGTTAAAAAAAAAGCCTGAAATGCACTTTAATAGCCTAATAGCTTAAATGTTTTAGCATTTAATGGCTGAAGTCAACAAAGCAACCACACAGCAACCCTTTTGCCGAGTGGATGACTCAGGGCACAACATGTATAATTAGGACTAACCTTTGAGATAAGGTGCCGGTTAGGGCTTTAGGTAGCAGTTCTCAGGTGAATGTGGGACAAATCTATTACTCATTATGTAGCCACAGAACATTACTGTAAAATGATAAATGTTTGACTATGCACATGCACACAGGGATCAGCTGTGAGAGGAAGTGGTGTGTGAGGCATGGGGCCAAGACGGCAAATGGACCAAAATAAAGTCAATTAATTACAGTTATGATGACATGAACATATTCTTTGTTTTACAGATGTATTAGTGGCAAAATGCACTTAGATTAAGAGTGAAAGTACTCGTTGCAGAATCTGGCCCTTGTCAATTTGTTATTTAATTGCATTATTATTACTGTTGGAGCAGCATTTTACTGTTGTAGCTGGTTGAGGTGAAGCTGAACCTCATACATTTTAATATATAACTTCATATTCTGAGATCAATGAGATGAAGGGACTGAGAAATGATGGTGGACAAACCGGATAACATATATTTGCGGTGTGGCATCTGGTTCATCTCCTCCAATGTTTTTAGTGCTACATGAACTTTCTGTGATTGTGATGTGATGATGTTTCTTTTTATGTAACACAAATTTAAAACGATATGAATGTTATATTTTATAAGGTGGCCGTGTGCTTTGAATGCTGGTCAAAATAAGAAGTGGCTGCAGCTGTCAAAAGTACACAAAACAATAAACAAGGAGAAAACAACAATAAAAGATATGTCACGAAGTATAAAGCAACAGAATGGAAATAATCAAGTACAAGTACCTTAAAAGTGTGCAAATGTGGTAGCCTACTTTCATATTTTATATATTTATACATACCATTTATATATTTTTGTGTTTATATTTTATGGTTTCGGGATTATTGCACATATTTCTTTTATTTTTATCTCATTATTATTATTATTATTTTTACTCTACCAGTCAGAGTTTATATCTTGTCTAACAGTGATGAACGGCTGTACTGAGTAATACTACTCATGAACAGTGTGCGTGTGTGTTGTAATTGTGTCCATGAACCGCTGGGCGAGACTCTTGTCTCTGTGTGCGTGAGTGAGTGTGTGTGTGTGTGTGCTGTGAATAGGAGGGGAGATGCTGGATTCGGGAGAAGGTCCGCCATTATTGGGAAGCTGAAAAAAATAGACTTATACACACCGTCACACATCTCGCCTGTAAGGGGCTTAACATCAGAAAGGGAAAGTCAGCGGTTCCGGACGGGCCGTGGTTCACCAAAAGCGGCGCTTTGGCTCACGGAGACGCGGCTCGTGCTCGCCTTTCCTACGGACTCTTATTTTTGACACAACAAAGGAAATAATAATTGGTCAAAACAACGTGGTGGCTGAAGCGAGCAGGAAAAACACGCCGGAACAGCGCTTCATAACGCCTCCCCCTCGTCTCCTCGCAAGACGTTTCCAGCCGGGGTGGAAAGCCTGGAGTTTGAGCAGCATTTTTTTCTTTTTCCTCACGACAATTTGAGTTGTTTTTCCCCCCTTCTCTCTCCTCACAAGGGGGGGGAGAGAGAGAGAGAGAGAGATGCATCTCGTCTCTGAAAACTTCAGCCTAATGAAAACGAGCTCTTAACGTGTGAAGCCCTGGACAGAGAGTCTGTTTACTGAGAAAAAAGCGGAAAAAAATCGATGTGAGCGCTCGTAGGAAGTGTTTTTGTCTGCTTTTTGTTTTTTTTATAAGTCTTTCACCGGCTGCGAGTCGCAGAGAGAGAAAGAAAAGGAGTGGACGAGAGCTGGACAGAGGGAGGAATGCTATGGTATGTAGACTATACTACATAATCTTCTTTTACACCACATTATAGACGGGAGTGGACAATCTGCGGAGCTGAGCAATGTGAAAGAGATATTTGAAGGCGTTTACTCTCCCTGCGTTGCAGCTCGGGTTAATCTGAAGTGCTGCGAATAACAAGAAACTGGGAGTCAACCCCAGTCCCCCTGAGGACTGGTGTGATTTCAAGCCCTTTATAGTAATAATAATGATTATTCTAATGGCGATGCATGGGCGTGTGTAGAGAATAAAACCTGCTCTGATGGAGGTTACAGTTCCCCTGCGCGTGTTTAAATGGGAAGTTTACAGAGGAGAAAGAGGGGGGGGTCATAAAAATGGATCTTGTCCAAACATCAAAATTGTTTGTGCAACGACACCTGGAATGCATTGGTCTTGTCAGGCCTGGAGAACCCCCCCTCCTGGAGTGCCTTGAATATAAGGAGAAATAAGGACTTTCAAATGGTCGTGGGGGAAATAGGATGTTTGGGTCAAGCAATTGTTTGATGCCATGTCTGCTTATTTATTCATGTGCTGATCATCTGCTGGTTAACAGGAACAATTAGGTGAATCATAAATGGGGTTTGGTGAAGTTTGAAGTGGTCTAGTGTAGCCGACTTTTATTTGGCATGTTTGATCAGATTTAGGTCATGATAGAAGCTCTGAGACACAAGAAACTTTTGTCATCACGAGTAATTATTTCCTCTCCTATTAAACGCCCCACTAACTTTTGCAAACATCAAAGCTGCACGTACAGGACTCCTGGCTGACACACTTAGCTAATGTGCGTACACCCTGCTGAGAGGTTACTCTGTTCCCTGACAGTGAATGTCTGGCTATTTTTTCCACTAATTAAATACCTCAGGTGGGGATATTTAACTTGCCTGGCTGGATGCTGCATGTCTGCCCCTCCGTGTTGTTAGATAAGGTGCAGATGGCCCCAATAGGCTGACCTAATGATAACAAAACCATGCATCTATTTTTGTGCCAGAACGGTTGTCACGGCTTAATCTCACTGCCACTGCAAAGTGGTCATTGGCCTGCCAGCCACTCCCTTTTTGTCACGGACCTTCCACTGTACTTCAGTACTTTCATTTTGAGTGCGATCGCTCTACCTGTCTCTGTCACACTGATTCAAGATTGACTGTAAAAGACCTCAGAGGGTGCGAGAGGTGGATGCTCGTCAGTGGAGGGTTGTGATATGGCCTTAACGCAGAGGTGCGTAGCGGGGGCTGTGGCCTGTACTGCTGTGTCACAGCCCTTTTCAAAACAGGAACTTTGTCATTTGCTCATGGATGCGTGGTGTTATGTTGTGGATTTTCCGTCATTTTCGAGCAAGTAAGTTGAGTCAAAACCCCGCTTTTGCCGGCAGTGCTTCGACTGAGTTTCTCTGTCTTTGATCTCAATCAATCTTACTGGGAAGACCATGTCTATGGAGGAAGTAAACACACACACTTTCCGTGGTAAGGCAGCCTCTGTGCTCTCAGGTAAATGCATTAGCAGCTGTCAGCACTTCTGTTCTCTGCTTGATTGGGCCCTTTGCAGTGCAGTCACACCTCTCCAGGAAGCCTCTTCTCCCCCTAATAGCCGTGCCATTTGCCCAGGCAGCAGGCTAGCTACCAGCATACCCGCTCACCCCTGTCTGTCTGCCTCTGGGCTGCGGATCGTGTTGTGAGTCCCTGGGCTAGAACATGTTCCTGGGATTAGAGGAGGGTAGGCTTTGTTCGTCAGGATGTAGGCCAGAGATGTGGATGCGTCCTTTGATGCGGCCACTGGAAGAGAGATTCAGGGTAAACACAGGGTTAGCATGCTCTGCAACAGAAACTGTGGAGGGGATCTACTCCTCATATCAAGTCTAATTCTGATAGTCCTCACTTGACTTTTCAGCACTGGACCAGCAATCAAATGAGAAAGGTAATTGGAAAGTACTTGAGCCCTTTAGTGTGAAACATGCCCTAAATTAGTAAGCCCTGCCGTGAGCAGGTTATTTAAATAAGGGCCGATGTGTTTCTGGCTTGTAACACCACTCTATTTGAAAACTTTCCCGATACCATATTATCTCCATATCAACCCAGGCTTTTATTTCTACAAACCACTGTGCCGCTGAATGAATCGGCGGCCTCTCACCTGCTCATTTGCAGATCTCACAGCTAGCCTACCTGTCAATGTGCCGCCATATGCCGAGGATGGAAAAAAAAATTTCCCTCCTCGTCTGAAAATGTGTCGCTCGCTGAATCTCTTCCTCTCTCTTGTATTACAGGAGAGGTTTGCTTGTGAGTCAGTGTAAGCCTGTGTTTGATGGAGAAAGGAGCTAATTATAGCGGGCAGCTTTGGAGTTTGGTGGACCAGATTACAGTCACTCTCCTCTCAATGGCTGCCTTGTTCTAGTGGCCGATTATTAGGCAGAGAGAAGTGCATTCTGGGATGATTGTATCTGAATTTCCATTAGAAAGTGTGCCTGCCTCAGTTGAACTGAGGTTCTCTTCTCTCTCCCACTGTTTCAGCTCCCTTGCTCATTACAGATTTTGCAGATGGGGACAGCTTGATATAAAGGCCTCTGTAGTGTGGCCCTATTCTGTTTTAGAGCCAGTTTTTCTCAGTGTGAATGGACGAATTATGTGTGAACGAACTGACCCCAAATCAGCAAATGTGGTCCTGCCTGGGAACAAAATGATTGAAAATATCACAAATGGTTCACCCAAGAACTTTGAAAATAACATTTAATAAAATCAATCAGTAATAAAGATTGCATTTGCTCTATTTCCTAAGCCCAAGTTATTACGGTATTACTTTTCCAATACAAATGCATTATTAATGGATGATGCTAGTGGAAAGTAAGGGCTTTAGGTATGATTAATGGCTTGAATGGTGGCTCTGTATGGCCCTGTCGGGATAGTTTTAACTAGCCTTCATATTTCTTTGCAAAAAGAAAAGAAAAGAAAAAAAGACGGTGACACTGTTTGGAAGCACGGTGGCCATGGAGATGAAGGACCAGGATGTAAGCCACAGAGGAATGGTGACCTCTGGACGTGAGCTGCCCTGCTTTGCTAGTCCAGATACAATTACACAACAGAGGGACAAGGGTAATGGGGCTATGGTAATTTGAAAGAGCTGTAGAGAGGGAACATGAGGGGAGAAGTGGCAGAAACAGCGAGAGAGTGACACAACAAAGTTGGTAGTCAGTTGGAGGAGAAAAAAAACTGCTACAAGAATGAGCGAGAGAGTAAAGTAGAACGCAAGCAAACTGCTGCCAGTTTCTGCTTCAGGCTGTGTTCCTGGTATGTGCCCTTTCAGCTTTGTGCTCAGGGATCAACCAATCAATGACAGCCATAAGTAACCCTGCTGCTTGGCTATTGGCCACAGCTGAATTCCATGACTCAGCATGTCCGCAGATAAGATGTTATGATTGAGTCACTGCCAATGAAATGAGGCCACTGCCCGGAGTTCAATAGGTTGGACTTCTGCTGCTGCTATCGCACATACAAAGTTTGCACCACCTACACACAATGCCAACATGGATTTTAATGCCAAAGTTCTACCAAGTTTTGTGGACTGCGTCTCTGAAAAAGAGAAGGTTGTCATGCAGGAGCACATACTCTGTTACATTATCATGTTAAGCGCATAATAGCCCCTGATTGTTTTGGGTGAGTCAGTGTGTACGCTGACGGTTCTTGGGATTACGAAGGCTGTAGACGCTGGAAACCTCTCACCCGCCGAAACAAAGAGAAACTGCCCTGAAATCCACCTACACACCTATTAAAGGATAACTTCGAGCATGTTTGTAGTCTGTGGACGCATACACACACTCACACATTTCCCACACTAACCCAACACTTCATTTTTGTCTTAACCTGTCGTGCTGACCTACTCTCATCCCGTTCCCAATCCTCCAGGCTTCATTGCCTAAATTGGGCTGGAGTCGAGAGGAGAGGTCCCCTTGTGTCATTGTTTGACTTTCTCTCTGGAGATTCTCCCTCGTGGCGCCCCTGGGTTTCCTGTAGGAAGTCCACCTACGATTCCTGTGTGTGTGTGTGTGTGTGTGTGTGTGTGTGTGTGTGTGTGTGTGTGTGTGTGTGTGTGTGTGTGTGTGTGTGTGTGTGTGTGTGTGTGTTGTGAAGGGGGGAGTCCAGGAGAGGTGGATCGGGTGGAGGAGTAGAGGAGAGGCGAGGGTCAAAGGTGAGGGGAAGAGTCAGAGTAGGGCAACAATTGAGCCTTTTTTTATTCTGCTAGTAATCAGAATAATAGCCAGAAAACCACCTTGGTAAGAATAAACTAGCTGATGCCATTGAAAACATTTATTTTCCCAAATGATAGTTTGACATATTAACCCATAATCACATGTGATTCTGCAGATGCTGAATTTGATCCTACAGCCATTAGTGAAATGGGAAAAAGAAGTTCATACAAACAGCTGATAATGTCCTAATCAGATTTTTTAAACTCCCAAATATTGATACCAGCATCATCTGCAACAATTCAGGATCTCCCAGGCTATTTTTTCCCCTTTTTAAACACAGCAAAGCAGAACATATGTGCGTATTTCTGCAGCTGACAGTTTGTCGGGTAAATGCTGTCTCCGGTTACTGCCTGTGTTCAGAATGTCTCTATTTTGTGCACGTGCTTCCCGTTCTGAATGATGGCAGTTACTGAGGTTGGCACACCTCCCTCCATTTAATAGCTGTTGGAGCGGATCCTGTATATTCTGATACAACTTGTTGGTTCAGTGGGAGGCTGAGCAGTTTAGCAACAGCGGTCTGTCCCTTCCCACCTTTTCTAAAGGAGAGAGAGGTGGAGCGCTGAATTTAGGATGTTTCTCTCTGATTAGCTTCTGTGGAACTTGTTTAATGTACTTCCTTTGGCACCATCAGTCGGATTAATTTTATTCGGTAAAAGGGGAAAAAAAGGCTCCCTGCAACAGCAACTCGTGAATGACTGAGGCTCTGAGGTTTGGTGTTTATCTGTGTAGACAGGCTGTACACAAGCGCCTCCTGTCAGGTGTAGTATTACAACTTAAAAAAAAGGAGTAAAACTAGCAGTCTCACCTCAGCTCCTCTCCTCCACTCAAACTGCTCTGTTGTAATTGAAATTAATAGGGTGTGTGACTATCTGCAGCTGTTTTCATTTCACCGACACATTGACCATAATAAGATTTTGCGTCTCGTGAAGTATGGCCGTCACCATCTATTTGTCAAAAAATAACCACTTTAGGTATGTGCGTGTTAATGCTCCTGGTTAATGCGTATTGGCACTGCTGGAACATGATGTTTAGTTTGTGTGTGAACCCGCCGTCTTGTCCATCCATCATGATGCCTCTTACGTGCTGCTCCCGCCCAGTGTTCTGACAACTTTATTGGAAGTGTCTCGGTACACCTGCAGCACTCAGACAGGCCGAGGAGAGAGGGGTGGAGAGTGGGAGGCAGAGAGGTGTTCTGCTTCTAACGTATTCTAATTAAAGTTGGCAGGTTTAATCACAGACTGATAAGCATCAGAGAGGAAAGCGTGGGATGCAAGTAGAGAGGAGAGGGACGGGAAGAGGGCCTGCAGACCCAGACAACCAGAGGACTGTGAAAGTACCTCGCTTGACCCGAAGTTAGTCTTACTTTTCCCAAACTCCTCCTAAGCTCTATTGATCGCTCTTGTTCCCCCTCTGCCTCTTTTCTCTCCTCCTTGTCTCTTTCACATCGCCACTGAATATTTCTGTTTATTTCTGTTCCCATGGCTCCCACCATCCCTCAGTTTTTCTGCCCTTGGAGCACAGTGCAGTGTTATTGCAGTTAAGGACACAGGAAGGGCACCACCTTGTCACTAGACGTTTGTCTCAGATGCCACTTCAGGGGGATCTGGCCGCCACTGCGGTGGCCTTTGGCCTCTCCCCGGTGAACATGTGCCGACGCTGTCTCTCTCCCACACATACGTGGACACACAAAAGCCTTGTATTTTGACAGAGGACATTTTTTACAATGTTGTGATTAGGTATTCTTAACTTGGAGCCTGCCCCGGGCATTTTAACATTTGCAAATCATTACATGGCTGTTATTGTTTAGTATTCATGGTTGATGCAACTCCACTTTGAAAGTTTGGAAATTGGCATTGGGAAATGGTTAGCTGTTGTTTCCGGTCATAAGGTGTGAAAGTGTATGTAGACCATTCTCAACACACACACACACACACACACACACACACACAAACAGCACACAACAGCGGCTGACCCTTCCTCACCCTCATAACATAACTGTCAGAGCGGTTCTGGCCGTTAGGCAGCTGTGTGACAGTGGACATCATATCCTCTTTAAGGTGAGAAGATAAGGTGGCTCTTCATGGCCATTTGTTATCACAGGCAGCGAGCCCCCCCGACACCTCCGCATCCCTTATCTGGCGTGGTCCCAGCTTCTGGCCCAAGCTAGGGCTCATGCAAGCCCAGGGCTGATGAGTAAGCACTGCTCCGCCTGCAGATGGCTGGGCCTGCCGTTATCGATCGCAGCGCCACCGCCTGTCATCCAGCCACCACTTAGCTAATGATGTCCACGCTATTGTCTCACGGCTGGGAAAACGGCCATAAAACCGAGAGCGACGACTAACGGCGGCGTCGGAGGGAAAGATGGATCTTACCGATAGAGGAGGCACACCCAAAGCAGCCCCAGCCAACTGGTAGTGTGTTCTGCTATCTT
The DNA here is from genome assembly GCF_017976325.1 of Chelmon rostratus. Lineage (NCBI taxonomy): Eukaryota > Metazoa > Chordata > Actinopteri > Chaetodontiformes > Chaetodontidae > Chelmon > Chelmon rostratus. The sequence continues at coordinate 17,044,414 of NC_055664.1, read as the reverse complement.
AGGATGGTAACACTGTCATTCCTCTTATTACTGCTTGCACTCTCTCTGTCTCTACCTCCCTCCCCTTTCGTTCTGTTGTTGGCTGTCATTGTTGTGCTGCCTGATCGTCCATCTGCATGAAACAACGACAGACCACGATTTCCAACAGCCTGCCAGTCTCTGTGTTGGCCTGGTTTTGACCTTGTTACTCTGATTGTTGCTGTTGTTGGGCAAACAGCAGTTTGTGGATGCTAAATAAATACTCTTAGTGATGAATCACCTGAAATGCTTGGATCTAGAGACAATTAGAAAAGGCTGCTATGAATGCTGTAAACATATATACCCACTTGTGCCATTTCACAGGATTGTAAATGGATTTATCTCCGAGTTGGGTTTTCATGGGAGTGACATGGGTCATTTCTCTTCTCAGTGCCGTAATTTCCCAGGATGCAGTAGGGGCCCCAAGGTCCATAGCTCTTATGTCAGAGTTCATTTCCTGTTGCAGTGCTCCAGCAGCTCCTGAGGATCCACCATTTTGTAACATTCCTGATGAGGCCTGGTGAAATGTGTCTCAATTCACCACCCATGTGTGACTTTTTGACTCTAAAAATGTGTTTTCATAGTTTGCAATTCTTCAGGATCAGCTGATTTCACCAGTTTTGCACAGGGTGGTGAAAGTCAGATAATTTAGCTTTGAAAACTCATTATGTTGCACTCTGCTTTACAGTGAATGAACTATAAGCGTAGCTGAGGTCACACTAGGCCTAATATAGTGCAAGTGTGAAATTGTGAAATGAAGCCTCAATAGTTTTTGCTGATGTTTCTGTTTCTAATAATACTTCTAAAACATCATCGTTGGTTGTAAATCGCCTCAAACCGCAAAACCTGAGCCCTGCCTCTGCCATTGTTGCCATGCTGACTCTCATGTATGTCCTAAGTTGTGAGGATAAAAGTAAGGGAAACATGGGCAAAGAATGTAAACATTTCTCGGAGTTGTTTTTGGTTTGAGGGTTGTTCAGAGAGAGGACAGACTCACCACACCACAGCGCGCATTAGTCACAGTCGTCGGAGAGAAGAGAATGCAGACCTTTTTGCCCAATGAGGGAAAAGGTCGTTGGGAATGCAGTTTGTCAGGTCAGGACGAGCCGGGCCTGTCGTAGCTTAAATCCATGTGACAGCCTCTAAAAAAAAGGGGTGGAGAGAGGTAAATCTCAGCTGGATCTGAATATGAAGACTGTCGGACCATTAGTGTGTGCTGGTATTTACTTATTGTCATCATTATGGATGACTTACTGGATGTTCAGAGACCTCACCTGCACTGTAGTGCAGGAGCTGGGATCAGTTTGGTGGACCTAGTGAGGAGCACAGGGTCTATGTTGCAAAGAGGGGTGGCAGCGTGTCCCTCCTTTGCCATTTGTTTAGGTGGACGTGATCTTTTCAAATTAAATGTCAAATGTCTAATTTACCTTTTCAAGTAGTGAGAAAATGACTTACATCCATTTAAAGGTGGGGGGAATCATTTGGGAAAAAGACTGTTTGATATTCGCTGAGTTTGAAATTAAGCGAAGCATCATACACCACAAAACACTGTTCCAGCCAATCAGCAACAGGTGGGGTTCGGGCTTGTGCACAGGACAAGAGGGAGGGGAGGGGAGATGGGAGGGATGGGATCTTTAAGGGGTACTCAGGCTCTTTAGTAATTCATTTCCATGACGTTTAGGGACTTGCAAGGGAGTTCACCTGCCATTTCCCCCCCAGTATGGGTCAAGCTCCAAAAACATCATACATTTCCCACAGTGCACCTCAATATTGTCCAGGCTCACTTGGATAATTTTCTCAGACTTTCTCAGACTCCAGCAGAGCCACAGAAGATGTTATACGACTGTTTTAATTGGCTGTGTTAATCGACTTTTACATGTAAATATGATGGACTTCCCCTTTAAAAGTGAATTATTATCACACTTATTGGATTTACTAATTATGGCATGCTAAAAGAGATTATTAGTATACTAGTATATAAGTATAGTATTAATATACTATATAGTGTTACTGTATTCTTCAGTGACTATTTGAATTCTAGGTTGATCCGAAACAAGAAGAAAACTGTCCCTCATACTAGTCTGGATCTACTGGCGCTCTGTCACTGTTCATGCAGCCTGTTGTGTTTTCAGCCATGCAGTTTCTCCGAAAAGGCAAAGTAGTTAATCACTAATGACTCTGAATGACTAACGGCGTAGTCGTCCCGCAGTGATGGCGGTAAACGCTGATTAACAATGTCTTTTGTTCTCAGCTGTTGATCACATCTCGTCAATGAGAAGACATCAAGCGGCAGATATCTTTGAACAATCAAGAGACATCGTGGTATTGTGATGGGATTTGTCCTTTCCTGCATCACATGCATCATACATTATGAAGCGTTTGGCTCCAGTCCTGACATCAGAATTAAGATGCATTATGCAAAAAGAAAGAGAAATTATCAGAGAATGGATGTGCTCTTATATGAGGAATACTTGAAACCCCAGCCTGGATTAGTTCTCACTAACCACAGAGTAAACAAAAAGAGGGTCTACAGTCAAGCCAAAAAAGTTGCTTGAGAAGAATAAGTTGCTTGAGTTGATGAGTGGAAATCAATTCTACTTCTCCATTGAAATGTTTGACAGCATTGATGGTAATTCTTTGTTTCAAGCATGTAGGTATTGAGTACATCAACTCTGAGACATTACTACAGTTATCTTTAACAAATAAGAGCAGCAGCATCTAACAGCTACTATATAGCATTTTACGTTGCTTGCCATGTCGATCATGTGCAGGATTTATAGACATGAAGACACGTTGTTTGTGCCTCCTAGAAGTCCAGAACTGCATTTTCAGAATGCTAATTCATTGTTACGAACTCTCATTCTTTACATCGTCTGACGGTAATGATTGGGTGGTGATGGAATGGCTAAAACATGCATTTTATCATTATTGGGATGTCGATGCGTCCACTATTTCGACCACCTGCTGTGCTTATATTGTGAGAATGTTTATGCGCGTGAGAGACCAAGAGACCAGAAAGAAGTGATTATGAATAGCAAGACTTCTTAAAAAGGTGGGAAGAGAAGAGCTGTACGAGAAGAGGAGTATCAGAGCCATCAGCTTAGGTGTTGCCGTAAACATGTCAGATCATTTGAGTCATGCTGGCTTGATTGCAGGGCAGGCTGCTTGTTTGTGTGCTATTCGGCAGAAGGAACCAAACAAGTCCCTGAGACTAGTTTAACCTGCCCTTGAACCACAGCTCAAGGTATTACACATGAGCACGCTGTCAAAACCTTAAGCAAACTCTCTTTCATAATACTTATATATCACAGCGACTCCCATTCACAATATTTCAGATTTTGCTTCACTTCACTTCATTAACTATGTAAATATGTTCTCTTTCTGACCCTCGTCTCTCAGTGTTTGGCCATAGTGGATCAGATTCTAGGAAATTGTGCAACTCTGAGAGTTTCCACGTGCAGCTTTTAGACCACAGAGCGGAGCTCACAACGAGGGCCTTGCCTTTTCCTCTCTTCCTTTCCCTGCTCCCTCCAGAGGTCAGAGTTCACAGGAGACATGGGTGGGTGGTGTCGGCCCTCTCCTTAGGGGATCCGGGGGTCCTCAGGGGTCTCGTGAGGTTGGGCAGCAGCTCCAAAGGGGAAGACGGGAAGCGGCGATGGCAGAGAGAGGGAAGGAACAGCTCGCTGTTGTTCTGCTTTGTTTATTTTTTCACATGTCAGTGCTAAAGAGGGAGACGCAGGATGTGGATGGTTAGTGCTCTTTCGTCAAGAAGTGTGCGCCTGTATATCCATAAGCTAGTGTCTCCATTTGGCACAACACATGGTTGACAAACTTGCATTTATTTTGCGATCTGGCAGTATTTTGTATTTTTCTTCTCCGGAGATTTCTTGTTTCTGCCACACCGTAGTCAAGAAGAAGATAAGTTGCGATGTGGCTTTCACTGTGCCGCTTTTCGAGCGAGAGGTTGTTTTAGTGCAGGCTGGCTCGTTGACTTGTTCTGAGGGTCTATAATGTTCAACATCAAGTGTAAAACACTTGTGCAAAGGTTGTGAGAGCTGTGCGAGCGTGTTGGGCGGTGCTCCCGGGGCTCCCTGATGATGTACCATGGTAAACAGCCCCCACTGCTTGCACAGCTGGGGCACACTCTGCAGTGCATGTAGAGAGGGATGGGGAGGAGGCTGACGCAGACAGGGGCAGAAGAAGGGGAGAGAGACCGGACTGATAGAACAGAGGAATGCTGCGAGGGCCTTCAGGGCAGGATGCAAACTGCAAAAAAGGACAAGCGAGTGCAGAGGAAACAAGAGCAGAAAACTGATTAGAAATGACAAATCCCCAGCTCTTGCAACCAAACAGTGCTAGCTGCCGTATCCTGAGGCTGGGAAAATGCAACAGTAACAGCTCCAATCCAGTCTCCTGTATGTGTTCTGCGCACATGTGTGTGACTGTGTTTGTGTATGTGGCCTCCCTAAATTCAGCAGACAGAGACAGGAAATTTTGCCCCTCCCCTCCTGCGTCCTCTCTTCATCCTTTGCCCTGTGCTCGCTGCCGGGCGCTGATTGGCTGGGGGGAAAGCAAGGGATGAGGTTTTGTCTTCTAATCTGCCAGCAGATCGCCACTGATGGGCCTCTGTAGAATGGCTTTAGTAAATTACTGTTCCAGGGAAGGGCAAATCCCTTCGATCAGATAGCAGCTCTCTCTTCATCTCTCCCTCCATTCCAAGTCCTGCACTCTCTTTCTCTGCACTGTATCAGTCAGGCTTTGACTGTATCTCTTTATCACTACCTTGCGCTCTTCTCCTCCTCTCTGTAGCTGTTGGTCTCTTCTCCTCTGTCTCTTTCTTTTCCTTCTTTCTTTGTCATTTACATACCACACGTTGTGCACCTACCTGCATGTCTGCCGTAGACCAGTTTCTCTCTGCCCAGAGGCCTTGCACCTGGAGTGAATGAGATGAGTTGGTGTCAGACAGAGACGCTCTGTGGATTTTGCTGTGAGGCTACTCATCGACATATGCACATGACAGTCTGTGTGCAAACAGTCTCCTCTATCCCCTGGTGTGTTTGTGCATGTTAACAAGATGGAACAGTTTTTGGGGCGGCCATCTTGCCTTGCCCGGTCTGAAACCACACAGGAGATAATGATGCACATCCTGCCGTGGCACCTGGAACATAGTGTTTGTGGATTAGGGGGTTGTTTCTTTTTCGTTTTAGTTTTAGTTTTGCATACCTGTATAACAAAAGATGGAACTCAACCAAGGCAGGAATAGAAAAGATTAGGGACCGAGATACCTTACTGAAAAACAAGGGAGTCTATTTATCAACCTGTAACTGGCTGCGTTTCCATCGAATTGTCGAGCGAGTTCTTCCTCTGTCAGAGCGGAAGCAGCTGATCAATCATGTGAGTTAAAGGTTCGTTAAGTCAGAACTTATTTGGAAGAGTTGTTTCCATCTCCCGTTTACGTACATTAAATGTCCGGTGTGAAAAGATTTCATGGCGCTCTGTGAAGCCGGTGTTTGGTTTGTCTGTTCTGGGCTACTGTAGAAACATGGCTGTGCAACATGGCAGACTCTCTGGAGCTCTTTGTATCCTTCTGTAGATATAAAGAGCTCATTCTAAGGTATTAAAAATAGGATTCTTATTTTCAGCTGATTATACACCAATCCATTTGTGCCAATAGATGCCCCTGCACTGTGGACCTTTAACTAATTAAAAAAAACAACAATTGAGCATTACAGCTTTTTTTTGTGTGAAATAGAGTTTTTTTTTTCAAATTTTGAAGTTTCCATCAACCTTTTCTCTTGCGATGCTTCGAAATGTGCATAAAAATACATCGACCGCCGAACTTCCAGTGACCTCCTGTGTTTCTGTTGCAGCTTCCTCCAATGCCTCCACAGTCAGTCACGTTAAACCAAATTGTTGCTCTGAGCTGACATATGGCAGCCAGGCACGTCTAATGCCACACAAGGCTACTGTGATGATGCCCTAGGTCGGTAACTAACAGGTGGTGTATAGGAAGAGGTGGAGAGGCCACACACACACACATACACACACACACACATTTTATTGACAGTGTTTTATTGCTGTGCTGTTGTGATGAGTCGTCTCACCGAACAAGATTTACAATAACCCAACCCAGTGGAAGTATCTGTTGATTGAGGTTGTTGTTGTTGTTGTAACAGTTTTATAATCGGTCCGTTCACATGCTCAGTCATATCCCAGTTTTGAGTCACATGCTGGTTTTGATCATATCTGAGATAAGACATTTACGAGGAACATGATATACGTCATCTGAGGTGGTGCTGTTTGGCTCTTACTCTTTGATTTATTTATTTTCTTTTGTTTTTTCTACACCGACTGATTTCTCTTCAGCAGTTGAGGACAAACTTTGGTTTCTGGACGTCTGGATGCTGCTGCTGCATCACCAGTTAAATGGAAGATGAGAGTAACGATACAATCTGCCTTTCATATTACTTCATTTCAGTGCATAAACCATCATCACAACTAAAAACTAAGATTTTTTTTTTTGTTTTACTGAGTCACAGTCACTCTCAGAGTACTGCAGCTGGCATGTCCATGGATTTATCTAGGTTACACCAACCATGATATGATGTTTCATGCACCCAACACATAACCAGAATACTCCCAAAACCTGATCAGGTAGTGCAGTGCTAGTGTGCATGTTAACCCACTCAATACTCTTTAGGGAACATTGCTCCTCTTTGGATGAAACAGCTGTTCAACAAACCGCCTTTAATTCCCAGTTGTTACCTGGACCACACTGGTCTTGGTCCGTTTGGAAATGCCTGGTCGGTGATTTATTGTTGCACTCTCTGGTAGTGAGCAGGTTGTAGAGCCTAATTCTGGCTGGTGTACCAATACTGCTTCAGGTCCTGACGGGAGGACTTGTGTTTGGTGAGCCCCACCCTCCTTTATCGGCTCTCTCCCCCTGCAGTCTGAAAGGAAGCATCTGCCTGCTCCTCTGCCTCCCCGCTGCTCGCCACACATGCTCTCTCCCTCTCCCTCTCCCCAGCCCACGCTGCTATCGCCGCGGCTGCTAGCTATCCAGCCCGTGCCGATGTCAGAGCCTCTAATCTCTCTAGCATAAAGGCCATGCAAAGGGAATTTATGTTAGCCTGCCACAGGAAGAAAAGGAGAAGCGGGGAATCGTTTGAGCAGGTTGACAGATAAGGCTCTTGTGCTTTCTGTGTGGTGCTTTTTAAGCCATGTTAAGCTGCTTAATTAGACATAATCTACAGACCCCAGACTGAGGCGGAACTAATGAAGTTAAAAGACTCAAATCCCATCCTACCATCACACTCTCCTCTCCTCCACACCATCACTCGCGCCTCTCGGTTTCATCGCTACGCTCCCCTCTCTGCTGCCAACCATCACACTCTGCTCCTCGCAGAACACTCTGCCCTCTGTTGCTCCTTCTCATCCCGCTCTCTCCTTTTAACACCGTTAATGTCTTCCACCAACCCCAGATTTTATGTCCGAGCTACTTTACAGCCTTGAAACCAAACAGCCATAATCATATTATCATCTGCTAATAATTTCTACAACTCTGATAAGACTGCGATTGTTTCTTTAGAGCAGTGAAATGCTCCTGCTTAGCCCCAGCATATCCTCAGAACAAGTGAAAGTGTGTCATGCTGAACCCCAGAATGAGTAACTGTAAATGTAGTTTACTCCGTCTGGCTCTAATCTTTGTGCTGATGAGCATTTAGGGGCATATTGTCTGAGTCGAGGAAAGCCTTAACTGGGATAGATGAGAAGATTGATAGCACTCTTGCATCTGTCTGTTAAATATGAAGTTACAGCCTTTTAGCTTAGTATAGCACAAAGACTCTGGCTCTGTCTAAAATTAAGAAAAAATAGAAGTATACAGGTGGTCAAGCTGGGACTCTTGCTTGTCTGGAAGCAGTGACTTCCTGGAGTCTCCGCTGGTTGCCTGGCGACCTCAAAAATGACGGCTATAACAGGAAGATTACAGGAAGTCTCCGTACCGAGCTGGGGAGAATCCCGCACATAACTCCCTGTGAAAACCACCACAAGTCTTTTCAGAATGGGTATCTAACTCAAACACAAAATGTCAAACATATTTCTTCATTGCTTTATGCTCTGCACAAATAATGATGCATATGCATGAGTGTAGTAGTACAGTACTCACTCAGCAGCATGCAGTACATGCAAGACTAGTGTCAAATGCCACGTTAAAGGCCTCTTGCCTCGTCCATGTTTGGCATCCAGCTTGACAGAGGAGGAACCCTGCACGTCTGAGATTACAGTTTACAGAGCAAACCGCGTAAAACAAAAACAATATAATGGGGGGTTTTCTGAGGTGAGGCACTAATGGTGGTCGTAATTCAAAAGGCTGAAGCCAGACTGAGGACCTGGGGAAAAGTGTTGTATCAGCTAACTTGGCAGAGTCTCCTGTCTTTAAGCACATTTCCATTTTGCAGCAGTTCTGCATCCACACTCTTCCCTGCCCTTGTTCTTAAGCCTTCCCCTCTTCCTCATGGGTAAGAGGAGGATGTGTTTCTCTTCCCTAAGCCCACCATGGGACAAATCAGTGGCCATGGCCATGTGTATGAATATTTTATCTTAAGGTGGTGAGATTCACCCCTTTTTTTTGCCCACTCACAATACGCTTTGTTCATGCACCAGCCCTTCATGTGACCCCCCTGTTGTTGCTCTGCTGTGTTTACATACCTCTCCTATCTCTGCATCTTGCAGGACCAGCTTCTTTGTCATGTTTTAAGTTTTCCCTGAAGCCGAGCAGCTCTTCTCTTTCCTTCACAGAGGAGCGGCTGGCACGCTAGCTTGTAAACGCTCATCGTCTGTCCAGGAGGAGATTGCAGCTGACCATTGTTTGGTTTCATCATCGTCATGAATGCGTTGCCTCACTGGTGATGGCCTGTCAGAGAATTTTCTTCACCCCATTATCTCTGTGCCTCTCCTTCATGCCCTCCTTTAGCCCTCCTCCCTTGCCTTGCCTTTACCTGTAGTCGTTACGGTCTTTTGTACTGTCAGACTCATTCTCGTCACAATGTGCTTGCGCATATTTGCATTCATTAGAATGAGGCAAATGTAAACACCAACTGAACCTTTTCAATTATTACCTTTAGCGCTTATCAGCTGCACAAACTTAACAGGTAATATTCTCCTGCGCATATTTATTCTCCTCAGCCTTCTCAAGTTCTACATTTGCTTTCTCCCTGCTGCCTCTCCTCCTTATGTGAGAAACCTCTCCCCTCCAGTGCAGCCCGGTATCATGGTGGTGTCGAGTGGATGTGAGGGCTGCTGAATTCTGGTCTTGCTTGATTAGCCAGTGTGTGATGCTGTAGGCAGCTTTGTTTTGTTGCTGAATGGGCTGTTCCACTGAGAGCACAGGAGACGGCGAGGAGCAGATGAGGAAGGAGGGCATGGAGAGGAGAAGGGTGGAGTGGAAAAAGGAAAAGCAGGAGAATGCTGGGGAAAAAAAGATAAAAGCTGAGGTGGAAGTATATGAAAGAGACAGGAGCGGTGGGGAGTAGATAAATGAGACAGGAGAAGAGGCTGGAGCAGAAGGGGAAAGCAGAAATGAGGAGAGGAGAGAGGACGGTGATGCAGAGGAGAAAAGAAGAAAGGAGTGACCTCTCTTCCTGTGGAGAGGGAAGATAACTGTGAGTGTTTAGAAATGCTGAGGTGGACAAAAGCCATATCTTCCACCAACACAGCACCTGCTGGTCTGCCTGCCCCCTCCCATTCATTGACCGACTTTCTATTGTGGGTGTTTGCACGCTTATGTGTGTCTTTCCTGCCTGCGCGAGTGTGTTCGTGTATCTGTGCATACACATTATTATGCATACAGTTAGTATGCCATTTTTTGTCTCAGCCTTTAAGATAGCGGCCCGAGATTTTGTGCTCGAAACATGTTAATACTCACGACACGACAAATCCCCGAATCCCTGCACTGCACCACTTTAATACATGCATGCTTTAATAGCTTTTCTTGTAAAATGTGGAAGGAGGTCTGTGCAGTAGCTTCCACCTCAGTGTGTGCACATACACACACTATCAGAATTGTACACCAAATGTTCTGTAAACCTGTGGCACCGGGCGCACAAATCTTTTCGAAGTCAAACTGAATGACCTGACCGTCACACCTCACACAGGCTCACTTGGTGGGCGTGACTGCTGAAGAGGCAGAATAACAAACAGCGGCGGCCGAATTGTAAGGCTAAAAGATCTGAGAAAGATGTCTAATTGTAATATTTCAGACCAATGTTTTGATTTAAATTGCAGCCATTGCCTATGAATCAAACTTCAGGCCCCTCTGCAGTACGGTTAGCAGCTCTGCACCGTAGCTGCTTTAGCTAACGCTAGCGTCACGGACTGACAGGACAAGCTACTTCACAGCTTTAAACTGTGGACATTTTGGTAAGCACACAAAATCTTGATACTTTTTAGGTGAACAGCTTAAAAAGATGTGATGTTGCTTAAGGTTTTAAGCGGCAGGTTTTAACAACTCTCTTTACATGCTAGCAGGCAGCAAGCAGGTATCTTGGTAGCTACCTGCTAGCTAGCTGTCTAAAGTTGACATGAGGAATTTACTAATATCGAGCCATTCTTGGTCTTTTCTGAATGGCAAAAAAAGCCCAGTATACATTGATATTCTCCGACAACACAAAAAGTGTGAATGGCACCATACGTCTTGCTGTTTTGACACAGTTATCGATAATTAGCTACAGGTGAGGGAACTTGCTGATGCCAGTTGCCTTTATAGCAGGTGAAATAGCTGCCTTAAACTTTCACTTGCAACAGCTTTTTAAGTCAGTTAATCATGCAAAATTCAAATGAGCTCATCTCATGCTGCATGAATGGCATTCTTTAAATTTGTGATTTCAATATAAAATCATTCAACTCGACCATACTGTCCCTATAGGAGCCTGGATGAAAGGTGGCAGGCCTCAGGGCAGCTCCTCAGACACTCCTCAGCACCCTTGGTGTTGCCTTAAACAGAGACTTTGTGTCTATCTGGGCGTAGACAGATGGAGGATAATGAGAGAGAGCCCCGAAAATTTGGGGTTATTTTTTTCATTTTAGCATGAAAAAGAATGATTTTTGTGCTGTCCGGGCGTTTCCTCCAGAGATGTTTTAGTGTGTGAGTGTGTGTGTAGAGTGTGTGTGTAACTCTGCGCGCCCGTGCCATTGTGTATGTTGTTTTCTGATAGCAGACTGCGTTTTAGATGGAATAAAGCCCACTGTGAGTGTTGACAGTATTGGCTTGTTAGCACTGATGGGATGGATGAATGCTGAGTGCTGTGTGCTTGAATGGGAAGGCGGATCTGCGGTGTTTTCTTGTACCGCATGTGTCTGAATTCTGAAAATCTCTCTTGATAAATTCAAGGTTGTACACTGAAATGAAAATATGACAACTATAAACCCCCCTGAGCTCCTTCTTCACCATCTCTGAGCCCTACTTCCTCTTTCATTGCCTTTCTCTTTGCACTTTCTCTTATTCCTCTGTCCAATAACTGATTCCTCTTTTCCATCTCTTCTTATTTTCACTCTTCCGAGAAACCCTCTTGCTTCCTTTATTGGTATCTCTCTCTATATGTTTCCACTCCTCCCTTTTTAACAAATGGTCTGTTTGATAGACGATTGGAAGAACACACACTTGCACACATTCATTCACACACGAGCTGAAGACTGAAATAAAGAAGCCCCTTATCTCCCCTACCAGAGACACTTGGTTCATGTGCTTGCATGCAGATGAATAATATATGTGGATACAAGCGCGTACACACACACACAAGTAACGATTGGTGGTGATGCTGACATGGGCCGTTGTATGCTGTGTGTTTGTGCTCTCTGTAACACAATTGTGTGTGTGTGTGTGCGTGCGTGCGTGTGTGCACTCTGCTGACTGCTGTCACTGTGGAGGGATGTAGAGTCTCCAGGGGCATGGTGATAAATGGGAGTGTTGTCACTAGTCAGGTCCAGCTGCCTTTGTGCTGTCTTTATGCTGCATGTTCTCCTATTATACCACGAGCGCTGCGTGTTCGGTGCGTCTGCACAGAGAGCGAGCGAGCGTGGGTGGGTATTGTGTTAATGTGCCTTGAATGAAACGATTCTCATGTGAGAGGGTGTTCAGATGTTCACGCGCCACATGTGCGCGAACAAGGTGTTAACACGCGGGACATTTCAGGGATGTTTATAATCCGTGTGCACATGTGGGCATGCACACTTCCCGTGCATCAGAAAAAATAGCTGCGCTGTCTTCATTTGCATGTGTAATTATGTGTGTGTGTGTGTGTGTGTCTTTGGCTTCCAGCCGGTGAGAGAGGGTGTCTCTTGTGCCAGCGTGTAGATACGTCGATGTGTGAGCAGTGGGCTCTGAGAAAATGCTGTCAAAGCAGGAGCAGAATAATTTTCCTCTTGACACATTCATGATACGGTGACGTGTGTGCATAAATTTGCCTTCCAGTAGACTGGCTGTATGGTTTACAGATAGTGTGCGATATCAGAAAACCCATAGCTGAGCGTGGGGGTCTTTTTTTCCAACTGGTCTATACATGTATACTGGTCCCACTGGGATCTCTTTTAGAAGACAAGGGGAGTGTGTGCACTACATGCACACACCACATTAAGCACACTTGTGGAGAGCTGAGAATTGACGCCTCTGTGCTTTATGCAGATGAATGAGGTTGTGATTTGAAACAGGGGATGTAGAAGCAGGTTGTTATGGGATTGGAAGTTAATGTGGATTGCCATGTGGGACTCCACAACGCTGCACTTACGATGGCAAGTGTGACTGTTTGATAACTCTCAGAAAGAAACTGCCTATATGTGATGTCTGAACTTGCTTATGTTTTGTCCAAATGTGTTGGATTCCTAAAACTGAGAAGAAGGAAAAAGAAAAAGTTCTTCATCCAGTGTTTGTTTGTCAGCCTTTTTTTTGTTTTGGTGTGTGTGTGTGTGTGTGTGTGTGTGTGTCCAACTGTTCAAGCTCCAAAAGCCTGTTGGGTTGGGGTTGACTGATCACAGTTTTTGCCAGTCAGATCTGGGACAGCACCATCTTGGCTGGTTATGTTTTCTCTGTTGCAGCAGCAAGGTGAGACAGAGCTGTTGAATTCTGCATCTGAGGAAGTAAATACAGTTACAGAGCTGACAACATTGCCTATGGAAGCTCACAGCCTTATTGGAAACTGTGTTGCGGTAATGTGCTCTGGTTTGTAGGAGAGCCAATGAGAGTATAGCGTGATTGTGCATAAATGGTTGTGTTTATGGTCGGGGAGGCATCGCTTATTTGCAAGTAGGGATGATAAACTTTTGACAACAACAGTCTCACCACTTATACTGGGCATTTTGCAGGAAAATATATTCGTCAGTGACACTCAGTGTCTGCGGAGTGCTTCCTTTAACGGCGGCCGAGCTTTTGGGCACTGTTACAGAAAAATTAGCAAAATAGGTTTTATTTCTCTAACAAAAAAGCAAAGTTACGCAAGTAATGTAACTGCTCCGTGTCTGAAAATGTGTAATGGCAGTAACACCGACAGGCTTACAGGCGAGTCCAGTTCAATGAAACTCTCTGTCAGTGTGGAGTCCTGCAGAGGTAGGCTTACTAATGTTGTCAAGATACCAGAAATTTAAACTTCGATACAATACTAGCACAGGAAAATGACACGAGATACTTCCAAGACACCAGAATAGGATGTTGTTGTTTTTTAATTAGCAACCTGCACACAATGCTGGCACAGAAAAAGACAGTCAGAACACATACCAGCACAGTAAGCCACAGGTAGAGCACCAGTTGATTGGTTTCATCTGTGCAGCTTTGGGTTAAAAATCTGATTGTAGATTTGTTTTTTTGTTTTTTTTTTATAGCTTCTGTACTTTCAATACTATTGAATGCATAATTAATAGAGATTGCATCATTTTAAACATGTGGTATCAAAATGGTTTTGAAGTACTGATACTTTTAACAATCTTAAGCTTACTAAGCCTGGCAGCCTCTTTCTGTCTTGTTGTGACAGAGATGTAAGTGAGCAGTGTAAACTTTCAAAGTGCAGGACTTTTGTGAAACCAAGGATGGAAAGCCTCATAACTGTGGCAAACTGGAAACAACCACCTCTTTGATGTTGTGTGCTATGATGCAGACTTTTCTGCTCCTTGATCATGAGGCACATGAGGTATAGAAAGTCATGTCAGTCCAAACTATCTGTGGTAGTCCTTTGTTCTGTATGTCTATATCATATTGTTAACTGCAGCTATGCCTTGATGTTGCAATGCATCACTGCACTCCCACAGCACCAAATCCCAAGATTTTGCGTGCTAACCATGTTCCAGGTTCTTCAGCATCCAGCTATTGTCTTTTTATTTGAATATGCGGGTGTCGTTGCAGCAGGTGGAGGATAGCCTGACACACGTGGAACTGGTTAATTTGCATGTTGTACGCCGAGTTTGTCTTTGCTTTGAATGTAGCCTGTTTGAATGCTAAACACCTGCCTGACACATTAGAGTGCAGGATACTTGTCATTTTACTGCATTCACTCTGCGCCTTGTTAATTTTCAAGGATGATACTCTGGTGGAGGACAGAGGTTAGACTAAACTGACTCAAGGCACCTTTCATTTTGCAACGCATTTTTGCAACAAAGGTGATAATAACGAGCAGCGAGGCTTTATGTTATTGTTGGACACACAGTCACACAGACATGCTCTCACCTCCCTGTGCTTCTTCAGGGATCTAAATGGGAATCTGACTGGAGGTAAACATGTCATTGTGTAGAGCAGCACAGCAAACAGACAGCCTGACAGGCCAGTTAATGGGGAGATGAAGGGATAGGGTTTAATAGTCAGCGGAGAAAGAATAGTAGATTTATTTTAAGCAGGGCAATATTTACCAGCCCGGACAATGTCAGATTGTGTTTAAATTGGCCTTGCAGTTCGTGCCGTGTCATTTGTCTTTAAATTCGTCTTACTTAAGTCTGCTCATTCATTATCATATTCCCCTGATTGTGCCAAGAGTGTGATTTAACTCCTATCATAAGTTGTTTCTACTGAGGCAATAGCCTCACTTGAAAAGCTAAACATCAGAGTGGATTGTGGGCCGGGAGCCAGGCGCATCCTGCTGCTGCCACCATGCGCCACAGCCGCTGAAGGATCTTGAGGTTATTGGATGCGAGGAGCTAATATGTAGGTACATCATTTTAAATCAGTGCTGTTTGTGAAATGAAAAGTTGGAGAAGTGTCTCTGGCTGCTGTTGTAAATGAATCCTTTCTTTGTAATAAAGTTGGGAGTAGCTGTAGTAACAGGTTTCAGTGTGTCACTCAGCTTGCCACTTTCCCTTTCTTTCACCTCCAAGGGCCTTTTAAAGCGCTCTCTTCCTCTCTCCCCTTTCTACTGCCATGGCAGCAAGTCTCCAGAGTGCAGTAGGAACAAGGCTTTATCTGGCTTAATTTGTTTATTCCTTTCTTTCCGGCCTTTTTTCTCCTCCCCTCCCTAGTAGGTTTTATCAAGTTTGGATGTTTGGTCGCGCCAACCTAACCCCCTCCCCCTCCCCCAAATTGGCTTTATGAATGAGCCCCCCTCAAGGTCATTTAGTGACTGGGCACCAGCAGCACACACATACTTCCTTTATCTCATCATCAGAAAAACAAAGCAAAAACAAAACTGAAACTTGTTGACCGGCTTGCACCTCCCCCTCCTCACCCCCCCTCTCTCTCCACTCAAATCCCCATGGAGACAGCAGAGAAAGAAAACGAAGCAAAGTGAGCCAGAGAGATTGCAGGAGAAAGAGGGAGATAAAGACAAAGGAAGAACCTCAGGTCCCCTGATGTGTGTTGAGTGGACGCTGGCAAAATAATCCCTCTTTAGCTTCACACGACAATCACAGTAATGACCTTAGCCTGCGCTCGTCGATAGGCAGACTTGCGTCTTCGTCGGGGGGGGCAGGTGAGGTTTGTGACATGGTGTGTGTTTGTGAGAGTGGCCCCCTCCTTTGTCTGAGATCAAGGATTAAGAAGGCTTAAAGATGGTGCGTCTAGCCGGGTGTGTACGTTTGTGTGTCTCTGTGAGGATAGCGTTATCTAAGGTGACGTCAGCAGAGGTTGGTGCTGCATTTGAAAGTCTCTGAAGTACAGAGGCTGCAGTAGTATCGGCTCCGTGCTGTGAATGGGATGTTTGAGGAGCAGAAAGGTATTCTTTGGTTTCATTTCTGCAAGTCATGATCGTCTCGTGACATCATTTTTGTCCCACTTCGTTTTAACCCCCTATTTAGCATTTATGAGCAATATATAATACCTAATAAATTGTTTATAGCACACTATAATGTAGTTTCAGTGTTTCCCACAGAATTAGTTTCTATTAGTGGTAACTGACTGGGGGCGTGTGCATGCAGAAGGAGGCACACCCATGCTTTCTTAAATTAATCATTAAATCATTCCACAAATAAGGTGCTCCACTGTAAATATTTGAATTCATCATCCCTTACTGGTGTATAAACAGTTGGTGAATGATTGATAACACAGCACCACTCATCTGTCACCCTATGTCATGATTTAATAATGATTATGCTCGTGAACCAGTTTTTACAGTGTGGTAAAAATACCTTTTATTGTTTATGCACATATCAAATCATTCACAGGCACCTTGAGGATAGTAAACCCGCAAATCTGAAAAAGTTCAAATTAAATCAAACATGAGCGTGAAGAAGTATTCATAGACATGTACTTCATGAATAAATTTAATAATAATAAATACTCAATATAACACTTAAGTTTATCATGTAAATATAATAGATATGGTGATGACAAATGTTATATTACATTACAAAACAAAATTATTACAATTGTAGTATATCATGTTGTCCTTCAGCATCTGTTTGTGCATCACCTGCTTCACAGGAGGAATAGTTGACAAACACATCAGTAAACACTTTGAAATGGCCCTTCATCTGCTAACACCTACATTATAATAAGTCCTAAACCCTTTAATAATTGTATACATGTTTTTATATTACCAGAAAATTCATGTCTTAGCTTAATGCATCTATCTATGTCTTCATTTTGAAAAAAAAAAAGACAAGGGGTATCAGAGTAAGCAGCTGCATGAAGGACTGCATGCTTTTCCTCCTGAGGCAGGGCTCCCTGTTTTGTCTTCCTTGGGCCTGTGATGTCAGAGAGAATTTGGAGCCGTATCAGCTAACCCGATTGGCCGGTGGGCTCATACGAGAACCTGGGATGTGAGGTAGTGAGGAGCAACAGAGCCAATCGGAGGGGAAAGGAGGGATCGGTGGAGAGAGGAAGGGAATGGTGGAAAGGAGCCTTGGCATAATTGCTAAGCGAAGGAATTTAATAGTGTGTGAGTGTGTTCATGGGGTGGAGGTAGGGGGTTAACATTTGGATTAGAGCCAGGAGAACTGCTTTAAAATCCAACCTGGTTCGCTTCCTGTTTCAGCAGAGAGAATAGACTAATTCTCACCCCCTGCCTTTTCCTGAGACGTTTTCTTCCTCCGGGCTTGGAGAGGGAACAGGCCAGGCACGGCATGGAAACTAGTTTGAAGAAGAATAAATAATATAGTGCACTACATGTAACTTTTAGAAATGAGGAGGAGGAGGAGGTCAACAGAGGTCAAGATTGATTTTTTTTTTCTGTATGGCTGTGTCTGTGGTGTGCCATTATATTTATTTCATTTCAACAATTGTACAGTATTGCAGAGTGTAGCTTCGGACTTCTCCACTCTGCAGCCTCCCAGTCTCTAATCTGCTCCGCAGCCTGTCTGAACAGATCCGGAGTTCTACTCCGGATTACTGTTGTGACCGCTGGTGGCCTCCAGCTGCCACTCTCAACATGGGCTGAGTTTTATGGGAACAGACAGACCCTCTCTAGCCCAGGAAGAAATAACTGTTGACGTAAGGCAGGGCTGACTGACCGCAGAGTATGCACATGTGACTGTCAGCTAGTTATTCAGTCAATAGTTTGATATTTTGGGAAATACTCTCATTTGTTTTCTTGAGAGTTGGCGCCAATGTTAGCTGTTAGCTGAAATTAGCATAAAGCCTGGTGCAATGCAAAGTAGTAAAATATGGCACCATAGGTGAGCTGCTTCCCCCTGCTTCCAGTCTTTCAGGCTAAGCTAAGCTAACTGCCCGCATTGGCTCAAGATCCATAATTAGCATACAGGCGCGAGAGTAAAATATGTATATTATGAATGAGTTTCTGCATTGATAAGCAGTTAAGAGACCTAAATACTTAAAGAAAATGAGATTTTTTTTTTGACAGTAGAAAAAAGCATCTGTAACTGATGTCTTTTCTGCTTCCTCTCTTTCTTGTTTTCCTCAATATTAAATATCTTCCTCTTCAAGCTCAATCCCCCCTCTTGGCAATATCATGCACTAAAACCTATTGTGTTAACATAAACCCACTGGGTGTGTGATAACTGCTGTGTGTTATTGCAGTACGTCGTGATGTTTCTTCTCACTTCTATTTCCCAGACCACCAAAAGTAGAAGCGTGAGAAATATGAGAGCATTCACAGTACCCTAGTTACCACAGTATGACCATGCATGCACGGGAATATTAAATAAAACAGAGATTAAAGGAGCCATTTTGTGATTGTACATGCACAAGGACAACAATTACAAAACATCCTGCACCCAGCAAAGTGTTTATCTCACTGTGGTGAAAGCTGACTCTTACCCTGAAAGGCTGCATTCCTCTGACTGCGATGTAGACAGGACCAACCGGGCAGTGGACACCGCTAAGTGAGCCTCGGCAGACAGGGCTCGGCCTTGGGCTCTAATGCTGCTGTAGCTGCAGGCGGATCAGCGCAGAGCGGCAAAGTTTTGAGCTGTAATGGCGCTCCAGTAGCTGTCTGGAGACTGATTTAAAATGGATGACCAAGCATAACCCCTGTAACCTCTGGACAAGCTGCCCCAGAGCCTGTCAGCTTCCTCCACTCAGACTGCAGACGGAGCTCAGGGGTGACACTCCCACATACACTGCTTTAAGAGTGCTAAAAGGTGATGTGTTTACATACGCGCACTCTGCTCGAGCTTACAAGCTACATTAGACTGCTGGAGATATGTGGCATCGAAGCCTCGTCGCTACTTTTCCTATCTCGTCCATTCATCTGTGCACCTGAATCTGGTTCAGTCACAGCAGAGACAAAGCAGAGGCTATTTTAGTTAGCTTAGTTAGCTATTAAAGCATGACATGGTTTATTTGTTTGGCTCTCTATTGCCCATGCATGAATTGCACTGTGGCGGAGCTCACGGGAGGGCAGAAAGAGAGTGAAGCTCTTGGAAAAAATGAAAGCGATAGAGGAAGAGGGGAAGGGAGGGGAGGAACATTTAAGGGGGAAAAGGCCTCTGTAGCCATCTGCTTTTGTGCCAACAGTTGGTTACTGTGGCAACCAGTAAAAAGTCATTATCTTTAATTTACACTGTGGCAGGTTCAGGTGTTTTCAATTGTATCATTAGCTTTTTTCTCTCTGCAGTGACTCACCCATCTTTGGCAGTCGTCCTCGCTTCATTCTGGGGCTATTCATTCTTTTTTTCCCCCCTGTGTCATCCTTTCTTGCAGTGAGCTGTGTACCTTTCTTTTAGCTGCCTCACTGGGTGATTCAGGGTGTGTGTGTGTGTGTGTGTGTGTGTGTGTGTGGGTGTGGGTGTGTATCTCCAACACTTGTCCCCACTTTGCAAGGTTTTCCTGTTCCTAGGGCATGCAGCGCGGTGCCGCTGTGCTTTTAGATGGCGAGGAGCGGTATTGACGGATGGCACAATGACAGATGGAGCAAAAAGTGATGAGAGAACAATTCAAACGCGAAAATGACAGGAGCATAAAACTCGAATGGTTGCGGAGACAACTGCAGGGCAAAGAAGTGGAGAAAGTGGTTGTCTATCAGTCTTAACAGGGACTTACATCTTTCATGCTGAGGCTTGTGAGGGCGGCAGCAGCAAGAAGAACAGATGAGCGATCATAAAGTAGCCCTGTCTGTGTACCATTAGCCAACCGCAAGTGCTAAGCACTTACCAGAAGCTGCTTGTGTTAACCTCCTCCTCCTCTGCTCCCCCAGCGCTCACACTCTCTTTCTCCCTTTCCTACCTTGCTTTGCTGGAAACTCTTCTTGTTCTGTCTTAGTGTTATTCATTGCTTTCACATATGAGTTCAGACACCCTAACTCTAACCCTCCTCCTCCGAACACATCCAACAAACTTTAGTACGTTTCTTTGGCTCTTTTCATTATCATAAATTTCATTTATTGATTGAAAATAATTTCTTTTTCTTTGGGCCGCTCAAAATGAAAAACACAATTTTGCCCCACTGCCTACAAACAATACAAGCCTTTCAAAAACCACTTGTAGTTTTCAAATCCATTTTATTGTGACGAGCAGTTTCTCACAGCCATCGCTCACTCAGTCGATTAGTTTGGGAGTACAAAAACTGTCCAATTTGATGAAAAGGTCGTTACAGAAACAAAGCCAATAATGGGATGTTCTGTCTACAACTATTGTATGAGTCTGTGTTTTGCCTTGAGCCTGTCAAAACCAGTTGGCGGTGCAGTGTCCAGGCCGTTCTCTTTATTACTGCTGGCTGCTTTATTAGCCTTCGACAGAGCAGGGACGGATTGAGGGGATTGACTGGAGATGCGAGTGGAAGTGGCACCTATTGACTAGTTTGTCTAGTGCTACTGGCAGGGTGCGATGATGCTGTAAGGATACTGCTGCTCAGGCCAGCCCATTAGCACCTAGGCTCCACACATGAGAACATGGCAAGAACAGACTGCGTATGACGTGCCATTCACGGCTTCATGGTGATGTGCCGTAGCTGCCGGCGTATACTGACAATTTATTCTCAGTGTACACTTTCCAGCGTTTGGATTATATTTCCTTCCATTTCCCTCTTGGCTCATCCTTGGTCTTTCATGTCTGTCATTTTCAGATTTAATTGGTCTCACAATTCAGAACCACCTGAACAATTGCCTTGGCTGAGAAGAGGAAAAAAAAGCAGTTTCTAAAGAACACAGTTAATTTAAATGTTTGCTATTTAAGCAGGGAACAGGTGAGTTAGAGGGCATCTGTATAAGTGAGATGACAATGCGCAGTTTCTACATTGGAGCATATGGTGGAGGTGTTGGGTGGCTGTTTGCGTGCGTGTGATGACCATCTGTCACCTAGTAACAGTTTCGGGGCTCTCTGGATGATATAAGATCTCCCTGTAGAGATCTTAAGACCTGATTATATACAAAGCCTGCAGGTTTTGAGTCCATATGGGAAGACGTTTGCAACATTATCCTTGTATTTTGGGTGCTGATCAGAAGGTGAATCATTGTGGAATAAATAGTCAGATGTAGCTTAAATGCAGCAATGATTTGCTGATTCCTGTGTATTTAGAGTAATGTATGTGGGCTGATGAGTTTCAGCAGGTGCTGCAGTTTATTCATGGCACTGTATTTGATATTTGACAATGAATTGTGTGTATTTATGGAGTAAAGTGAGGGAGTGTAGGTTAAAAAGTCAAATAAAATGAAGTATTGCCGCATATATTTTGGTAACTGTCCTTTTAAGTCAGATCTCCCGCCCAGCAACCTTCCATCGTCTTAAACAGGAGGCAGTGGAACACGCAGGTGAGCACAGCCCATCTGCTGCACGATGGAAACTTTCTGTCATAAGGAAAAACAATGGAAGCTGTGTGGCTGCAATCAACTAATTGCTGCAATCAAGATTCGTGCCGCGAGTTTAGTCTGGCCGTCACAATCGTCGCAGCAGTAGATAAAGTGATAAAAATAAAACCCTGGTGGCAGCAGCATCGCTCTGCGAGTGTGCACAGCTTTCCCGTCTTGGTCACCATCTGGAAAACACACCCAGCACATCTATTAGGCACCCACTCTAGCTAAGGATGAGCGCTCCACTGAAAATGGGTTAATAATGACAATTAAATTGAAGGTAATGTCAGCAGTTGATCTGTCGCTCACAGATCATAGTATTTTATGTGGATGGCTTTTCTCTGCCCGGAAGTGGAATTATGTGTGCCACTGAGTCGAGTTATTGAAAATCTAAGATGTGCTGAGTTGTTTTATTATTTTATTATTTGTTTTATTAAGGTATTCTCTTAATGCCTCTCCACCCAGAGGTCATAGTCTAGGTTCATCTATAGTTATTTAGGAAATAAAGAGGAGTCCAGGTCCATTCATGAACTGCTCAGCTGTATAATCCCTTCAGCAGTATGAGAACGAAACTCCTTTTCTGGTTTATGGGCTCTTTTATTGAGGAAATCTATTATGCACAGTCTGATTTTATTTGTAAACAGAGAGGATGTGCTGGAAGCAATTTTCAGGTTACACTAATGCACCGAGACATGAACGTGTACGTCGACACAGACAAATGTAGAATTCTTGCTTTGTCTGAAAAAACTGACGTAGGTATGAAGGTATTCCTCAAACGGTAGAGAGGCCTCAGTATTAAAAAATCAAGGGCGTGCTCAGTTTAGAAATGAGACAAATACGCACACACACACACAGCAATGCTGTCAAACCAATTACACTAGCAGTTAGAATTGGAGGCTCATTCGGGTGGAAGATTAGCAGCTGGGTTTGAAGACCCACCACCCAGTCCCCCTCCTGCAACAAGAGAACAAAATGCTGTCATATTTAACCACAAAACTGGTATGTGTTTGTGTGTAAAATATGCAAGCGCTCCCCTGTCTCCTGTTGAATGCATTGGACGTATTTGCGTACGGTCTATATCTGTCTGTGTTGCAGCTGTTTGTTTGCGCTGCTGCATCGAGTTTGGCCGGGAGGACTGGACAGCCGTATTGGATGTCTGAATGTGTGTATACAGTCGTGCTGATGCTGACAAGCCTTCTAGCAGGGGAGCGGGGATCAGATGTATGCTAATATCACCAGCAGACAGTCTGCTAGTCTGACAGGGGCTGGGCTGCGAGGTTAGGTACTACTGCAGGAGGAGACGGAGCTGAGGGAGAGAGCTGGAGCACAGCGGAGACATGCTAAGACGGAGGAATATAGGAACAGGAAATATAGGGAGAATTAGACAAGGGCCAGGGGGTATTGAGAGAAACGAGGAGGAAGGCAGTTCATGCCTGGCAGAGGGAATTAAGTGGGAGGGAGAGCAGAGGCCCACAGATGAGCTTTTGTGCCAAACGAAAACGCAGGCTTGTCTGTCTTTCCAGCCGTGCGTGTAAAGCAACAGTTGTTGTTGTTGTTTAAGTTAAGTAATCCTGATGAACAGGGAATTTCTGGGGGCAAATGTTTCCATGTACCAAAGTGCACAGCTTTCGGTGTTTCGTCTCCCAAATTTCAAATCCTCACGCAGCATTTTGAAGCATCTTATTGTTATTGTCATTATTGAGTGTTCTGTGTGTTATTTAATTGCTAGGTTTGTAAGATGTAAAAAAAAAAAGAAAAAAAAGGACAAACAAACAGAAGTGAATAATCAAAAAAGTTCCGCCAGCCCACGAAGACTAGCAACAGTCCACAACCCAAAGATATTCAGCTTGCAATTCTGTGATACAGAGGAAGGCAAAGGCTCACGTTTGACAAGCAGAAACATTCAGCACTGTTTCTTGTCAAATTAATTAAATGATCGACCGCTTAATTTTCTCAATCGACTAAACAGTTCCATCGACTGGAATCTAGCTTTGTCAGCTTTGCTAGAAATCCATCATTATCTCAGGTGAGAGTGAACAAGTGGAATGAAGTTTAATGACTGCAATCAAAGATAGCGTCACAGCGAACGCGTGTGAAGGTCAGAGAACCTGGTGTTGCAGTTAGTTAAGTTGTGGCTGCAGAAACACTGCACATTCTCTCTTTCACTGTCAGCTCGGAGAGAAACGACCTTATCAGCGAAGAAGGCACCGCGCTGCGAGTGCTTGTGCACGTATGTGTGCGTGTTTGTAAGGGCGGATTTAATGTGGTGGTATTTCAAATTTATAGCTGTCATTGCCCATGTTTCCAGCGCATTATATTTAGCCGTGCTATCAGTGAGGCCTTCTGGCGCAGTTGAAGAGGTTAAACCACAGTGACACACTCCTTCTCTGCCCTCCTCGCTCTCTCCTTCCACTCTCTAAACAGGCTGTCCACTCTTTCAAGATCCTTTCTTTATCTGACTTAAACCTTGCTCTTTCCTCTGTCTCTTGTCCTTGAACTGTTCAGTTGTAGTCTTGAATTTCAGATTAGGCAGTGAATATGGTCTTCTCTGCCCTCTTCCTTCTGTCTTATTCCTGCATTCTCAATTGTTGAGTGTTTGTTTACAGTCTTTGTCCATCTTATCCTTTTATTTTCTGCTCTTATCCTGCATCCTTCCTCCCTCTGTCTGTCTGTCCACCTCTCTCCTCAGGGGGTCTATCTGTAACTGGCCCTCTATCTCTGCAGTGCCAGGCGGAGAAGTGGAAGTGAACTTACAGCTGAGAGCCCGGCTAGTTGCACTTAAGGTTACTAAAGACCGTAATACACAGATAACCTGGGATTTAAGAGACGGGTGTGGAATAAATAACATATCGTATCATTTACTTCATGCTCATATGTGCGTTTGTATGCCTGTGTGCGCACGTGTCAGTATGCAAATGTGCAGTGCGATGGAGCAGCACAGGGATTTGGTATCTGTGTCTCTGGTCTTTTTCTCATGTGGTTATATCACCATGCCATCGGATCATGCTAATGCACAGGCAGCACCGCTTGTGATCCCGCAAATGGAAAAATGCAAATAGCCGTAGCTAATCCACAGTGTCCGTAATCCCAGTCACAGCTGACCAGCTCTCCTGGATCAGGACCTGGATTTGTGATGGGCTGTTTGGGTGCTGCACTTATATCTCCTTGTGTTTGTGCGCAGATGTGCGTTTTGTAGGACGTAGGTCGATTGATTCAGGCTGCGCTGAGCTTTCGGGGTTAGTCTGTTTTCGTCTTATAGCGATAATTTATTGCAGTTTGATTTGCTCGTGTGGTTTGGTTGCTGGTGTTTTGTGCGCATGGCCCCCACGTGCAATGCATTAGCAATGGTGCGATTGCGAGTGTTTATGTTTTCTGCTGGTGTGTGCACACATCCACATTTCCTCACTCTCTTCATCTACTGTATTTCCCGTTTGGTGAGTGATAGATGGATGTGTCACATTTGTGGGGAGAGACAAATGACTTCTGTTTAAGTGGATGCACTGAATACACTGCACCACAGAGCACTTCATGTAAAGTGTGTTAAATGTGGCGTGCAGAGGCGGATTATTATATATTTATATATATTCTTAGAGTAACTGTTTAACACTTATGTCTGTGTGTGCACCAGTGATTATGTGTGATATATTTGCATTATGTTGTTTGGGCCTTGTCTCCATCAGCATTCATGTCATATTTATCACCCCCGCCTTTATCCTGCACATTCATCTGTGTTTGTGCCCTTGTGTTGTTATAGAGCACAGCCTGAGCAGGAAGTAGTACCAGTGTAAGGACTGCCCCCAACCCCCCCACTGCCCCATCCCCTGCCACAACCCTAGTTTCTTTCTAATGGACAACAAGTCTCCAGAGAGAGAGAGAGGGAGGGGGCATGGGTGGAGGAAGAGTGTAGGAGAGAGTATTGGAAACGGAGAAGAGTTAGAATGGAAATTGTTTGACAGATGGAGCTGGGAAATCTATATGATAAGGATAATGTGAGAGTATGAGAGATAGAAAAATAATAAGGGAGAGGAGAGTGAAAGTACAACTGGTTGCAGACTTGCATCATGCAGAAGGAGTTAAAAGCAAAAGAAAACATTTTTTTGGAGTGAAGCAAACGCAGGGCCAGCCAGGCTTGTATCCCAGAGTATAAGGGAGAGGAGTTTTTCCCTGCTGCCTCTCTGTCATCATCATCACCACCATCACACTGCTTCATGACTATTTCATGACCTTTGTTTCTGTCAACTCCCAGCCTTCCTGAGTGTATAATACTGTACAACCGGAGGGCTTGCTGGGAAACCACGCAAGTGGGCCTCCCGTTTATCCTCATTTTGTGGTTTTTAATATTAACTGTATTGCATTCAGAAAGAAGGATCTGATTGAAACGTGTTGCTGCATCAAATCCAGAATAAGCACATAAATACATAAATCAATGAAGTTGATGAGTTAAAACATAAAATATATCGTCTTTGTACTGTTTTCAATTGAGTTTATGCCAAAAAAGATTAGCAAATGCTCACATTCTGTTTTATTTGTTTTACGCACAGTCCCAACTTTTTTAAAATCGATGTTGTGCTTCTCTTGATTTGGGTTTTCTTCAGATCCCGTTATCTCACTCATTCCATGTTCACTCTGCTTTTAGGCGAACATGTCTTGTCAGCGCGATAAGGTGCATCAAAACAGGCCTGACTGACAATTACTTCCAACTCCTGGGTGATGCTCGTTCGTTCTTTGCTCTGTAATGAAAGGAATGCAGCCACCCCGTGAAGGCTGCGTGGTCTTTCCTCATGGGCAATGAGCATAGCCTCTTCCCTGCTGCCCTTTGTAGCACGTGTTATGATGAACTTCACGCCTTGCCGCCCTAGCATTAGCTTCGGGCTGCACTCCAATACCCTACAGATGCATCCTATCTTGCCCGGCTTCTATTTTCCTTGAGACAGCCAGTGACCTAGAAAGGTGCTGGCGCAGTCGAGGCGAGATTGCTGTTTTATGTGTGTTTTGACTGTGAGATTAGATAGATTGGTCAGTGCTCGCAAGAGAAAGGAAGGAGAAAATGCAACAAGGAAATTGAGACGTGGCGTTTGGGTATGTCCTGCTTGTAATGCTGTTCGCGATTAGGCAGGGGGAGAGTGATGTGACGGGTCAAACCCTGACCCTTAACTCATCCAGGCCTCACCACGCCCTGGCCCCTCTTCCCTGAGGGGATTCCAATGTGCGGCTCACATGACCCAGGCCACTGACCTCTCTCCCCCTCCCCTCACTGCCATTCTTCTCTATACCCCCATCCTCTCCATGTGCACTAACTTCTCACCCTCTGTCTCCTCCCCCAGTGGCTTCCACTCCTTCCTGCAACTCTTCCTCCTCCTCCTACTCTCTCTCTCCCTCTCCTTTTCTGCTTACCCTCATGTTTTGGGGTCAGAGGCAGATGCAACACAGGCCCTAACCTATCTCTGCCTCAGCCATAGGCCTTGTGAAAGTGGTATGTGGCTGGACATGCGCATCAGACACCAGGCCTCAGGGTGAACTGGGAGACTGACTGACTGGCTGCCTGACTACTCGACAACTAGACTGCAGCACTAAGGCTAGTTGAGCTCAGGCAGTGGTGTCTTTATAGGTCTGCGGAAAGAGGAAATGTATTCCCTAAATGACTGGAACCATTGTGTATGAAATGCTGCACTTAGACTGCTGCTAGACAGGCTGTTGAAACAAGTTGAATTGTGCAGTTGTAATGTCATATATATTCTATGCTTCTGTCAGTTTGGGTATGGCAGTCAGTCTCATGAGGCATTTTATTTTCTTCCATTATGAGCTCCTGCTAAATCTTCACATCGTCACATCACTTAAGACTGAATTCTGAGCAGTGTGCCCGCTTCTCGCATTGACATGTCAATCTGGCAGACCAGAAAAAAGAGAAAAAAATTGGCATTAGGTCTCCTTTGTTTGCCATTCCTTTTGAGATTATTGCAAAAAGGCCTTAGTTCTTTCTCTCTCACACACACACACACCTAACCTGCACTCTACTGCAGTGAGTCTGTTCGCTGACTGTCACAAAATGTGTATGAACTTGCAGATTCACACACGCCGTGCACACATTGGAGCATTCTCAGAAAAAAATAGGTGGGGTCAGTGAAGCAGATGTTTGCAAATGCATCTGAGAGAGTGTTGAGCCTGAATAGCCTCGGGATCCATAGAGACTTTATTTAATCCAGACACTCTCACAACTGGTCGCAAACATGACCTATTTCACACACAACGCGATGACCACCAGGATGCTACACAGGATTTTTGCATTTTTATGTCTAAGCTCATATAGGTCATTTGTGCTAATGTGGGTCTATACCAGGGCTGTCATACTTATCTGTATGTAACACCCTCTGTCAGCTCAGTAGGCAGCTACTTCAAGTATGTCACAACAGTTTACTCTGTGCAGAGATGCAGCTCACAGCAACCTTTGCAATAGAAGAGCTCACAAATCCACCTTAAATCCCTTTTGGTTGACCTCCAAAAGGAAATATGCTATTTAAAGTACATTGAGCTGCTACTGGCCTGCATAATTGTAATAGCACTAAATTTTAATGATAGCAATTAATTAATGAATTGGCTCCACTATACATTTTTATTGAATGGATTTCACATGCCACCTTACATTTTTATGTCTGTGAACGTGGTCAGTGGGTATACAGGAGGGGATCATGTAGATACAATACATAAAAAATAATGATTAGTTGGCTGGATACATGTTCGGTGTAGCTAGTGGACCATACCGAGGTGCAGCAGGTCGCGTTTTTTTGTGGCGGACTGTAGTTGAGGCTGTCTGCTCTGTAATTTGAACATGATTAGGTCAGGACACAGTTGCACCTTTAACCTGCTGACTCGAGCTCTGTGGATACCACAGATGCACTTCTTCTCATCTAGTCAAGGCTGTATGGACTGCACTGTTTTCCAACTGAATGTGTTCAGTGATCACAAGCTTGAGACGGATGCGGGTGTACACAAAAGAAATCTCATATAAACACACACGCACGCACACAACAAGCACACATGCATGCAGTAAACACACTTATGAGAGAGTTTCGGAAAGAGAGGACCATGAATTAACCATAACTCCCAGGGCATATACCTATATGGGTGTATCGACCTGCAGGTCTGGCTGAGCACAACACACACACCACCTTATTATTACATGGACTGAGTCTATCTCTGCCTGCCTTGATACATTTTTCATGCATGTTTCTTCTACAAATATCAAAACACAAGACATTCTTTTTGATATTGATTCCTTTTTCTGCTGGCACTTGGTTGTACACCTGCTGAAGCACTGGGGAGGTCTTGCCTCTGTAATGTTAATTCACTGCCTGATTGGAATTTGCTTTAGTGAAACTCGGGGTTTCAAGGCTTTGCTGTCTTTGTTGGCTTTGAACTTCGATTAGTAGCACTCAGCTTTTTAAATAAACTCCGAAATATACAGTATGCAGTAGTCAATACATGGCAGGTTTGAGGGTGCTTTTTATCTACACTGTGTTCCCCTGTAGTGAGTTTCTTACTCCTCCTACCGTTTCCTTTTCATTGTCTACCCCTCTGGTGTAGCAGCGTAGGACTTTGAAGTTCATCTTTGCGCATCCCCAGCTCTCCGATGTCTGACAAACTCAATTCAGCAGCAATGAAGGCTTTGTCTCCTTTTGTGCTCTCTGTCAAAAGAGCTGTTCGTGATTAATAGTGGTTTTAATGTCTGTTTTACTACATTAATGCCTCAGTTATGACATGGAGGGCGTGGTCATACCGCTAGTCTGTGTGCTGGCTGTCTTGGAAGGTTTTTGTTCCTTACAAATTGTCCTGTCAAATAGGGCTGTTCCATTAAAAGCATCCCTGATCCCTCCTCTCATTATTTTTATGTCTGATCTACTGATGGAATAAATTATGCCGAGACTGGCCAGTCAACCAAGCCTCTGTGCATGTTCGTAAGTGTATGTGCTATTTCTAGACAGCACCACGCCAATTTGTTGCATCCACTGTAGATAAATATGTTGAGACATTAGTGATGGTACATCGGCCAACTCTGATCTGTTTGCAGAGTACTGTTTGGTGAGAAACATAGGAAAACATGTTTTTGATGGAGACGAGTCAGCCAACAGGCAGTGCAGCCTTTTAAAATGCAGATGGCTTTCCCTAGTTGGCCAATTAGTAACTTTAGCTCTGGAACACTTATCTGCTTTCATCTTCTTGTGTGTGTGTGTCTTTCATTCGGGCTGCATGGAGCTTACTGGGCCAATTTTCACAACTATATGGTAGTGCCTGTGGTTGTGTGCACATTCATGTGTCTGTTTTCTGCAATGGTATACCCCACATAACTTTATTTTACTGTTGATGGCAGTGAGACAAGCAACCAAACTGTTAGATGTCAGATGATAAGCCAAAGCACGTATCGAGTTCCTGCAAACACATGCATGAAATGTGGAAGGCACTACTGTTAGCAGCAAAGTCCTGGCAATGTAAAACTTAAATGTGTTAAATTGGAAAAATTGCCTTTTACCGAGCTACAGCTGGGTTAAGTAACGTGCAGCTTTCCAGCAGCTTTGCCACTGACCTCAATCTTTTCAGGAAACATTCAGTGGAGAAATAGGATCACAGATTAAACATTATTAACAGCACATAGGCACACAGCAGGAATTAGATGAGAGACACAATAGCTCTCTAATAATAAAGCCTGTCATTGAATTTTTTTTTTTTGTATTTCTCTAGATTAATTGTATCTCCACATCCCCCCCCTCTCTCTCTCTCTCTCCCTCTCTCATATGCAGGGCCAGACCCCAGCCCAGTGAGCTCCTCTTGCATGGAAACCCTCCTGCCTTGGCAGCCTTCTCCTCTCCCTAGAGATAGCGGCCAGCATGGCAGGATGAGCCTCTGCCAGCGATGATGATGGCCAAAAAGCAAGATGTCCGGGCACCCACCTACAACCTGGTCGTGGTTGGGTTGTCCGGCACAGAGAAGGAGAAAGGCCAGTGTGGTGTGGGCAAGTCCTGCCTGAGTAACCGCTTTGTCCGGCCAAGTGCAGATGACTTCTACCTAGACCACACCTCTGTTCTCAGTACCAGTGACTTTGGAGGCCGTGTGGTGAACAATGACCACTTCCTGTTCTGGGGAGAGGCTGGGCGGACAATGGAGGAGGGGCCAGAATGCCGTATGAATGTGGTGGAGCAGACAGAGTTCATTGATGATCAGACGTTCCAGCCACACCGAAGCACGGCACTTCAGCCTTACATCAAGAGGGCGGCTTCCACCAAGCTGGCTTCAGCTGAGAAGCTGATGTACTTTTGCACAGATCAGCTGGGACTGGAGCAGGACTTTGAGCAGAAACAGATGCCTGAAGGCAAGCTTACTGTGGATGGCTTCTTACTCTGTGTGGATGTTAGCAGGGGTATGAACCGTAGCTTTGAGGACCAGATGAAGTTTGTTACCAACCTGTACAACCAACTAGCCAAAACGAAGAAACCTGTGGTACTGGTTCTCACCAAATGTGATGAAGGGGTTGAGCGCTATATTAAAGACTCACACACCTTTGCTCTAGCCAAGAAGAACCTACAGGTGGTAGAAACATCAGCACGCTCTAATGTCAATGTTGACCTAGCCTTTCTTACACTGGTTCAGCTAATAGACAAGAGTAGGGGAAAGCCCAAAATTATCCCTTACTTTGAGGCACTGAAACAGCAGAGTCAACAGATTGCCTCAGCCAAAGACCGCTATGAGTGGCTGGTCAGCCGAATTGTGAAAAACCACAATGAGACATGGCCCACTGTCAGTCGCCGAATGCAGTCTGCCCCTGAGTACAAGGACTATGTTTTCCTTGAGGGTACAGCTAAAGCCAAGAAGCTCTTCCAGCAGCATGTGCATAGACTTAAACAAGAGCATATAGAGAAACGTAGGAAGGCCTATCTAAGTACACTACCACAGGCCTTGTCTGTACTGTTACCAGAGTTGGACGAGATAGATCACCTGAGCTGGTCTGGAGTTCAAAAGGTCCTGGAGACAAAGAGGGATTTCTCCCAATGGTTTGTAGTGCTAGATGACACCCCTTGGGAAACCACACCACACATTGACAACATGGAGGATGATCGAATCCCTCAGGACCTCCTGGAGACCCCTGCAGCTGAATCTATCTATGAGACCCACCTGGAACAGCTAAGGAATGAGCGCAAACGGGCTGAGATGAGATGGGAGTTCAAGGAAAAGCTAAGTGTCTCTCCTTTCATCACACCAGGGAAACCCTGGGAAGAGGCCCGAAGCTTCATCATGAATGAAGACTTCTACCAGTGGCTGGATGAGACTGAATATCTGGATATCTACAACAAACACCAGAAGGAAATCATTGACCGAGCCAAAGAGGACTTTCAGGAACTGCTTCTTGAATACTCTGAGCTCTTCTATGAGCTGGAAGTGGATGCAAAGCCTAGTAAAGAGAAAATGGGAGCCATTCAGGAGGTGCTGGGTGAGGAGCAAAGGTTTAAAGCCCTGCAGAAGCTGCAGGCAGAAAGGGATGCTCTGGTATTGAAACATATCCACTTTGTCTACCACCCCACAAAGGACACCTGTCCCAACAGCCCCCACTGTGTGGACAGTAAGTTAGAGCAGATACTGGCCTCCAGATTCCCTACACGCTACCCATCATCAGACAGTTCAAGACTGGATGGGGGGAGGGCTGAACGGATAAATCTTGTCATTCTAGGGAAAGATGGGCTAGCCAGGGAGATGGCAAATGAGATAAGGGCTTTGTGCACCAGTGACGACCGGTACGTGTTAGATGGCAAGATGTACGAGCTAGCCCTTCGCCCCATAGAGGGCAATGTACGTCTTCCAGTCAATTCATTCCACACACCAACCTTTACACCCCATGGTTGCCTGTGTTTGTACAACTCAAAGGAATCCCTCTCCTATGTTGTCGAGAGTTTAGAGAAGCTTAGGGAGTCAACTATAAGCAGAAGGGAAAGGGAAAACAGCTTAGCCCAACTCCCGCTGTCCCTCCTTCTGGTCACCAAGAGGGGGGTGGGGTCCATAGGGGATATTGGGGGTGAGACAGCTCAGACTCTTATTCAACAAGGGCAGCAGGTGGCTGGAAAGCTGCAGTGTGCCTACCTTGACCCTGCCTCTCCAGGCATGGGCTATGGGCGCAATGTTAATGAGAAGCAAATCAACCAGATGCTGAAGGGCCTCTTAGAATCACGGAGGAGCATAGGGAGCAGTTCCCCTCCCTTAGCCCATCCATCCTCTGCCTTCAGAGACTCTCAGTCACAGCCAGTGCTAGAGGCAGACTTGAGGATAGTCATGTGCCTGATGTGTGGAGACACATATGACCTAGACCAGCTCCTTGCTCCTTTCTTGTTGCCCCAGCATTGTCGTCCTGCCTCCAGCCTCAGCAGTGGCACGTCCGTTTTGCTGGATTTCAGTGTAGGAGGTCAGAGGCAAAATATTGAGCTGTCACTGCTCTCCTTCCATTCCTCATTCTCCCTCCGCAAGACCAGGCTGGTTCACGGCTACATTGCAGTTTACTCTGCTCGCCGCAAGGCCTCAATGGAGACATTATGTGCTTTCTTGTGTGAAGTCCAAGACATCATCCCAGTTCAGTTGCTAGCAGTAGGGGAGAGTCAGATGGAACTGTCAGATTCAGAGTCAGCCAAGGAGCAGGTCAGTCAGGGAGAAGAACTGGCTCATGAAATAGAGGCAAGGTTTAACACAGTAATATGTGGACATGGTGGGGTAGTAGGGGGCCTTCATAAGATAGACCTTTTCCAACCCTTCCTCAAAGAGGTGGTAGAGAAGCGAACCATTGTTGAGGCCACTCACATGTATGATAATGTTGCTGAGGCATGCACCAATGAGAGCATAAGCCCTCGCTGTGGCTCACCTAGTCCGGTTAACATTCTTATGGACTCAGAGGATGATATCGACCCATCTCCACCTTACCCTACCCTGAGGGAGGATGGCAGTCTCACTTCCCACATGGGAAGCTTCAAGTTGCCAGATCTGGATTCAAGTGATACCTTCTCTGTCATTTCTGAGCTTAGCACCTTTGAGAGCAAGCTGAACAACAAGGTTCCTCCTCAAGTGAAGCCCAAGCCTGTTCGTAAGGTTAACTTAGGCCCCTACATGGACCAGCAGGGTGGCACCAACCGCCGCTCTTTGCCCCAAGCTGTCACCTGGGCGCCAGGCAGTGATGGTGGCTATGACCCCTCAGACTATGCTGAGCCCATGGATGCTGTGAGCAAACCTCGACCCACAGAAGAGGAAAATATTTACTCTGTCCCTCATGACAGCACACAGGGCAAGATTATCACCATCCGCAACGCCAACAAAGGTCACGCTAACGGGAGTGCTGGGGGGAATGGGTCAGACAGTGAGGCTGATAGCAGTTCACTGGAGCGCAGGAGAAAGTTGTCTGCCATCGGGGTAAAGCCTAAGCTTTACAGAGACAGATCCAAACGCCTTGGCAAGTTCAGCAGTTTTAGGACAAGCTTCTCTATAGGCAGCGATGATGAGATGGGGGGTCCACCCAAGGCTAGCCAGGATGAGGGAGGAGCCCAAAAGGACAACTCCATGGAGGAGAGTGAGGACCCCAAAAGGAGAAACATTCTTAAGAGCCTACGTAGGAATACAAAGGTTAGTGCTTTTACAACCATCCAAGTGTTATTTCAAAATGTTGCATACTTATTTTGGAACATATCCATTGCTGAAGTACACCACTTATTCAATACTAAGAGTTTTCTCAACCAAAGCTTAAAATATGTTAATTGTAAAGTACCATGCCCTAGTAAGGATTTTGGCAGGGAAAGTATCACGTGATTAAATAGCTGACATTACATTTTTGCGCAAAACACTTATTGTACATGCATCCAATGACTAATTCAATGATACAGGCTATTGTGTACTTATGACACTTGTCTGCAGTATGTATGTGCATGTATTTTTTTTAACACTAGATGGCTAAGATGTCTACAATACTCAGTATAATTAGTTCTTGGCTGAGATTCAACACCTGTTTGCTGTGGTGGATGACTGTTTACCACTAAAGTCGGAGAATAACTAATGAGTTCAGTATAATCTCTGTACTTTCTGCAGCTTAGCTCAGTGAAAGAATGACATGCTGTAGGAGTTCCTCTGAAGGCATGTCTGCAATGTTTTTCCCTGTGAGAACTCACTAAACTAGCCAGATCATCAGAGGAAAAAGAGACAAACTCCAGTCACTGAACTTTTATACCACAAAGCAGAAACTCTTAATGAATAGAGACAGAGCCACAGTATACACTGTGCTGTTATCTGTTTGTGCACATGTGTATGTCTGCTTGGTTGCATCAGGTTTCCTTTTATATACAACTGGCACAATAATGTTTGTCATTTTAGACAGATTTTGAAAGCATCAGCATCTACTTTCCAATTCTTGCTTTAGCAGTACATGAGGAGGAATTAAAACTAATGGTATATCTCAGCAAATTAGCTGTAAACATCCCTGCTGTTCAGGAAATGGTACTGTTTACAAATTAAAAAAGAAAACCTTTTTTTTTCAAAGCTGGTTTTGCAATCAACTTGCTTTCAGCCTCACTTGTAGTATGGCTATACGTTACTTACAGCTTACTGGCCAAAGGGTGCACTGCATATGCCGTTAGTGATCCAGTGATTGACGTCAGCATCATTTATTGTTTACAGTTTGCTGTTGTGCTACTGCAGTGAAGTATGTGCCAAGGCTGGTCAACTTGTTCCTAAGACTCCAATTCTCCCCTGTCAGCTTAACTTTGTTTGCTTCCTTCCTTTCGTTCTCTCTTATTCACAGTACTTGTCTTCTCTTCTTGCTGATTCATACTTTCTGCTTCTCGCATTCTTGTCACACTCTTTCTCTCTCACTCCCCATTATGTTCTCCTCATATTGCTCTTTCCTTTCTGTTTTTCTGCTTTTTTTGCACATGCCGGGATCTCCTCCTTTTTCCCCTCGACCTCTGTCTCGCCCTCTCATGTTCATTTCTGTGCTTGTCTCTCACACGTGTTGTGACGACACTTTTGACCCTACACTGTTAGGCTTATCAGACTGGTATGCTGGTTATTCACACACATGGTGTGGTACAGAAGTGCCAGCTGAACTGGAGTTACAGCTGCTTATGTTGTGCTTGTGTGCCTGTGATAATTACCATGGCTGTCAGTAGGGTGGAACAGGAGGGGGATGATTAATGTTTTCACACACTCAGCTGTGATGTCCAAGAACCTGTGTGAAGGCTGTCTTCTCACATAGCTCCTAACTGCCAAAGCTACGTTCTTTCCTTTTTGCACCAACTGACTTAGCTCAGAGTGCACTCAGCGCTGCTCGTCCTTCTGAAAAAGAGTGCGGAAGGACATCCCATTTCAAGCCCCATGTTTGCAAGCTCCAGTAAATCTGACTATTTGCTTGGACCCTGCCCTCAGAGGGGGGCTCTATGCGGTGTCACATGACACACTATAAACCTACATGATTCAAAACATATCCCCAAGAAAATTGAAGCCAGCAGAATTTAGATCAGTGTCGTCATCATTACTCTAATTAGTGCCTCTGATTTGTGCCCTACGGCAGGTCTGGGGTCTGGATGTCCACGTTTCAGACCATTAGGGCTTAATTGTGGTTGTAACAAAGTGATAAAATTCCATCAACTGTTTTCTGTCCTAAAGATAAGAGTCCGTTTTCAATCTGCTGCAGCCTGAAATCCCCTCTGGATAACTGAGATTAGGTTATTTGGTCATCTCAGGGAGATGTATTGTATAGAAGTGATGCTGGGTTGGAATAGAACCAAACGTTTCTGTTAGTGGCTCGTCTGCGTTCACACAAAGTCAGATTGTCAGTTGGTTTTAGGGTGAAGGTTTGGGTTTATGCAGTGTAAACAGTTTCCTGGTCAGAGCCTTAGGGTACTGTCTACCGCTGTGAGTCATGACGGATAGGAACAAATAATTGAAACTAGACTCTTAGCCCATTCTAAAACCCACTTTACCCGAGGCAATGACCGACTGTGTCTCCGTCCCACCCACCCTCCCTCCCTCAGCGAGGGGCCGGAAACGTTTCTTCTCTCTCTCCTGCAGCTTTTTTTCAAACCTCCTCAGCCAGCAAGAGGAATGCTTCAAATTCCTCAGTCACCTAGTTCCAGTCTAGTGTCCTCATACAAGAAATAAGAGGGAGGGAGACAATCAAAGAACAGGAGAAAACACAACCGCAGAAAGAAAATGAAACAGAGCCGGAGAGAAACAAGAGTTAAGATAGAACTGAAAGGACTTCTTTTTTCTTTTCATATTGCGGCTTTCGGCGTGCCGCGTATGTAAACGCTCACCATGCTGTCTGCATGTTATTATTAAGGATGTGTTTTGTTTGTCTTTTGTGGTAGAGGTCTGTTTTGTCTTCTCAGCGCTGGCAACATATCCTGTCTCAGTCAGCAACTAAAAGGAGTGGCCAGAAGGCAAAACTGCAGGGAGAGAAGACAGTGAGAGAGAAAAGTGTGTGGAGGAGAGGCGGGGGGAGAGCATAGAGACAGTCTGCTAAACTGAGATAGGGCACAGATATACAACACAGTCAGTGTGATAGGACACAAATAAATTATGAGCTGCTACTTGGAGCTACAAAACCAAAGCTGGCAGTGAGCTATGACAGCATAGCTCTGCTGCCACAGAGGCTGTTGTAGCGTCACGTCTGTTATCACTTACCCCTTTAATTCAGTTAAAGCCTCATGTGGGTCAACGCATCGAATACATACTTCACATGTATATGTGACACAGCCACAAATATAAGGCTGTCTGGATGGTGGTGTTGGGTAGGGAAGCGTGGGAGTGATAAGTGCAGGAATTCCAGTTGGGAATCAGCTCGTGTGGGGCTTATAATAGAAAGATAACCGGGCAACAATTACTGACTTGCTGGGAAAAGTCTACAGTTATTGAACCTAGATGTGTTTCAGCACTGAGCCTTCATCAGCATCTCAGGGGGGAGCCTTGCTGAATGAAGTGCAGACTCCTCCAGTAAGCCAGTCAGTGTTGCCAACTAATCTTTGACATTTTGTTTTCCGACACTTGAGCACCCAGTTGACAGATGAAGTAGCGACAGTGCCCTTTTTCTGCAGTTTACCCTAGATAGAAGAGCCTGAATGATGCTGGCTCTTTGAAGCCAATAGCGCTATGAATACTTGAGAATAATATAGCAAGTCCTCTGGAATTTTGAATATAAAGAAAAACACATTATATCAAAATGTAATAAATTTAATTAAAGAAAATTCAAGATGAAATATGCAATTCCAAAAAAAGTTGGGATGCTGTGTAAAACATAAACGAACCAAAATGTGACAACTTGCTAATCCTTTTTGACATATACTCAATTAAAAAACAGTACAAGGAAAATATAATCAATCTTTTACCTCATCAACTCCATTGATTTTTGTAGATAGATAGATAGATCTGCTTATTCTGAATTTGATACAGCAACATGTTTCAAACCAGTTGGGACAGGAGCAACAAAAGACTGGGAAAGATGTGGAACGCTCCACTTTTTGGAACATTCCACAGGTAAACAGGTTCATATATGGTTGTATATCGGAATGCTGTGGCTTACTTTTCCATCTCTTTTAGTTTTCTCCCAACATACTTGCTGATAATGATTCGTCTGTGATGACCACATATCGGCCAGTAATACTGGCTGTAGATGTATTTTTCAGGCACTTTTATGCAGAAGTCTGATGAAAGACAATAACTTGGGACTAAATGTTCAAACAACAGGCAGTGCAGGAAAAAGTCCAGGTGATCTGCTCCGTCTTAATTACTGCTTCAGCCTTCTGCTGTGAGTGAGTGTGTGTATATATGGTATCGAAAATGTTTGGTGGAGTGCAGCGAGGCCAGTATCTGGAGCAGAGAGCACGTCGGGCTCCTTCTCTCTAATGAGCACTCCTCTGCTCCTTCCCTGTGTCTGTCTGTCAGGCCTGCACTGCTCCCACAGTCTGTATGTGCCCAGCCAACCATGCATCCCTGCCTCACCACCCTGCCTGCCAGGGTGGAGCCTCGAGGGGCTGACAGACTTACTAGAGATCCAGGCCTCAGGGGCCTTCAAAACATTCCCACTGAACACCATTAGAGCACAGTACAATTACTGCTGATGCCTCAGCCGTACGAAGTCAGGCAGAGAATGTTGCAGGAGTGTATTAGAGGTCTCTTAACAGGAGAATAACAGGAGTTAGAGAGTAATTAAACCATGAATAAGAGTTTGATTATCTGAGAGCTGCAGTGCAGTGGAGTGAGAGAGAAAGAGAAACACAGAATGCCAAAGGAAGGAGGGCAACGTTGGCGAGACCGGAGCGATGAAGGAACTGATGGATATCTCACTTTGCAGAGAGCAGGGTTCAAGACAGGAATCTGTGATTGCTCATCAGTTTAAGGTTTGCAAGAATGTGCAGGATGGATGTGTGTTCACCTTTTCGCTAACGGAAAAACACTTTAAAATGAGAGCATGGGCTTTTCCTTCTAAATCAATCCATTTCAATAGCAATGCCTGTAGGCTCAGTGTCATTTTGAAAATGTTGCCTGTGTCAGCAGTGTCACTGTCAGTCGGGCTCAAATAAAGTTGATTTTTTTTCTCTCTCTCACTCCAGCGATCCACCAATCTGGTCTCAATATTTTGTCTTTCAGAAACCACGAGCCAAACCCAGGCATTCCATCTCCAAGCCCATCGAAAGCAACTACTTTGGCATGCCACTGGCCGCTGTGGTCACCCCCGAGAGGCCAATACCAGTCTTCATTGAGAAGTGCATCCGTTTCATTGAAACAACAGGTAAGAATCTGTTTTACTCTCCGTCACATTGACTACAGATGCTTAATGGTGGCCAGTCGGGAGCAGCGCCAGCTGTCGTTTTCAGTCATTTAAGTATTAGCTGTTTTAAAATGATTTCAAAGGATCCATTCTGCCTCTGAGTGTGCTATACCTGCCTCCTTTGATCTCCCTTCTTTCCCTGCATTTTTCCCCTTATCTTAATCCTCCTCCCCGGTGGGACTGTTATGTACTGTGGTCTTCACCACTAAGAGTGTGTTATTCTGTCGTCCTCCTTAAATCACAGCCTTTGTGTCTGTGTGCACGCTGCTTTCTTATGTGTCTGCCTTATTCTTTGTTTGATAAATGGTAGTGTTCGGCTGAGCCATAGGCTTTTATATGCCGCAGACTCCAGGGACACGAACCAAGTTAGGATGTTAACTTACTCCTCGATAACCTAGATAGTTGTCTAAAAGGAAAATGGAGTGTGATAAGAACCACGGGTAAGGCAGGATCCTTTTGAATGTGTGTGTTACAATTTATTTTACCGAGGGTTTGGTAGGTGTCTGTTAGCAGCAGTTATAGTCACTACTTTAAAATGAGTGATACAAAACCTCATTCAGGTCAGTGTGATGATGAGAGAAGTCAAGGCTCCACAGGTATGTTTTAACTGAAACACTATCTCCTGCTTAAGTTAACCTTGAACTTAGAGCCTGTGCACAGTTGTGTTTAGCCAACAGTTTTTCAGCCTATTGCCACCTATCAGCCACCCCTGCATGCCTCTCCTCTCCTCTCCTCTCCTCTCCTCTCCTCTCCTCTCCTCTCCTCTCCTCTCCTCTCCTCTCCTCTCCTCTCCTCTCCTCTCCTCTCCTCTCCTCTTCTCTGCCCTCCTCTCCTCTCCTCTCCTCTCCTCTCCTCTCCTCTCTGGGACCACTGTGAGCACAGATGTGGTTGGATAGCCTCTTCTAACCTTGCTACCCTGTTGCCCAGATGCCAAACCCCCTGCCAGGCTGTTCTGGTGCCCCACTGCCCTAGGACTGCCAGCTTGCCTCTCAGTCTGCCACCAGCTGTTACGCTAAACCAGCGGCGACTTAGTTTGGGGTCGGTGCGTATGTATAGATATTGGCTCACGCCTCTCTGTTCTTGGCTGGGCCGTAAGCTGAAATGTTGTCTTAAAGCAAACGTCATGTGCTTTAGGAAACATTGTTGTACATCCGTTTTACAACCCTGTTTGCAAACAAACCGTGTTTGCCGACAGCGGTTTTACGAAGCGTTCATGTGCTTCACAAAGTGTTGAACCTCGCTTGTGAACCTCTGAGCCTTTTGAGGATGCCCCTTTGACACCTGGAAAAGGATTAGCAAAGTATTTGTGTTTTACACAGAGTCCCAACTTTTTTGGAATCGAGGTTGTGCATAAAGCAACATTAAATAAAAATGTGCACACTCATTTGTCTTTTTATTACCCTCCAAAAATTGAGTTGCATTTGATCTTGTAGGTCTGTCTGTTGCTGACTGACATGCCAGATCATTTCGGTGTAATCTCTGTCCTGATTAAAGACTGTATTTGTGGATTACCGCGGCCTCACAAAACATCCACCGCCGTCCTGTGTGTAGGAGCGCAGAGGCACAGCTCTCGATAACAAGGCATCACGTTAGATTTCACCTTACCCCGCTCAGATGTTAACTGGAGCAGTCACGGCACTTGCTCCTGGATGAAGGAGAAAAACTGGTTGAATATGCGTTTATATACATGCACGCTGGTGTGTGCATACGCGAGGATGAATGCGCAGCTTCTCTTGAGGTGTTTTCAACCTCTTACCTACACTCACTCCTGTAGTGCTTCGCCTAATCCTCTGCTTCCTCCTCTGCTCCCGTGCCCTTGTTTCTCTACTTCTTTCTCCTGATCCAATCATCTTCCTCCCTCTGTACCTTCACTTGTCAGATTTGATTTCTTTCATCTTCCCGCTAACCCATATTTCTATTTCTCCCCATGTCCTATCGTCACCTCTCTCAATTCGCTGCATTTTTTTTCTCCTGCTGTACTCCGTCTCTTTATTCCCCCCTTCATTGCTTTCTCTGCTTCCTCTTGTCAGTATGCTTTGTGTGTGTGTGTGTGTCCAAGTGTGTCCGAGTGTGTTTTGGCCAGGGGGTTGCCAGGTAATGTTCTGCCCCATCGCTCCCTCTGTTCGATCAATATCACAAGGTAGGAAATTGGAAGAATGTTTGGGCTCAGCTCTTTTCTCTGTGTGTTTAGCTCGTGCCTTTGCTGTTTGGCTGTATATGCATGGGCGAGAAGTGTAGCCTCACACACCTCACAGTCACAAGCAATAAGAAAATTTTATTTATATACAAACACATGCAGCACACAATGGCACACCCACACAGAGAATCGCCGCGACTGGAAGGGGAAATGAGTTACAATGTGCTACTTAGTTTTGATTGTAGTTGCTATAAGTCAGACTGTACTTATCCCGTATCGGCATCTGCAGTCTGTGGATATAATGGCTCTCACAGGAAATTACCACACAGCGCTGACGCTATGTTTGTCACTATAGTATGTGCTGATAATGAGTGACGTGGCGAGGCTGACCCTGGACCTGCAGCTTTGACCCACATCCTTCCCTTTTCTCTCTTTCTCAAACAAAAATACTCACAGCTAACTTAAACCCAAACCAAGCGGTCCCGCTTTTCTTATCTGATCTGTGATCATTTTACAGTGTGTTCACATGCTGTATCTGGAAAAAAAAGACCTTGGTGTATGTGATAAAAAACATTTAGCCTCAAACAAAGCCGAATTGTTGATTTACCAGTTAGAAAATGCTGAATTTGTGGGTACAACAACCAAATGTTCTTATTTTATACATTAATTTTGGAAATACACATGATGCACTGAAGAAGAACACTTATTTTCTCTCAGATCTTACTTCTTTGTTGCCTCTCTTAATTGTGCTTCACTCTTCACTACCTTTGTCCTCGAGAATAATAAGGGTGGATGTGGTATTTTGTGTTATTTTCATGCATGCAGCTATATAAAATCAATCCATAGTGACTGCAGTTATCTCCTCGGCTCTGGCTCTGTGTCAGGGCGGTCGCTGCAGTGTGTGCTGCTCATGGGCACTGAGGTGATGAATGCGTGTTAGCGTGTGGGGGCATATCTGCC
The DNA here is from genome assembly GCF_017976325.1 of Chelmon rostratus. Lineage (NCBI taxonomy): Eukaryota > Metazoa > Chordata > Actinopteri > Chaetodontiformes > Chaetodontidae > Chelmon > Chelmon rostratus. The sequence continues at coordinate 17,001,813 of NC_055664.1, read as the reverse complement.
GGCCGTGGGAGCCTCCATAGCGACATAAAGGGCAGCGCCCAGCGACAGCCCGTTTTCACTGTGAAATACATAATCAGCCTCTGGGCGTCTGAACCCAGAGACTCGCTGGGGTCCGGGCTGATCAGCTGGAGTGTTGTCAGACAGCAACATGCTGCAGGAGCACAGGTCTCGCTCGCTGCAGGAGCGTTTATCGGGTTTGTGCGATTGGAGCTTTGCAGGTGTGTGTCACCAGAGGTTGTTTGATTTTTCGGTTTCTGATCTTTTTGTCATGTGTATTGCATGTGGATATAGGTGGCGAATAAAAGTAATGATTTATCTGCCCTAATATGCACTGACTAGTATGGATTGATAATAACTTCAAAGAAGTTAAACTTTCTAACAGGCCTAAAGAGCACATCGCTACAGGATGCTGTTTGCCACAGGAAGCGCTCATATGTACGTTGACCCCAGGAAGTGCTAGTGCTTTGTTTGACCCCGGAGGAAGAGGATGCTGCCGTCCGTTTTGGAGAACTCACCTTTCCGAGCCATCACTGTGAAATTCACCTCTTTTATCCACTGACTTTTCTTCCCCTCCCACTGCTTTTTGCCTCCTCTTCAACTCTTCTCATTCTCCTGCAGCCTCCATCTTTCATGTGTCTTGTTGTTTCAAGCACATTTTCCATCTCTCTATATATCCCTCCTTATCTTAATCCCTTTATTTTTTTTTCATCCCCTCTTTCATCAGTCTGACCCTCACTCCTATGCGTCCTCACTATCTTTCTCATACTCTGGTGCTTGCCTTATTTTGCCCCTATCTCTCCCTCTCTCTCCCCACCACTGCTGCACTGCTCTCCTCTCGCTATCTCTCCTCCCATCCCTGTTTTCCTAGTGTCTGGCTAGAAAAGCTTTTGTGGATAATTGATTGGTAGAAGGAGGAGATCGATGCCTTATGCCTTGACTGAGAGCTCTCTCATTTCCTCCCTGCCTCTCTCTATCTCGCCTTCTTTCTCTGCCACTCCCTATCTCCCTCACTCCCCCTGGGTCGCTCTTTGTCTCCCTGTATCGCCTCCAAAGTGTGGACGAAGAAAGAATTTCAAGGGCGGGAGGTGGAACCCTGTCTTATATAGATGGGAAAAAAATGTTAATGGATGAAAATGAAGTGAGCTTTCACTCACTTGACTCAGCGATCTCTGTGCCTTTTCTTTCTCTTACTGTCCCACTTTGACTCGGTTGCTCATGTTTATCAGTGTCTGAGTACATGGACGCATTGCTAAAATCTTAAAGGAGATATTTACTTGCAGATTACCGTCAATTCAATTCATAGTTTCATTCATGAAGTGTGTTTGCTAAGACTGCATATAAGTGAAATGGTATGCTAATTAAGAAGTGACGCTGAGCTGTTGAAGACATGTTTTGAGCACGTCTAGAAAGCAGTGGAGCTAAACACAAGTGCTCTCCGCTGCTGATCTTTAAATGTTTTGAAGCGCTGACAGTTCTATCCCCCCCGCAGGATGAAAGTTATACAGCATGTAAGAAATATTTGTATAGTCAGTAGTTGTCGGCTCGACAAAAAGATCAATGATTGAATTAAAAAGGCCTCCAAGTGTCATGAAAAATCAGTGAGATTTCTGTTTTTTGTGCAAACTTTGAAACTGTCGACTGTATTGGTATTAGAATTAGATTATAATAGAATGTATTATTGCTGTCACTGACAGTAAAATCCACCCAGACCTACTTTAGTAGTATTTAATTGGCTCCCTCAATCTTATTGCACTACACGCCACCTGCTGTGTGCCATTAAAACACATATTCAAGCAGAAGGCAGGAGACACAGGAAGACAGATTGTATGAAAAAATAGCAGACTGTTGCATTCCTGCTGCTTTGCCTTATATTGCTGTGCTAATGAACGGAGAGCGCTTGTTAAGTCGCCTTATGTGTTCACCTGCAGCATTCCTTTCTGCTGTCACTGAAGTGTTTACGTCGGCCGAATTAAGAGGTGGACCAAAGTATCTGTATATAACATGGCAGTCGCCTCCCTCTGTGTGTGTTTTCACAAAAAGATTTTACCAGGTGTTAAGTCTCAGATACAGACTGACTGTTAAGTATCTTAAGAAAAGCTGCAAATCCTCAGTAAATATCCTAAGTATGAAGTTGGGTGTGAGAGGAAATGCACGTGGCGCCTGTCGTTTTAAAGTGTGTGGCGCTAAGGTAGCCTCAGCTGGTCACAGTGCAGCAGTGGGCTTTCAGCAGGCCTGCAGGGGTGCTTTATGGGTTTAATAAATAGTGCTAATGGTGTGTTTAAACGGAACCGGGCCATTAGAGCGGCCTGTATTAGCTCTACTTTTTCAGCCCTTCAGATTGCATCTATATGTCGTGTGGTGACATATCAAGGGGGCTCTTGGAGGCTACTGTTGCTATTGTTGCAAATGAAACACATGAAAACACCACTTAGCTTCGTCTTTCTCTCCTTCTCCACCAGGGCTGAGCACAGAGGGCATCTACAGGGTCAGCGGGAACAAGGCGGAGATGGAGAGCATGCAGCGGCAGTTTGACCAAGGTTCGTAACTTTTTCCTCTTGCAGTACTCACACATGAGTACCTGTGCTCATTCTTGCTGCAGCTGTATACTTCGTGTTAAGAACAGGCCATGAAGAAGTGTGGGTGTGTGTCTGCCTCTATCTATAACAAGGTGGGATCCCCTTAATTAACCAGGAAGCATTAATTCTACTGAGGGAATTGGCCTCCGCTTCCTGTGAGACTGCAGAGCGGCCTCCTCAATCTTCTACCTGCCCCCGCGTGCGTGTGCGTGTACTGTACAAGTGCTCTCCACGTGTGTCTCCATGCGTGTGTCTATCTGGTGCGGGCAGTTAATTACCTCCAGATTGGTTTGGTTAATGAAGCATGTCGGTGCCGAGATGGATAGCGGAGCGAGTTGGCCCATGTACGCGTGTGTGTACGTGGGCGTCCACTTCTGGGTGAGGTTAAAATCCAACTTAGGTAATCGGAGTTGAAGGTCCGCGTTGAATCATTCGGCGCCTCAGGCCGATGGAACAAGACAACTACGGGTGAAACTACAGCATAGGTGTCTTATAGCCATACTGAGGATGGCACTTCATCAGCTCCCAGAAGATACAGATAACGTTACAGGAGAAAGCAGCATCAGAAGCACCACACCTTGGAAACTCTCAAAATGGGAGCTCTCCTCAGACTGATCAAGAACCGCTAACCATATCTGTATTCATTTTTTCTTGCCTCTCTTCCCTCTACACGTACTACCTTTTGTAAAGTAAAAAGTTATCAGGAAATGGCTTTTTTAATTAAGTCTCTTGCTCACACACATACACACTCTCTCCAGAGCACTAGAGCACCACTCTAGTGGTTTTGCTGTCTGGCTCTCTGAGCTGTCTCCCCCTGCTCAGATCTACTTTACATTTGTCTACAGTTCATTCTGCTTTTATTTAGCTCGTTTATTAACCAAAATGATCCCATTGTACATCACCAAAGATGCTATTTGTTATTTATTATTGATTAAGTGATAAATTGAAAAGTATAGGACACACTTGTTTTGGCTATATGGATAAAACCCTGCAATAACAATAATAAACAGTAATTTTACATTGTGATATCTCTATATATCATGATTTAATGCATTTTCTGGGCAATCAAAAACCTGACGGGAATGTCTGTTTTTGATCCAGAAAATGTAATACAGGACAAATCAAAGCACTTTATCATATTGATGACAAACTCATATAAAAGTCCATTATTTCCATAAAACACTCGCCGTGCTGCCTTGTTGAATATTTGCAGTTGTGGTTCAGTTGTATGACAGGCTGTAAATACTAGTAGTAATAACAATAAATCAGCTTTATGCTGTGCTTTTCATTGTACTCAAAAATACTTTACGACACAAAAAAAGTGCAGAAAATACGAAAGAAAAAGTCTGAGGCAGGAGAACAGGCGAGTTTCAGACATCCTCATCAGCTTTTGTTAACTTGTATTTATGTTGGTACGATTTTGATGGCGTTGTTCCATACCGCTACCCTAAACTTCCTTGGTGAACCTTTAATAAAAAACCTTTAGTACTCCTGGAAATAAACAGCATAGCAAAATGATGGTGTATATAGTCTTCAGTTATATATCATTTCACAGCCCAGTCTGGTTGAGTCAACATTTCCGATGTGAGCATTAGCTATTCTTTTACAGGGCTGCTGTTTCACATCTCTTATTTACAGTAGACATGTAAAATTGTTACATATGTGAAAATGTCTTCTGTCCATTTCAAACTTTTTTCTTCGCAGATCACAACCTGGACCTGGTGGAGAAAGACTTCACCATCAACACAGTAGCTGGAGCCATGAAGGCCTTCTTCTCTGAGCTACCTGAGCCTCTGGTGCCCTACAGCATGCAGGTGGAGCTGGTGGAGGCCTTCAGTAAGTCCTGGGACTCTGGTGTGAGGGGGACGCGGGGTAGAGGGATGTGGGAAGAGTTATTCGCAAAAATCCGAGGCGTATTGGATTTTGCCTTGAATCATTTTCCCTTCATTGTAACTTTTCTTTAACCTAACAAGCAAAACTCTTGCAATCCAAATCCATCCATGGGGAGAATTGGATTTGCCTCCTCAGCGAGGAGCCGGGGAGCGGAGGAAAAAGGGATGGAGGAGAGAATGTTTAAGGCTTCGGGAAGAAGGATGTGGGGATGAGTGCACATGATGGAGGGATGCAGGAGCGCTATGGACAACAGCGTCTGGATGAAGTCACGTGAAAACAGTCATATGTTAGATAAACGAGGGTTCTCCTGCGCTCTCCGCGGCCCCTCTTTTTCTCTTTGTGTCCTGTAATCTGTCGGAATGGAGATTTAAGGCGTAGCTTAGTCTTGCATCGTGCCAGAGAGATTTACCCCCAGGCCTCAAGGCTGCTGTCACTCACCGAGCACTGCGTCTGTGTGTGTGCGTCTGTGTTTTTAACGGCCCCAGCGAGACCCTTCAGCCGTGACAGAGACCTGATAAAGCTCCTGCAGGCTGTGCCACAATAGAAGAAAAAGAAGGGGGAGTGAAAGAGAAAAGTGAGGTGGAGTTAGAGACGAGAAAGCCTTCATTCGGTTGAAAATAGCAAATTGTGCTTGCCCTTCTCAGAATTGGAGCTTCTTTTTATTTATTTTTTAATTGAGAGGGAAAAAAAAGCCGGGGTGGGTGGATTTTAGTTGATATTGTCATGGCAATTTTGCTTTAAATAAGATGTAGGAAGTTAGGTAAGTTTTGATTGCTGATGATGGATGTGCAGCAGGAGGAGCCGGTCGCTACGCCTCCAGTCTGTTTTTGATCCACGCTGACCTCATTGAGGGAATACAAACTCAGATTGTCTGACTGTAAATGTGATGTGGAGGAGAACATCTGCTCTCTCGCCTCGCTCACATTCACACAGGATGGACTGCGTTAGCCGGTGACGTCAGCTTTTCTGACTCACTCCTCGCTGCCATCAGGCTTAACACACCCTGTGTGTGTGTGTGTGTGTGTGTGTGTGTGTGTGTGTGTGTGTGTGTGTGTGAGAGAGAGAGAGCTGCTGTAATCTGTAGGACATTGTGTTGGGTGTATGCGCAGTATGTTTCTCCTCTGGAATGTGTGTGGTCTTTGTGTGGAGATTTTTTTTTTTTTTCGGAGAACTGTAGTTTGGAGTCCTTTTGAATCGCCCGTGTGTGTTTTCGTCACTGGGATGTGTGTAAGTCGTACCGTTGTAGGATGAAATCACTGTGTCCTGCACGGATTTTTTGAGAGCTGAATCCAATTGCTTTCACTATGCTCTTCAAAGTCTCCTCTTCTCCATTGTAACCCCCCTCCCCTCATCTTTCTGTACTCTCACTCCCCTGACATCTTTTCCTCAGATTCCCCTAATCTTCCCTTTCAGCCACTTTCCTCCCTCCTCTAACCTCTCTCCTCTCTCTCTCTCTCTCTCCGCCACCATTTAGAGATCAACGATAGAGAGCAGCGCTTCCAGACGATGAAGGACATTCTGCGCCGCTTCCCCAAGGAGAATTACGAGGTCTTCAAATATGTCATCAGCCACTTGAACAAGTGAGTGAGTGACGGGGTCAGAGACGACCTCTGGCAGCCGTGCTGACTACACCGCCAGTCACCCGGTCAAGCGACCCGGCGGTGACATCACCGAAACCAGCACACTGACAGAATGGAGGTTTGACTCAGGTTGAGTCATGATCTGTGCCGACACTGGTTATTTCATCTCTATTCATTTAATTATTATTAGCTTAGGAATAACAAATTGACTGTGATCCAAAAAATGCCAGGGAGACTTTGTAGTCTAAATTCAGATTATAGGGTCCTAACCTGTGGGTCAGGACCCCAACGAGGTCCCACATGTATCTGAATTGGTCACAAGATGATTAAAGGAAAAAGAGAACTGCCAAGTTATGCTAATCTTTGGACTTTATTGTTACCTACTTCAAATGCAATAATCTAATAAGGATAACTCACTCTTTGATTGAACTGCTCACAACTCACGGCCATGACCTTTAAAAGTATGAACTGGGCATGCAGTGATAATGCTAATGATAATGCTTTGGTGCAGACTGAAATATCTCAACAGCTATTAGATGGATTGATGATGACGCCTGCTGACGATGGTGATCCCCTGACTTTACATCCGTTATCAGACCAAATTTTAAATGTATTCATCGCTTTGGCTCATGACAAAATACACACAAAACTAACGAGGTTCTCATCAACCTCAGCCGTGCTTTGTCTTAATGCTAATTGGCAAATGTTAGAATGGTAACATGCTAAGAGGATGAACTTGGTAAATGTTCCACCAAAACATCAGCATGCTAACATTGTGAGCATTTTAGCATTAGCATTAAGCTCACAGCAGAGACTCTGTCAGGGTTTGATCATTTGAAGCTTCCCTTTTCTTTTAGATTTCCTCTTTAAAATGATTTAGTGATTTATGGGCAGTTAATTTCACTTGTTTGTTTCTTTATTTCCACAGGGTGAGCCAGAACAACAAGCTGAACCTGATGACCAGTGAGAACCTGTCCATCTGTTTCTGGCCCACACTGATGAGACCAGACTTCACCACCATGGACGCCCTGACCGCCACCCGCACCTACCAGACAATCATCGAGAGCTTCATCCACCAGTGTGCGTACTTCTTCTACAATCAGCCGCTGGCCGACGGCCTCCCGGGCTCCCCCACCTCGACGCTCTCCTCCGGGGGAGGAACCTCGGCCTACTCCTGCATGGCTGGAGGCTACTCATCCTCGCCGACTCCGTCCCCGACTCCCTATGTCCTCCCCGCCACCCCTCCTGTCATCCCACACTACGGCCCTCCTATCCATCACCACCACCACCACCACCACCACCACCACCATCAACATCAGTCCCCGCCACACTCCCCACCTCCTACTCCGCAGTCCCCGATCCCAGCCCTGCTGTCGCCCTCCCTGCACCCCCATCACCCCCCTACGGAACAACACACGCTGTGAACCAGGGATAAGGGAAAGAGGGAAAAAAAGCAAAGAAGACGGAGAACAAGATTCAGAGAGATTAAAGGGTTCAGAATAAGAGATTTTGAAGTTTGGGAAGAAATTGATGAAGATAAATTGCGAGCAGGAGGTAGGAAGAGAAGTTGGGAGAGATTGAGTGAGATGCAGTATGTACAGGGAGAAACCTACATGTTTGGGAGAAGAAGGGGGCGTTTGAGCCTCCATCAGAAAAATGGACACACACACAAGGCAGAAAAGGGGAACACTGAAGAGCCTCTGAACTGTGGCAGTATGACCTTTCTCCCTCCTCGCCACTTTATCCCCCCTCTCTCAGTCTCACTTCATCTAAACCTGCCCTGCCTTATCGAGAACCTACTCACAAACACGCTAATGAAGAGCGAGATGTTGCCAGTAACTGTTGAAGGGACTCAGGGAGGGACTCAGAAGTAAAGTGCAGGTGAGGATGTGAACTCTGTTATGCTGGGATTGCTTCACCACACCCACACAAACAGACACACACTCGACACAAACACCCAGGGCCAGCGTGCCTCCGACAACCATCCTCCTCAATCCCGTAGCCTCCAGCTGTGCTCGGAAATTTTGGTGGCCGGCGCACGTTTTTGCAAACCGGCCTACCTGCTGTACCTATCTGGAGGCCGCGGCGGGGACAACCTGGAGCGAGTCCTGAACATGTGTTTGTTCATTTCGCCGCTGTACAGAGGACTTAAGCAAGAACCACGTGTTACGACTCACCCGGCAGGATGATCTGTCGTCCGCAACGTACACATTCCTATCTGTCAATCCCTCGCACACATCAGCGCAGACAAATTCAGTTTCAGTCGAGGCAGCGTGCCAGGCACAGGAAAAAAAAATCTCAACCAACTGGCTCTGCTAGGCAGCAAATTGGAGCAAAGGATTATGGGGGCTCTCACACCCCTTGGCATTCTGGGAAGGCTCCTCCCAGTCTCCTGTTTGCTCTCTCCCTCTCTCGGTTTGAACTTCAACCTCATGCCCCGTCTCGTCAAACACATGAAGAAAACAGCTTAAGTGGATCATTTAACTGGTCCGAATCTTGTTCCTACACTCACGTCCCCGCTGTCCTCGCGCATTTTTCATTCTGTTCTTCATGTGACAAAATGTTGGGAAACGCAGAGAAACCCGTCACTCAGCGAGTGGCCTTGTGTGTAAGTGTTTGTGCGAGTGTCTATCCGTCTGTGTGCGCATGTATCCATGCCTCTTTGTGTTACCTGAATTTCCCTGCATTAGGCAAATAGTGGGAGTAATTCCAGGGTTGGACCTTCGCCTGTCATGTTGCTTCTTTCACGCTGTGGTGGTTTTACGAGCGAGTCGGTGCTGCAGGTTTCACAGTGAGGACCTTGTTCAAAAAGCACTTTTCTGAGCACTTTGAAGGCACATTTTAAATTGGAGCTGCCATGGCATGACAGCCACCGTTCACTTTATTGTCAGTCCACCCTACTCTCTCTCTCTCTCTCTGGGAGCACACCACTGACATCTAGAGGAAGAAATGGGTATCGCAGCCATAACCTCACCTCCACTACTGCATGGGCGTAGCACCATTTTCCTACTGTGGTTTTTGTAGCGTCAGATTATCTTATAGGTGCAATTGTTAAGATTTTTCATCATTGTATGTCAGTTAAAATTAACTTTAGAGGTCATGAAGTATAAGAGTGTAAATAAGATAACAACAGCAGTTTGACATCTGGTACAAATCAATTGAGATTATATAGATTCGGGCTCTGTAGCTGCAAATCATGGGGCTGCATTGCAGTTGATCAGTGCAGTGAATAAAATTGCCTCTCTGTCTTTTGTTGTTAGCTTCCACTCCACCAAAGCACTCAGCCCTTTTGTAAAGGAGTGCATGCCACCTCCCAGACGCCATATTTGAGTGGAAGGAAATGGAGATTTAGGAAATTGAGGCACAATGAAGCATTACAGGCCAGAAAGTAAGAGCTGGAAGCAGGGCTCAAGCTTTGACAGGTGGGAGGCTTTTTATCGGCGGCAATAATTGGTAACCACTGCTCCGGGCCTCAGCCTTATGCCTCTGGAAAGGAGACTGGAACCAGTTCTATTTGGACTTGAAATATGATTTGCAAGCGTGTAACCACTACACCAGACTCCAGCCGCTGTCACTGTTATGCCACCACATCCCCTTGTCAGTCCCTGTCCAAAAGAGACAGTTGGGTCTGGGAGAGACAGCAGACAGAACAGACAGTCCATTCATCCGTCTGCATGACCGGAGCGGAGCATCTCAGAATTCCTCGGCCCAGCCTGCTGTTACCGTAGAAACCAGCGAGATGGGGCTCGAGGAGAACTGCTGAGCCCTGATCGAAGCAGCTTTTTGAAGTGTGTGTGTGTGTGTGTGTGTGTTTGTATGAGCTCAACATGGAGTGTGCACACGTGCTACTTGTTAATGTTAAGCAGATGCTCACCAAGGTCACTTATTCAGTTTGACACTGAATTGCATCTCTGCATGTTTCCCCAGACTGTCCTCCCTTCCCTAAAGGAAAAAAACAACCTTTTAACCAATCACTGAACTCTTAAAGGAGCTTTTATCAGTCTACACTACCTATTTACTGTGTGTGTGTGTGCGTGTTAGAGGAGTTAAGAGTGTGTGTGTTTGGGTGGGTGGGTATGAGCTAACATGCTAGCAAGCTGTGCTTGGCAGGCGGCCAGACACCAGCGTGATCCAAACAAACGTGAAGGAGAGGAATGCAGTTCTCCTTGCGGTCATTACCCCGCTGTGTAACCCTGTTAGCTCGTCCAGATTACACATACTGATCCTCAGAGAAAGTGTGAGAGAGATGGGGTCGGGGGGGAGGGAGGGGAGACAGACAGCGAATGGGTGAATGGGATCATTATTTTGGAGACGGAGGGAGGAAGGAGGGGTGACCACTGGTACTTGTGTGTGAACGCCGGCCAGTGGCGTTCCCTGTGTATATCAATGTGTTAATACTGAACTGACTGTGAGGCAGCCAAAGACTGTGGAAAAAAGGGTCGAGGGAGAGATGGGAAGCAAAGTGACAGTTTAGAAGAACAATTGAATTAAAAATGTGACTTTGGTTCAGCGGTAATATGTGGCTGCATTGCTTTTCTTTTTCTTTTTTTTTTTCTTTTTTTGCAACAATGGTGACAGATGTCTGTTAAGTTAAAATGAGAAACAAGCAAAACTATATTCAAATGGTTGTTTATTGGTATGTTAGGGGGTCTAACACTTTGCCCTTTAGTCAGTGGTGATAGAAAAAAAAGTTTCTTTTTATGTTTTATTTTAATAATTAAAAAATACAAAGCTTTTTTTTTTTTTAACAATTTCTTTGTTTGAGAGACCAGCCCAGTATAGTGCATGATTTCTTCCCAACCAGGGAAGAGGGCTCCACCACTCTCACTATTTAAGAGATGATAAAAAAAAATATTAAGAAATAATGGGGGGAAAAGAAAATAATTAAAAAAATGAAGTACTGTAAAGTGAAAAGATAACATCAAACAAAAAAAAACTGTCATTATTTGCTGAGTATGGTAATTTGTCTCAATGGGAATGGTGTATACAGCAAGGCCTTATGTGATCTGTATCATAGTTAATAAATCAAATCTTGTAAAACGTCTGCTTCTTGTCTCTTTGTCGCACGCGCGGGGAACAGAGGAAGTCCTGATCAAGCCTGAGGAGGAAGGTGATGTCCCAGGACACAGTCTGCAGTCAGTGTAATGAAGCCTTAACCTTAACTTTAAACGAACCACAACAAAGCTCTGGAAAAGCAAGTCGGCGACCCTCGAGGGCAGATTTCTTCTTGTTGTCAAACTACTGTTTAACATCGAGAAAGGACTAATACATGGCTGTTTATCAGCCTAAGAGGCAATACGTATCCTAATTTCCAAAAACACATTTTTGCAGGTAATGGTCCACACCAGCGTTTCTTGCAGCCCCTCATTAGCAGTTTGTCATTGATTTGCTTACTTTTTAGAAGTTTTAAATGCTTAAAGTGGTCAAATCATGTGGTCACTAGAAAGAAAATGAAGATTGGAGGAAATTGTGATGAAATAAAAAAAAATGTGTCGCATAAACATGTTGATTCTTAATTTATTTTCTGCTAATATTTCAACCACTCAGACTTATGTTTGGATTTAATGTCGAAAATGGCTGAAAAGTAGACATGTGACAGTAAAAGCAGCATAGATGTTACTCTGAAAATACTGAAATGTTATATACATGGCACTTGGTGGATTTTGAGTTAGAAAACCAATTAGCAGCAAATGTAGAGGCTGCAGGCTGGATTTAACTGTACATCCACCTGAAGTCCTCGCTAAGTCACCCAGTGAGATGTGTTCGTTTTGCAGATGTTGTGTGAGCAGTTCGGGGCTCTATGACTTTATCTCAAGGACACTGTGACATGTGGATGGAGTGAAACTGGGATCCTTACAAACCTTGCGATTAATGGCCAATATGCTCCACCAGCAGAGACACAGCTGCCCTAGATCCAGTTTTTGGGTGGAGGAGCAAAATACACAGCAACCCTGATCTATTTTCGCAGTGACCGACTCCACTCACACACTTTAATACATACTTTAAAAGAGCAATTTCCATTAATGAAATGTTTGCAGTCGTAGGAAGACTCGTGCACATCAATTTCTTCCACACTGTGTTCTATAAAGTTTTGCTCCACACAAAATGTGATAGTCTTTGCACCACAGTTTGTTGCTCTCCTCTCTCTGCACACTGTCGAAGGGACGCTAAAGCCGCAGGGTGGGGCGGCCGAGGTCACGGGGGCTCAGGGGACCCTCCTGGTTCTGGTGAGAGCGGGCCCCAGAAGGGCTCAGCCTGTGCCATTTCAGGGTGATGCAAGGATTCTGGTCCCTATGAGGGCGATGTGAAGGCCTCACTGCCATTTCATGGTGCCCTCATCTGACCTTTTCATTGAGTCAAACCAAAGGAAATCCATGTCCATGACCTTTGTGGTGCATCTCTCCATTCTGGCACGGGAAGAAAAAAAAAGAAAGCGAGAAAGCAGCTGATTGGGAATGAAAAGGGCAGGCCCGTGTGCACACAGGACACACGACCCTTGAACTCTAACCTTTAAGAAGTGTCACGAGGGAGAGAGCGGTGTGGGATTTGATTGGAAGTCAAATATGGGAATCGTCAACACTGCTCGACTGGCCGACGTGGCGGCGAAACTGCTCCAGGAAGGCCGGGATTAGTCACTGCGAGTGTGAGAGGGAATTTGCACAATTTGCAAAGTGAAACGAGTTAATAGGACTCCACTGAGCCATTTAGCTAAATCACAATGATCTAATATTCCCCTTTTTTTTTTCTTTAATCAAAATGTTTCTCCACAGGGCATTTTGCTGCTTTCCCTTGTGCGTGCGCAAACGCGCCACTAGGCGGCCGACTTGTCCCACGCTACCCATCGACCATCGCTCTGCTGTATCCGGGTGAAGGAGGCAAACGCGGAGCGTGGACCTAATTGATTGGGTCAAGGTTTGGATGTCAACAGCGAGACGACGTTTTAATCCTGCGCTCACAGTGAGCTGAATGCCTGAGACGAGCATCTGAAGACTTTTCTCATTGATGTGGAGCTCCACTTCCCCTCTCACAGTTTGAAGTTGGAGGAGGAAATAGGTTTGACTAAACTCCAGAGATTGTGGAGAGGGCGGAGGGAGGAGGAGGAGGAGGAGGAGGGCGCTCGGGAAAGTATAAGCCGCGGAATAAAGACAAAGAACTTAATTTGAAGTCATTGTTGCTCTGTATTAGAGGCGTGATGTGCTTCTGTAGTGCGAGGTGTGACCAAAAAAAAAAAAAAAAAGTTCCGAGGTAGACAGAGAGGAGGAGGAGGGAGGGGACATGTATGGAGAGAAGGAGACTGGTCTTATGATGAGTCGAGGCACGTATCTCCGCTCAACCGTGTCTTTCTGGGCTTCGAGCTCGCAGCTGCGGCGGCGGGTATTGAATTCAGATGCGGCCTGTCTCTCCGCTCCGGCCGCTACAGGTGGAAATGCTCTTATCAATACGGACTGTCCGAGCCTGACTGCGGGCCGATCCGTCTCATTGATGATTTTAGGTGCCCCTGCCCTCCCCGCGGAGCCCATTGATTAATGTCTGGGTCACAGTGGTATTTCCATATTGATACCTCGATTGATGACGGCGCTCCAGGAACAAGCCGTATTGAGCAGCCGGGAAGTGATACGTTTCAAACTGCTTGGCGGATGTATTTATGCATAATGGTGCACAATGAGGGTTAGATGCATGTGGTGGTGGGGGCGCAGGAGATGCAACTGTGTGGGGCAAAAAAAAAAAAAAAAATCACATCAATATTAACATAACAACAACCTGTTCTAGTCTTAACACCATGCAGATATTATAAAATATGGCACAGATGAGAGATGATGCCATTTTTTTTTTTATCATTCCTTATCTTTATCTTCCAGGAATATTAAGCATTCCTGCAGCACAGAAGCAGAGGAAGGTAAAGTAGAAGGAAAACAAAAATGTCTCATAATAAATTAAAGTTAGAAAGCTTTGTGTGCATGCATGCAATATATAAGCAATGTTTCTACAGGATTTACTTAATGTAAATGCCTCATGTAAAAGTCCTCAGTGTGAGTTTTTCTGAACTAAGAAGTGCACACGAGACGACGAGCAAGGCGGGAAAAAACAGACGCATCTAGAGGAGCAAAAAATGCTTTTTTTATTTTTACCCCTCGCTTCACCATCCAAACGCTGTGCTAGAAGGAATCAGTCTGAGAGGTTAAACTAATTCGTTGGCTCAACTGTTCATATTTTAGCTCAAAATCATCTGCAGCATTTGACAGAAGGGCATCAGGGGGTGAAATGTTTCACAAATGTAGGTGTTTCTGAATTCTTTTGTGAAAAACAGCTTGAAAACATCACAGCACAAATGACACGTGCAAACAGCACATGAGAGAAAGTTAACATTAACATTAAAAGCGGTCACATTGGGTTGCGTGGAGATCACGAAACGAGCTGGCGATCGTTAGGTACTTGAGTTTTCAAAGCAGCGTGAGAGAGCTAACAGAGCTTCACGTAAGACAAGACATGTGTGGCAAACTTGCAGGAGTATCATTAAATAATCTGCAGAATTATTTGGACCTGTCTTGAAAAAGCCGAATTTAAAAAGAACAGCTGTCATGTGGATGCAGTGTGATGGGTGAACAACACTGCACAGTGGTTTAGTAAGTGCTGCTAATTGGCATGCAGCCCAACGTGACCTTTGTAGCTGTGTGTGTTTGCAATGGTGATTTATGTATTTTGTGTATACGGTTTTGTCAGCACCTTACTGCTATGTGATAATTTTATCTGTGATATTTCCACGCTGTCTTTCTAAAAGCGGCTAGTTTTTCCTCATCGGGTCGAGTGCGCACACTGCATAATGCAGAACAACTCCACAGAGAGACCGGAGTTGTGAACCCAATTTTGGAGACACCCTAATTTAAAGGACAGGGAGACAACAACATGATTCTGTGGGACTTGTTCTGCTTGTTGTGGAGATTACTTCGGAGGCAGAGGGCATTGTGTGGAGATGATAGTCAGTGAGGAAAAATAAAGCGTCGAGCAGAGCTGATCCCACTTTGCGCTTTTAGGGTCAGTGGTCGAAATGGGCTCACGGCCTCCAGGTCCCCACGACACGGATCAGGGGCCCCGACGTATATCTGCTGATTACATCTCCTGAAGTGGAAAACATGCAAATAATAAATGTATGAGCAACGTGCTTGTTTTTTTGCTTGATTAATTATGCCGTTTAATTCCAGATCCACCACGCCGCTCCACCGTATAATTTCCCAGTGGTCTTGGCTGTTTCTTCTCTCACATGCGCTCTCTCCCTTTTTTTTTTTTTTTTCCTCATTGCAAAATGAATCATGGATCCAACCGTCTGTACCCGGGGGAAAGCGGCGAGCTGGCGAATGGGCTGACCAATCATGAGCATCAGAGGCAGACACACAGACGGAGGGAGCCTTTTGTTGTGCGCTGCACTCATCAAGTTAGAAGACAACTACCGATTTGGCCTGAAGAAAATTAGGAGATGGAGTGTAAGGAGACAAAATAAGCGACTTCATCTTTGTTTATCTGTTTTCTCTCTCACTCGTTACATGAAATCTCCTCTTCCCTCCTCCTTGCTCTGCAGGTTATCCAATCAGACTGGCCAGTGTGTGTTTATCTGAGTGGGTGGCAGAGTTTCAGCGCCATTCATAATGTCAAGTGGGACCATGACTGCTCTTCTATTCCCAGCCTGGCCAACCCTCTCTCAGCCTCCTGACAGTTCCAGGTTAGCCTTCTCTCCCCTCTCCCCTGGCCCTCCTCTTCTCTCTCCTCCAGCTTTCCTCTCCAGCTCTCCCAGGGGCCCCACTGAGAATACTGCTCAGATCCAGGCCTCTGAGCCCCAAAGCCAGCCCTAATCCTCCATATCGATCGCCCTGAGAATTTCCTCCCCAGCACAGCAGGCCCCGCTCCCCGGCGCTCATGCTCCTCGACCCTGAACAGCCAGCACTTCTCAGCCAGAGAGGCAGACAAAATAGGGTCAGGTACATTAGCCTACCTGTGTCTTCTCAACAGATGGATCCTGTTGATGTGCGTTATTAGGTGGTTATAGCGGGAGGCACGTTGCTCCTGACGGTGCTGGTGTTGCCTCTCCAAATGAAGCCGCTTTCCCGTGATTTGCTCGATGAACATCTCTAACGTCCTTTTCTGACACCAGGGGCACTTGATAGACTCCCTCTGCAGCTTCCAGGTGGTATATGAAATGGTTGCAGTAGCTCAGCTGATTGTTGTGTTGCAGTTAAAGAGTGTGTGGAAACTAGTCAGCAAGCGAGCAGATAATAACAGTGAGCTAACAGTAATGGATAAATGGCTGAAACGTCCCGGCCTCTGCCACTCAAGATGATATGCAAACTTCACGAAAGTGGCCTGATTGTTAGGCGATTGTTACAATATGTATAGAATATGCAGTTTTATGTCGTGTTAAATAACATCCATTTCAAAATCAGTTCAGACAGGTGTCGTCAGTGAAGAGTAATTGAGCTCATCTGATGAGGTTGATTGTGCTCTAGTATGTACATTCTGTGTTGGTTTTTGTCTTTCCCTTTCCCTCTGAATCTTTTGATGATATTTTTGGTTGTCAGTGGTGAAATTCTTTGCAATTGTGCACTGAGAAATGTTGTTCTTAAACTGTTGGACTATTTGCCTTCACCCATGTATTAACATCCTTTATCCAATCATGTGTTCACAAAGTGTGTTTCATATGTTTCATACCCAATCATGATCCTATCACCTGTTACCAATCAACCTGTTCACCTGTGGAATGATCCAAACAGGTGTTTCTGGAGCGATCTACAACTTTCCAAGTGTTTGAAACATGTTGCTGCATCAAATTCAGAATAAGCAGATATTTACAAATTCAATGAAGCTGACGTGATGATGAGAGAAGCATTAAACATATTGTCTTTGTCCTGTTTTCAATTGTGTGTACGTCAGAAAGGGCTACGAAATTATCACGTGTTTTATTTCCGTTTAACACAGTTCCCCCAGCGTTTTGGAGAACATGAGATAAGTTTGAAAAGTACAATTCATGGCTGAAAACAGCGACTGTGAGAAATCTAAAACACACATCTCTTGGCGTTAGGATAGGCCATATTTCCATCCATCATGATGACGGTGGAGTAATGGAAGGTGGTGTGTGCTATACAACTCTGCTGGAAGATGAGAAAGCATCATTACTGGAGTCCTCCTGGGAAAGCTCCCAACCAACAGTCTATCCCGTGTAACATACTTGTTCATAATTTATTTACGCGGCGAGCTTCCTCTGGACTCTGCTGTGTGTTTTACTGCGAGTGTGGAGGTATTCGAGAGGTTTTTCCCTCAATCTCTGCCTGCTTGTGAACAAGCCCGGCAAGGCTATGGATCCGGTACAATAGCAGGCATAGATGATTAAACCTCATACTTTATTAACACATTCGCTGTGTGGTTGGCATGCTAACTTCATCCCAATCATGGATGGGGGAGGGGGGAGCGCTCGAACATTTGGCCCTGTCAAAATGCCGCTCTGTGGACCAGTTAGAGCGTCTCTGTCTATATTGGCATTTAAGAGCCAGTACAGATGGTAATGTATCAATACTCTGTTTAAACAGGGCTTGGAGCCACATTTCTAAATCAGCCCCAGAGATATTTTTGGCAAAATCTGTTTCCAGTCCTTCTTGGGTAAATTTTACAAATTCGGTTGACTTGTGGTTCGGTACGTCATCACAATATACTGCAGGTGCATCTTTTATCTGCGTTTGGATTTTATTGCGAGGGATAAATTCAATACTCATGTACCTTTTACACTGTCTGCCCACCTTCTCCAGCCTCTCCATGCTTCTCATTCATTAGCGTCTCTTCTACCTGAGCTGACCGTACACCCTTAGCCTTCACACACACACACACACACACACTGTATTTTTGCAGCTTTTCCCTCCATCTCCTCGCTCCCAGCTCTCTATACTTCAGTGCGTCGCTCTTTCCTCTCATATGTCTCCTTCCCTGCCCTTTCCTCACGCCTGCTTCCTTTCTTCGCACCCCCTCTCTTCCCGTTTTACCCTTGCTCTGCCTGCTCTCCTCTCGCCCACATCCCTCCCTCCTTCCCCTCCTTCTCTCCTCTCTCCCTCTTTCTCTTTATTAATTTATTGGGTTGTTATTCTCCTTGCCTGGCTCTGCTAATGAAGGCAGGATGCAGATGAGGGCGAAGGTCGTCTCCGTAGCGATCGACCCCACCGCCCCGCAGCATGGCACTCTGACTGGCACAGGTCAGTGGCAGCTGTCAATCAAAACACACACATGCACATATACATGCACGTGCCCACGTGCACTCGCATACACTACTGTACCACTACAATAAATTCACACATGAAGATGTTAGCCGTGCTGTATTATAATTAACAATTTGTAATTAGTCATAGAAATTCAGATGCTTTGGAGCACATCGGTCTCTTGCAGCGGAGGTTCCCAACCTTTTTTGTTTCTAACCTCTTATAATGAAGCAGGCGGTGGTAACATGCAACCACTCCTCATACTTCATGCATGCCTGTGAGACTGTGAGCAGCTTAACCAGAGTGACGTTTCCTCCTCAGATGTTTGCATTTCAATAATTTTCAAAGGCCCGAGAATGTAAAACTGTCCAGAATTTCAGAGGAAAAAAGCAAAGATGAGAGAAGAGTCAAAACAAAAAAGAAAGTAGCAGAAATACTCTCCAGTATTGCCTCTATTTAGTCCACCCTCTTTGATATGAATAGGGTGGACAGTTAGACGGTGTGCTGTAAAATCATGAAAAGGCAGCACCACAAACTGCAGCCTCCACTGTGATAATAGAGTTGAATCAACTCATCTCAACCCTTCATGAAAAGGGATTTATTTATTGTATTTGACTGCATTTGTTTTCATGAATAAATTGGTAACTCAAAGCATCATGTAATGTCAGCCTGTCAGCCGGTCAGTCCATGTCTTTGATCGACACTGACAGCTATTGATTTTGTACAGGCATTCATGGTGCCCAGAGGATGAATATGAAAGACTCTGGTGATCCCCTGACTAAGCTTCATACAGTACAACATCTGTGGTGGGAAGTTTATTATTAGCGTCAGCACAATTCTTGTTTATTTTCCCTATGTAAATTATATTTATTCAACTTCACTGCTCTTGTTGGTGCATTGCTGCATATCTCAGCATGTTACCACAATGACTTTGGTATGTAGGTAACATATCTCAGTGGGGTAGACGTGAGGTAGACATTTGTGCTTTTGATGTTTTGATTTGTCCAATAATGTGGTTTATTTACCCTCAAAACTGAGATTCCCATTAGCCTCAGCTGTACTTTGTGCTGAAGTGTTAGCAGGCTTACATGCTAAAGCAGTGAATCTCATACTGGAGGACCCCTCGTGGGAGACATAGAGCCTGCAGGGGGCTGTGGATGACAAGGGGAAAAATTTGAAGTGCAACAAAATTGAATTTATATTATTTATGCAGGAAAAAATAAATATTGCTCTGACTTTTATTTCACGATTGGTAACGATTGATAAAAAATGTGGGTTGGGGGGCGGTAAACTTTTTTTTGGACGCGAGCATGACAGAATAAGTTTGGAAACCACGGCGCTACAGTGAGATGATGAACCCGGTAAACATTACACCTGCTAAACTTCAGCATGTAGAAATTGTCTTTGTGGGCATGTTAGCAGGCCGACGGCGTCGCTGCGCCTCAGTGCCGTCTCACTGGGCCGCTGCTGCCTCTTCTTTTCTGTCTTGCTAATCACATTGCAACCCTTTACGGGGTCCTGATCCCCAGGATGGCAACCAGTGCCGTATACAACATCACATGTGTTCAAAAGGCATCACCTCAACACTTACAAACACAAATATACGCACAGACGGTCTTTCATTTAACACATTTGCATGTATGTTTGTGTGTCCGCAGGCTGCAGTGTTACGGTACAGTGTCTAACCCCTGCCATGTCGTTCATTGGCCTCGACATGGTGAAGACCTTTGAATTGCTCCTCCCTTTGTCTCGTATCTCGACACTTGTAGCATTTACAACCTCTGCTCTTCGTCACAGCATGTCAAATTATTGTGTGTGTGTGTGTGTGTGTGTGTGTGTGTGTTTGTAGAAGCAGCCTGTGTTCAGACATTCTGTATGCATGTCGATTTTGTTCATGGTTATTGTTGTGGGTTTATTTGTGTGCTCAGCCATGTTCCTGAGTGTGTTCTCCTGCATCTGGTTGTCTGTGAGTGTGCATGAGCACGCACACACACACACCCTCAAGCGCACACACACACATACACACACCTATCTCTATTAGCAGTATAGTAGTGTTAACAGTGTTATGCCATGCGTGAACCTCCCCACCTTTCCCTCATATCTATGCAAAGCTGGGGTCCTGTCAATCAGTCACCTTGGTGACATAGAGCCCCACCTCCCCAATTAGAGCTGACAGGGCAGGATTAGGAGGGGGGCGGGCCCCCGCCGACCTGCCTACGTGTCAATCACGCGCCGGGCATCCACACGCCTGTTTACTGTCAGATCCCATCTCCGTCTGTCAGACTGCAAGGCAACCATCGCCCAGGGAGGAGAGGAGGAGGGTGGGGATAGGCGGAGGGGGGGGGAGGAGGAGATCTGATCGGAATTAACTATGCTTCTCCCCACAGACCGGCCGTGCTTTTAATTCATGAAAGGGATGAGGAAAGTGGGAAGAGAGAGCGAGTGATAAAGGGAGGAGAGCGTTTAAAACCCAGAGCAGGGCCTTCTTTAGAAGTTTTCAGAGTGATGTTTCTTCTCTCCCTGACAATCACTTTTCTTCTCTTGCTGACTCTCCCTCCTGTCTCCCTCTCTCACTTAGACTTCTTTCGAAGGTGTGCTTCATGCCCCCTTAAAGCTGCTATGATTTATCAACGGCCTTTCCTCTCTCTGAAGTTGTTATTTGACCCTGGTTTTTTAAAGTCGCACAAATACTGTATTAGTGTTTTTTTGACTAAGAGAGTTAAGGTCAATTTATTTAGTTCTGCACATGCTCATGCAAATTTGTGTCTCTGTTCCAGTACGTGTCTGGGGATGAGGGTCCTGGCTACAACACCTACAGTGTGTGAATACATAATGCTGTTATGCTCCTCAGACTGTGTGTGCGCGTGTTAAAGCAGTGTCATGTGTGCAGAGTTTACACAATGCTAATGTGTGCGCGTTTGCTTGTGTATTCGTGGCTCTGCGGTCCCTGGTGTGTGTGAATTTCTTCGTTTTTAGGCTCTGTGGTAGCGGCCTCGCTTTGACCCCGGCGCCCTCACTCTAATCCTTTAGCAAATGAGGGCTGTGTGGGGCTGAAGGGGGTGTTTGGGGGTCTGCGCCAGGCCACAGTTTTAGGATTAGAGGACCAGATCGAAGGTCCTGGGGTTATGAGGGATGAAGACGAGGGAAAGAATAGATTGCACTGGAAGAAAAGGGGAGGATATTGTCAGCATTGTGTCAGCCACCAGTGGTCATATGGGATGTCTCATTATGTCCACCACGTTTTTTTGTCCACTTATGTTTGTTTTTTAGTTGGCGGGATAAAAATCTGCATAACAGATTTCAGTGGCATTGATTTAGACTACAGTCCATAACGTCCAATACGTGGACATTTACAAACCTCTTGAACTTCTTGATTCTGACTACAGAACCATTTCATACTTTTGCCTGAGCAGAATGGTCCTACACATTTCATCCAGTCCTCACCGTATTTGGATGATGCCAAATTGTGGCCAGATTCTTGTAGATCAAACCTTAACTGTCATGAGTCTTGAAGGCATCGTGCAATTGCAACCACACTTTAACATCTCAACTCCAAAAAAAAAAAAAAAAATTTGATGGCTTATCATCTATAGCTATAGGTGGTGCAGCAGGAAATGACTGAAATCGCTGGTCATAATTCAATCCTCCACAAAGTCCCAATATTCTTATACAGAAATTAGACTCTCCATAAATCAACGTGATTTAAATAGGTAATATTTTTAGTCACTTTGCAAACTCGTTAGCAAACAGCTGCTTATTTACACATACAGCAGTTACCGAGCAACATTATCATTCATCTGGAGTCCCGTTTCTGGCCACCTGGTGAATTGAAGTCCAGTATTCACTCTCTTTTAGCTCTGTTTTTGGTCTCCACCAACCCCTGAGGGAAACATCTGCCCTCTTTTGCTGCTAAATGCTCCATTATGTTCACCAGCTACTCGCTAAATGCATCTGTGTGCTGTTTGGTGCCGAGCAGGTTGTGTACAGTTGGTTTAAGGGCAAAACCGTGGAGTTGTGGCCAGACAGCTAAACAATGAGCTGAAGCTCACTATCGGCTCAGTGAGGCCGAGGCGAGCTGCAGATTCTGGGGATAATTCTCTGCAGGTTCATCGCTACGAGCAACGTCTTTCACATTTTTGTTACATTTTTATTAATAAAAAAATATAGATGATATAGAAGCTGCTTTAAAGAAAAGACCATAAGAATGTTTTTTAGTCTGAATCTAGACATGCAATAAAAACGTCTACACATGTTCTCTTATTAAAATAAAATATTTAGAGCATTTGTTAGCCTTGGTGGAGGCATGAGCTCGCTGATATCTCTATTTCTTGCTTCCACATTGTCTCTCATATATATAAATATGCGTTTTGTCTGCATGATTGTCGCGGCGAGTAAATGAATGTGAGTTCATTTTGAGTAAACAGTTTATCGACGATCATGCAATCTGCTGCTGACAGGTATAGGTGTACCATGTCATTTCTGCTGATAGCTGTGTGTTCCCAGTATTTGTTGGTACGAGGCATATGTGGGTGGAACATGTTTGTGTGTGTGTGTGTGTGACGCGTGTGAGTGTGTGTTTGCATTAGAGATGCATTCCAGGGTTGTGTCTGAGACGCAGCTCAGGTGTCTGTTGGTGTCTGTTGAACGACCTCGCTGCAGGGAACAGGCTATCAGGCTGAAAGGGAGGCTATCATGTTAATTACTTTACACACACCCCACCAGCCAAGCGTGCAACACAACTGCTGAGCTCACACAAACACACACACATACGTTCTCACACATGCACCTGGGCACACACACTGCGAAGCACATGCACGTACACACTAAATCCGCCGTCTTTCTTTCATTTTGTCGTTTTTCTGTCTTGCCACTCGCATTTGAAGGCCTTGGACATCAATTCCCTTTTGCTTTCAAGAAAGATTGTTTTATATTCTAATCAATTCAACTCCGTCCTGTGAAATTAATTGACATTCATTCAATGATTTTAAATTCCTCCGAGGCTGTTCTTTTGTTTCAGCCTGTCAGTGAGCTGCAAGTGAGATCGGGCTAAATGTTTTGTCATCTCACACTCCAGGGTAAGCCAGCTCCAAAGCGCGAGCCTGAGGTCAGCTTAACCTCCTCACAATCTCGCCTCTCGTCATCCATACCGCCGGTGAAAGGAGGGGGAAACAATGCACATTCGTGATCAGGAACTTGGGTGAAGCTCGATCTTTCTGCAGCCTTCGTATGTCTGCTCAGGAGGAATTTTTTTCAGAATCGTGTCGGGGGTTTGAACGGCGGGTCCGGCGCTCTCAGGCCAGGGAAAACAGAGGAGTGGTATTGGCTGGGGCAGGTTGATGCCTTTAGTTAAATGATGCTGGCACGCAGAGGGATTGCTTTGGGAAGTTGTCATCCATCATGATTTTAGAATGACTCAAAGCAGCACTCTGCTTTTGGGGTTATGGTCTGGGATCCATGATTGATGGGAAGTGCATGTGTGTGTTGGAGGGAGGCGAGAGAAACAGTGTGTTTATGTGCTAAAGTGAAGATAGGCTTGCAGTTAAACTGTTCCTCTGGAGAAGTTTGTTTAATTCTCTGCTCCTTTTTCATGTTTTCTTAAGGAAGTTAATGGGAGCTCCACTGATTAAAGTTACTCTAAATCAGATAATAATGATCAATGTGGCAAAATGTCCATACCTATTTATCTTTTAGGGCGCTCTGATCCCTGCGCGTCGTCTTGTGCACGGATGCACCCCCGTGTGTACGTTATTGTATTTCTTTAAGCTGAAGCATTTTGTCTGTCTTTGTCTATCTCCGCCTTCCCCTTTTCCAGGTTCAAGTCTCACCTAAGTTAATTCTTCAATTAGCGCGATCCCGATTTTCTGGAGAGATCGCACCAATCGATGTCCAATTAGCATGGCTCCCTAGCCCCGAGAAGAGGGGGACGGCCGCCGTGGTCATTTTAGAGAACAGGAGGTTGGGGTGGGGTCTGCAGTTGAAGGCAGAGCTTTAGAGGAGATGAGATGGAAAGGAGGGAGGAGAGGTAGCATGGAAGAGAGATAGAAAGCGGGTGAGAAGAAAGCATTCGAGGCCTGTAAGTGGGTGGAGGTGAGGAGGGAGCATCGGGGTCTGGGGAGGTGGGGTGTAGATGTTAGATGCTCAATCAAGCTGTGTGAGGACAGTGTAATTAATCCATTGAAGATGTCTGATTGCAGATGACTTTGGGAATACCAGAGTGGTGGCTCGGCCTGGGAGAAGGGGGAGGGCGGCAACAAGATGGATGCACGGATGCGGGGGAGTGGAAAAGCGGAAGGGCAAACAGAGGGAGAGAGTGAGATTAATTGAGACAAGGGAGATACAGTAGCTTTTAAATGAGAAGGATGAGTTTCGGTGACAATGTAGAAAAAGGAAAGAAAGGGAGGAAAAAAAAGGAAAGAATTGATCATGTCAGGGTTAGGTCGAAGCATCACTCACAGCACTATAGGGATAAAGACCTCCACCAGATGTCACATGTGTGTAAAGAAAGAATCACAAGGCTGCTAACTCATCCCTGAGCTTCTCACTGCTAAAACACTCTCCTACCAGACAAATGAGTGTCTATCCTGTTCTAATGCTAATATGCTTTTAAGGCACTATTAGCCGGCAGAGTTTTGCTTTTATTTAATGGACTATTAATTTGTTTGAATGCATTTTGTCTCTGTGGCTGCAGCACAGAGTTGACTTGGCTTTAGCTCAGCATCCTGAACGGCACATGATTTACTTACCCACAGCTATTTGGAGGCTAAGCCTTCATAATCTAATTAAATTTGATAAAGCAGAGTAATCATCAGAGTATTATGGCGAGTACTCATCGTACTGATATGGTAATTTTGTTCTGTCGTGATTGAATGTTTTCATTAAGGGTTTTTTTTCCGTTGCATTCATGTCTGAATATGTTTTAAGCTGCATTCACTTTGTTGCAGTATGTGGTTGATAGCAAAGCTAATGCTCGCCGTTTTCACGGAGAGAAAGACAGCAAACGGTGCTGGCGCCACTTTTCACGCATGCAGGTGGAAAACGCTGACAAAAGTTGAATCCTCTAAATGTTTGACTTCTTTCATGCGGAGGAGACCGACTTGACAACTCGAAAAGCACTTTTCCTCTCTTGAACGTTCAAGTCAAATGGGTGCACACACCTGCACAAACAGTGCAGTCTGCAGGTAGTGGGACGGTGACACATTTTTGTTGTTTTGCTGGTTTCATTTCTTATTTCTCTATATTTTCATCCTTATGTTGCATCTGCACCCTCCGTCTGTCACTTTTGTCTGTTAAAGAATTAAACTGACTCGATCCAGCAGATTAGATTTTGAATGGAAACTATTACTATCTGATTAAAAGCTGCTTTCAACTGTAATTTGAGAACAGCGTAACTGCTGTAGCCCTTTTTATACATGTAGTACTATAATGTTAATAGTTGGTGTCCAAGCCTTTGCAGTCAGTAAGAACCCACAGACCACAGCAGACACTGGTGAAGCTCTACCACATCTGTGCCGTAACCACCCTCATTTTGTGTCTGTCTCAGGGCTTTCTGTCAACACATAAACAGACACATTAAAGCTCCTTTGTTGCCTTTTCTGTGTACTTGTAGTGATTGTCTTGCTGGCTGCAATTCCTGGAGTGGTCACCTAATGTGCATGCAAACACCCTTGAAGGCTAAAAGCTGAAGGTCAGCACTTGGACCTCATTTCAAATCTGAGTACAGAGCCTAAATACTGTAATCACTGCCCTACTGTTCATAGACGGTACATTTGTCCAATTGCTGCCATCTTCTAATAAAGATCAGGCAGTAAATGAATTGATGTTTTTGTTGCACAGTCTGAGAGAAGAAGATGAAATTTCATGTTTCAGCTGCACTCTTCCGTTTTCCTTCTTGGATTCATTTACAAAAGGAATTACAGTTAATAATTGATGCAAAAATGTGACCTTTAATACATTCAATGAATAATTGAAAATGAACATGATGCTACTTAATGGACTGCGTTTTTATGTATCTGCATGTGTGGAGTGGTCAAGGCTTGTGTTTATTAAAATTACCATGGCAACAAAGACGGAGGTTGCCTTTGCATTCAGCTGGCATTCTGCACCACCGACCTGTATGACTACATCTGTGACTCAACGACACTGTCG
This sequence comes from Chelmon rostratus, assembly GCF_017976325.1. Lineage (NCBI taxonomy): Eukaryota > Metazoa > Chordata > Actinopteri > Chaetodontiformes > Chaetodontidae > Chelmon > Chelmon rostratus. Next base: position 16,975,389 of record NC_055664.1, on the reverse strand, counting down.
TAGGATTTAATGTTAGATTCAGTTTGACCCCTCATAATTTGTCTATATTACATTTACCATTTTAATGGAGTGATCTAATGAGGTGATTAGAACAGAAATGAACTGTGATACAGTGTTTCAGGAGTGTGTGTTTTGCACAAATGCTTGCTTGTACTTGTGTGAATATGTATTTATTCACTATACATCTGCCGTTATTGATAGATAAACCTGTTAAGTCAGGTGCACACACACACCTGCCAGCATCGTGATACAGTACGTAGCTTCACGACTCACTTCTAGCCGCCATGGCTCGAGCGGTTTGGTTTTCTCAATAGCGAACACTGTTTGAGGGGAGACTGCGGGGGGCACGCAAGGTCTCGAATGAAAATAAAGCGAAGACAATGGGGGCGAAATAGAAATTAGTGGAGAGAAAGACAAACAGAAAGATGACAATGTGAGATAGAGTGATCGGGAGATGCAAGAAGATTGCGGAGAAAATTGTCCAGAGTGGAGAAAAACAGTGACAGACAGTGGCAGAGTGGAGGGAGAAATGTAACAGACAGACTCGGGGAGAGAGAGACAGGCAGAGACAGACAGAGCGAGAGATAGACAGTGACAGAGGGAGAGATAGACGAGCTGTGTGAGGATGCAGAGAGTGTCCCCCTCTCTCGGCTGCTGCCAGAGGCAAACAGACAGCCTCTCTGCTGGTGGAATGCTAATGCAACAAGCTGCTCCTCTCTTGTCTTCCCTCCCTTCTTTACCTTTCTTCTTCTTTAACTCTCCTCTGTGCAGAAAGTTTAGAGACTATAGACACAAGCATAGACTTTAATAGTGGAGACCCCGATGCTTTTGAATCATTTGCACTTTGCGGAACCGTCTGCGCATGTTTGTTCTGCAAAAATCGGGCGCAGCGAGCATCATGTTGTCAGAACATAATGATTTTTAATGGGAGTTTAGTTGTGTGTGTGTGTGGAGGGGAATCTTAGATGAGTTATTATTTGACCTCTCCTGCACCTCTCCCCCCCCTCCATCAATACTAACATCATGTTTGTCTGCAGCTCAGTAGCCATGGCTACCGTGGTGTTAGTGGGGGGTCGCCATGTCAGGGGGCCGATCACAGGTCAGTCAGTCGACCTTTCCCTGTCTGTGTCGCAGTCGGCTGACCTCTGACCCCCGGCCCAAAAGAGAGACACAAAGCAGTTGTTCTGGGGACGATATACGTCTCCTGGCTTTATCGCCCAGGCAGGTCCCTCACTTCCATCATTTAAGACATTCACGTCACATCACACGGAGAAATGCCCGCAAGTTAAGACGATGGTTATTTTTCCTCTCGGACCCCGCCACGTTTTCCTGCCGTGGCGACAGTCATCAGTTCTCAACTTCAGGCAGGACATAACCTTGAGTGGAGCAAGCCGGCTGAGCCTGTCTCCCACCCACCCACACCCAAACCCCCCCCCCCCCCCCCCCCCCCCCCCCCCCCCTCCCCATCTGTCTGCCCGTCCGTGTGTCTGTCTGTCTGCGCGGAGATGGCAGCTTTTGAGAAATGGCGGCACACTCTGAAGTGTGATCCATTTAGATAGTGGCGAGGTTCTCTCCGTGCGCACACGTGCGCGCGCGCCTGCGCTAGACGCACGCCTCTCAACACACACACGAACACGGACGCAAAGAAACAGATCTCTCCTCCCTACACACACACACACACACACGGCAGTCTCTTGACATGCACTTGCTTGGTTGACAAGTCATCTCAGATAAGCTTGAGTGACAGGTAGGGAGTGTTGACTACTAGTGTGTGTAGAACACTCTGGCAGATATCGTCACCTTATGATTATTGTATATTATTTGCTTAACCAGATTTGTATTATTACTCCTAAAATAACAGCAATACATTTCTAACAGATAGGGGCCAGATTCTATTTTTTCTTTCTGTATGTTGGTATATTTCTTTTCTTTTTTTTTGACGACAGAGCCTCCCTCTGTTTCATTTTGGTTGTTAATTTCCCTGCCACCTTTTTCTATCTCTGTTCAAACATATTGCACTGCCTCTGTCATCTAGAGAGAATCTTGTCAGTTTTTTGGCAGCAGATGTATGTTCAAGCTATATTTTGAGGATTCAGGCCTTGTATACCCGCTCGCTTACACTCCCTCCCTCCACTCCCTCTATCCCCAGGCCTCCCCGTGCTCCATTCCTCTATTTTCTTATCTACTTTCTTCTCCTACTTGCTCCTCTATGTCATTGCCAAATCTCTCCTGTCTGCTCTTCTCTGTCTTCTCTTCTCCCTCCCTCCTACCTCTCTCTGTTTCTTTTACACACCCTCTTCTCTCTCTATCAGTCTCTCTATTCTGTGACTGCTCTGCCTGGTCCCCCTGTGGCACACCGTGTCGTGTCCCTAATTTATTTATAATTAGTGCTCTTTGTCGGGATGTGCGGGGAATGTTAAAGTACACGCCACCTCGCTCTGGGTACAAATGGGCTGGTGTTCCTCCATCCTTTCCCGCCCGCCCCAACTGGCCAACCGACACGGCCGCTGGGATGGACAGACCTTACATCCAAAACCCAGATTCTTAAAATTATAACGACTCCACAGAGAAGGCTGTGCACTGCAAAAAAAATCTCCATCTGATCAAGTCATGTCTGTCGACTGAGTCCTAAAACACATTTTGTAAGAATAAGTCGGCGCAAATCCATGAGCGTCTGTATCGTAACACAAGGAAGGAGGAGGCAGTTTTCTGCAGCAGAATCAAGAAAAATGCAACTTCATCGTGGAAAATACTAAAAATCTCCCTCTGCTTGCTCCTGTTTTTTGGAAAATAAGCCCTAAAGACAAAAAAAAGAGTTAATAATAATAATAATAAGGCAAGTTCACACCCTGACTGACACCTGCTGAGATACAGATGCACATTGTCAGTGCGCTCACCTGTGCAACGCCTGAATGCAAAACAGAATAACAAGATGGGACAACATGTAATCTGAAAGTGTAATTTATTAAACATCCTGTTGAATTTTAATGGCCATCACTTGTAAAGTTGAGTTGTTTTGGGGGTTTGAGCTGAGTGTTCATGTCAACACCGTCTTTACACATGACGTACATGACCAGGACTGACGGCGCTGACGGGACACGCGTGTGTGTGTGTGTGTGTGTGTGTGTGTGTGTGTGTGTGTGTGTGTGTGTGTGTGTGTGTGTGTGTGTGTGTGTGTGTGTGTGTGAGATCAACCAGGAAGAGCTTTTGTCCTTGGGCTGAGAGGGCACCTGGCTCCTCTTCCCGTCCTTGTGATCTCTCTGTTCCCTCTCTCTCGTGCCGCTCTATCCCTTCTCTATCTGTCTCTTCCTCTCTTCTCTCAAGCTCCGATCCCTTCATCCCCCCTTCTCGCGCTCTCCCTCTCCTCTGCCCAAGGCGATGCCGTCCTGCAGGCTTTGATCAGGGGGCCAGGGAGGAGAGAGGAAGTGGGTCAGAAAGTTGTGCTGGAGACTGCAGGAGAACAAGGCTGGAATATCGAGTAGGTGAGGCTGGGAGAGGGAGAGAGGGAGAGATGGGGTAATCTAGTGAGAAAGTGATAGAGTGAGAGAGGGTGAGTAGTGTGGGGAACGAACTGGGAGGGAGTAGGTAAAGAGGAAGGGGGGGGTGAAACGGGGTAACAGTGAGAGGTGGAGGGGGGGCTGGCTGAACTAAAAGACTAGAAGGAGATAAAAAGAAAATGAAGAGAGCAACAGGAGGAGATAGGGGAGAAGGACGTGGGAAAGGAGAGGTGTCTTCATTTACTGAGAAGAAAAAAAAGACAACACATTTGTCTTGAACGTGATGCTCAGCATTTAAACAGCAGGTTGGAGGATAAGGCCCTGTTTTAACTAATCTGCACAGTGCAGGACAGATAGTTCAGCTCAGTGTGTGGGTGTGTGTGTGTTTGCATAGGCCTTTCTCTGTGTGTGTGTGTGTGTGTGTGTGTGTGTGTGTGTGTATCCCGGCAGTATAGCGCTTGACTGTGGCTCTTTGTTTTTTTTTTTTTTTTAAAAATCATTAAGATGCATGGTTTATTAATATTCAGATCAAACCATTAATATTCGCAGAGTGTTTCTGCTCTCCTTGTGTCGTCAGCTCACCTGGGACTGGGGAGGGCAGAGGGGGAAGAATGGAGGAGTGAGGTGGAGGGAGGATGTGGGAGGAGGGGGGAAAAATTAGGAGTGATTTAGAGGGACTTCTGGAGACGAGGGGGAGCAGGAGGTACAGTGGAGGTGGTGGAGGTCCTGTGAGGGGTTGGGTGTATTGTGATGGACAATCTGGCCGTGAAGGGAGGTGGGGCGGGGGGTGGAAGGTTGGGGTGTTTGGGGGGTCCACCGCTGGGACTGGGAGGTGAGAGGGGTGAGGGATTTTAGGGGGAAGCAGGGAAGCAGAGGGGGTTTGGTTCTGGAGTAATTGGGCCAATGGGAGGCTATCCATAAACGTGCACACACACACTAGAAAAACTCATAAGCACAGTACACACATGTACAAATTTATATGCCCACAGTCATGCAAATATCTCTGAAGCATGTTCAAAAACATGTATATATTACATATAACTATCACATGCACACACACATATATATATATATATATTAATGTGGGTAAGTGAGAAACAAAGAGCACACGCACCCTTAAATGCACGCAAACATCAGCGTACACCAGCGCAAAAACTAACTGCATTCACAGAAAACCTCAGTAAACTCACATTTGGGGCTGCAGCTTAGGATTGTTTTCATTTTGGATGAATTTGTCAATTACTTCCCAAATTAATTGAACACTTTGGTCTATAAAACGTCAGAAAATCACCCCTAGGTGACGTCTTCAGTACTATTGCTTTGTCGGACCAACACTTCAAAGATATTTTATTTGTTTTAGTTTGTAAGGGATAAAAGCAGGAAATCCTCACATCTGAGATGCTGCAACCGGCCACTTGATAAATAATTAATCGATGACCTAAAAATTAACTGTCGTCAGTTCATTTTCTGTCCATCTAGCAAACGATCGACTCATTGTTTCAGGTCTACTCACATTTATATAAATACATGCACTTCATTGCTTCCTGTGTGCATACACACTCTCTCTCTCCCTCTCTCACACACACACACACGCAGCTAGCACTTCAGTCAGCTGCAGATACACTCAGGCATGCACAAAAGCGAACAGCAAATTAAAGTGGTAATTACTTTTAAGCCCGGAAAGGTGAGGGATTGTATGGCAGGGAGCAATGGGTCACTGTTGAATAGAGAATAACGGAGCAGGCAGACAGTGTGAAAGGCAGATATGCATCTCAATGAAATATGGAGGAGCATACTCAACAAAAGGCGAAATGGCTCCTTAATGGCCACATGCCCTCAAAGACGTATTGTCTGATAGATTTGGAATATTATCTCCTCTTCTGCAGTTACCTCTAAACAGCCTTTTCAGACTTATCATTCATGTGAACTGCTGAGGGGAAGGTGAGGAAAAACGTTGTGTTCTGCTCATCAACTTTTCTCATAGTCTTAATTACCACACTGACAGCTACAGAATCTTGAAAAGTATTTCTGGACAGAAAAGGAAATCAGAGACGGCAGCATCGATTTTTTTGTGTTTTAAACAGATTTGCATGAAGGTGGCGCGTCCTCTTGATTTAAGGGTTCAGCACTTTATCTGAACTTTCACTTCATAGCACAGGTAAGGCTAAAGCAATACTGGATCCTACACTTCCCATAATGCAACTGGTGTTTTTTGTCTAAAAAGTACTTCTCAGGACTGTTAAGCTGATTTAGATGTGTCGAGTTAGCAGACTTCCCCTTTTAGATACTTACTTTAGAAAGAGCTCCACCCAATGAACAAGTTTTTCACCTTGTTAACATTGTTTTCTATATGCTACAAGACATATCATAAGCGAAATAAGCACTCAACATCATGGCTGAGCATTTCCACGTTGGAGCTGCAGTGGACCAATGACAGTCAAGGAAACTTGGGTTCAGGGAGTCAGGGTTTCATACGTCACAATCCCATCAACTTGCAGCATTGGGCTACGATGAATTGAGGGTTATCAGAGGAGAAACCAGGTGTAGCTTCATGTCAAGCAAGCCAAGTTTCACTCTTTTCAGACCGATGGCTGGGACGTGTTCTGTTTTTTGGCTGCAAAGTTGCAAAAGGAGAAATAGTGAGCCTTCATTTATTATCGAAGCATCTGAGAATCCCAGAGCCGAGTAACATGATCATTCAAGTCAAATGCCGACAGGACATTTTATATGGCTTGGGGGTGTTGACACAGAAAGTTGCAGCAGACGTTAGAGGCGTTTGTCAGCTCGCCGAGCTGCTGATGAGGTTCGTGTGTTTGATGAGTCGAAGCTGCATCCGAGCGGTGGAGGGGTGGGTGGAGATAGAGGCGGAGACCACTTAGATCTGTGCGCGTTTCACGAAGGCAAAGGTGTAGAGTTTCTAAGCCAATGTGGGCTGTGAAGGGATTTTTTTCATGGGAAAAAAAAACCATCTAAATATGCAATTTTGATGAACAGAGATGAGTTTTTAGGGGTTAAATCAATGCCTGCAGAAAAGCTTTAATTATTCAAAAGTTAGAATAAGATTGGAGAAATCCACAAGTGGTGGATGAGGTATGTTGAATGTTACCCAAAAGAGGAAGTACAGTCTGATTCTGGGTGTTAAAATCAAATCTCAGTATATTTATGTCTGATGTAGCCGGTTGGAAGTATTTTAGCAGAGCAGCTTCATTTTCATTCAGTGCACAAGCGCGGTGTGTTTTAGCTGTAAAGAGTCTGCCAGTTTGCACCTTGTTTACTTGCTACAGAAACAGGAAGAAGTCTGCAGTTCTTCAGACGACGCACGATAAATCTGATCAATATTTAACACAAAACCACTACATGTTGGATTCATCTTAGACCTCAGTATAGCTTGAAGTTCTCAGTCTTTTTTTAGTTTGAATAGAACCCCAAATGATAAAAAAAAAATCTTCATTATTTGTTGTTGTTATTTATTATAAGATTTGGCGTGTAAATCACGCGCTCATCGCAGCACAGGCACAGAGCGTCAGCTCCACGATGGGCCGGAGACTTCCTGCTGCTCTGCATCTGTGTGTGTGGAGGCAGCGCCACTCAGCAGGAGTTCAGTTTAGTCAGATTTGTTTTGTTTTGTTTGTTTTCAGTAACTAAAATGAACATTTACGCTCCGTTTCCATTCATTCTGTAAAGCTCAAGTTCCGTATGTGCCAACTTTCAGAGGTACGCAGTACAATTTAGAGTTACTTTGTGCCTAAATTTACTATATCCATTTTATGCTACTTTATGCTTCCACCAGTGTCAGAAGGAAATATTATGGTTTTTATTCTTCTAGTTATTTTGCAGATAAGGATACATACAGTACAAAACAAGTGATAATCTAAAATAAGATGCATGAACTACGTAGATTAAGCTACCCAGCAGTATACTCAGGAGTACCTCGTTCAGCTACAATTAATTAATAATAACACAAAAAGGGCTATTTTGCAGAAGGAGTTTTGCTTTTTAATTATTTTGCTGGTTGTGCAATATACTTAAATGCTTTTGCTTAACTAATATTTTGAAGTTATTGAGTATTTTCCATGCAATGCTGCTAATTTATTGGAGTAAATTGTTCTGTCATTGACCTGTTTGAACCGCGTTTCTGGAAAAGGCAGTTTTCCTGTCACTGCATTGAACTGACCACAGCTGATAGCATGTGTAGACAGGCGGAGAAACAAGGCCAAGACACGGGTGTGACTGGCTGCAGCAGTCATCACACGCTATTCCACATGCATGTGCAGACACACACGCCGACCCACACGCACGCCGGCGAAAGGATTCTTCCTCTTATGTACCCACTCGATCCAATAACATTTCTCGCTCATCAGGCCGGGGTAATTCTCCAGCCCGAGGTTGTAGTTTTTGTTACTTCCAGAAGCACTTTTTTGTAAAAGGAACACCTGTAATACTGCTCCGCGAGGCAAGCCTCCGGTTCTAAACTAAGCCTGTGAGGGCTCAAACACACACTGACACACACACACACACACACACACACAGTCAGATATTCCCTGCCAGTCTCCTTCAAGGACGCCTGGGGAAGACTTGGAGGACAAAATCACACACTCCCTCTCCCAGTGTCTCAGACGCGCTGCACTTCTAATGCAGACAGAAAGCCTCCTCCAAAGAGACTAGGCACACACAAACTCTCTCTCCCGCGCAGCACACACTTACACTTACACACACTTAAGCACACAAATACCCTGAAAGGCCCTTCCACCTTCCCATCCATGTGAGGGAAGCAGGACGTTTTCTGTCTGTGTTGTTTCTCTTATTGTCGCTCTCTCCTGCTCTCAGCTGTTTCAAGCTGTTGAGTGTGTGTGTGTGTGTGTGTGTGTGTGTGTGTGTGTGTGTGTTTGTGTGTGAAGTGGAGGGGGCTCACTGAGGCTCTTTGACGACCTCATTCACTCCCCTCTTCTCCCCCTTGGCCGCGCCATAGCCGACATGCCCAACAATGAGGCGGGAGGGAGGGAGCGGGACAAATAACACTGAATGTGTCTTCATTTGCCTGAACTTTTCACACGTCTTTTTCCTTTTTTTGCGGGCCGCTCGTTCACTACGGCGCTGCGAGCCGCTCGGCCAGTTTCTGCTGGCAAGACAGCCAACCGAAGCGGCCACTTTTTCTTCCACCGCCCCCCCTCCTCTGTCACCCCCCCCCCCCCCCCCTCCTTTTCCACAATGTTAAGCCCATTTTTAGCTTGACATAATCTGAAATGGTACTTAAGTGAATTTATGTCTACCTCAGTGCATTAACTTCTGCTATTTCCTCCTTTATGTTGCTGTTTTTTTTTTGTGTAGTGGGTGCAGCGACGGAGGGAGCGGGAGGGAGGGAGAGATTTGAAACTCAGGCCACGGAGTAGACAGCCTATCAGTATTCAGTAGAGAAAGTGAGTGATGGAGGGAGAGAGAGAGAGACGGAGAGGGAGAGAGAGAGAGAGAAGGGAGGAGGGGGTGATGTATCAATATTCTGAGTAGTGTTTGAGGGCAAGGGGAACGAACAGAGGAGAGGGGGAGGGGGGGAGTGAGATTGGTGGGAGAGAGAGTACTTGAGTGAGTCTCTGAGTGATTATTTGTTCACATATACGCTTGCGTGTGTGCATCTGTGATCGCATGTGTGTTGTGTGCTTGTGTGTCTGTGGTTGTGGGTCTGAGCTCGTGTTGGCTATAGGTTGCACGTACAGTGGAGGAATGTAACTAAGTACTTTTACTCAACTACTGTGCTCGGGTACAGTTTTGAGGCAGTCGCACGTCCCTGAATATTTCCATTCCGAGTTGCTTTTTCAAGCCTTTATTAACAGAGCCCATGTTTAATATGTTAGACCAGTAATTTTATGCTGGCCAATCAGATCAATCACGGTCGACGAAAGGCCACAGCTCATATATTAATATCAGAAGATCACTAAATGTTTCATGTATGTTAGCAGCAGGCAGTGGGGTAGTTTGGGGGTCTTTGCAGATGTGGAGAAAGCCCTCAGCCGTCAGCCGTGCCAAATGGCTGCAATTGGACCCTGTTTCCGAAAAGCATTTTAAGAGTGAGATCTTAGCTCACGACGTCCCGACAGAAAGACGAACCTGTTCTAATTTTCATTCGAGCACAGAGAGCTGTGCGGTGCACGACTGCAAACGTGGTGAAGCAATCGCTGACGCTGTTGGTGCCGCGAGGTGGAGCCGTGAAACGGAGGAAAGGTCATTTTTTCGTACCCTTTTTAGGCGTTTCCGAACACGAGCTGGTATCATACGCAACGCTTTGGGTGCCACTTTTTTTTACATTCTTCTTCCTGGAAGTCAGTCCCAAGCACCTCCTTCCCTCATCAAGCTATGATTGGCCGGGGAGCAACATGTAGTCTCTCACGTCTCGCTGACAAATTGATGACTCCTATGAATCACCTGATCCGACACAGTGTCTGCAGTCAGATTCAGGCATTACAATGGGCCGGATATATCTTAGCCTTAAAGGTGCCTTGTGGTGTTTTCTTGTAAACAAACGAAGGTTATGTTTACGTTCGGTGTTATTCACCACGCTGTGTATTCCTGAGGTCTCACAAATGTGTTGAGTGCATTTCCGTCCTCATAAAACATTTGCAAAGCCGATGTTATTTTAAATCCGACACTGTTTACATCCACGCGGACTAGTTTGCACATTACTGCACATCTTGACATGTTTTCTCATCCTGTAGATCGGTGGAATAATCTGAAGGCGTATGTGCTCGTGCATCCTCATGCACCGGACAAACATAGAAAAATAGCTCCGTAGCGCTACTAGTGGCCAAACCTCCTCATTGAACCTTTAAGATGCTTTTGGCTTTGGAACAATTTGGTTTAAGCAGGAAATTTTATTAAATGATTGAAGGTCCTTTATATTCATCCACTGGCACTGGTGGTCCCAAACAGTGATGTTGGTTCTGGATCCAGAAGGTTCTGACTGGCATGTAAGGGCCTCGCTGCTGTAATTGAGCTGTTAGGTGAGGTAATCCAGTGTGATGCTACTAAATACTTGTACTCCTTTACACTCCAGAGAAAAATGCAGTTCTTTTTGACTTCATTTATCTGACAGCTATACTTACTTTTCTGATTAAGATTTAATATACAAAACACATCATCTTATAAAGTATAATGCACTGTTAAAGCCTATATAAAGTGGCTGAAATTTACTCCACCTGCTCAAGCTAAAATATATGAATGCTGCTCACATTTCAATGCATCAGTAATAATAATGTAGAATTACCATGTAGAATAGCATGATATACCACTCAGAGGGCTCCTTTATGTGCATAGTGACTGTTTTCACCTTTAAACTTTGCTGTTTAAGATCTCTGATTGTACTGAATGCAAGACTTTTACTAAGTTACTACTATTAAGTATTTTTACATTGTGCTAGGAGGTAGTGAGTGAGTGAGTGAGTGAGTGAGTGAGTGAGTGAGTGAGTGAGTGAGTGTGTGTGTGTGCGTGTGTGCGTGTGTGTGTGTTTCAGGCTGGTTGTCTTGCAGCTGTTCACTTGTTCGTATTATACGAGGACTCTGCCTGTTTGACTTAAATTGTGCAGACAACAATCTGTCCACATATGCACATAAGTGGGACTCATCTTCCATTTGAGGGCAAAAAAAGACGTCAAAGGCAGAAGTAATAGTGTTATGTTTTTATGCGAATGAATTGAACCTTGAAGAGATCAGAAAACGATCATATGAATTATTTTTGATGGAAGACTGGCTGACAGACGTTCAGAAAAGTTCAGCTGCTGTATGAGTTGTAATGGAAGACGATGACAAATGGGTGTCTTTATTTAAGATGACTCTTTGGACAAAAAGATGTTACCTACAAGGTAAAATGTGAAATTTACAGGTTAAAACTTGTTTTTCGGTTAATGTTAGCTTAGGGTGATACTCCAGGAATGAATGGAAGTCAATGTGATGTCCTCCTACGTGACAAAAACAAGTTTGCGTGTGTGTTTGCACGGGACAGGAGTCACAGTTTACAATACGAGTGGATGTGATGGAATCTCCCACTTGTTTCAGTCATCCCTTCCCTCTCCCGTCTCTCTCTCTTTTACTCCGGCTGCTAATCAGCATTTGAAAGGCAGCTTTGACACTGAGAAAGAAAGTGAGGGGGGCACAGGGAGGTGGGGGTAAACGAAAGCATGAGACACAGCCAGTGAGGGAGGGAGAGCCGGGGAGAGAGACCGAGGCGAGAGGGGCTGTACAAGCATGCCTTTTATATTTACTAGTGACTGAGAGAGAGAGAGAGGGAGAGAGAGGGAGCAGCTGAAGGCAGAGACAACTGGTGTGCACGGCTTTCCCAAGAGGAAATGAAAAGAAAGAAGCTCAGCGAGGAGAGTGAATGAGTGAGCGGGAGAGAGGGAGGGTGGGAGGGAGCATGCCGGCTGGAGAGAGAGAGAGAGGGAGAGCGAGGAAGAGATTCTCACACTGGCTGTGTCCTAATCCGAGTCCATCTCCAAGAAGCAGCGGAGCAGAGTGTTGGTGAAGTGAGTCTGAGAGCCAAGGAGAGCTACATCAGCTAGCTCCACTCACACACACACACACACACACACACACAAACACACACCCACACACACACACACTCTTTTTGCAACGGGAGTCCACGATGTGTCCGGCTGCACGGTCACGGCTTTTGTGAAAGTGAGGGGATTGACGCTGCCCCTGTCCCAGCCCCCTTGGCTCACACGCACAGTGTTTGTTTGCTGTGTTTAAGCCCGGTGGAGGTGGTGTTGTGGTGCTGCTGGTGGTGGTGGTGGGGCACCGCCGGGGCAGAGCAAGGGGCTCCGGAGAGGAGGAGGAGGAGAAGAAGAAGAAGAAGAAGAGGAGGAAGAAGAGAGAGACAAAGTGGATCAGATCAACAGAAGCAGAAGACTGATCACTGGAAATGCCCGTCAGGTGAGCAGATAATGGATCTAACAACTTATGGTCAGCGCACACACACACACGCACGCACGCACATGCATGAGTGTACACACACACTTTCTCACTTGATTTTCTCACACACACACACACGCTGGACACACACGCACATAACGGTACAAAGTTGTCACCTTTTATCCGATTTTTGCTCTTTAACACATTTTGATGCGTCAGTCTGTGTCAAAGATTCAGCCGCGTCAAAGACGAGTTTTATTCGTTAAATTTACACCTGAAGTAGTTTTTTCTGTCTTTTTCTGAGATGAAATATCAGCGTGTTTGCAGCGGTGGTAACTTTCTGCTGAGTCTAAAAAAGGACAGAAATGAAACTAACACAGTAATTACATTTATTTGACTAAATTGGCACATTAGCAGTTGGTGGAAAGTCAAAATCACTGAGGTAAGAAATTGTAAAATGAGAATTTTACTGTGTGAGAAAATACAAAGATAAATGTGCATATTTTATCACAAAATGTTAGTTTTATAATTTGCTCTAAATGATTAGTGATTTTTCATTCGATCAGATAATTGGACTAAATGTTTGCTCTTCCTTGAAAGCACCATTATTGCTTTTCCACAAAGTTTCTTTGTGCTTTTCATCAATTTAGTGGAACTGATAAAACATTTTCGCTGCAAATGTTCCAATCTTTGCTTTTCAGATAAGCCACATAATTATGCATGTTTATGTTCTGTGCTGAATGGCCACAATAATAAATGCCCAACACTCTCAGATAAATTTTGCATGCGTGCGTGCGTGTATTTGAGTGTGTGTGTGTGTGTGTGTGTGTGTGTGTGTGTGTGTGTGTGTGTGTGTGTGTGTGTGCTGGAGTTTGAGATATCGAAGCAGAGAGCGGAGAGTGAGCGGCTGCGTGTCCGTCTCCACCTGCAGAGGCAGAATTGGTCACAGTTTACTGGCTTGGTAACATTCGGTGCCTTCAGGGTGTTTGCAGCAGGTGGTCCAAATTGGCAGAATGACTGTGACAAACGCACAGTGTTCGCTGCTGCTGTAAAGTAAATAACAACATCAAACCATCACAGAGTGATTTCAGGTTTTCACTGTTTTTCTTTGTCCTTTTTTTTTCATAGTTTGCCGTCATTGTGGCTGGAGGCTTGTCACTCAAAGTAAAAGTCAGTCTCTCGGAGTGGTGGAAGTTATTCCACAAAGGAAAAAAAAATGTGTGTGTGAGTGTGTGCAAATGTATCTCCAAAATCTGTGTTGTGTGTTGGCTGCAAATTCTGCTGCGTTTCGCACACCGCCAACAGCATCGTTTGCACACACACCTGCTGAGATAGCAGGTGCTTCAGATAAATTCAAAGCAAATAACTACCTGCAGAACAGAGCCACGCTTTCAGGTGTCAGAGGCATCTATTAGAGAAAAGAGTCGCTGTTTATACTCACAAGTAGGCAGTTTTTACTAACTTGCTGCTAGAGAGCAAGATTTTTTTTAAATCTTTGCACATCTGTTAAAAATTGTATGCAATGCGTTGTTTTAATATATATACAGCAGCAGCGTTGCATGTAGCAGCACTTGCACGAAGCAGGGTCAGACCATGTCATCACATGTCCGTGGTACAGTTTATACCCCGGCCCCGCTGAGCCACTAAGCCTCTCCATCCGTTTCACTTCTCGCATGTGCAGGATGCTTTTGGTCGTGACCTACCATTAGGCCTTTTTTTATTAGACCCAGGCGCGGGCTTCTTCTTCGGCTTTTGGATTTAAGGAGCCGCGGCCCATGCCAACGGGCGATTGTGTGACAGACCTCGACTTGGATTACTTTGCAAAAGTGAAAACGTCGGCAGCGAAGAGTCCCGTTTGAAGGCCGCAGACGAAATTTGAAATGAGTTTAATAAAAGGTATTTGGGGCTGTTTTTCTGACAGCAGGCAGATGAGCGCCGCTTTTATTTTCCTGCCAAAGGTCAGCGCCTGTGTGTGTGTGTGTGCGCGTGTGCGTGTGTGTGTGTGTCTGATGATGCTGTGAGGTTAACATCTGGTTTTCTTTGCCAGTGTCTGTATTAATTCTGCATCGGTTATGACCACATGTGGAGAGAAAGTTAAAATCAGTCATTTCTAAATGTTTCTCGGTCTGCAGACAGAAGCAGACTCACTTTTTGTGACTCGTGGACGAGCTCTCAGGTAGGCAGGCGCCTCACCTCGCCCTCCCTCCCTCCCTCTTTCCAGCCCTCTCTTGATATTTTTGTCTCTCTCTGTTGCTCTCTTACGCACACACCCACGCCGAGGTGGTCAGTGTCTGGTGTGTTGACAGACAGCCGCTCACACACGCCTTGCTTTCGCTGTGCGTGCGTGTGTGTGTTTGTGTGTGTGTGTGTGAAGAGCGTTGACAGACAGTATGTGGGTCTGTGACAGAGGGTGTCAGCGCGGTGTCAGGGAGATGTGTTTAGTGTCACACTCTGCTGACCTGATCTCCGGTCGGACTGTCCACTCCGGCCCCGCTGTGGCTCCTTACATAACCCCCGCTGTCATTCACACACCGGCCTGAAGGGATCCACCAGGCAGCGCACACACACTCACACACATTTGCTGCGTGACGTGCACACGATGTATAGGCATCCACACTCACAGCCGCTCTCCCTCTTAATGGGCCGTCAGATCAGGTGCAGTCTGCAAATCTTCCTCCCGATCACTCTTTCATTTCATTTTTTTCCTCTTCTTTCTTGCCACGACACAAAGCAGAAGCTACATAAATTAACACCAAATCTGGAAATATTCAAACAAAGCGTCAAGCAGCGAGCAGTGTGTGGGAATATAGTATGAGGCCAGTGAGTATCCTGGTTTCCCCAGTGTGCTGCAAGACACCTACACAACTTGTGCAACTCTTATCAAGAGTTTGACATTGCTCTGAACTCTGACTTTTGCACCATGCTAATTGATGTGTCTGTATTAGCATGTGGACATCTCTGTGCTGGTGTGCAGAATGAGGGTGTGCTTTCAAGTCCACGCACACACACTGGTGTGTATGCGTATGTGTTGGAGCCAGTGAGTGACCCTCTGTGCTGTGCTTTGGCCTGTGGTTATTTGGAGGTCAGTGCTGATGTGGTCTCTGCCTGCGGGAGTGGATTTACCATCTTCTGCCTTATAGAGACCTGCATCCACTTAGCTGACTCTTCCACAGTCAGAGGGAGAAGTTTCTGTCTTCTTTCTACCTTTGTCTGTTTGTTCGCTCGTAACTTTTACAGTTTCGGGGAACATTTGAACATTAGAAAACGCTGTATGTGAATATGATCACCGTTCATGCGACCACGTTGCCGTTTAAAATAAGAAGCTTTTATCATTGACTTTCCGTCACCTTTAGCCTTTCCTTACATCGAGGTCGGGGTATTTAACCCGACAGTTTGGACTTGTGCTACTTTATTGACCCAGGATTTTCTCTTTCAAGCATAGATATCATAAGGGTCATGGATGGTTAACTTCATGATGGACTGAACGTTTTTACTGAATGCTTTTCTTTTAATCGCTGTTTCTCAAAGTTATCTACTTTTAGCTGTTTTGAACTTTATTTTGTATTTATACTTTTGAAATGCACTGGTGAACCATTTTAAAAATTTTTCACTCTCTTTGCACCTTTTTTCTAAGAGTGGAAACTAATCCCAGAATGCATTGTGCTACCTCTGATACAAGGTTAGAGGATTTAAGACTGGATACTTTGTAAAATCTGAAATTGTGTATTTTACTTGGATTATTTTGTAGGTCCGGTTGCTCCAGAATAAGACATAGATAAAACATTGTTGCTGGAAATGTCAGTTTATGGGATGGGAATCACCAGAGAACAAGCTTTAGAGAATAGATCGTTTATCTGGTAACAGCTGTAAACATATATGACTCTGTGCGCTGATGCTTTCAACTTCGTATTTAATACAATGCAGGTGAAGTGGAGCATTTCTTTTGTGTACACTGAGGCCGAGGTAGATGGTAATTATGACAGGCATGGATTGGATTCTGCGCATCTCCATGCCCGTGAGGAGTGGACATCAAAGCACGCTCGCCAAAGCCCTCTGTAATAAAAGAGGAGGAGGAGAAAGATATTGATTACCGAGGGTGAACATTAGCAAATCTCTTTCTCTCTCCTTTTTTCATGTATGTCTTCATCTGTCCATCATTTCTCTCTCTCTTACTCACTGATTTGCCTCCCTCCGCCTCAACTCATGCCCCCTCCATCCCCCATCCACTCTACGTCCACCCCTCTAATCATTTATTTATCGCTGATCTCTTTATTCTGTATTTTCCCAGTTTAGGGACGGTCCGCGTTGTACGGTGCTGGATCACTCACACAGGCTGTTATCATCATTCCTTTACGCCCTTCCCGAACCCTCCTCTTCCTCCTCATCACCGCAGAGATACCTGGGGGCGGGCGGGGTCACTCTGGTCCAATCTAACGCCGTATTGATTCCATTAGATAATTAATGACCCAGGCAGGGGCCAGGGAGGAGCAAAGAGGGGGTTAGGAGAGATGAGGGGGGGTGAGGATGATGGGAGAGGCGAAGAGGGTGGAGGAGAGGAGGGAGGGGGGGGTGGACGCCAAGGCCCTTGAGAGTTGGAGAGAACCTTGGGATGGGAATGATCCAGAGTCGTCAAGGTCAACCGCAGCCGGCGCTCCCATATGGAAGCAGAATGCCGAGCGAGTCAGAATATGGAATACTGATAGAGCGAGGGCGGGGGGATCTTCATGTCCAGCAGCTGTCGATTGATCAGCGGCTGAAAAATTGTACATTAAAAAGTCTTTTGACTTCCAAATCCTGAGGTCCAACCAGGGCCGTAATGCATGATAAGTAGTTTTCAGCCCTCCAACCAGAATACCAAACTTCATCTCCCCGCACGCTCCAGACACTCATTTACAACTACTCAACAACATGAAAGGCAAGATAGAAAACTAGCTACATCAAATATTCTGTTCATGTTATTTCCAACCATGTTTTCTACATCTTCCATGATATTGAGCGTGCTCTATTTGATAAAATATTATTCACAGGAATATCGCACATCGCTGTTGTATGTCTGCTTCTACCTTTAGTTGCAGATAATTAAAGGCGGGTGGGGGCTGGAAGAAAGAGGAGAGAGTTGTCTAAAAACTGTACGATTTGATTTGAGTAAATGCTGAAATATCACCAGAATGACGCTACACTCAGTTTTGATGTTGGCTGAAAACAGACAGCTCTTTTTTTTGTAATTTTTCTACCCTCTTAAAAAATATTTTGCCTTTAATTCAGAGGTGACAGAAAACACATCGCGAATGGTGACAGCGTCATGTTTCACTAATGGCTGTCAGTTGCAAATTGCAGATAAATACATCTTACAAGGCTCTTGCATGCTCATGAGTGCATCGCAAGCATGGAGTTTGTTCTGATTAGTGAATTGTGTCAAAATGAACGGGAGAGGAAATTATCTAAAATTGCATGTTGCAGGTTTGGTGAAACAGGCCTCAGGGACATTGGGATCATAGTATATGGAACTAAGCTAACCATTAAGCCTGCAGGACGCCCCCTAAAATGCCAACTTCTAACTAAGAAAACACACTTATCCACCATATTTTCTGCTTCATTAACTCTTGGTTTTACTAAAATCAAGCTCTTAGATCTCAGCATTTGTCAGAAATCTTCTCAGAACTGGACCTACTCTCCTCCTCTTGCACATTGCATAGGCTCGGCCCTGCTCTTCACCTTTGCATGATCGCAGCGTGCATGTCGTCTCCAGTGGGCCATGAGAGCTCCTCTGTCTCCACATTCGCAGTCTTGGCCAGCCTCTGTATTGGGCCCCAGGGGTTGGGGAGATGAGGCATAAAACAACCATGTCTCTACCTAGGGGAGCTGGTGGCATGGCAGTGGGGCTATTGTCTGTCTGCGTGCTGTTTGACTTAAATGTGTTCATTTGCCTGATGCCCCTGACTCCCGACGGGGGAGGGGGCGGCTCGGGGAGAGGAGGGGCGCGCTAACGAACCTCTGACAGCTGGAGGCCCTAATTAAACGTCCCTGCTGAAAATAAACAGAGCGGGAGCCAAAGCGAGCAGCCAGGGAGGAACGCACGGCGAACAGCGGCTGTGAACGCTCGCCGCAGTGCCCTCCTCTCTCTTGCTGCTGAGACCGTGCCAAGAGTGCACGGCTCTATAGGGTAGGGGTCTCAAGCACACGCTCACGTATACGCATACGCCACAGTTATGAATATGTAGCACTGCAGCAACACATTGTGAACACCTGCGGTCACACTTGATACAGGTTGATCTCTACAGCTGTGGGCGCGGTATATTTTTAGTCTCGGCGCTCTCACGAGTCACACTTTCCTTTTTCCATATATTTCCCACTGTGCCATTACAGAACACGTCGACTCAGCCCTACTGAGCAGATTGTTTCGCGCTCTCTGTCTAGATGACACTTCTGACATTCAGCCTGTTGTGCTGCTAGCTAGCCGGAGCATTAGCAGTCAAAGTGGCGGGGTCCATTTGGGTGAGTGCATTAATGGGCCGCCCAACCTGCGACAAGGTTATGAGGCTGATTGAATAATTACTGTGGAGGCCCCTGTCCATTACGCCCCTGTGTCTGCCCAGATAGAGGGAGACGCAGAGAGAGATGGAGAGATAGCCCGAGACAGAAAGATGGAGGGAGAGATTAGATAAGCACAGATAGGGTCAATTAAGAGATAAACATACAGGTATGGGATGGGGGAAAAAAAGGCTGTGTGTGTGTATGTGTGTGTGAGGCAGTGAAAATGTGAGAGTAAATTGTTTCCTGCCCCTGTCTCCTTTTCGATCTCTCTGTCCTACTGTACGCAGCCGAATTTGGCATGTAGTGCATTTATCCAGGTGAGCTGAAGAAGGTGACAGAGGTGAAGTTGTTAGACAGAGGTGCGCTGCCCTCTGCTCGACCCCATCTGCACCAGACTCTCTAAAAAGAGCGACGTTGCCTTGCTGGAAGCTTGAGAGGGAAAGATATAGGTTTCCTGTAGTCGAGTGAAGCCTTCATCTGAAACATAAGCCAAGGACAAAATATTCTGTCAATGCTGTGAATGCCCTGGGGAGAGGTTAAATCCAGAGTGGGCAAATCAACCAGATTGATCAAATTAGCAACTTTATTAGTCTCTTACTTAAATGTGGCAATCAATGTTGAATTAAATTCTCTGAATCCCACATAATAAAACTTTAAAAAGCTGCAACTGTTGATATCTAACCAGATATTTAAGCATCCAATCAGCCAACAGTTCAGTCCAGAAGTCGCTTTAATTAGACGTGGTGTGATTAATAATACATTTTTGCAAAAAAATATAGCCTTAGTTGTCTCTTGGTGTAGTGCAGAGTATATGCATATTCTTGTTCTATTGTTTCTCTGGGGACGGCAGTGGTGGTCAGTGGGTCTGTTGACATTAAAAGCAGTGCAGACATTCAGACATTTACCTGCAGCACCCAAATTCTGTCCAATACTTTGCCGTATTTATTAAATACCCGTAAAAAGCGATGACATTCCCATGAGCCACAGCTGCACTTTGCCATTAATTAGCAAATGCTAGCATGCTAGCACGCTAGCGGTGGACACGGTTAATGTTATACCTGCTAAACATCAGCACGTTAGCATGCTGACACCACCTCTCGGCTCATTACAGCATTAGAGCACTGAGCTTTGAGTACACATTTTAAGCTCCGGTAATGCATGCATTCTGATGAAACACTGCATGGTTGAAGGAGATATTAGGAGGTAAATATTCATATACCCACTCCTTCAGTATCCATTGAGGTCAATCTGTTTATCACTGACCTGGGACCATGGTAGCAGTAGAAAGAATACATATTTACCCAAAACTACTAAAGGTAAGTGGATGACCCGATCTCCCCTTTCAACAACTATTCTCTCTCTCTGTTGAATCCCTCACAGACTCTGCAGCCTCTGAAATTGGTCCAAGAAGTTTCCATGCATACATTTAATGTTGGCTGTTTTAGCCTAGATTTGTGAAATGATATCTGCCAAACCTGCCCGGCTTCTGCTGACCCCTCTTAGCCAAGGTCAGCATAGCCATGCTCAAACTCGAGACATAATCCATTTTCTACTGCCCCGGCAAAGCTCTGCTGAGTTGATTGTGCTGACCCAGCCGGGCAAAAGAAGAAGAGAGTTAGAGAGTGAGAGGAAGTAAGAGAGAGAGAGAGGGCAACTCAGGCCCAAGGGCATGACACCGCGGTGCTCGGGGCCACACTAGCCCTTTAAATGTCAACCCAGCGCAGAGGGGAGGGAGGGGAGAGGAACGGGCGAGGAGCGGGGCTCTCTTTGAGGACAGGGAAGAATATTGGCAACTTCCACATCAGGAGGGAAGTGCTGGAGACCGGGCAGAAGGCGGCAATAGATGTGGAGGAGTAGGCAGTGGACGGCCTGTGCTCTGTCTTTGGAGATGTTGGCTTTAAACTCCAGTCAGACAAGTTTGAATGTTCTCTCAGGGACGAGCGGAGACATTTGGAGATCTGTGATTTTCAGCTTAATTGTGACTTCAAAGGAGGCTTAGTGTTTTGTCTTATGTTGTTACCTTGGGAACAGTCTCTGACCTTTATGTGGGGGAGTACATACAGTTCCTAATTGCTCTCTGTCAACCTCATGTCTTTCTTTCTTTCTTTCTTTCTTTCTTTCTTTCTTTCTTTCTTTCTTTCTTTCTTTCCAGATTTTTCAGGTAGATGAAATAGAAAAAAAACCCTCAGATGGGTTTTCATCCAAGCATTTTAATGGAAATTATATTCTATTGAATTTAAAGGGCTGAATGGAAACTGAAAATGGAGATAAAGTGTCATTTTTTTCTTTATTGAAATAAGGTTTCATGCTCACTCTCACTATTTTGTTGATATTTGTAGTGATGTTAATTAAAATATTGAAGGTTAGATTTAACATCCTGAAAATGCCACATGTGCTGTCCGCTGCTAAAGTACTTTTATTACTATTTTACAACTTTCACTGGTGAATGAACCAACCTCGTTTAATTCACCGTTCTCTCTCTTTCTGTTCTGCCTCTGCTGTCTCTCGTTGATCTCCAGGTCTGAGTCTGTCACATCCTCAGCCAATCGGAGCCTTCGTTAACAGCGGCGTCGGCACGTGATTGGGCGGAAGGATGGCGACCATGCCGTTTGTCAGCGAGGGGAAGTGTGTAAGTGTGGAGTGGGATTTCCTGCAAGGACTGCTGGCCAAGCCTCCCACCTTGCCCTGGTGAGAGATGACACACACACACACACACACACACACACACAGACACACAGATACTGTATAAGCCCGAGTGCATGCCCATGAATTAATGTCTGCAAGGTGAAATCCATGCATTAACACCCTTGCACACGCTGACAGCCTGAGGAAGAATTTCCTATCAATGAAACACCACCCAGAAGTCTGATCTCCGCTCAGTGCTACATATAACCTGCATTGTTGCCCACCTGCCAATCCTGTCAGAGCCGTGAATCCCCTCCCCTTAGTGGGAGATTAAGTAAATTTGGCCGGAATTATTAATGGGCAGTCATTTACAGGCGGATATAAAAACTAAGCAGAATCAATGTGTGTGTATTGATTGTTCTCGGTGGCTGGGGTCGAGGCAGTATAATAATGAGATGTTACAGAGGCTGGCAGCATGAGTTCACAACACACACACACACACACACACACACATTTCTCTTATTAGAGAATAGCAAGGAGAAATACAACAGCTGTGTCAGCTGATTAAGACATAAACATGTGTACGGACACTATGTACAGCCCTTTGCTTTGTTCTTTTCTTTCTTTTGCTCACGCATGCACAGACACACACACACAAACACATAAACACTCACACTCTCGCACACACACACACACACTGCACTGGTGGTCTTTCTTAGGATGAGAATCAACAACACAGACACGAGGGAGAAAGGCTGGTTCTTCTTTCTCCTCTTTCTCGCACACACACACACACTTTATTCCAGCGCAGCACCGACACAAATTGTGAAGTGGCTGTGACAACATAATTCCACCACTCAGGCCCCATTGAGGAGAGTCAATACCCAATCAGAGAGACAGGCTACCTGAGCCCCGGCCCCCCTCTGTCACTCTGCCCCTCCCTCTCCTATTGATCCCTCAATCACGGCTTCGGCTCACTAGCCCGGGACCAGATGAGAGGGAGAGAGGGAGAGAGGGCGAGAGCGAGGGGTTGGAGGGAGGGGAAGGGGAGAGATAGGCGGCGAGGGATTGTGTATGTGTGCTCACATATGGATTTTGGAGCAAATGGCATTATTAGGACTGTGCTGTGGCAGATAGAAGAAGGGAGTTTGTCTGTAATTACCAGGCCAATCTGCAACGGGTCAGAATGGAGATTGTTTCACTTGAATTGCAGGAGCCATTACCAGCATATGTATTTATGAAATGAGTTTTCTGGATTGGTGCTCAGGTCGTCTGTACAGAGCATGAATCAATCAACAGGTGGTCAGTGAATGGTCGTTATGTGATACCCCTCACCAGTTTCTCCCATCCCCTGTTTTCCCTGCCCCTATTTTCTCTCCTCCGTGTGTTTATCTATTTCCTCCATTTTTACTCCTATTTGTCCCCCCTTCCACACCATCTCTTCCCCCCTTGCCTCATGCCCTCCCCTCGTTCACCCCTCAGTCTCCAGAACCTGCGCAAAGAGAAGTCTCGCAATGCGGCTCGTTCGCGGCGGGGGAAGGAGAACTTCGAGTTCTTTGAGCTGGCCAAGATGCTGCCTCTGCCCGGGGCCATCACCAGCCAGCTGGACAAGGCCTCCGTCATCCGGCTGACGATCAGCTACCTGCACATGCGCACCTTTGCCAGCCAGGGGGACCCGCCCTGGAGCCCTCTGATGGAGGGAGACAGCAACTGCAGCAAAGGTGAGCAAAAGGAAAACAAAGCTATAACACAACACAAACTCAGTTTTTTTTTGCTATTTCCCTCCAGTCTCTCTCATTTTTCTTCTTGTCTCTATGAAGACACCATAAAGCCTCAGGATACCCGCAAATTTTTCACTCGAGTTGATACGTTTTTTGGAATCTGTGTCTAATCGCATCTTTCCATTGACTTAATGTGCAATCGTGCCGCCACTAAAATTTGATTTGCATTCTGTCTGAACACCCAGTTGGTACAAAACAAGGCTGTAGCTACCATTGAGGACACTGAGGTCGCGTCCCCTGTAAGGTTTTAGCAATGCGGGGAAGTCAACATTTTGCATTTCAAAACACTTTAAACATTTTATGGGCTGATTCCTGTGTATTTTACTGATGACTCAATATACTTCAATTTGAATAATTTTACCCCAAGAAAGGATTCATACACTAATTTTCCCGCAAGATTTTAATTCCTGGCAGCCTAGAGAAGATTGGAAACAGCATTTAAGCCTTCGTTTGGTGATTAAATGTCCATATAAGTGAATTAAAAAATAAAAATCTATATTTTTTGGGCGGTTGAGGGGACTTGGACTCACGACTTCAGTATTTTTAACGTCCTGGCTACAGCCCTGGGAGGAAATGTTTTTCAGAATTTATTAATTATTCACATTTTTCGTGGATTTGTGCTGCTTTAATTGTTTGGAAATTGAACCTCTGACAAGTATGCAGCATTAAATGAGACGTGGTTGTGACGGATCGTTTCTCGGCTCACAATTCATGCTGTTCAGCTTATAAGAAAATTACACAGCAGAGATAAATATGCTGATGTGCGTTGCCAATGCACACAAACCGCCGAAATCCATGTTTCAACTCGCATGTCTCTTTCAATCAAAAACAACCCTCAGCAGTCTGATCTGCCCACTTACTCCCGCCCACGGAGACACCCCTCACCACAAAAATCCAGCCCTGGACAGGACAATTATCCAGTCCTCTATTAGAGACCATAAGTACACGTGCTGTGTGTGTGTGACACAAGCATGTGTTCATTGGCAGGCCTGTAAACATACGTGTGCGTATACAGTAATCACGCAAAGACGCTCAGTTGAGTGGGATTCATGTGTTGTATGTGAGTGTTTGTGTGTTTGTGTGTGTGTGTGTGTGTGTGTGTGTGTGTGTGGGAGAGAGACAGATGATACACAAAGAGGGAGGGAACTATTGGTGCGATTTGTAATTACAGAAATTAACTATATAACGAGGACAGTGTAATTATAAAGCCTGTCTAATTGCTACTATTACTGAGGGGAAACGATGCAGCTACAATACAATTAGAGGTGTGTGTATGTGTGTGTTTGTGCGCCTGTTTATGTGCGTGTGTGTTCGAGGAACTGTTAGCATGTTAATAGCATGTTTGCATGTAACTGTGTGTGGTTTGCTTTATCACAATATGTAAAACATTCCTGGTTTTAATAGCATAATAAGTTGCAATAAGGATCAATAGGACTGATATCAATTCATACTTTTCTCAGAGTCCCTGAAGGGGCTCTGCACTGTTTTAACCTCATAAAAGTCACTGCCATGTGTCATGTGGACGACGACTCATCATGTGAAAACAGCTACATAATGTCTTCTGCTGGGCTTGGAACAAATTTATAACAGAAAGCCTTTTTGTTACAAGCTGGGGGTGTGGAGTTTGAAAGACATGCTATTTACCAGACATGAAAAGACCCTATTAGCTGCATTGTGGAGAATGTAGGATGCAGTGTTTTTGGAGCCACACTGAGGAGTAAAAGTCGGAATATCTCAGCCTCCGTTTCTTTGATTTTGACCGACCTCTTTTAATCCCGCTCATGCGACGGCAAGTGTTTAAGTGCAGCACTGAATGCCGCTTTAATTTACGGTATATAAACATGTTCTAATGTTCTATAAAATGTGACAAACTTTTCAAAGCATTCGTATTTTGTGTCTTTTGGCACAAGAGTCCGTGCTCAGAACTTTCTGATGATCAAAAATGATCAATGTAAATGAATACACCAATCAAAAAGAATCGTTTGGTACAGTGAATGTATACACCAGTAATAGTAATTACAAAATTAACTATAAATATATTTAAAAATTGGTATCCTTTTCTAAAATATGCTTGATTTTTGAGTTCTGTTTAACTATTGTCCCACAAACCAAAGCACAAAAGAAAAGGAGGTGTTACAGCTTCTTGGAAAACAAATATGTACATGTATATATTTGTGTGTCTGTGTGTGCGTGTGCGTGTGTGTGTGCGTGTGTGTCGGAAAGATATTTCGATTTCTCTCTGTGTAATTTGATGGCAGCATCCAGCGTCACAGATTGACAGAGTGATGCTTCGAGTTGTCGTAGTAGGAAAAGCTCAGGTGTTGCTAATAGCAACACGACAACAACAACATCACCAGGCCCCTGCAACCTCAGCAGCCAAATGGAATTCAGCCATCATTCATTTTATTATTCACACCTGTGCTCTTCCTCCTGTAACATGTCAATATGTCGTCTATTAAAAAGGCCTATTGACAGCCATTGTTGCACGGAGCATTTTCTGTACATTAATTAGCGACCGTGATTTTGTTTGTGTACTAATTGCAAAAACAGTATGACAATTAGTACATGCACATACTGTACACAATTAGTAGGTATGCTGAGACAGAGCATAATAATCTCATTATCTCATCGTTTTCACTGATCAGTGCTACACACTCCTTTCAGTCTCTACTTTTATTACAGTATAACAATTACACTCAGCCATAATGACAAATATCTCACCAATAATAGCAATAACTCATTGTAAACCAAATGCATCCCAATCAGAGAAATAATATTATATAATACACACACGGTGAGCCTGAATCTATTGCAACAGTATGAGAAAATATACATTGTTATGGGTGAATCCACTGGGATCCATCGATATCTAATCGGCCATGCAGCGCTGCACAATCTGAATGTCTGAGTGATACGCTAGCACACTTACACACAGCAGTGGCCTTGACTGAGTGCTACACGTAGTGAATTGCTTTGCCTCAGTGTTCCAGGCTTTCCGTGGCCTTGATAGAAAATACTGGCTGTTTGGAAAAGAAGGTGCGCGGGGAGCCGTGCTGTCCTGTGCATGAACTGGAAGCGTGGTAGAAAGACAAATGCGAGGTGTGCTGCTCACACTACAGTGGGAAGCGGCTCCCTTACAAATGCGAGCCTGTAAATATATAGAATCCTGCAGCAGCCACACGAAGGTCACGGGAAAGCATGCCGGCCGCGGCCGGCATTACGCTATGAATTATCTCGGACATTTCTTCCGCTGGGCCGGGATCTGATTTCTTGAGTATTTTATTAAATGTTTGGAGATTTTTACAAGCAGGTCACACACTCTCTGAGGGGCCAGGGCTGAAAATGCGATGCTAATTTGGACATCAGTTTGAACAAGTCTACCCACAATGCATTGGCAGGGTTTTAAGTGTGATGCATGACTTTAATTCCGTTAGTGGAATGTGGTCAGAGATCCAGCTGAAAGGGAGAGGAGGACGGAGAGGAGGGGAAGGGACAAATGTAGAAGGAATAAAGAGAGAAAGAGGGGAGGAAGAAGGAAGGAGAGGAGAGGAGAGGAGAGGAGAGGAAAGTGGAGGAGGAGGCGGGGGGAGGTTACATTCCTCCACTCTCCCCCTTGTCCGAGGGTTTTTGGACGGGGCGAGGGCCAGCGGAGAGGGAAGGAAAAAGGTGGAGGGTGGAGGAGAGGAGAGGGATGGAGGGAAGGGGAGGGGCCGGTGTGGCTTTTGTCTGCTTCCCACGTTTCAAAGCCAGTCTTGAAAAATGAATAGACAGAGGAAAATCAATTGCATGACCTTCACAGAGAGAAAGGGAGAGATTGAGAGAGCAGGAGAGGGGGGGAAAGATGGAGGAGAGAGACAGATTATGGAAGGAGGGAGCAAACGCAAAGGAAGGGCTGAAGGGAGGAAAAGTAAAATGACCCATGATGTTCATTCCTGTTCTGTGTGTGTGTGTGTGTGTGTGTGTGTGTGTGTGTGTGTGTCTCTGTGTGTGTGTTTACCTACTTGCACAGCATACCGAAGGATAAACCCTTTTATTTCAAATCATTATATTTCAAAACCTCTCTATATAGAGTAAATTTTGCTTTGGGTTCAGTTTCATTTTTTTTCTATTTCTCTGCCATTTTAAATGTCCTGTTAAAGGATAATTTCATTATTTCTTTAACCGGAGCCTTATTTCCATACCTTGTGGTCACATTGTACTCATCACGCTGATTGTACAGAAGCAACATGGCTAAAAAGCGGTCCGACAGTGCAGGAAGCAGACGAGGATCTGACAGGTTGCAGTTTAGCCGGAATACACGAGCAGTAAGAACCCCTCATTGCACACAGCTACGCACAGTGCAGCAGGTCTGTAAACTCTGATGAATTTTAACAACAGACGTCGGGATAATGAACTTAACATCAAGCTAAAAGGGGAAAGGAGTGTTCCACCGCCCTCTCTCGTGTGCTTCACCTCTGACCACGCCCTGCATCGTAACCTCTGAGTCACGAAAACACAATTCTAAGTTGCTCTTTAGAAGAAAGACATGGCCCATCGCCCGAATCCTCTTCTTTCTTGATCTGCATTTGATTTTTGAGGCAAATGCCAATATCTGAAAATGAAAAAAAGAAAAGCAACAATGACGTTTTCAAGATTTAAGATTTAGGATTGTCTTTATTGTCACTGAGAATAACATGTCAATTAAATTTGAATTGCCAATTTTTGCCCCTTTTTTAACAAAACACATAACATACTTGATAAGGAAATTGGTAATTAAAGAATTGTGACCATTATCTGTAGAGAGAGGGACAGTTAAAAGTTCTTCTTAGAGATTTCTGATGTAATCCCAAACCGCTTTCTAAATGAGCTGAAACATGTTTGGCACTTCGGTGGTACAATTTCCTGCTTCTTATCAGCCTGCACATTAGTTAATACCAACATATGTGTGATAAGCTAATATCTTCAGTATAATCAATGATATCAGCCAAGCTGATAAATAACTTGGTGATCTTGTCGTAATGAATAGAAGCTCTGAGGAAATTATTGTTATTATAGATTATTTTTAAGTCAAGTTTTTGGTTGTTGATGTCAGGCTTTAGCAGGTGCAGCACGGCAGCTGGAGAGCCCCTCACTCTTTTACAGGGTACAGTACAATGACACCTCGCTGCCAGCAACAGGGCCAGCTGAAGAGTTTTACTGTCTCTGTTAGTGAGGTCAAACACACCTCTCCCCTCCCCAGCGTTGGTGACATTGACTTTCATTCCGCCTCCACTCGCTCCCTCTCTCTCCTTTCTTTCATTGCCTCTGTCTTCCCCCCCTCCCTTCTGTCTCCCCCATCTCTTCGCGCTCTCCCTGCATCTGCCTCCCCTCTAATTCACGGCGTTTAAAGCAGCCGGGGCTTTTAAGGGAAGTTAATTGCACTCAAATTATGTTCGACTGCGAAAGGAGTGAGGGAGCGACGGAGGAGAGACAGAGAGACGGAGGGAGGGATGGATGTCAGAGTGAGAAGATAATTGCGCGAGAGAGGGACGCTGCGATTAGGGTCACTCTTTCTCTCTCTGTCTGTCGAACAGCCGAAACGTCACATTTGGATGGTAGTAAACAACTTGGCAGGTGATCGGGCTCTTGTTTTGAAAGGGTGAAACTATGGCAGTGGAGCAAGACTTGAGAGACAAAGACTGATGAGAAGACAGAGGGGGGAAGAAAGAGGGCTTCACTGCGTCTGTTATTTGTTTGGCTCCCATGGTAACACCCTAACCTGGTTAAAAAGGTTGACACCGTGGGGGTGGAAGGGAAGGCGGTGTGGGGTTATGTGCATGCAGGTAGGGAGGATGTATAGGTGTGTGTGTGTGTGGCCATTACTCATGGACTTAACTGGGACTAAATTATGTATTAGACAGAGGTATAATGAAAATCATTCAAATGAAATTTCTATCTTTTCTTCTCGTGGAGCGCTGGGGAGACCCCGAGAATTGACCTGCGAGTCAGACTATAATTAACGTGTCCGATCGCGCCCAGTCCCATTCTGTCTCCTATTCCCACAATGAAATTAAACCTCGCGGCGGAGTGCTGGGAAGCTAATGAAATGGGAGTGTGACAGAAAGGGCCGATGAAAGATCTCAGACGCACGCCCGGGTCTGGATCCAGGTCTGAACCCGAGCACGGGCGCGTTACATGCACGTGCAATACAGACGCAGCTCGGCCCTTATTTTCTACTTTTCGACCGTAACTCATCAGAGCGATTGCGGAGATCTGGGAGCATGGCAACAACAGAGTCAGACGGGGTGAGGAGTGAGTCATCAGACAGTCAGACAGGTTATAAACAAAAACAGTTTAGCCTGATTATTTAAACCATTTGTTGGAGGTAAAATCCAAAATGTTGGTTCATCAGTTTGTACAAAGAACAAAGTGCTGGCACATTCACTTCTGTCCAAATGAGCACCACTTACTTATCACCACTTTCTATTGAATGTGGGTCCTCATGGTGTATTTGCTGTAAGCTTTGGGCAAAATAGGTCTGATTTCTGTGTGTACAGCTGTGTAAAGTACAGCATGTGGTGTATTTCAGTCTGAGGATTTCCACTTGTGCCTCCAGAAATCCTGTCAGAGCCCAGCAACTATTACATGTAAGTTTTACATATTTCAATTAACCAATTACCTTAACCACATTTTTTACCCTCAAATGAAGTTTTGGACCATAAGTAGCAGTGTGGAGCAATGTGTATACAAGTGCAAGTGCATTAGGAGGCTTTGCTAACACGCAAAGAAGCGTAGCAGTGAGTCCGCAAAGGCAGCAAAGAGTAAACCTGCGAGCTAGAAGACATGGATGCAAACAATGCACGACTTTATTCACGTAATTGGCTTTGCAGTTTTTTGTGAGGAAGAACGTGCATTCAACACTCACAGGCTCACAAGCTGCGTTTTGGTGAGATTCATGCTCCCATTTTTATTACAATTCACCTGCTGCACATTGCACAAGAAAGCTGTTTGTTCTCGCTGTGTGCAGTAGATGAAATCTGAACCAGGAAGTAAAGTCTGAATAGTATGATGGATGTTTGCAAAGGGCGGTTTGGCTACTCAGAGGGTGCTTGTTTAGAGCCTGACTGTCGTACTACCTGTGCTTCTTGTCCCATCAGATTTCTCAGCAATGAATTTGGTGACTGCAGTGACAGTTTCACCCATAGGAGCAACGGTCAAAATTAGAAAAAATTAAGAATGCACAGTTTTTTTAATATCAAGTGAGGGAAACGTTTGAGTTTGGTTTACATTTCCAGATCTCTGCAGTTAACCGGGTTGGGACAATGTTATTATTCCTGATAGCGATGAGAGCTAAAACCGCTAAAATAAGACCTGTAAAGTCTAATTTTTCCTTGAAATGATTGTGGGCGATTCAGTTTAGAATTAGACGAGCTATTATAGAAGTGATAATATTAGGGTACACACAGAATGATGCATGGCAGCCTCAGTCACACACACACACACACACACACACACACACACACAGGCAAATGCACACACATATAGAAGTAGGGGTTCACAGCACCACTACAGAAGGATCTTTGTTCTCAGGGTGAGATACCAACACCGCTGTGAGACTCTCCCTCCTCACACGTGCACACATTTGTGCGTGCGTCTACACGGACACACACTCGCGCACACACCAGGTCCAGTGTTTTGGTTTCCTGGCTGCCCTATTGTACCCTGGCAGTCTTTAATAAATGGTCCTCTGTGTATTTGTGTGTGTGTGTGTGAGTGTGTAGACTCATCCGTCAGCCCTCCTGGCCTCATGTCACATCCAGCGTTTCCTCCGCCCTGCTGACACTACTCAGCAGTACTGATCACCCACCATCACCTTCACTCCTCCAGGGATCTGTGGCATGAAGCTCAGCACGCACGCACGCATACACACACACACGCGCGCACGCACACACACACACACTCTCTTCTCTTCTTCAGTTGTGATGCATGCACAAACTCTCATCGCGGTGTGTGTTTGTGTGTGTGTGTGTGTGTGTCCTTTTTGATTCATTCTCATATGGTCATGATGGGGGTTGCTTCCTCCAGACTCCCCAGCGCTGCAGCTCCATCGCAGCCCCACAAGGGAGCCTGACAGGCAGGCAGAGAGCGAGATGGGCTCCCCATCCCCCCTCCAGGCAGCGACTGGCTAGGCTGAAGGGTCCCAGCACCAGACCCCCTTTCATAGCCCTGAATGGACTTGCCTTATTTATATTCACACTCTGTCACACAGGGGGACCCCAATCTCACAATGCCACTGTGGCTTTGTCCGGCAACTCTGTATTTATGTGTGTGTGTGTGTGTGTGTGTGTGTGTGTGTGTGTGTGTGAGAGAGAGAGAGAGAGAGAGAGAGAGTTTGTGAGTGTGTGCGTGGGTATTCGTGTTGTTTAATCGGAGGGCATGTTGCCGCTGTGTAGTCTGTGCATGAGAATTCATTGCTGTGTGTATTCCTGAAGTGTGTGTGTGTGTGTGTCTATAGCTCTAATGGAATGCCTCCCTCTTCTATTCACTGAACCCACATCACAAGGAGGCAGCTGGGCAATATATATATATGTGTGTGTGCGTGTGTGTGTGCGTGTGTGTGTGCGTGTGTGTGTGTGCGCCGACCCTCCCTCTGTGTTCAGTTGTAACCCAGAGCTGCGCTTTCATTTTCCTGTCATAACGTGTATTGATTTCCCTCAGCCTTGCAGCGACACACACATACACACACAGATATCCAATGATCCTTAAAGTCACGCACGCACATGCACACATTCATATGCTCTTGTGTACACACACACACACACACACACACACACGTAGTTTGTCTCTGTCGGATAAGGAACATTGTGTTCAAAAGCAGCCCTGTTGGAGTGAGATTAGTTCTCATGTATGGTCCCCACTTTTGCAATCGCACACTCACAGGTGCGCACGCACACACACACACACACACACACACACACACACCCTCACACACACCATCACATACTCTTTTTGACACAAAACAGTAAATACGGCTGATTGCTAAATTAATCTTCCACGTCACTGCAGCCCCTCATGCCAGCGTTTGCCTGGTAGAAAGTGATCACTCTCGCCTTCCTTAGTGTTTTCTCATTTTCATGACCGTACCCTCTCTGCTCCTCTCGTACCTATCTTCACCCACCCCTCCCCTACCTAACCACCTCCAACTCTATTTGTATTGTAATTGCCTTGGTAAACAGCACCACTTTGGCACTGAAGCAGCTCTGATAGCTTGTGTTTGGGATGCATTAAGAGTGGCGATGCAGACACTATGAGTGTGTGTGTGTCTGTGTCTGTGTGTGTGTGTGTGTTTGTTTGCGTGTCTGGCGGCAATTGAGTGGTGTGCGTCACACAGCAGCCCCCTCCTGATGCTCAGTTTTTGTAGACTGCCGCGACCGTTTCGGTCGATTCTTCTGTTTATCAGACGTGATTGGTTCAAGTTTCACTTTTCATTTCAGTGAAGATTGAAAGACGTCACAGAGATGCGACATGATTACAAAACCCTGCTGAGTCATATGTACAGATGATTTCGTATAATCACTAATCATAGCTGCATTAACCCAATCTGAAGGTAGAGTAACTGCTAAGTTTATGAATGTCACCTCCCTGATCCCGATGAGTTGCTGTGAATGTCCGCAGAGTTGCCGTGAGCAGCTTGTCTTTGAGTTGTTTCGCCTCTTGTAGATCTTTCTTTATCCAGAGAAGTGAGTTCAAACAAGTCACACGTTTTAATGAATACATCTCTTTACAGGCTGTGATTTTTCTTACACTTTCTGCCATTCATAATGGAAGGATACAAACAAATCAAAAATGTCTTTAATATGTTTTTTTATTTCAGAGTTTTATGCTTTTATTTGGGAGTTGACAGTAGAGAGAGACAATCAGAGGAGAGAGTGGTGGGGAACAACATGCAACAAAAACCCCATAGCGAGACTCAAGCTGAGGACATTTTACTCTGTATATTCTTTCATATTTTTGACATGACTGCAAATTTTGTGTCTCTGCATTTGTGCGCAATGCAGATGCACAATAACATTTGCACGAGTGGAAAGAGTGACCAGAGATCTTAACTCTTCTTATTTGTATCATCACTCTCAAAGAGCATGTGGTATCGAGTGAAAGCTGATGTCAGTCGATGCCTGATGTGTGTTTGTCTCCTTTCTCTCTGCAGTAAGACGATCATCTCACTCTCTGGCTACTGACATGTTTGAGCAGCACCTAGGGGCGCACCTCCTGCAGGTAACGACCATGGCAGCCACACCCTCCTCCTCCTCCTCCTGTAATCACTGTAATGATATCATGTAACTACGTGTTTTTGCATCATTTATTTGAGATGTTTTTCACACTTTGTGAGATTAATCTTTCATGGCTGTCCCGTG
The DNA here is from genome assembly GCF_017976325.1 of Chelmon rostratus. NCBI lineage: Eukaryota > Metazoa > Chordata > Actinopteri > Chaetodontiformes > Chaetodontidae > Chelmon > Chelmon rostratus. The sequence goes on along the minus strand of NC_055664.1, from coordinate 16,941,682 downwards.
ACAACCGTGCCTCTGCCGCAAAAACATCAACCTTTCACAAGCTAAGAAAAACCCTTTTTCAGCTTTGTGGCAATACATTTTTGAGGTAGTCCAATGGGTTTTCTAATGGTTTATTCAGCCTGAGAAGTAGGAGAACGTTCTCAGCCTATAAAGCAACACTCTTTATCCCTCTGTTGATCTGAAAAGTTTCAAATCTGCCAAGTATTTTGCTTGACAGACGAGCACATTTGCCTCGTAAGTGACTGCATTGTGTCGGTGCTGCGTGCGATCACAGTTTGTACCAGCTCAAGTCTTCCTCCCCTCAGACTTGCATTTCCAAGCAAACCCCTAACACATGCTCTCACATTCGCACACATGGACACCCGCACATCCCATCAACCTCAGATGCTCGGACGGTATCGCTGGCTGCCAAAGAATTCCTCCCTTCGCACTGACAGATGAATGGAGCCTGAGGGGGGATTCTGGGGCAGGAGGGCTGCAGGGATGACGAAATGCAGGATGTAGAGACAAAGACTCAGAGGAAGTGCGAAGGAGGTAACTCTGCAGACTGTGCTTTAGACAAGGAGGAGGCTGAGGGAGGAGTGATGGTTGGGAGCGCAGAGGGAAAACTTGAAGGATCTTAATGCCGTTATGTCTTATGTAAAGTTGAAAGGTGCTATACAAATACATTTGCCTCGCCTAAGTAGGAAGCTGGTTGGAGTGAGGGAAAAGGAGACAGGCTGAGAATTCAGAAGTGAGGAGGTTCCTGGTAAAACAAAGAAACGTTACATATGTCTGCTCTCTGCCAGCATTTTAAAGAGGAAGGGAGGCTTAGGGAACGGCGCTGATAGAAATCAAATTAACGCTCCAGAAAAACTGTATGATTCTTCCCTCCCAGCCGTCCTCCCGCCGTAATAGCCTGATAATTGCACTTTAGTTCTCCGACATTCAGGCGGCTGGTTTCTCCTCGCCGCGACACACGACGCCCCACACCCCGGCCGCACATTTGCATACTGGATGTGTCAGTTGCATAAATTACCACTGCCACTTTAAGCACGGGGCCGCCAAAATAGCAATCATTCTTCTAGAGCAAAGTGGCCCTGGTCTGTGTGTGTGTGTGTGTGTGTGAGAGAGAGAGAGAGGCTGAGGCTGTATCGGCTCACTCCTGGATGCTTGTTATGACGATTAGTATTATTCTCTGAAGCAGTCCTCTCTAATGGTCTGGCTGTATACCTTTCAATTCTCATTAGAATCACTGCAGGCTGTAATGACTCTGGTTCTGTCTGTGTCTGTACCGGTGTCTGTTTATGTGTGTGTGTGTGTGTGTGTGTGTTTGTGTGTGGCAGGAGATCCGGGATGAAGCTTTGGTTCTGAGTTCATTACAGCTGATTGAAACAGCTCTGGTCTATAAGCTCAGTTTCTCATGTCTCTTTGCTCTATGTTTATGTATGTTTGTGTGTGCACTTGCCCAAATGTCTGACTGTGTGTGTGTGTGCGTGCGCTATTGTGCCTATGCTGCTTTCTGTGTGTTTTGTAATGCAGGTCTTGTTGACAGCTGTTGTCTGTAGCTGCAGCTTGCATCTATGGGACTTGTTTCATGCCTTCTCACTTTTTGCATTTGTGTGTGTGTGTATGCGTGTGTATTTGTGTGTGTGTATGTGTGTGTGTGTTTATGCGCACTCATGAATTGAGAGAGGAGGCCGAGGGGTGACGGGTTGTTTGTTCTCTAGCTCATTGTAATTTGTTCGATACTCACTAATTGCTCTAATTTGTCTGTCTTGTTTCTGTTTGCCTTTGTGTGTGTGTGTGTGTGTGTGTGTGTTTGTGTGTGTGTGTGTGTGTGTACGCGTGTGTTTTTATGTGCACAGTCTCTGGATGGCTTTGTGTTCGTGGTCAGTCATGAGGGACGGTTCCTCTACATCTCAGAGACAGTTTCTATCTACCTGGGACTCTCACAGGTAAGACGACCTCATTCCATACACGCACACACACACACACACACAAGAATAATCCTTTGTATACAAGTGCATTTGCACACATGTGCCTATCTTCTGCTTATGCTTTCATATTCCCTCCCAGGAGTGTGTATGTGTGTCTGTGTGTGTGTGTTTGTGTGTGCGTGCGTGTGTGTGTGTGTGTACGTGTGTGTGAGTGAGTGTGAATATCTTTGACTGCACTCTTTGCGCTCATCTCTGGAGTGCAACTCTCACGGGGGCAATGCTACTCTCTCTCTGCCTCTCTCGGCCGCCCTCTCTCCCTCTCCAGGTGCTCACCTCTGTTGATTGCCTGTGGCCTCTTGTACTGTGAATGTTAAGTCCTGCCATTTTGCCCAGATGCATAAATAATAACAGTAATTACTGGCCCAGCAATCAAAGTGTCGCCCCAGCGCGCTGGGCCTGTCTAGGGGAACAAATCGATAGGCATCTTAAAAGCCACATTGATTGTAGGGAGGGGGAAAAACACCAAGGGGGATGGGAAGATAGATAGAGACAGCCGGAGAGAGAAAGAGAGGGGGAGGAAAGGAGGCGAGGTGTGATAAGAGAGAGATGTTTCGAAGTAAGAAGAATCGGTACAGCATGAGAGAAGCAGAAAAAGGAGGGAAGTTAGTGCTACAATAACACAGGTAACTGAGCGTTTTTTTAAATGTGGAAATTTAATTGAGATTCTGCCCTTGGTGACATTCATGGATAAGTTTGGATTTTTTTTCTACTCTGTCTTAGTGTGCTAAAAAAGTCATCAGTCCCTGTAAACACTGGCTGTGAGGTGGCCACCTCCTAACACAACTACACCCTAAGAGATGGGGGACTAACACCTCACCCTGTGTAAGAATGCACTGGCTGGCAGATGAAGTGGGTATCTGCCAGCACTTCAGTACAAAATGTAATGTATGAATATAATAAATATAATAAGGACAGTTCTTCCTTGCCAAGCCATGGCAGAGGGACACTTCCTGGTAGCTGCATGTAGGGTTGTTTCCAGGACACGGCACAGACAATATGTGACCACAGTGACCAAGTGAATACCCTCTTGATTTGTGTAACTCCGACTGTGGAAGCCTCATATTTTTTTCAGCTCAACTTTAGGATCCATCTTTGCATAAAAATAAGGCCTGTAGATTTTTGTTCCCCCATCTATTAAAGGCGTAGGTTTCCGTTTCTATGTAGTTCAGCGTTGAATTCTAGCCATTGATGGCACCAGATGGCTGCATTGTACGGGCCATATTGTCCTTTAATTATATTCCTCACAGTAACTGTGTTTGCATTCAGTGAATATTGAGCAATGATGAGAGGATCCACATTGTCTCATGACTGAATGGGAGGCTGCTGCAAGTCCTACTGTGTGCAATCACCATTTTTACATTCCTTCACTCGATATGATACAAAGCAGGAATCAAAGCGAGCCAGTTTGCATTGGAGGCGGTTTTGCTTTCCGACTCTTCCTGCAACCTCTGACCACACCCGACATCTGATAATAATATTTCACCACTTCTTTTCATTTTCTTCTCCGAAGAAAGTTGTCGGTTTATTCAAAGACTAACATGCAGTGATATTGGGTGTGGTCAGAGATGTGCTCTGTTGCACCACGCCCAGCTGTGATGTCACGGTGCACGGACACACCCTGGAGTACACCTGTATGTCACTGCAGCAAGGTGAGAAGCTAAACTGCAAGATTGCCACCGGGTCCAGTGGCACAAAAGGAAAATTAGTGCATAACCACCTGAAAATAAGAATCGCTGTGTTTTACAACCTTAGAATGAGCTCTTTATATCCACAGAGGGAGCGAGTCCTCTTCCACAGAGTCCGCCATGTTTCTCCAGTAGCCAAGAATGGACAAACGAGTTGTTTTGCCCACCGTAGGTCCTCACACATGCTTGGAAAGGGAGGATGAGACGATGGGTATTCATTTGGTTGTGATCTGCAACCTTACCGATAGATCCCACCAAATTCTAAACACCAGATCTTTAAACTACTCTGCTGTGCTCTGACGCACATCAGCAGATCCACAATAGGAAGCGATCTCCTCACAGCCAGTATGTACAGGATTATAATGGCCATTAAGTCTTTTAATGAACACATGGCCAAGTGTTGAATTACGTACGACCGACTGGAAAAATACAAACCTGTCCTGTTTGAAGTTCAGGACAAGAGTTGTTTGTTTGCACCTGCAGTGGAGTTTCTGGGGTCTTCACTTTGCAAAGACAAACACGCACATACAGATTAAAACATATAAGAGCAAAAAAAATTCAAAGATAACCAGCGAGAATGGTAAGACAGAGCGCTGGAAGCCAGAAGACAAGAACAGAGAGGAAGATGCAGAGAGACAGAGAGAAACATATAGAACCAGACAGACAATTACGAGAGGGAAAGAAAACAACGGAGAGGAATATGGGAGAGAAAGAGCGACAGTGGTAAAGAGGAGAGAGAGAGAGTCTGAGTGTGTAAATAGAGTTTAAATGTGCAGTAGGAATGAAATTCGCCTTGGGATTGCCTAGGTAAACAAGACAGCCGAGGCTTTGGTGGAGATGCTAATAAAACAGAGCTGTTCTTATCAGCTGAGCAGATGGCCTAACCCATCACATCTACTCAAACAGGGCCTAAGCCATCAGCATTCTAATGAAATTATTTATGATCGAAGATTACGTTCAAAACCTTGAACATACAACGCCACGTTTACCTTCCTGAAAAGATGAGAGCGGGCGGGCATGGAGGGGGTTTATGATGAGAAAGAGAGGCAACCCGAAAGGGCAGATGGAGTTGGGAGTTGAGATGAGTTAGGGGGATATGTGAGAGGGAGTGCATCGCGTCTTTATGGACACATAGGACGAGGAAGAAAAGCATACAAAGAGAGAGAGAGAGGGAGAGAAGGTGGGAGAGAGAGGACGAAAACACACGTGGATATACTTTGTTGGTGAGTGATGGCGGACGCAGGGGAGAGAGGAAGGACAGACAAACAAACGATGTTCTGAGTGAAAAAGTGTAACTGGTGGTTTGTTTTAGAGGGCATGTCGCCCCCGTGGACCGCCCCTGCCCTGCCGTCTCCTGTCCCCCCTGTCTGACCCCTCTGCCCTGGCTTACACCCTGGGTTTCTCCCCTGACAGGGGGGTTGCTTAGCCGGCTTAACCCGGGTCAGGCACCTTGACCAAGGGCACAGCCTGCCGCCCACTCCCCTGGCGCCTCCAGGTATCATTTTCCTTCACACCGGGTCTCCGGGCCGGGAGCACGGGGATAAACCTGGGAATGCCACACAGCAGATGTGGGGAGGGGGGGCAGAGGAGGCAAGAGAGGGATGGATGAAGGCTGGAGAAGGTGAGGGAGTGGAGGGAGGAGAGGTGGAACGGGTGGAGAAGTAAGAGTATGGGCTAGGAGGAGAAAGAAAGGGGATAAATGGGGTAAAGAGAAGGGAGGAAGGATGGTAGATTAAGGGAGGAGAGAATTGATCTGGGAATGGTTAGTATGCAGCCCCCGCGCCCCCTCCCCCCTCTCCTCCTCCCTCCCTCTCTCCTCTCCCATCAGTCAGTGAGGGCTGAGGGCTCAGAGTGTGTTGTGGACCACTGCCCGGATGCCTCATACATATTAAAGCCCCCTGCTATTATTTATATCATGTCTCTCCTTCCCCTGCTTGCTTGCCCTCCTCCTCCCCCTCATCCTCACCACGCTGCCATACATACGTGCACGTGCGTGTCTACACGTGCACACACACACACACAGGTTCACACAGATGCACTGACAGACAACTGCTCGCACAAACAACGACACACAACGACGCGCAGAGACACAAAAACAGACAGTCTAGTCACATATGCAGAGAAACAGAGACACACACACACACACACACTCAGAGAGATTTGAATGATCTCGGTCTCTCCTCACGTCTCCCTTCGCGCCACATTCTATACCTGTTTTTATGTCTGAGCCTGACTCATCCTCTCAATCGCTCCGTCTTTTTCTCATCTTCTCATTTCTGTCTGATCTTTTTTCAATCCCTCCCTGCTGCCTGTGATGGAGTGATATTATTCGGATAGGTCTTAAGCCCGGTAAAGCCCATAAGGACCTGTTTGTCTCTCTACCTTGTTTTCCAATACCACAGGGCCAGGGGACTGTGTCTCTGTGAGCAGAGGTAAATGTAGTCCTTGTTTAGAAACGACAAGAATTCCCTTTGCAGAAGAATCGCTATTCATAAAACATGGACACCGTGACCGCAGATAGATAGATTGATAGGTACATCGATAGATACGTAGATATAATCAGCCATAAAAGATGCCTAAAGCAAGGTTCATCCAGAGTTTTAGAAACCAAACCCAGGCCATTTACTTGTCAAATATCCAGGCCGTGAGTGCATAGATGCAAACTCTTAATTTTTAAAACATTAATGAATGCGTCAGTTTTGATGTCAGAATCAAAAGGAATGCGGCCGAAGAATCCAGCACCTAGTAATTACACTGCTGACGTTATATCTGCATAATGAAGAGAAGAGGGATCAGAAAGAAACACTTACACTGTCGACTCAGGGTGTTTCTGTGAGCTTTCAGTGTAACCCCTTTAATACACAGGATATTCATTTGTAGGGCCTCAAACATCGCAGATCATTACATTTAATGGATGTCTTCTGGAATTAAAAATAATGTGCAGATATTCTTCTGAAGAGAGAGTCTCAGTACTAATTTGGTTCATCTTTTTTCTTGCACTTCTTCCACTGATGGTGCTACCTGTGATTAGTCATTATAATAAGTGCCAAGACAACTTTATACATATGTCTCAAATGTGACGATGTGAAAACAAAGGGGTCACTCATAGTGCAGCTTCCCTCACTTTTACTGGGCTTAAGTGAGTTTAGCTCATTGTTCAGCTGTCCGGCCTCATCCTTACTGTTTTGGTTCACTCTCGCTGTTCTCACAGTGTCATTTTAGACCACAGCAGGTTTTTGTCCTCAGCAAAGGAAGCCCTAAAAAACCCCACGGTGCTCTACCTGCCCAGCATCAAACAACAGGCAGCAACAAGCTGCAGAACACAGTGAAGCTTTTTGCAGCTATAGAAGGATGCATTTCACTCAGGAGTTGGTAGAGACCAAAAACAGAGCTAAAAGAGAGCAAAAAGAGGACTTTCATTCATCAGGTGGCCAGAAGGACGAGTCCATGATTTGATCAGTTGGATTTTACAGGAAGAGAAATGAGAGATTATGATACAAAAATACATAAAAGGAAAATGTGTTTAACATATATTTTGCATTTGACAAGAGATAACAGAACAACGAAACAGGAAGGTGGGATTAGAACTCGGAAAACTGTCTTTGAACCATTATATGCATTTTGACTGCACGTTTCATATGCCCTCTGTGTTCAGTATTTGAATTGATGAGGCCTGTAAAACTTGTCTGTCAGGGCATTCAGGGGGGCAGTGGTTTGATTATGACTGCAGCTTCCACGGTTTATTTGCAGCAGGGGACCTTTTTTTCATGTTGCACACCTGCATTTCTTTATCTGCATGTCACGATCAAATAAAGTTGAAGAAAAAGAAAGAAAAGAATCTTATTTATATATGGGGCTTTAAATGCTCAGGAGGTGGCCATTTTCACTTCTTTAAAGTCTGGAAGAGGCACTTTTTTTCAGTATGTAGGGAAATGTAGCCTATCAAATGTAGTGTTATAGTAATACGTTTATTACAGGTGGCACAATTACAAAAAACAGGGCATCCCCCAAGAGATTAAACCCTGTCTGGGATTAAGAACCTCTGTCCCTACTCTTATCCTCCCTCACTCGATGGGGTTTCCTCCATCTTTACCCCTCTCTGTTCTCTCATCATCCGCCGCTCTCATTCCTCTGCACCCACCTTCCCTGTACCCACTTCTTCCTCTCCCCCGGCTGTGATGTCCTTGAGGGCCTGCTGAAGCTCCCATAAAGCCTGCAGTAAATGGCTCTAATCCGGTAATAAATGGCTGTGTCCTACAGACAAGGGTGTGAGGCTGCTGCAGCCACGGCTTTATCAGATGGAATGGTATTGGCACACACATGCGCAGACATACACACACATTCACAGATGTAATAGAAGCTGCATGCATGCTCTCTCTCTCTCTCTCTCTCTCTCTCTCTCACACACACACACACACACTCATTTATACAGCTTCAGGTGGAGTCACATCTGCTCTGATTGTGCGCCTTTTATGGATGCCATGCAAGAGCAGCGCCACTATTACCTTTAAATGATTAGGGATGCGACTGTGATGCATTATGATGATAGGATCATATAGGGCTGTAGGAGCTGTTGCGTCGCTCTTTATGCTCGCTGGGACAGACTGTAACTGAATGAAGGAGCAGGGAGGGACACGGGGAAGAACAAGAATAGTAATGTGACCTTTGGAGATACTTGGAGTTCACCTGTTTTTAATCAGCAAATACAATTGATTTTTATCTCCCCTGGTTTTATTTGTGTAATACTGTAGTCACTTGGTCCTCTGAGACTGGACTTAAATGTATGTGCGCGTGTGTGTGTGTATGTGTGTGTGTGGGGGGGAATGTCTTACAACCTGCACACTCCTTGTTGAGTTGTAACCCAGAGCAGCGCTTTCATTTTCCTGTCATAACGTGTATTGATTTTTCCTGTGTGTGTGTGTGTGTGTGTGTGTGTGTGGGGGGGGGGGTAATGTGTGTGTACTCGCAGGTATATGTGCTCTAGGCTTCTGTTTTTGATCAGCGTATGCGGTTGTGTTCAGGTGGAGCTCACCGGCAGCAGCGTGTTTGACTACATCCACCCAGCGGACCACGTCGAGATGGCCGAGCGGCTGGGAATCAGGCCCCACCTGAGGGCCGAGGCCGGCTGCCTCACGGCCCCTGACAGCGCCTCCAGCTCCGCGTCCACCTCCTCCCTAGCTGGTACCCCTGAACCTGGTACTGATTATGCTGTTAAATGATAGAGAGAGAAAACTGAAAGAAACACAAGGAAATAGATTTTTTTGTTTTTTGTTAAATTCACTGAACTCAGTTTGCATCATCAAAACAGCAAAAACAAAGTAAAAATGACTGGATTTAAATCCTGAGGGGTGGATTTTTGTATTTTACGTCTTCCTCTCTCATCCTCAACAGCTCCCTCTAGTCCTCACTCTCCAGCTGATGATCCTCCTGACCGTGGTTTCTTCATCCGCATGAAGTCCACGCTCACCAAAAGAGGCCTGCACGTCAAGTCTTCCGGATACAAGGTACAATCTTTTATCACAATCTGAAAACATACCTTGTCTTATTCGTACTTTTACCTGCTTGTTCTTGGGAGGCTAAAATAACACGCCTGGGCTTCATAGCTCTGTCAAGTTGGTCGTTTTCAGTGTATTTTATGGCTGTGACCTTATTTCACACTGGACCAGTTTACTGCCCTCACTGCTGTAAAAGCATCGCTGCTCCTTTAGCTCAGAATCTGACTTTGTGTTGTGTTCATGTTAAATGCATATTGATGAGTCTTATATTTCTGAGCTCCTCTCTGTTGTTGCTGTAATTTTCTTCCTTCCTGGATCGTCTAACTACTTGGTAATGCATCAGTCGGTCCAAAGTCCACCTCATTCTTATTCCATCCTGCCAAAATGACCTCGCGTGAAGGGAACCCACACAGGTGTCTTCTGTTCGTCAGGTAATCCACGTGACAGGGCGAATCCGCTGCCGCCCCGCACTCGTGCCGGGCTCCACGCGCTCAGTGCGTCGGCCGATGGGTTTGGTGGCGCTGGCGCACACGCTCCCGCCGTCCACGCTTAATGAAGTCCGCATGGAGAGCCAAATGTTTGTCTTCCGAGTCAACATGGACCTGCAGGTCACATATTGTGAGAACAGGTAAGGGTTTTTTGACGTTCAGCTGTATGCACATTGAATATTGCATATTTTTTAGTCTTGTATTGCAGCTCCCACTTTCATGTTTTTTCATGAGTAGCTGGCTGAGTACCCCGCCAGGTGGTGGTTTTAGAAGACACACCTGCTTCTGCTCAGTAGACAAATATGTTTTTTCATTGCATTTCTTCACAGGATCTCAGAGTATATGGATCTGACCCCAGCAGAGGTCGTGGGACATACCTGTTACCACTTCATCCACGTAGAAGACCTGGAAAACCTCCGGCAGAGCCACGAGGACTGTGAGTCGCATCCATATGCATACAGAGTGCATGAAATTCATCCCCACCCTCTTTAGTCTCCACAGTGTCTGAACTTGAGGGGGGTTGATGAATGAAGGAGAGCCTGTTGGAATCTCATTCCAAGCTGTTGTGATAGGCGCCCTCTGCTGCCTGCATCATGTACTGCTTAACCAATAGCCGCCTTCTTTTCTTCCCCCGCTCTCCTCTCCCGTGTCCTGCTATCCATCCGTCTCCTCCCAGTGCTGAGGAAAGGCCAGGTGGTGACCGGCTACTACCGCTGGCTCCAGAGGAGAGGAGGCTATCTGTGGATCCAGTCCACCGCCACCGTCTCCATCAACCACAAAGCCCCCCACGAACGAAACGTCATCTGGGTCAACTACGTCCTGAGGTCAGTGCAACCGCAGCGGAGCCACGCTTTTCAGTCCAGGACTGCTGATATGAAGCAAGTTTATATATGCAGGCACCACACTGTGTACAAAGATCCTTTGAAGGGATAGATGATGAAATGCGGAGGGATTATTGGAAGAGTTTCACTCCCTCCAACATGTGAGAAAACTGATGAGGATACTTTCAGAACAGCGACATCAAAGCAAAGCACATTACAAGTTAATGTTGATAGTTAAAAAGTTAATAGTTTTACATTTTTACATAAATATTGAAGATAACCAAAATATGATCACGAGATGACAAAAATTTAAGGCATCTGAAGTCATCTTATGTTTTATAGATTTCAGATCATTTTAAAAATACATTTTTAGTGAATCCACTTTTATTTAATTGCTGATTATTTTGCCAGTGAAAATGACAGATTCATGTAATTTTAATAATTTAATTGTCGAACGTAACCCAGGGCTTTACAAGCTTTCACACTTGTCACATAATCTTGTGATGCACAGAGCAATTGTTTGACTTTTTCTGAATAACTTGTGAACTTTGTCAAATTTCTATTTATTTATTCGTTTTTTTGCAGAGTTTTAAACTTATTCATCAAACTTCAGTCTTTTCAGCTGCTTGTGATGCTCTGTAGTTGCCTTTAAACAGCAATGCAGCAATACTTCACCCACTGTTTAGCGTCATTACCCTGAACTCACATGATCTAATAAGAAGGCTGTGAAATGTATTAAGAAAAACTGGTTTCTGTTTAAGTGTAAATGACCCTTTAAGTGTAGCTTTACATTTGTTTAAGGATTTATTTATTTAGCTCACAGGCACGACTGCCTCGACAAAATATGCTTTTCCCGTATTTCCTCTTGTCTACACACACACACACCCTCACACACAATCACCCCGGCACTGATGCAAATATGCTCACTACACACACTCACGTGCGTGCACACAAACGCAGCACATAACAGAAAATACGTGCACACCGAGCAGTCAGACAAAAACAAGAGGAGTAGGCTGAATTTCAATGCTAATTGGACTGAAGCTATATAATTACAACAAATGGATGTCAGAATTTTGGGGCTGAATGGTGTTTTAGTTAATTAGTGCTGTAATTACAAGAGCTCATTAACTTCTCCAACAGCCTCCTCCTTGTCTGAGCTTAACTGTGTATAGGTGGGCTGCTGAGTGGGGCGCAGTGTGTGCGTGTGTGTGTGTGTGTTTCTGTGTGTGTGTGTGTCTTGAAGGGCGGGGCCTGCCTAACTGTCTGTTGGCGTGTCAGTGCTCGTGTATGTGCGACAGGGGCTGTTGTTTGGAGAACTGGGTGTGTGTTAGGTGGAGGTTAGAAGGGTGTGAGGCAGTTTGGCTATTGGAGGTTGTTATTAGGCTGATTATATGTTGTTTCCATCTCTAAGTATTCACTCAAATCAGCACGGCTCTAGTGTTTTTTTTTTGTAAGCTGTAAGTGGTTTTAAGTGGTAGATGATCATTTGTGTTTACGTCCACCTTTCCTCCATTTTCACATCACTCCATCAATCCAGTCGAACGGAGTTGCCCGACACTCCCCTGGATCTGCTGCAGCTGCCAGAGAATGTGAGAGCAGAGCGACTTCGAGTTAGCTCGTCCCCCACCGACGGCTCCCCGCAGGCCCGAGGTAGGAAGCTGCACACATTACTACCTTCCACTGATGCCCACTGACACACAGGAACACCCGCCCGCACCTCCACTTATCATAAAAATCTCCTTCTTCCTCAGGCTCGCAGCCAGTGAAGAGCTCAGCGGGGAAGAGCGACCCCGACAATAAAGGCAGAGACAAATTCACCGCAGCTGCCATCCAGTCAGAGGACAGGAGGAAGCGCCTGCTGAGGTCCGAACCCGAGGGCGCTCCCCCCGAAACCCGTCGCAGGCTGGAGGAGCTCCGTCACGCGGAGGAGAGCGTGTCAGCCTCCTCTGACCTGGCGAGCGAAAGCGAGGGAGAGGAGGAGGAGACAGAGTGGGACCAGGGGACAGACAGTGACAGACTGAAACAGGAAGACGGCGGGGGAGGAGGTAAACAGAGCAGGGGAGGAGACACCCCGACCAGAGGGGAGAGGGGGGGCAGGGTGCACAACGGCCGGGCTGTGATCCAGCAGCTGAAGAGTGTAGTGACCCCGTCTCCCCTGCCCGGCAGCCCCAGCATCAAGACTGAGCACGAAGCCTTGACCGCCGGGGGGCGCTGGGGGTCACACACGCAAACCTCCACCACGCACACCACCCAGCCCCAACCCTCACACGCGCACACACCCTCCAGCAGCCTCAACGGCGACAGCCCCACCACCCCGATCCCCGACTCTTCCTCCAGCAGTGAGGCCCCCCCAAAGGGGTTGTTCACTCCCCCGTCCCCGGCTTTGTCCCCCGCCATGTCCGTGTCCTCCCCGCTGCCCCGAGATGAGAGGGTCGTGTCGGGGGTGGTCAGTCGGAGCGGTGGTGGTGCAGGTAGCGGCCCTGACTTTGAGCTGCTCCAGAGACTGGCTGCGGGCGGCGCAGCGGGGCGGGTCCTCTTCCACCCCCTCGCCCTCGGCCCGCAGGGCCCGCAGAGCCTCTACGCTCCCAGCACTATCCGCTACGCTCCACCTGAGCTGCCCCCCTCCCACCACCACAGCGCGGGACACAGCGATGGCCTGCAGCTACGCTCGGACCACCACAAGGGACCCCCGCCAGCCTTCTTCCCCCACCTACAGCGGTTGGCCGGCTTGCCACCCTTCAGTGGTTTCTCCCCGTCTGACAGCCCTTTCTCCTCCGGCCTGCCCTTCTGTATGAATGGACTGAGGGGGGCTGCAGGCTCTGAGGAGGACTGAGACTCGGAGGGGAGGAGGTGAAAGGAGAAGATAAAAATGAAGGACGGAGCAGAGTGACAGACCAGAAAGAGAGACATTGAAAAGGGCAGGAGAGACAGAAGTGGCAGGACATTAAGCCTCTGAGGACGTTACTAATTGGACAATGAGTTGAATAACTGCGATCTAAAATATGTGACAAGTCGATGCCGTAGGGAATTATTGTGTCTGCCTGTTGTGGACAAGTGACAGTGACTCTCAGAGAAACCAGGACATGGAAACTTTTGACTGGTTGTCCCTCATGACTTTCCGTCTCTACAATAATGAACTCTGCTCTGTGTCTTTCTCTAGACGACTGTGTTGATTTCTGTGTCTCTTCCACTCAGAGAAGCCATATTGTACATAGAGACAAAAACCATAAAGACCCTCAGCTCACATCCTCCTCACTGTCACTCCAATTAACCCAATTAACCCTAAAGCCAGTAGAAAGAGATGAACAGAGATGTCTGTAGGAAGGAAAGTGACTTTGGAATATAAATTTTTAATATTGCAGTATTATAAAAAGCATCTCTTACACTGAGATCCAGGTGAGACGCTGATTGTTGGGTCTCCCTTAAAATCGATGGAGACGGCCCTCTGGTGTTTTTGTATTGAGATTCAAAATAATAAGAATAATGATAATGGAGAAAAAAAATCCAAGTAGTCATCAGTCAGCCATACTTAAAGCACACTGTTGGGACAAAAATATGAATAATGTAGTCCCAGACATTCCATTATGTATAAGGGAAGAAAATGCAATGCAGACAGGACGCTTTTTCTGTTGTCTGATCATAGGTACGTCTTTTGTTTAACTGAGTATTAATTATAGTATATTATGTATGATGCTGCGGTTGTGTTTGTGTATGAAAGCCATATTTCTTTGTTTATTTCTAAAGGTTTTTTTTAGCGATTCTTGATATTTTCCACCAGATAAAACAGATGGAAGGATGGTGTGAAAAATGTGTCTGGACGGACAGAATGACTGGATGCACGATATCGTCCAAATTTTTAATTGTTCTCTAAAAGAAGATGTTTCTGAAAATGTTTTTAGGAGAGGAAACGGTGCTGGACAGAAGTGTTAATTATCATTCACACCTCTGTGTTTTTCTGAGCACTTACTGAAACTCAAAGCACTTCATCACTTAAAAGTCACTGTGTGATCCTGTTAAAACAGAAAGCGATGCAAGAGTGGTCACTAATATCACAGCCTGACCGCGGCGTAGCGGAGGGGATGAGCAGTCACTTAAAAAGGCGGAGAAACAAACAGACCACGTGTGGTCATTAAAAGACGACCGTCAGAGGTCAATAAAAAGAGACGTGGAATTATTCTGTGATCGGTTTCAGTTCAGTTCAGTCGGCTGGAAAATAAAAGTTTTAGATCCAAAAGTGGAAACATGAAACACTTAAAATGTGTGTTTCAGGCTGAGTGATTGGAGTTCCTCTCAGGACTGAAAAAACAAACAAATACAAAACACTTTTTATGTGACAAAAAAAAAATGAAATAACAGTTTTTTAAATTAGTGCTCAGAATATTTTATCTCCCATTTGAACTGGAGTCACAGACAATTTTTTTTGCGGTTGTCTGAAAGATACTCAAACATTTGAGAATCTTCTTTCCTAAATGTGATCATTAACATTTGGCCTCTTTTTGACAAAACGCTGGTGTCAGTACGGTCATTAAGGATAGTCACATTTTTCACAGTAATAATCAATGAGGTAAAAACATCAGATCATTCTCCAGCACTTTGGAATTAAAGTCATTCAAACTGATCTATCGTGTGATAAATTTACGCTATCTGTCTGCACAATGTTGCCATAATGACAGGTAGTATACGTGTGGTGTATTTGTTTTGCTTCCAAATTGAGATTATGGTCTGTCTGACCCGAGGGCTCAGTTTAGGAGGAAATCTCTGAAGTCTGACAGATAAAAAAACACGTATAAATTCTAATAGTTCAGATCCGACGTGCACTACTCACACCGTACTGTAGCCGTCACATACAAATATGTGTGAGTACACATATTCTGGTGTGTTTAATGGTATAATGTGTGCGTATGATTGTGTGTGCGCCTGCTTGTACAAGTGTGTGTGTTTTGTTTTTTTTGTGTTTTTGTTTCGTTTCTTTCTCGGTTGAATTAAATATCTAACCCTTTGCCCATCACTGTGAAGCTAACGTTATCCTCCCATCTTTGTGAATACTCCACCCACACCTCATCGAATACAATGAACAAATGTAAAAAGAAAAACAGTGATACAGATGAAAATAACAATAAAATATTCCAGTAGAGGAGCACAAGTCAATGCTTTGTTGTTTCTTTCTTGCTTCTGTGCAGCAAATAAATTCAGCAATTAAGATATATGAAGTGGCATAATTGTATTTATGTTTCACATAGTTCGTTAAGGTTTCATCTGTGATTCAAGCAGATTGCATCATACGTTTTAAGGAAATTAAGTTTGTACTTTATGACATTTGTTCGACTTTTTACGTTTTAATCAGTTACCAACATGCGTCTCTTTCACAAAACATCAGTATTTCAGGCATAAAGCAGACATTTATGTGCGGCCTGTCAACACACTGTGTGTGTGAGGCCAACATAAATTCAAGCAACGCACGGCCAAGAATAGCAAACACAAGGGACGCATCAGCGGTAGGATAAATATACAAGGCGTCTGTGTCACTGCAAGTAGTTATGTGTCATCAACAAAGCAGGTGGGCGATCTTGCATATCCCTGGAGTGGACGAAACACGATAAAACACACAATAAAACACAAGAATATTGATCCTTAATAAAAAAAAGTAAATGGTGGAGCAGTTGAGAACGACTCCAGGGTGAAGCAGGACGTCGCTCGAGTGCGTTGGATTCAGACTTTACCATAAATTCATCTGCAATGAACACAATAGCACAGAGAGCGCACGTCTCGCTTATGAGAGGCTATATGCGGCCATGCATCGCCGTGTGTGTGCGTGTGTGTAGGTTGGTGCTTGGTGAGCGTGTCTATGTGTGTGCATCTCTGTGAATTTGCGTGTGTGTGTTGTCTGAAGCAGCCCCAGGGAGGGGCTCTGACATTGAAGACGGGTTAAATCCTGTTTTACATTCAAGTGGCAGGCCCTAGTTCATTAGAGTGAGGATCATTCCTCCTCAAGACCAAAGGAAGCGCATACTAAACAAGAGCAGTTGTTGGGGAGAAAATGCCATTGTACGTGCAAAACCGTATGTACTGTATAAGTGTGTGTGCCTGTGTGTGTGTGTGTGTGGTGATGTGCTCTGAACGGAGCTGCACAATAAGCTCTGGTTTCCTCTTTATATCTTCTTTTCTGTGGAGTACGATCTTTGTAAAGCAAAGTAAAGGTGCGGCTTGTACAGATGAAATCTACGTGTGTCAGCGTGCATGTGTGTGCATGTGTGCACAAGTCGTGGCAGCTCTCCTGACTGTCTTCCACTCAGCCTGTCATTGAGTCACCCATATGCCCTCTCTGTCACTGACTTTGATGGCTTATCTTACCCCCTGAATTGGAGTCGCGCTCCCGGGGGAAATACCTTAGCACATGTAAATGCATCTGAAAGAGTAAAAATATGGGGAGGAATAATAGAGTGAGGGATGGAGGGAGACGCCCTCACGGCTTCCACCTGACACGGGCTTACTGCACCTCCACAGCTCTCTCCGTCCTCCATCCCTCCTCCGCCACCTCTAGTATTTTCATCTTTGTCGTTGTTTCCCAACAATCTCCTCTTCCTCCTCTCAGCCAGGAGAAGGCCAATCCATTGTTAATGCAGTTCTCAAGGCAGATCCTTTGATCCATACGTGTGGCATTTAACACCTGAGAGCAGATGAGCAATCTGCTCTCAAAGTAAGCAGAGGTTGTGGCTCCTGCGTTCAGGGCTGAGTGTGGATGTGCAGCTCAGGTTCGGAGATGTATGAGGTTAGACCTGGACTCTGAGCTGTGGCTGGTGTTGTGGTTTCTGCTAGCTGCTCGGGGGTCTGGGGTGGATGGTGTTTGTCAGTGAGGGCGCGTCTCCTGCCTCTGGGCGCCCTGCCCTTTAGACGCGCCAGGCCTCAGGAGCCTCCTGCATGCCAAACAGACCTGTGCAGTCAGATGCAGCCGTGGAGGAGAGAAGAGGAGAGGAGAGGAGAGGAGAGGAGAGGAGAGGAGAGGAGGGGAGGGGAGGGAAGGAAACGCGAACGTGAGGAGGAGTCCAGAAAGACAGAGACTCGAGGGCGAAAGGGTAGAAGAGGATCTGAGGGAGGGAGGAGAGGGGCTCGAGGGGAGGAGGTGGGGTGCTGGTCACACTGCAGCAGCCGTCCAGACACACCCTGCATGTGAAACACGACTGCACTGAAACGCCCTGGGAATCAGCGAAGGAGAGGTGGGAGGGGAGCGAAGGAGAGAGGGGGAGAGGAAGAGAGGGTGACTCTGAGGTGAGTCTCAACAGCAACACTGTGTGTCGATGGCCGGGAGATATCACAGACCTTCGCCCTGGCCCAGTCAGTGATAGTTATCACAGACAAAGCCCCCCCATCACCAACACTCCCACACACACACAGGCATGCCGCTCTGTTCAGTCCTTATATTCACACATGCTCGCAGATGAGCAGCTCATTATAAAAATTATGCATGTGCAGCATGTGTGTGCGGACAGTTTGTACATCTTTTGACTCCTACTGTAGCGAGAGTTACTACTGAGTCTGACAGCGCTTTCACATTAAAGTGCGCCCTGTTTGCACGGTGCAGGCCTTTATTTGGGCTGATAATTGGCTGCAATTGAATGTTTTTGATTTTTTATATTAAAGCTCTACAGGGAAGAGATTTTTGATGAGAGTGTATGTAGGTATTTAATTATGGTGTGTTCTGTGTGTTTCAGATCTCCCTTATGTCCCCTGCAGGGCCCCAGCTAATAGTGAGGACACTGAGGTCATGTCCTCCATACTTTGTCAGGGAATTAATCTGTTTCATCACACTTGGTAGATACATGATATAAGTATTTTATAGGCTAATTCCACTAATTCCCCTGAAGAAGGGTGTGTTGGCAGGACCATGTCCAGATTAGGGGGGGCCTATTGACCCCCACCTTTCTGTGCATTACACACAGTACTCTACAAACAGCTTTATTATACACTCATAGATCAAAAACCAACCAGAACTCATATGCTGGAAAAATACAACTTAGTTATAGACATTTGTTCAGGAATATCTCTTATTTATCTTGTGACCTCTTGGAGGGGTCATGACCACTGGTTTACAACACTGTTTCCAAAAAAGTTGGGACGCTGTGTTCAATGTAAATAGAAACCGAATTTGATTATTTGCAAATCAAATGTTGAAACTGAAAATTTTTCAAAATTTTGAATTTTTGATGCCAGCAGCATGTTTCAGGAAAGCTGGGATGGTGAAACAAAAGACTGGAAAAGCTGTGAAATGCAGAAAGAAAACACCTGGTGGAAGATCTCGCAGTTAATCAGGGTAACTGGCAACAGGTGAGTAAGATGATTGGGTATAAAAGGAGCCTCCAGAGAGGCTCAGTCTCTCTGAAGTTAAGGAGGGGGTTCATCACTCTGTGCCACAATTTAAGAATAATGTTTCTACAATTTAAGATAACAAAGAGTTGGTGGTTTTCATTGTCTGCAGAACAAAATGTCATGAACAGATTTAGAGAATATGAGGAAAGGGGACAAGGCTGAAAACATGGGTCGGCTGATCATCAGGCCCTCAGACGACACTGCACTGAAAACAGGACTCTGCAGTGGACATCATGGGCTCAGGATCGCCTCCAGAGACGCTCGTCTGTGGACATCATGGGCTCTGGATCGCCTCCAGAAACCCTCGTCTGTGGACACACTTCATCACTGCAGCCATAAATACAAGCTGGAACTCTACCATGCAAAGAGGAAACCGTATATAAACCAGATCCAGAAATGCCGCCACCTCCTCTGGTCCAGAGCTCATTAAAGATGGACTGAGGCGAAGAGGAGAACTGTCCTGAGGTCTGACGGGTCAGTGTTTTGGAGTCGTTGTGGAAATCTGCATCCTCCAGGAACCACCCAGCTCCTTATCAGTGCACAGCTGTTATAAGAGGTGATGCAACAGAGCGGCAAACACGAGTCTCAACTTTTCTGGAATGAGGATGTAATTTAGTGCTTAAAGTTTTAACATTTGATATGTTGTCTTTGTGATTTTCAATTAAATATGGGCTTTCGTGACATGCAGCAAAGGGCCCGGGCTTGAACAGAACCGGACCGGTGCAATAAGGACTCAGCCTTGATACTTGGTCCACCAGGTGAGCTACCGGGGCGCCCCCCACTGGCCTCTTTAAAATGTGAATGCAACAAAAAGCACAGTGATGTCCGGACAGATGACTTCTTGCTTTATTACTGTATGAACAGTAGGGTGCATTAAAAGTTGTGCAAACAATAAAAAAAGCAAACAATAGTGAACCCCAATCCCACACAGAAACTCAATATCATCAGCTTTCCCATACTATCAGATACTCTTTACATCCATTAAGACAGCAATTGTAGTGATCACCAGATGGTGTAAAATTCACTCAAAAGGTAAAATGGTTGCATTCAGGTACTCAACAATACAGAGCAAAATATATAACCACAGAAAAAGCTGTGAAAAATACTGTTTCCAAAAGTCCAGAGTTACTGTAATGACAAACAAAAAGTGCCCCGCCCTTCAAAACAAATTAACTCGACAGGGTAACTCAAACCTCTGTAAAAAATATATTCTAAGCCCTCAGTGATTTGCAATGAAAAACAAAGAAAAACCTGCACATAGTACGTTGATTCTTTCTAGAGCCCACAGCACATCGCAACCAGCTAGTTTTAGTTCAAGACTTCCATGAAAACTTCAAGTATTCGATCACAGTTAATCATGTTGAACGAGACGATAAAACGAGCAGCAGGATTGCATACAGTGCAGCGAGACGTGTGACTGAGCAAACAGGGTGCTCTCAGTGAGACTGATGCAGCACGTCTGTGACGGTGAGGATTTAAAATAAAATAAAAACAGAAAAAAAAATCAATGCAGTTTTCAGACAGATCGATAACGTAAGTGAAGCAGCTTTTTTTTGTGTCTGATTAAAAGAAATCTTACCAAAAAAAAGCTAATTTATTCACCAGTAATGAATGTAGTCAAACTACCAGAAATTTCAGACTTTTCTCACCAGATTATTGTTAAGGTCTAAAAGTCTTCACCTTAACAATCTTTACATCTCTCACTCATACACTCACACACACATACATATATAAAGGGAAACCCTGAATCAAAGCAACACACACACACACACACACACCCTTTTCCACTCTCCATCCGACGCATCTACTTGTTCGGCCCATTGCCGTCACTGTCCTCACTGTCGTGGGAGCCGCGGTAGCCCCGGTGTGCGCGCCTCTCGCGGCACTCCCGGCACTCTTCCTCGTCCTCCCCCTCCTCCTCCTCGTGGATGATCTCCACCTCCAGGCGGCCGATGTAGAGGGATACCGCGCAGAGCCAGAAGAGGGCGATGCTGCCCACCACCGCGCTTTGGAGCAGCAGCGCCGGCACAGACAGCAGCATCATCCTCCGGAAGGCGAAGATGCTGCCGATGTACGAGGCGCTGCCGAACGACACACACACACCTCCCAGGACGAAGAAGGCTGAGGAGGAACAGATTGACATGGTGTTATTACAGAGATCCCAGAGCTCACTGCAATTAAACTGGGATGGAGTCAACATGCTTGCTTAACTATTTGAGTGAAAACAAAAGATGAAACAAAATAAAAGCCCTCATCTCTCCTGGTGTGGCCTTGATTGATCTTCAAATGCGTGAAAGAAATAGAGCAACATGCTTTTATTCTGACATAAATAATGTTCTAACTTCATGACTTCATTTAGGTCGTTTTGTTTTTATGGTCTTTCACACATTAATGTGCATCAAACTCTTGCTCAGAACTGGCATTTCAGGCAGCTCTGACATTGGTTTCAACTAGATATCAAAGATCTCGCCTCCTTATTCACTCATGATGATTTTAGCCCATTGCAGAAATCCTTGGGAAATTATTCATTTCAATCAAAAGATACATTCGTTGCAAGGTTCTCTGAGAAAGTGATTGATTTTATAACAAAAGCAGCTGAGACATACTGAAGCATTTAGATGCTTAAACAGAATTCTGGCTATTTCACGGACATTCGCTGATTTTAATCAATTTTTTCTTTTTTTTTTTTACATCCACTACTTTTTAAAGAATTTAGGACTACACCCAGCCTTGAATGACAAGCCGCTGTTTGTTATAAGCTCAGGCTGCCAGTGTACATAACCCGTACCGTATCCTGCTTCCCGTCCAACTTCACTCTGGACGAACGCGATGACTCCGATGCCTGTTGCCAGCAGACCGTTCCTGAACCACGAGAGGAATCCTGCAAAACAAATCGAAGCCAGAAATAAACAGCTGACGCGTCACAGCCCCACCGCAAATCTGTGCAGGATCCGTCACACTGTTTGCATGCATATGATAACATAATTACTGTTCTCACAGCTGCCTCTGTTTAGACGACTTTAACGCTCATTTTTACTGCGCAGAGAAGCAAAACTTGTCCAAAGTGGCCCAGTTCCATACTACTATATATTACACTTGAGTAAACAGTGTGTTCTGCACCATATTATGCATAATCAAAAAAATTTTTGGAGTATGCTGCTGATGCACACTATTGATGCTCTGCAGAAGACACAGGGAAGCTCCTCACAGCTGCAAAACATTGCAACTAATTCCAGGTGTGATAGATTTCTTTTTTTTGTGTGAAGGGCCAAATTTTTCTGGATTTTTTATCATTTTTTCCCCAAGATCATCGTCGAGCCGGACAGTGTGACACTTCCAGACACGTCTTGCTTTCTCTTTATAAAGTTTAATTGGCAGAAGAGTTCTGAGGTTGCAGTTTGACGTCCACGTGCAAACATACTGCATCGCTCCCTATTACAAAAGAGGAACTGGGACACAGCTGTAGTGTTTACACATCCAAATAGCTCTGAGTGGCTGTGAAACTTCTTCCTCTGTGACAATAAATCTACATCTAATACCTTGAGGTCAGCGCTGCAGTATTTACAACAAAACCGCCGGTGAAACATGGAGCAGAGATTATAGATATCTTTTCTGTTATTCTTCCTCAGTCAGCTGATAAGATTAAGTGAATACGATACTGGTGAAAGTTGTCTCACTTTTTAAGTTCAGTTAAACTTGCAGGAAACGTTGCAGGAAAGTGAGATACATCAACCAAAAACAGTGCGATTATCCACAGTTTCCAGTTCACTGTAATTAAGTGCACAGGCTGCACAGCTCTGCGCTGCCTGCTCAACACGACGCCCACTCTGCACTGCTCTCCCTGCTGCCTCCCCAGAGCTAAAATACAGAAAGCTCTGACTCCAGTCTGAACCACGGTGTCACCAGCCATCACTGTGAGACTGAAACCACTCAATCGCTCTCTCCACTCAACGATACAGAATATTCTCATCTCTCACTCCCTGATCGTCACTTAACTGCTCTGTGGACACTAAGGTTTCGGCCCCCAGGGTAACAAATCACTGTTATCATTAATTATCCTTCAGTTCAATTTGTGATGTAATGATATGATTTTGTCCAAAATCAGTCATTCCATGCAAACTGCAAATAAAAACTGCCAAAAGTTGCCGTTGCAATGATCAGTAAATCATTGAGCTGCTTAAATGTAATGTTTCTTTGTCATATATGACAGAAATTGAAGAGTCTTTGGGTTTTGGACTTCTGGTTGGACAATGAAGCAAACTGAAGATGTCACCTTGGGCTCTGGGTAAGTTTGAGAACCCGTGATTTATAGACTATTATCCAATTAATCATGAAAATAAGGGTCAAATTAATCGCTAATGAAAACAGTTGTTAGTTACATCCCTATAAAATTTGTTAGTTATGTTTTACATGTGTGAAATGTTTTGTTTGATGTAATGCAGAACTGTGGAACCCTTGCAACCAATTTAATATGTGATTTTTCAACATTGGAAAAACGTGCAGTATTATATTGTGATACTTCAACCATGTTGCGCGACCCTGTCCCTTTCCCTTCATATAAACCATGAGCAGCTGTATTTTTAATGTTATTGTCGTGTTATGTCATTGTTGTTAAATGTCTACCTCAATATCTGAAAACCTACTTCATTTCCACCAGCTGCCACAGGTCAAACACCTGTTCTACCATCACTAAACGTGTCCGTGAAGGCAACACACCCTGCTGGGCCTCCTGTAGTTGCTCCACACCGGCAGTCTGAGGCAACTTTAATGTATGAGAAGGTTTAAGAAAACACAGAATTGGACATTTCCAGCATGGCTTTAGTCAGGTTACCTGTCTCGTGGGACTTTCTCAGCATCTAAAAAATTAGAGAAGAAATCTATTAGGGGCATCAACCTCTAATATAATCAATATGGTGTGTTTTTAAAACGTGTCTATTGTGGATGTGTA
Organism: Chelmon rostratus; assembly: GCF_017976325.1. NCBI lineage: Eukaryota > Metazoa > Chordata > Actinopteri > Chaetodontiformes > Chaetodontidae > Chelmon > Chelmon rostratus. The sequence continues at coordinate 16,917,899 of NC_055664.1, read as the reverse complement.
ATGACTGCAGTGTTTTTATCTCCAGACGAAAGGGTCTCCATGATTTCAATATGCAGTGTTTTCCTGCCGGGCCGGACCTACCAAAGCGTCCGCCTTGTCGAGGTCTGTGAGCTGGTACTGCTGCTCCGGCCCCCGGCTCTTCCCCCACGGTCCCTTCTCTCCGACCCGCAGCCGCGACGAGCCGTGCAGCCTCCGCACCGGGGCATCGGCGCACGGAGGCCGGACCAGCTTCACCGCCCGGGCGAAGTGGGACACGGCCGGCGACAACCGTCTTCTCATGAACAAACTGAGGAAAGCCATCACATCACGAGTCCTGCCTAGCTACAACACGAGCAGGAAAAAAAGAAAACAAAAACCAGAAGCACAACACGACCTCTGCATGCCCTGTGAACTCTCACCTGATCAACGACAACCCGGAAGAGTCTCCAGGAAAACACGCCGCCGTGAAAAGGTAAGCGGAGTTATTACAGCGCCACCATCCGACTGTCCTGAAATAAAACTAGTGGATTTATGGGGAAAAAAAAGTAATTGTCTTTATGTTAAACCACAGATATGTTTTTCTTTTTATTTAAATCGGCATTTCCTCTCTAAATATAGATGAAGTAAAATTACCTGCAATTTCACCATCACACCACTCGAGGGCGCCAGAGCACAATATTATGACCTAAGACATTACTTATTTTAATTATTGTATTGAAGTTTCAAACAGTACGACACAGACCGGAAACATAAGATGTAGCATAAGTCTATTCTTTATCTTTAAGTTGTCTTGTCAAATAGTGGACACTTTTTAAAAAGCGGGTACTAGAATATGTTATTATTATTATATCATTTTTAGGTTTAATTTACACATCTTTATGACAAACTTTTAGGACGAATTTGAAAAAACAACACAATTATACACACAATTATATCATATGTATTATGTTTTATCACTGAATTTTGGAAGATTAGTCAAGCTTCAGAGAAATCCTGCTGTGGATGAAATATCAGATTTTTTGCAACTACTGGAGGATGACAGAAAAAGCGGTTTCACCACTTGACAGATAATACATGTTACATGCATGAAAAATGACATAGAAAAGAACATTCTTTGGCCTACTTCATCATTAATACTAAGTAGAAAACCTAAATGGAAAATCTGAGGTTTTAAGCCTACACTCACAGCCACTATCTTCCTCTTTTCTTTGCATATCATGTCAAATACACCCACATGCTGATGCAGTCTAGCCCTGTGTGCATACCCAGTGAACCTGTGTGGATGTGAGGGAGAGATCTGTGTCCTCAGTGAGGATGAGTGGACGGCCTCTTCCTGAGGGTCTTTTGTCTTTTTCGTCCCGCTGGGACCCACAAAGACCACGCCTGTCATACCTGATTGTTCAGTGTGAGGAGCACAGGAGCCTCGTGTGTGTGTGTGTGCGCGTGTGTGTGTGTGCGTGTGTGTGTGCACGTGTGTGCACGTGTGTGTGTGTGTGTTCTGACAGTCAGGTCTTTTACAGACAGCCAAATCTTTGATGTGATGCGCAGCTGACCCTCTGGTCACTCTCACGCTACTGTCCCCAACACAATGGGAGAGTGATGTTTGTATACACACATACATAAGCGCACGCATGCATGCACGCACTCACACATCAGTTGTGCAGCTTATAACAGTCTGATTATTTTAGCAACATCAGTATATTTCTGAAAAGGAGACGTCAGCTTCTATAAAACACACTCATACAGTATTCCTGTATTTATATTTTTATAATGCTTATTAATAATTTCAGATATTTACCACACATACAGTCTGTATGCTAAACAATAAATGATCTAAGTCATTATACTGTGTATATATTCTAGAACAATAATGAAAATATAGATAGAGATATAGGCAGAGCCTTATGCAAAAATGATGTTACAAATGACACACTTTAATGTATATCAATGTATGTTCCATGTACCACAAGGCCTGTTTTTTTAATACAAATCCTGACACATGTGAGCCTAGATAAAGGATTCATATGATTTTTTCAACCTTTTACTGAACAGTGTTTCTTGTAAATATCTGCAAGGATCATCAACTTCCTCAAAATGTGTGTTTATTCCTCTAAACTTCCAGAGATCTCTGGATTTACATGCCTCTTTACATACACACACACACAGGTTCACTAGGGTGTGGTCCAGGCTTCCCAGGATGCTCTCCAGGACAACAATTTCCTAATGAAGTAAAGACCTGTGTGTGTGTGTGTGTGTGTGAGTGTGAGTGTGTGTGTGAGTGTGTGTGTGTGTGTGTGTGTGTGTGTGTAGCGAGGAGGAGAACGCTAACTGTGAACATGTGGCAGTGTAGGTTTGACCTTTGTCCTCCACAGCCATTCAAACCGTGTGTGTATCTTGAACACACTCATGGCAGCATATTTCCAAGCGTCCAAAGATAAAACCAAGCCGGGCACCTATAACCTGACTGTGTTCCAGGTGTTTAGACAATGTTCAGAATGTCAACAAGGATTAACACATGATCACTTCTCTTGGACGAGAACTGGAGGCAGCAGAATCAGCTGAGAAGTCGTGTCGATATCTGCTTGTACAGCTTTTAAAAAGTCACTTCAGTTGGTGATACACAAATGAATTTTTCAAAGCAGTTTTTTGTCCATCTAACTTGTTGACCTGATTCGAAAAAAAACTCTTCTGTGTAGTATTTTTTCGAAAGTTGGTCCAACCGTTTTGCGTGAATGACCACTTAACTGTGTAGCCACTCAACTGAAAATTAGTGTAATGAAACAACACCATTAATTGGGCAAAATGAAAGCCTGTAATAATTCTACAAATAGGACCTGAAATAAGGTTACTGGAGTACATGAATGCACAATGTAATCCAATGAACAGTGTGCCATTAGTTGTGCTGACACCACTGTACTAATATGTACTAACCAATATGAAATATGCATATTGTCTGCACAAAAAGGCTTAACACTGTAAACTGGAGCAATGCATGATGATACTGCAGTGACTAAAGTAATGCAGATGTTGGTACGTTGCCCAGTCACCAAACAGATGTTGGAATCACATAATAAAGAGACAAATCGTCACCTTCTAATCAGTGTTGGACTCTTTCAGAAGTCAGTGCTGATACTTGTGATGGCTTTTCCCCTCACTCTGTCGTTCACTAACTGTATTTCAGAGTCACTCTTCATGCTACCGTGCAGCGTGGACGGAACAGTTTAACAGCAGAGAGAAAATTCCTCCTTATATCTCTGTGAGCTATTTTAAGGAAGCCTAGCAGCACGGTTGATCCTCAGATTCCCCCGCCTTACCACTTCACTAACCCCTATCACACTGTCCTCACTGCTGTCACTCACTTTCTTTCCCCTTTGCTCTCATTTCCTCAGTTTTACCCAGCGAGCCCACTTCCTCCTGCCTCTCTCTCTCTTTATAGTTGTGCATTGCGCAAATCTGCAAGCCTGGGTTCTGTCATCATCATGCTTTTTATGTATTTTCTGTCTGATTTTATTTCCTTTATTGATTCTGGGCATGGTTATATAATTCTAGATTAGACTGAAACTCTCCTGCAGGGCTTTTATAATTCAAATTTCCATCTCACCTGCTGCTGTTTCTCAAATCTGTCTTTTTGACATCGGCTCAATTTTTTGAGGCTATCCCATTATTGCTTTCACATGACTTACAGACACGTCGCTGCTTTCCTCATCACTGTCTCTGCATTTTCCACCCTCCTTTTACCCAAATCTCTCTATCTCACTTCTTAAATAAATAAAAAAAACTGTCCATGATAACAAGCGCTGCTGTCTATTTTTAAAGCGTTTAACTCGAATGACATTCGACATCGGTGTTGCCTTGCATGCAGCACCAGCATTTCACTCTTGCCAGCACGTGTTAAATGTACAAACATACATTAGTCATGGTCTACTTATAGAACATAACCTGGATCTGCAAGCTTGACACACATATAGGATAGTGCTTTAAAATAGTCAAAATTTAAGCCACTGTTTGCAATAATATTTTCATGAAAAAGCACATTTGGAGTCGCAAAAGACAAAGCAAGTCTTCTTATAGGCCTCAACTGCCTGTTAACTCTTCGTTATCCTCTCTGCTTGATTCCTGTGGCGTCAACAGAAAAGAGGAAAGAGAGACAGATAGAGAGGAGGAGGAGGAGGAGGAGATGTGTATACGTGCAGAGCAGCACTAGTCTGTGTTGCACAGTCTGGGGGATTCCAGCCAGCTGCGTTGGGAGCACTGACCTTGGCAAAGAGTACACTGTTTTTCAGTCCCTGGGACAAACAAGTGTTGGATAGAAGTGTCAACTGGTCAGCAGACAAATGGTTTACTGACATGAATTAAAGGACGGGCGCTAATAAGTCAGTGAGGTGCATGAAGACGAGGATACAAATGTAAAAAAAAGCTAAAAAATAATACGCAGCAGTGGTGGAATGTAGCTAAGTGCATTTACTTCGGGGGTAACTAAGTACAAATTTGAGGTACTGATTTACTTGCCACTTCCTACTTCTAATCCACCAAATTTCAGAGGCAAGTGTTGCACTTTTTACTCCAATACATGTATGTGACAGCTTTAGTTGCTTTACATATCTCGATTTTTGCACAAAAAAAGGAAGAGCTAATAAAATATGATGCTTTACTACAAACCATCCAAAAGTATAAAAAAGTATAACACAGCATAGCTGCAATGATTACTTGATGAAGCATTTATCACATTGCTGCTTTGTCTTTTAATTTAATTAATTTGAATTTCTTTTTGATATTTCTGAGGTTTGTGCTTAAACAAGCATTGTGAAGGTGTCACTTTGGCCTCGGGGTAACTGAGACGGCATTTTTAGAATTTTTACAAATCTGAAAATCAATCAATTAAAGGAGAAATTAACCAGCGGATTGATGCAAGATGAAAATGATCATCATCAGTTGCAGTCTCTTCAAAATGAGCTCCACCTGAACCAGCCACAACAGAAAAAAATCCTGCTTTTCCATTAATGCATGAGTCATAATAATGTAATCATATAATATATAACAATATAACAATCACAGGGAACTTTTTATTTTTAGTATAATTCATCTTTTTTTGTTTATACCAGTATATATTTATCTATTTATTTATATATTTATACAGTATGCCATTTTTATCTAAATTATGTAATAATGTCATATTTCATTACATAAACTGTGCATTGTAAGTTATTTTGAGGGAAAATACCCTGATGAACCAACACTACAGGATACAGGATGGGAAGCTGTCGGGGTTATTTAATGTTGCAGGTGTGTGAATGTGTGTGTTTCCAGGCTTGTTTTTTCCTTTAATTATGGTACAGCTTTCCTTTTGATCTCCTGGTACACGGGAGCCCTGATTTATTTTGAGGCCACTTTGTTTTCTCCGACCGTAACTCTTACGACGGTGACATTGTCGGAGCCTGCGTCTCGGCCTAATGGTTTTCACACGTGTGTTAAATCAACGCCTCTGTCCGCCATTTTTTGCGGAGCAAACGCCACCTCGGCCAGCGCAGGAACTTGGTACAGACTCTCCGCTCCAATCGAAGCCAAACAATGAATCATCGTTCCCTCAGTAATATCTGACCGCTCTGGTTGCTTGGCAGTGGCCAAACTTGTAGGCATTGTGTTATTTCCTGTCAACTTTACTCACCGTGTAGGCTGTGCTCTGTGAATGACGAACTGACTCTGCCAAACGCTGGTGGTAAGAATTTCCTTTGTCCCTTTGAGCACACTACCTCTCTTTATTTCTTCGCCCTTGATGAGGGTCAACCTTTGGCCAACTGTGTTGTAGCTGCCTCAGAGCGACACTAATCTTGCCAGTCACATCTCGCTTTTTCCAGAAAACACCAATAAAAATGTGTCACACCTCCATATCAGCAGCAATAAAACATGCAGTGTATGCTGCACATTCCTGACATGAGCTCCATCACCAATAAAACGGCAATAAAACACCTCAGACCAATACACTGGTAGAGCTCCATTGTGACTGCGGCCTGCGTTAAGGTTACCTAACGCAGCCACGCGGCAGATGTGCGGAGATGATTAATGGCAACATGATCTACTGACCGCAGATGAAACATGTCCCAGGCAAGTTCCCCATTAAGCCAAACAAACGTCTTATTCTTCATGTTAAAATATCTCTTCCTGTTTCATGCGCCCACAAGCTCGATCAAATCGACAAGCATTTGCAGCGTGACGGTTTGCTCACGACTGGTGACTCATGGTTCGTTTCCTGTTATTTCTGTACCAAAGAGTATTACTTCACTTGTTTAATTCAAATACACTCTCTCACTCAAATTGTTACATGTCAACAAATCTCTGCTGGCTGATTTTACACAGACGTGTGTTTGTTGTGCATTCGTTGTGTTCTTCTCTGCTGTTGACAGCTGTGAATAAAGTCTCGGATGAACATCCCCACTGCTGTTACATCATCTAGTTAAGACCAGACTCTGGACCGAAAATATGATCTCTTCACCTACACAGATGCATCCATCAATAGGACAATGAAACCTAGAGTCATATTTTGATCTCTTGACTGCAAAGTGTCCATTGCTCGGTCGAGTTCAATGACTCGGCAAGCATGCGGTCAGACACAATCGATCCAAAGCCCGATGGGTCTGTTACAAACCTTAACCCCATCTCTGCTCTGTGTTATTCTGCACTTCAGGAAACATGCTTATTTGCTTTTTGCTGATTTAGATGAGAAGATTGATTCCGTTCTCATGTCCGTACAGTAAATATGGAGCTACAGCCAGCAGCCGATTAGCTTAGCTTATCTTAGCACAAAGACTGGAAACGGGAGGAAACAGCTTCTCTGGCTCTGTCCAAAGGTGATTAATTCTGCATAGATATCTCACTAGTTAACAAGTTTTATCTCATATAAAATCAATCTCATCAAAAAATGAGGTTTAAAAAAAAGACTGTTTCTGGAGTCTCTGCTGGTTGTCAACCTCACATTAATGACAAGACTTAACATACAGAAGTTTGTGCATGCATATATCTTGATGTGTACAGTATACAGCATATGCATTTGTTGCATTACTTAACATATATAGCTCTAAATGCATGTGAATGATATGTTTATGGTCTGTTAGGTCCTCTAAGGCCTCATTGTGGGTGACTGCTTCTGCTAAAGATGATCACCTCTCATTCTGCATTTTGATTAATGTGCCGTTCGTTTGTATGTGCATTTACAGACTTGCATGTGTACCTGGTGATGTGTGGTGGGCCCCCAGCACGTCACATGGCTGCTCTCCAGGTTCAGCTGAGGCGGGGCTGCACTGGAAGCTACTGATGAATGTGGCGTGCCAGTGTTGTGTCAATACACTCTGTCCCTAATCCCTCAGGGTGAGGGGCAAATCCAGCACCCTAACCCAAGGCCCTGGCTTTATAACAGCACATTACCTCACTTCCTCCTGCTACACAAAGATATAGGTCGACAGTAACGTCAAATTTAAGCAGTTAAGCAAGCATTGGGTTTAGTGCTGTGATAGGAGGAGGTCTGACATAGGGGTTCAGCAACTGTCACTGTTCACTGCTGAATGGATCCTATAGGGCAATATGACAATATATACTGTATATCATGAGGAGGCTATTTTGCTAAACTGTTGCAATATAAAATTACTAGTGGTGTCTATCTAGTATTCTATTTATTTCTTTGTTCATTTAACAAGGAATGCTGATGTACCTTGTTACATAGGAAGGAGAACAGCAACAAATTAAATGAGTGATGTGTAAGATATGGCCACGGTTTTAGTTTGAATTGTTCAAAAAATGAATTAACATCATTAACAAAACGTGATGAATAACAGTGTAACATGTCGAAGGTGTCTGTGTATTGTGTTGCACAGATGTCTACTGAAGTTAGCATGCTAACCAGTTAGCCCCAGCTGTCCTGTCTTGTAATACCACTTTATTCCAGCTCTAGATGCTGCTTTTCCACGCTTGTTCACGGCTCTCCTGTCCCAGCCTGCCATGTCTTCATCGCCCTCAGTGTCAGAGTCCTGGTTGGAGCTGCTGTAAAGCTCTCTGGGCCTCGGCAGACTCACTCAGCTAACAGGGCCACTAGCTGCACAGCTAACTGAGCTAAGTAGCTAACAGCAGCTAGTAGCTGCAGCCATAGATAGCAAAGAGTATGGTGAGTAGCAGGTAGAGGTTACGCTGCTGATGTGCTGCCTGTTTGTTTGGAGTGACCTTGGACAGGTGGCCAGTTCTTATGCATTTTACCTTTAAATATGTATAGGCATTATCTCGGTTTCCAAGCTGTGGTGTAAATCCAGCAAGGATCTTATTTTAAACATGCAGGCCCACAGGTATCGTGTCACCTGTCTGAAGTATCCAGGACCACACATGGATGGCAGATTGAGTTTCATGGACAACGTTGATTAAAAAAAACTATCAGAGACAGTTTTTGATTAGGAAATTGAAAGGGTGTGGTGTTAATCAAGAGTGCATGTCAGCCTGATAGAGAGTGTTCTCATGTTTAATATCGCTGTCTGGTGAAGACACTTGACATGAACCAAAAAAAAAAAAAAAAACGTTTACCAGGATCACAAACACAACCTATTACAACAATAAAAACTCAGCTTTTTCATCCAAAAATATAATATACCAATCATTGTGATACTCAGAGGGTCCAATTTGCTGCATAACATTTACTTTTGAAACTTATGCATTGCTAATAATACATACTTTGGGAGCCTATGTAACTATAATTGGTGATGCGTTTGTGTGTCACCAATGTTCCAGCAGGTAATTTTAACTAGCCGACCTTACATACTGGCAAGTAGCTAAATCCAACATAGTAATCATTGTAATCTATTTTATTATTTGATGTTGTGCAAAGTAACTAGTAACTCAAATAATTGTAGTCATGGAAAGAATACATTACTGGTTTACAAATGTAGCAGAGTGGAGGCTTAAAGGGGCATAAAATGGAAATACTCAAGTGAAGTAAGTCAGAATTGTACTTGAGTACATTTACTTAAATAAGAATATGTAGCAGCAGTTTTTTCTTTAATTGTTATTTTCTGTCATGTCACAGGGCGGCTTCTGTCAGAGCAGTTGAAGGTCGGCTGTAGTAGCACGCGGTCACGTGGTCTGTGCGCACGTAAATGACAGGAGGGAGTGGAGAGAGAGAGGGGGAGAGAGAGAGGAGGCGGTGGAGGCGGAGGAGGAGGAGCGGGGGGTGGGGGAGACAGACAGAAAGTGGGGGCACTCGCCGACACAACGGAGGGCACTTTTTTCTGGTGATTGAAGGGACCCGGTGCGGCTCCGAGCATCTCCTTCCGTCCCTATGCCGACCTGAACGCGTCGCACCGGCGTCGCTCGCCGCCGCCTCGCGGATTTTATTTATAACCGGCACGAAAATTGGATGGACGCGCGCACTGGCAAGACAATCCCGGAAATAACATGCGTACTCTCAGCCTGTCACGTACGCTCAGTGTGGATTTGCATTGCTGTAGGCTGCCGTAGGTAAGCAGTGCACTGCGCTCTTCTGGAGGGACGCTTATATTTGCCTTTTCTTTTAAACGTCATGGCCGCGTATTTAATGTACTCTAACTGAAATGTGCGTTTTAACTCAATTAATAGATTAGCGATGTGTTCTGTTTATTTTAAGAAGGGACCTGAAGTTGGTCATCAATAGCTGATGAAGATGGAATAGAAGTCTTTAAATGGGTGTTTCGCAGCAGTCCAATGTGAATTATAATTGTAGAAGAGTATATTTACAGCAGAAATGATGCATTTGATGAGAAATGTATCATTGCAGTTTAATTTTGGTGTAAGTGGCTGTAAGTTAAAATGAGCTTTTATTTGCTGTCTTTCATTCCTCAGCATTTCCCCTTCTATAAAAGATTAAATCCCAGCTATACAGCTGCAATAAATTGTGCAGCCAAGGCCACATGATTATATAGGCAAATTACCCTGCTGGCACTGTTTTCTTGTCCCGTTTGTTGCACCATATAAATACTGTAGCTTCATTTACTTCAGCTCACTGTGACAAGTGATCCGCACTGTGCTATTAATAGGCCTAAAGTGTATCATTTTACTCTCCACAGATCTCCTTCACAGCCTCAAAATGTTTAAAAGGACACAAACTGCAACGCAGATCATTAAGTGAGAGTTGAAGGGTGAAATAAAAGCAAGCAAAAGAGCACTTGGACATGAAACTTCTCGCGGCAGAGATCCTCTCCATCAGAGAAAGCAGTGGCTCAGCTAGAAAATGAAGCGAGGACGTGAGCTACGTGCGCATCCAGCAGATGACGAGATGAAATGGAGAGCTTGGGACACACGGACCTTTTAAACCCAAGCTCTTCCCGCGGATCCGTCGCTGTTTCGCCCACGCAGGAGAGAGGGACCAGCGGCCAGCAGCTCATCTGCGGGGCGGCAGAGATTCACCGAGCGGACATGGGGCTGAACGGTTTCTGCGTGGCGCCGGTCGGGAGTCCAACGGCCGAGGAGTTACTCGCGGGTCTGGCCTCTCAGACCGACTCACCCGCAATCACAACCCCGACGAAGCAGTCCAAAACCGGCGTGCCACTCTACAACGGCGGGGTGGTGTCTCCGTCTGCCACCGTGGAGGGGAGCCACGCAGGCGTTATGGCGCACACACCAAACGGTTGCCCGGCACAAATGAAGGGGGTGGCCGGTGTAACAGGCGGCCCAATGTACCCCATCACCAGCAGAGCCTGTCTGGTGGAGAACGGGGACCGGACAGCTCATGAGAAGTGCCCTTTAGTGATGAGGAGGCTCAATGGTGACCTGAAAGCCAGACAGGTGCTGCAGCAGAAACGGAGAGGTGGGGAGAACCGGGACATGGGCCCAGCAGCTCTTAATGGTCTCATGTCAGGGTCACCGGGTTTGGGGAGTTCTGTGGACGCAGTTTGTGCTTCAGGAGACTTGGACTCAAAGCGGAGGAGGTTGGCTGATGGAAGCGCTGCTCACAAGTCTACAGAGGTCTCCAGGGTGGCCCGGGCAGTCGCCCCGCTCACAGTCACAGTCAACAGTTCCTATATCAGCCAAATGGCTATCAGTCACGTGCCCTGTGTCACGCCCCAATCTCCCTTCACCCCTCCTGCCCTTCACACTAACCAGCACAACGGACTCATGGTGGCCCCCTCAGGTCCGCCAGCTACCCCCAGCCGAACCTCCCCTGTCGAGGCTGACGGCATCCCGACCCCACCGCCTCCTGCAGGGGCTGGCTGGTCAGCAGAGCGCATAGCCCAGCAGTACATCGTCCCCTGCATGAGATACTACGGCATCTGTGTGAAGGACAACTTCCTGGGCCCTCAGCTGGGCGAAAGGGTCCTGCAGGAGGTGGAGGTCCTAAACCAGAGTGGGAAATTTCGGGGCGGGCAGCTGGTGAGCCAGAAGAGCATTCCCTCCCGGAGCATCCGGGGCGACCAGATCGCCTGGGTGGAGGGACGAGAGCCCGGGTGCGGGAGCATCGGGGTGCTGATGGCTCACATTGATGAGGCTGTCATGCACAGCGCTGCCAATGGACAGCTGGGGGACTGTGTCATCAATGGACGCACTAAGGTGAGGAGGAGGAGTAGGGTGGGGACAGGCGGGGTCGGGCAGGGGCATGTTTTCCACTGGAGAAAACAGAGGCTACAGAAAAGAAGTCAGACGTAGGAGTGTCGGTCTGATGACATCATTAAGTTTTGAGCAAAGTGGCTGGTTGTGTCATGTCTGCCCTGCTCTGTCTTTGCTTCTCTAACGCTGACATGCAGGCACACACACACACACACACAGTGAAAGAGCGAGCTGAGCGTCAGGTGGGATGGTCCGGATGAGCCCTGCGGTGCTTCCGGCACATGTGAGCTTGATAAGGGGGGATGCGGGCTGAGCCGTCCTCCTAGACGGGCCCTGTGCCTGAGTGTAGGCCTGTCTTAGTCTGCCCCTGTCCCTGCCTTCATACCTCGGGTACCCAAAAGAAAAACTCTTTGGGGCTGTATCTCCTCTGCCATCTTTGCCTTTGAAGACAACTTTTTCTATCACCACTTTCACCCATGCAAACATGGCGCTGGCCTGGTAGGAGACTGTCTTTTCTTGTTGTTTCTTTTTGTTATATCTCATGCCACATGAGCCACATGTTGTCTCTTTATTTTACCGTGACACACTGCATGCCTCAGATTCTCTCTTCTAATTGATTTGATAACTTCTTCAATTCCTCTCTGACATAGGCCACAGTTGGCCTGGCGGTCAGTTGTTTTCTCTGTCCTGCACACTGTCCATGGCTGTGGGCGGCACAGAGACAGGGAGCAGTAGAGTGAAAAACATTTAGATTAAGTAGCCTGATTGTCAGTTTTTCCACCTCTCTGTCTGTCTGTCTCTGCGTATTCTTCAACTATGACCGTGGTTTTCCTAAATGGGCTGTGAGTTAACCATTACATTCCAGTCTAGACTGTTACCCAACATGTTGTCAGTGTTGTTCAGTCAAGATTTGCAGTACAACCAGATTATTAATATTGTAATGCTTTACTTGTAGAAGAGGTCTATTTGACAGTTTTACGCAGGTTAAATTGTGTTGAACTTTTAAAAATCCCAAAATAAATCCAGGAGGGCTCTTGATGAAAACCACGTCTGGTCTGATCCTGAAAGACACATAAAACATTAACATTCCTTGTGGGGAAATTAGCTGAAAGCTGTTACCTGCACGGTGGCAACATCAGGTTAACCTCTGCAGCCTTTGCTGAGTCAGTGGAGCTTTAAAAGAGATGGTAAATGTTAGGGAATATGCATACAGTGTTATGGTAGCAAAGTGGCCATTCGATGTGAGAATTTGTCCTATCAGCAGTCACCCACCTCCATGTTCGATATGATTATCTTCGGGATTTTCCCAATGTATTTGCACCACAACCTCGTTCACCCCATGTACCCTGCCCTCTGCGCACGTCTAGCCATTGACATAAGCTCCAGGTAATGTTTGAACAGGGCTGGTTCAGCGCACTGTACCTCACATCAGCAGCCTTTGCTCTCTTAAATATGGCCTGACTGAGGTGCTCTCAAGTCAAAGTCATGCCTGGTCTGTGACGAAATGACGGCAAACCAGGACGGCGAAGTGACTAGAATGGAACCTGTGAGCATAACGTGTCTTGATTTCCCAAGATTTTATACACAGTACTTTAGTTACTCTACGAATCTGCAGTTTAGCGTGCAACACATTAGGAACTTGTGCCTTCTGCCAAGTTGCATTCTGCTGTGCATAAACACTGTCTCGCTTAGGAAAAGATATTGAAACCCTCTTTATCTCCTGGCACTTTGAACCGCAGCTTCCTTTCATGACTGAAGGGGATTTCATCAGTGAAAAATTTTTATTGTGGTTATGCTGTTCACCACTGCATACTTTAATGAAGATAAGTTAGCATGGCGGGAACAGGATTTTAGGGGTTCATTCTAGGGGTGCCACATGCGTATTGGTGGATGCCAGTTTTGCTAGACTGCCCTGTTTTCTATGTTTATAAGTCTGTCTATACTTTCCAGAAGCTTATAAGGATGTAATGTGTTCATGTATTGCTCACTCAGTTATTCACTTTGGATTACTAGGCATGATGATGACTAAATGAGCGATTCCCTGGTATAAATGTTAGATTGCCAAATGCCAGCTGTTCCCTGGGCAGATCTCTCTAGTTGCCCTTGGTTCATTTAAAAAAAGTGCTGCACAGTACAAAATGTCCCGACTGGGTGTTCCTGTAGAGTGCAGGAGTCAGCGTAGCAATAGATACAATGATGGAGTTTGCATGAGAGAGAGAGAGAGAGGAAGTGATAGGAAAAGAAAGGAGGATCAGGGAGGAGTGCATCCAGATAGAAGGTCACTGCGTCTTTTCAGTCCTCCTCCCGTCAAACAACTGTTCTCCCAAGAAAACCTCGCTTTGTTTCTACCTGTTCCTTTTATTTTCCCGTCTTCTCTTTTATTCTGACCTCCTTTTCCTTTCCCCTGTCCTTTACTTCAACCCCCTTACTCCGTCATCTTATCATCCCCCTTCGCTACTTGGACAAAATATTTCCCAGCCGTTACCTTGGTAACAGGCCCATACAGAGTCGAAGTCTGCATTGTGTAGAGATGGAGAGGGAAGGAGAGGGGCTGGCAATGCCCGAAATAATGCAGTGGTGTAATATCTCTGTGCCCTGGCTGCCGTTAGTCAGCAGGAGCCGGTCTGTGCTGCCTGTTAGGCCATCAGCAGGAAGGATTATAGTGCTAACCCCGGAACGGTAATGCAGTTAAAACAGAGGAGGGTGAAGGTGGAAAAGTCTTGTATCATGAGGAAGAGAGAAACAACTCAGAGCAGGGAAGGAGACACGTGAAGGGGGAGGGGATAGACTGGAAGTGAGAGTGCAAGGAGTGGGAGGATGGCGTTGTGGGAGCGAGTGAGAAGGGACGATGCAGCAGAAGCTTCGGCATAATGAGACCGTCTGCTGCTGCAGCAGTGTGTCCTCGGATGCCCCTCCTCGAGCGCAGCAGTGGCACCACGCAGGCAGCAGCTAGGAGCCAAACACTGGCACGCACAATGCAGCTCCAGACATCCCGGCTAGCCCGTTTCGATGGATGGCGGATGCCAGACAGACATTTGTCATTTTGGTAGGAGGGTCAGCAAAGATAATAAGGCTGTGATAGAAGCATCACCAGTTCACATGTGCTTCTTAAATGACATAGTTTGTTAATTGTGGTATTCTCTTGGTGCTGTGCAAACCTGTTGCCCCTAAATGCAACTCAGTGTAGCAGCATACAGTCGTCCAGTTGGTGTCTTCCAGTATACTTACGTGATTTTTGCACTCTAAATATGTTTGAGCTGAAATGTTTAGACTGCTTATCAATTAGTCCAGTGGCAGAAAATTTATGAGCAACTGTTTTGATAATCAATGAATTGTGTCAGTCATCCTTCAGGCTAAAGCGCAATGTGAGGATTTGTTGCTCTCTGAAATGCATCTTGTGCTCAAACGTGTTGAGAACTAGCAAAAAGGTTCGGTCCTTGTTGCCTCATGTTCCCTCTGTTGTCATATTTCTTTCCACTGTGTTTTGTTGTTGGCGTAGGTCAGAACACATTTACAGTAAGTGCATCGTATGAAGCATTATTGATTAAGCGTGATGTATACACGCACACACGCGTACACTCACACCCACAGGAAGACACTCGCGCACACAGCGTTTCTCCATCTCAACGTTCAGTGATGACTCATGCATAATGAGTGCCATTTGGGCCATCGCAGCACTGACTCATAAGGGCTGAGCACGCTTCACCACTGCAAAAAAGTGGTATTTTTTTCACATAAATAATAACCACTGTAACATAAACACTAGCTGGCGCTTGAATATTTGATCATGTTTCTAAAGCCACCATTTATCCTCATCGAAGGAGCAGACATTTGTCCAAATCTGGCCACCTGCAAAAACAGCAAACGATAATTTGCGAGTACTTTTTTCTCATGTCGTGTACTACCAACCTATGGACATTACATACACACACACACACACACGCACACACACACACAAGCCAGTATCATTCTAGTTGTTGATGTGTTGGTGTGACTCAGAATCAACTCGAGGCAGATGCTTTGTAACCTTAGCGACGAAACCCTCTTGTAGTAAAAAGTGCACCTACGTTCAAAACATCACACACACACAGTCGTGTTTCCATCACTTTTAGGGACATTGCATTACTTACGTTCATTTTCTTGATACTTACCCATAATATAACCACTACTGACCTAATCCTAACCCTGACCCACGTCTTCACCTTAAAATTTAAAGCTCTACATTATGGGGACTTGCTTTTGTCTCTGTAAGAAAAACGAGTCCCCAGAATGTGACTACATAAACAGATTAATGTCCCCACAATGTGAGTAATACACATCCGCCCACACACACGCACACACAGATCAGGTCTCTCTGTAAGTTTAAACCAGTGCAGCATTGTTGTTTATGTTGCAGCTAATCCATAAATCTTTTAAGAGCCTGGATCAAAGGGTTGGTTATTATGTTCCCAGAAACAATTACAGATTCATAGTCCGACCTCTGACTTTCACATTGTGAATCTAGCTAAATAATGAGCCTTGGTATGAGTCAGGAAGGACAGCACAGATATAAGATGGGAGTTTAATTCACACTTGTATCTCCTTCATGTTTCTCAAATGTGGGCTGGTAGGACCCCTTAATAACAGCCAATCCTGGTTTATATCCTGCCCTGCGTCACTCAGGCTGCTTGTGAGGAATCAGTGGTGGAAATGAAGCAAGATGGAACTGCTGCTTGACAGTTAGTGACTCAAATGGTGATGGCAAACATGTCTCGTGCTGCAGTGTCCATGAACAAGACCCTGGCCCATTCCCAGCATTCACAATCGGCGACTCGCAATGACGCAGGGATATTGATTTGCACCTTCCTGTACTCTCACATTTTTCCAGATCATGCTGGTAAATTAAATTAAAGTCTGTCTGGGTTCAGTGCTGAAGGTCTAAGGTGGATGCTGGAACTGGATCTGTGGAATATCTACCAGCTCCAGAGCTGCTGGTCTGTTGCTGACCCTGCGCTCGCGGTCTGATCTGTGCATAATCAAGTCCTCCATCCCTCTTATTTCATGCTGTATTTGCATTTCATACATTCAGATGAACCCCTATCTCGACCTGACGCTCATGCAAGAGCACCGCACGCTACAAGTAGCACGTGTGATTTACATTAAATATAGCTTCTTTGTCACTCTCGTTTCAAAGTTGATTGTTTCTGCCTTCTTCTACATTTATCAAGTCATGACCGACTCATTTTTTATCTTACTTTGTTATCAGATTGGAGGCAGAAACCCACAGATATGCTAAATATAGCTATTGGAATCAGTATCGAGAGAGAAAAAGTTGTATCGGTTCCGTAATTCTAAGTATGTTTGTCTTTAGATGGTTTGATCCTTTATGTGATGACCCATCTATACAAACCGAACCAGTTTAGCTCACTTTGGAGTGCGTCTGGAATATTTTACCATGCCTGGGTTCTTTTTAAGCTGAGGACTATCCTCAGACAACACATCAGAGGAAATTCAGCCCAGCAAAAGACTTTGCTGCCTTTGCTTATAACTGGGGCGTTTTAATGTAGCATCCATTTAGCATCTTTAACAGCTTACGGCCACCTTAACATCTCTATTTCAGTAGTTTGTGTGATGTAAAGACTCAAATAAGAGACATTGTTGAACTGCAATGTCTACGTCTGGCTATTAGGTGCTGTTTTTAAACTCCTCTCCAGTGTTAACCCCTGCTAGCCCCCGCACAAACACACATCCAGTACTGCACGTTCCTGCCTCTTTCTCCCTGACATGCGGCAGTGGAGATATTTGTTCAAGCTTATCTAGCTCCTCTCCCCTCTCTCCACCATCATCCCCCTTATCAGAATATGCGTGCAGCATTGGAGTTTATTTTGGTTCTTGTCCAGAACGGCCTGTTCTGCCTGCCCGGCCATCACCTTGGCAGCCTGGGTATCTACCCGGTTATGCCATTAGGCCATTAATGCTGGTGCCTGGCAGACAGGTGGTTGGTGCCAATTAGACTTAACTGTGGCCACAGATCTCGGCAGAGATGAAGGAGCGAGGAGGGCAGAGATGACAGATAGGATCGAGGCGTGCTGTGTCATGCTGTGCGACTGAACGTTTTGCGTGTGTGTCTGTGCTTTCGTGTGTGTCAGCCACTGACAGACTGAAACCATGTGGATGTGTGTGATCAAATACTAGTCATGTGTGATGAATTCACACCTATTTTTTAATGCCTGGGGTTGGTTTAGAAGACATAATATAACCCTCCTCTTAAATGATATGTCTTGTGTAAGCTTTGATACACACGTTGTACGTGTTTATGTATGCGTGTTTGTGTGTGTGATGTGTTTATGCTGCAGGCTAGGGCTGAGCTGTCTGGTGTGGCATATTACATGTTAATTGTGGTTAATTACAGTGGTTTAGACTGGTACCAGTTTGTAGAAAAAAAAAAAAACGCTGGGAAAACACATGCACACCCAAAATAATCATTCTCATCCTTCTGTGTGTATAGAGAAAATCCATCCTTGAACACAATATATATTTTTTATTTAATTTCATTAAAGATTTGTGTAATTGTTCATTCTAGCATTCAAAATAACAAACTGTCCTCCACAATATTCACTCCAACACAACCATTGCTGCCATGACAATAAGACCCTTTAACCCTGAGTACTGACATTTTGTATTGTAGCAGGGTTAAAACAATCAGTGAGAAACTTTTATTTTATGTCAGCAATCACTGTAAGAGTTTATATTTTTACTCATTCTAATGTGATTCTTAAAAGTCGTGCATGAATGTCCACATACATATTTATTTAAAAAAACCCAGAATTTGTCCAAACACGTTCTTGTCTGCACAAAAGGGCGTGTGTCCCTACAGTATCATGTGTTATCAGTTCGGTACAAGATCCACAGCAGCGGGTCATACGTGAACCTGACACTGACAGCAGCATGCTGAAAGCAGGCTGCTCTCTGCAGGACCTCTTCCTGCTTGCGAGTCGGGATGCTGTGGGACATTTCACATCTGTGGTTGTCTGTCCGAAATTCAGGTCAGCTGATCAGTCGGAACTTTGAGAAAAGTCACTGAAACTGAAATTAGCCTAAAGGTAGCTTGCGAAGCTGTTTTGCTAAACAAGCCATGATGCTGAATGCATTTCCCTCCTCATGAAGCATCCGAAGATTTTTGGAAGAATTTGAAACCCAGGTTGTTTAAGTTCAGGTTTGCATGCTACTCTTTTTCTTCCGCCTTTGTTAGCACGTTGCTACATTTCTTGCAGATACGGATTAGTTAGTTATCAACAAGACCGATAACTGACATTTGCAACCGATTTGCAACCCGCAGTACAAATGAAAATCTTAGTGTCAAAATTCAGAATGACACAAACTCCAACACAAAGCTGAGTGACTTGTAAGCATATGTCTCATTAAATGTATTACATAGTATGAAAAACACACACAATTGACACACCATCATTGACAAAACAGGTTACTCATAACACGATCCGCTGATCTCCTGCGACAAGATTTAATTACTCTAAATCACATTGGGATTACGTTAATCTCTCTAACGATCGTAATGCACGTACACATATTTTGCTTTTTTCTTTGCGTGCATTTGATACGGTCATTTGGACACAGCAGGTCAGGTTGTCAGTTGGAGCCCGGAGCCAAGGGTCCGAAGGTTAATGAGCTCTGACGGCGAGCGTCAGGCGGTAATGAGAGCTGACAAAGGCGGCCGAGCAGAGTCGCACACACACAACACAACCGCGGTCACTTGGCTGTGAACGAGGAGGGGAAACGCCACAGAGAGGAGGGCAGCAGTCGCTCTCTGGCCGAAGCCCTGCCACGCCAAGCGCGCCGTTACATTTGTTTTAGTTTCACAAACAACAGAAGAAAATGTGCGTTTATTCTGAGAAATCTGTGTAAGCGCTGTTTGAGTTCCTCGGGGTCACGCAGAGCTGAAATGATAGCGTCGGGCGCGTTGAGTCGATCGTGCAGCAGTGCAGGACCTGTTAGTCGTGAATGATAGCATCCCAGAACTGAGCCGAAGTGATGCACTGACTCCGATGTTGTAACTCTTCCCATGCAGAACAATATAAGTCAAGGCGGTGACTGTATCTACCTTTGCAAGTCACCCTGGAGAGGAAATGGAGAAGTTATTTCTCTTCAGGCTGCCAACTATCATCATCCGGAATCTCTCTCTGCCAACATAAGCTGATACCAGTCAGCACGTGAATCAACTGTAAAGACTGAACGCTCGTCACAGCCGGCGTGGAAAATATTTACACAACTGAAACACAAGCACGTTTCTGTGGCTCGGGCTGATAATGTCACAGTGACACAGGCTCAGCTCGCTTTCACCCGGGCGCGCTACACTTACGGTCACGTGGTCCCGTAGTGGTCTGGAATGCGCATTGACTGAAGGGCTCTTACGCAGGTCTCGGCTCCTCTCGGACTCCCCGGGGGAAAGCTGCGTTCTCCGGCTTCGCGGCCTCCAACACATAGACGTCAAGCAGGGGAAATACCAGCGCGAGACCATTGTTTGAAAGTGGACACTCTATCTGCAGATCATTTCGTGGCGAGGAACAACGGCTGAACTCTGACACATTTCTCTGCCCTGTCTCCCTCACGTGACACACATTACATCATGTCATTTTAGATATTAAGAAGGAAGATGTTCCACCTGGAGAACAGTTTACTGTAGAACACAGATGGACCAGTGGATGATGGAAGGTAGAGCAGACAGCTGACAGCTGGCTGATATTTCTAAAGGCTGATTGGCCGCCTGTAGTTCCTTAAACTGTTGCCTTTCAAGACAGGTGGACTCACGCTGTCCTGTCTCTGCTTTTCAAATAGTCTTGACAAATCACTTTTAAAGGCCAGCAACATAAAAAAAATCTGATAAAGAGAATGAATACATTAAATTACTGCCATCTCAACCAGCACGTGTTGTGAATACTACAATATTTTTTCTTAAGATGCTGCGTCAAGTGCTTTTTTTGTACAGCTAACAATGCCGTTCCTTCTGTTTTCAGGGCATGGTTGCCTGTTACCCAGGTAACGGGGCAGGGTACGTCCGCCATGTTGACAACCCTAATGGTGACGGACGCTGCATCACGTGTATCTATTACCTGAACAAGAACTGGGATGTCAAGGTACATTTTTAAGATTAATATTAGTTTAATTTAGGAAAGAATTTTTTGTTATTTTGGAAAAAGTGTCAGAGTAAATGCGGATCATCAAAAAATGCATCACACCCCCATGAAGACATGAGCTAGCTGCATCCAGAACACTTGAACTCTGTGGCCTTTCGCTGTGACTTTTTAAAGGCCGTTCATTTTCCAACGAGCAACTTGTGTGACTGCGCTGTGCGCTCTGTGTGTGTGTGCGTGTTTGCAGAAACAAGGAGGGATGCTGCAGATCTACCCCGAAGGCAAAAATGTGGTAGCCAACATCGAACCTCTGTTTGACCGGCTGCTCATCTTCTGGTCTGACCGCAGGAACCCACACGAAGTCAAGCCAGCCTACGCCACTCGGTCAGTAACTCTTCAAACAGGCTGGGGTCTGCTTGCACGAGCAGACACACGCATACAAACTCATATAAAGTTAGGCCGTGAGTTTAGATTTTATGGAAAGATGCAGGGCACACTGCCAATATTGACAGTTGTGTATATCAAGTTTATTTTAGTACATTCTCAAGGGTAAACACACACACAACATAATTAACACTGTTAAATATAATGACAATAAACTTCAAATGAGGTAATGAATTATTCAACAAAGATTGCTACGAAAAACATAAAAAGATTTGTTATAAATTTTTAATCGACAAACCCACTCAATGGCACAAGCATGCGCATGCGCACACACACACACACACACACACACACACACACACACACACACAGAAAGATCTATTTGTTTAAGGAGGAGGAGTCCTGCCTCTTTCATTTCCTCTTTCCTGCTCCCCTCATCTCAAGAAATTTGTCAGGTATACTTGTTTTCTAATGTATTGAACAGAAAGAAACCACATCTGTTGAAGTTTCTCATATGAGATAGGCCACTTTGCACACATGAACAGACTCACACACGCACTTGCACACATACTGTTTAAACCCAAACAGCTGCGTCCATCGAAGGCACATGACACATACCTTTCCACTCCTGCAGTTCCTCCCCTCCTCTCCTCTCCTCTCCATCTGACTGCTGGGGGGCGAGGTGGAGCCGGAGGCAGGAAGTATGTGTTTCCTGGGGAGATCGTTGCGAGGGAGAGGGGAGGAAGGTTCGATTGCAGGACTCGTGCTGGAGAGGCAGAGACATGAGAGACAGGAATAAACAACACAGCCCCACAGGAGAGACTAGAAACTGTAGGAATTAACCCTGTGCTGCCTGGACGTCTGCTACCCAAGACAGTCAGTCGGCGCCTCGCTAAATAAGACACTTTTAGAAGAGATTTTATCTATTTTTTTAAATCTCAGTCATCTAGGTTAAAAATGTATCTTTCTAAGACCAATTTTAGCCCTTTTTGTCTGCGCAATTTAATTTTAATGATGATTTAAGTTAGATTTATGTGTCAATACACAACCCTTATTGTATTTTTACTTATCATTTGAGGCCATTTTAAGGACTTTATTTATCTTTTTTTCTTTCTTAATGTCACATCCTTTTCCTGGACTTTTTAGAGACATTTTTTCTTAAACTTTCACCAAATGAAACAGCTAATTTTTATATATTGAACTGACAAAAGAGACTAGCTCATGTCTCTCTGTCCTTCTTATGTCTTACAGCTATGCCATCACAGTCTGGTACTTTGATGCCAAAGAGAGAGCTGAAGCTAAAGAGAAGTACAAACTGGGTAAGCTTCTTTACAGTTCAGTGTCAGTTTCACTTATTTTCCTAGCTTGTTGATGCACTGTATCACGTCTGGTTATATTTGGCGCAACTTAATATTGTACGTGACTAACATGCTCTTTCTCCATCACTTGTGTCCATAGCAACGGGACAGAAAGGTGTTCAAGTGCCTGTCACTCAAAACAGCAGGACATAAATCTCATCTAATCACCCGAGAGCACTCTGAAAGTATAATGTGCCTTCCTGAACTGTTAATGGACGTCGTGATCATAAAGGGAGACACGGTTAAAGTGTCAGTCATCTCTGCAGCGCCATGCTACTTCTGCAGTGTCGGCTGTCAGATCCACGCCACCACCTGTGATGTAATGTTTTCCTGCCATGTGATTGGGCTGCTGATCAAAGACGTGGCAGATATAGAGCACAATGGACTGGATTGTTTGGCAAAGGCGGGATCAGAATTGCGCATCGTGGCGAAAGAAGAAGAGAATGACTTTGACCTCTCACTGAATCATGTATGAAGACAACAAACTGAAAACACAGACTCCTTCATTTGATTTTGTTGCAGTTTTGCCCGTTCAGTTATCAGTGATGTTGTGGCGTGTTGAGAAATCATTGTTTTACTCTGCTCTGGTGTCATTTTCAATTCAAACACAAGGAGAACGATGGTGAATCAGTGGACAGACAGTGGGGGGGGAGGGGCGCAAGGAGTAGAAATCAGCGGCATCATGGATGAAACTCCTTATTTACCCTGGTCTGTGATGCGGCCTCCTTGTCTCACGATGTGGGCGAGTGTGTGTGTGTGGTCAGTGTAAAAGGCAGAGGCACAGAAACAAAATAGCCTTTGCATCAAGTGGTTGTCTTGCCACAATGCAACAGAAAGATGCCCTGTGGCACTCAGTCAGTCAGTCCTGGCTCAAGCACTAAACGTAAAGATTACAGGGACGTACTTAAACCTTGCATGAGGACAACTCTACACTGTACTTGTTTTTTTTCTATATAGCACACTAAGTAGAGTTCAGGAAGTATTCCAGGACTTTATTACAATATCTGGCGAGTAATAAAAAAAACTTTTGCACCAGCCTCAAAAAGTTAGTGCTGCAAAATGAATGAATAATCCAGCATGGATGTTTTTTTTTTTTTTTAGTAGTTGTGAAACAGATTTTTAAGAGTACACAAAGCTTTTCTACATATGTGACGTGCAGTGCTCTCTGTATGACTGAAATACACGGCTCACACTTGAGACAGGAGGCAAGCTGTGTAGTGACAGGGCTCAAAACAGGGTTTGGTGAAACTGTGTGTGTTTTTTGTGTTGGCGCGTGTGTGTGTGTGTGTGTGTTTGCGTGTGTATGCTCAATAGCCTCTCTTACCTGTTCTTAACGAGTTGGATCCCCAGTGAGGACACTGTCAGACAAACCTCCAGCCCAAACGAACGCACACACCTGTACACTTAAGACCAGTATAAAGCACAGAGTTAAGCATACACTGTATGTCAACTGCAGGATCAAACTGCTGTCTGCACGTGTGTGGGACTGAGTGTTTGTGAGTCGACGTGTACTCGCACATGTATGTGACGCTGACTCAAAGAGGGTCACAGGTATTGTCTCGGCGTGTTTGATTGGTTAAAGAGAAGGTTGTTTAAAAAAGCACTTTATTGTTTGAAATGCCATGCGTGAATGATAGATAAAATATAAATGAAAATGTAGATTAATGCCTTTATGCTGTGGATAATATGGTCATTCAAATGCAATAGAAACTAAAACAATGAGAACAAATGGAAATTGTTTGCCTTATTTTTTTTTCTTTTTCTTTTGGATTATTTAATTAAAACATGTCTGTTTTTGTACACAAAGAATTTGTAATTGATTTACTGGGAAAAAAAAAATCTTAGCTGAATCCCAGTTTTACTCTGCTAGTGAGATAAAACCAAGAGAGCAGCACACGTTTTCAAAATTCAATACAATCTCAGTCATAAGCTACACGAGGGATCAAAATACAGTTCATTGCAGGGCATATTTTGATTAAAACCAAGGATGAAATAAACATGAAGACAAACCCTTAAAAAGTCTCTCACATGAGTTATCAGCTTAACAAACCTGGCAAACTATTTCTGTTTCAATCATTTCTTTGTCCCCCTGTGAAGGAAACCACCAAAGCTCTTGTGTAATTAAGAATGAAAAATCAAAGCGCCAAATGTGTTTAATTACACAGTCAACCTGGGTAGTGCAGTGAAGAGGAGTGGCCATTTGTATGGTTATTAATAAGCCTTGTGCTTTGTGACATATTGTGCAGGACACAGACACAGCAGGCGTAGTAGACAATAATCACAAATTGGCATAAAAGGTTAGTTTTTCTGGCTACAAGTACAAGAATCTTTCCGTGTAAAGACATGTCGAGACTTGTTTTTCAAGGTAAAGGACAACTCAGTCAAGAACGCTCAAGAGGCGTCTGTATTGTTTAAAGATCCTGTTCAAAGAAATTTGAGTACTGTGAAGAACTGAAATGCAGATAGTACTTGTATGGAACTGCAATACCTGCCAACAGATGAGTTAAATTTGCCCTTGTGACTCATACTCTAAGTGGTAATGAGAGCATGCAAAGCTCTGCATAACACAGTAAATGATTAAAGCCAAGAGCGTCTGATTCAAGAAGGCTTTCTAATAGTTCATAAAACACACTGCTGTGGTTTTGTCTCCTGCTAATCAGTGCTTGTTTCAGTATAATATGAACCACAGTATCAGAAGGCTTGGGGGAGATCTATGAGCAGAAAGCACAATGCTTCCCATCCTCTGCTGCTGGATTAGTGTTTCTAAGACTTTCATCGCTTCCCTCACTGTGCTCTTGTTTCCTCGCGTCTGATCAGTAAGCTGATAAAAAGCGATACAAAGACATTCAATCACAACAACGCTTTGGGTTGCTCATGGGCCAGAATGCACAGTCTTCGACAAAAAGTAGGATAGCATCGTCCAGATCCATGGGATTTTGTTGGATTCAAGGTCAGACTGAAACAACATATTGAAGAACAGAGTGGAGGTGATTTTACTTCAAATGCTCTGAGTAGCCTTTGAACTGCACATGGAGGATGATCAGTCAGATGCTCTTCAACACACAATTGCAAAGGCAGCAGACACCAAAATTGAACCAAACAACTACCAGTGCTTTTTAAAGTGTCTAAACATTAGCCTAGCATAGCCTACATAGTGAACAGTGACAGATCACACAAGAGTTCAGACTATCTTGAGTGATACAACAATTTGGGCTTGATTTTTTTTGTACAGGGAGAAGATGCAGGCTGCATGCATTTATGTATTTGATAAATAAATATTTAGCTTACAGTAAAAATGTGAATGAGTCAAAGCACCACAGAAAACTAACTCAAGAACAACAAAGCTGCATTAACATAACTCTTGTCACTAGGGGGCAGAAGAGCTCCAAAATCAGCTAATTAATATGCAGCCTTATATGTTGCCACAAAGCTGTTTTAGCTAGCGCTAGCTTGTTAGCTACCGCTTCTCGAGCTACACGGAGTAACATCATCCCGCTGGAGTCGTTTTTTTGCCCACTTGATGAATGTAAGTTATTATTCACTCTCATTCCACCTCTGTTTTGGTCTCCATCGACAATATATCTGGGTTTTCAGCCGCTAAGCTAGCTGTTTGTGCACTAGCTACCTAGTTGCTAACCAGGTTTTGTTAGCCATCCGGCGCTGAGCACGTGTTTGAAGGATTATTGGGTTAATCAAGAAGTAAAGGGCAGAGTAATCGATAATGGAAATTGTGTTCCAGCCCTTTTACTCACGGTCATATAATTTTAACGTACGCATAAAACAAATTGAAGCTTTTATGAGTGTGATGAGATCACAGATAATAAGAGCAAAGATAGCTCACTTTGCGTAATACAGACACACACACACCCATCCACACACACACAATGGAAAGATTTAACATGCATGCCAGCTTGACCATGTAAGTAATGGCCCTCATGACAGTGCAGTGATGTCAACACAACAGGCCCTGCCAAAATAAATGCTCCCTCAAAACACATTTTTTATACATACATTAGTGTATTTACACACACAAACAAACCACCTTAATGTGCTAAATTCCCCTCAGTGGAAAATACTCATGTGGTGTGAGGCTGCAGTAGTGTAGCAGTACTCTTAGCACACACTCATGTATACTGATTAGGCAAACAAGGTAACCGTCTGAAACAGCTGGACACATAAACCAGGCTGAGACAATGCACCTTGAGTCTCCGGCTGCTGCTTCAGAGCGCTCTGCAACTTCCTCCTCTGCTCTGCACACTCCTGGAGCCTGACCGGACATATGAGCTACACAAGACACTGTGTCACTGTCCAAAGGGAATTCATACGTCACCGAACGAACATGCGTCTGTTTGATGCCTGGTGGTGGCTCCTATACAATGTGGCCGTTTGTCTGATCTGGTTTGTTCAAAGCACCAAAACGGCTACTGCTACTACTTTTCATATCAATATTAAAACTCTGCTTTTTTATTGGCTTACTTTGAGAATTAAAAGTGTTCATCTACCTTTTTTGTGTAACAAAAGGGGCCAAACTTCATACATGATAGCTATTGTTCAAAAACAAGCAACTGCCTAAATAAAATGGTCCAAAATTGGCTAAAACGTTGATAAATCCGTACTTACATCAAATGCCAGCTTTCAGTACTCAGTGCCATTCACACATTTCTGGCTGTACCAGCAAAATACTGTTGTTCAGTATCCAGCCCTAATCATGGCTGGTTATCTATCATTTTCTGCAATCAAAAGATCATTATATGCTGAATAATGATTATGCCTCTGACTTCTTAGAACAGTGCCTTTGTGCTTTGTATTTTATATAAACAGTGAGGTCGGCGTAGTAGTACACCGTGGCTCCTGTTCTGTCAATGCTCAGGCTCTCTGCTAATAACAAGGGAGATGTAAGATGAGGAGCCTTTGCTCATAAATTAGCTGCAGAGGCTGAGGCAGAGCGGTGTGTCTTTCCTGTAATGGCTTAGCTGTTGTGATGGCTGCATATTTAAACTTCTCCAGGCTACATTAGAACCGTTTCAGTTCGAATTAACATAATTGTTTAAAGGATTTGTGTCTGATGGGGGTGTTTTTTTGTTAGATTCATCTTTGTCCTCGTGGCAGCAGCGGCTCATGCAGCTGCATGGCAAGTATCTGTTGCAGGCCTCTCTCTCCACCTTGCGGCTTCTTTCCTTCACAGCAGTTTAGGTCGAATTCTTCTTGCAGTGTCATGTGTAACCACCAGAGGTCAGGACATAACTTGAAAAGTCAACATGCGTGAACTACTGCATGTGAATGGAGTTTGGCTTAATGTAAGCTTTACTCTCTCTCACTCTGTCTCGACCTGTTTGCTGGACTGTATGGAATGTGATGCGACACACTCACACACACACACCCAAACACATATGAAAACACAACCAGCACGTGAGATGTTAGCAGGTGCAGTCAAAAACATGTGCACTCATAACATGGAAACAGTCTCCACCTGTTCGGCACCCTGCATACCCACTGTTGGTATTATTAAATGTAACATAATGTAAATATGATACTGTAAACTTAAAGTGTATAAGGTTTTCTTTTACTGGGGTCTTAGACTTCATTTTTGCTGTCTAGTCACAGTGATGCAATCCTTCCAAACTATTACTCTTACTATAAATAGTTATATGACCATGCCATTCTGTGCCTGGGTGTGTGAATAGTGACTGCTGGTGCATTGTATTTACTTATACTCTCACTCTGTCCTGAGCGCTGATCTCTAATACAGGTTTTGCATGACTCCTCCATCCCATTTTTTTCCTGCAGATATATGTTTTTCTTTTTCTTTTGTAAGTTTCAAAATGTCTTATTAAAATGTGTCACTGTTATCGTGTATCCTGAGTCAGAGACGTTCCCGTACTGTCACGCAAAATATTTTCCTTTGTTTTTGAAGGTTTCACTACGTCTCGTCTTGGATGACCTTGTCCATATTTTCTCATTATTTAACCATTGGTCTCATCTGTGGATTGTTTTCATCTTTCGTATATGCTGCTTTTTAGTCCAGTGATTTTCCATCTGATCCAGCTTTTAGAGTGAATATGATCCTCATTAAGGGGCTATTGTAAGTGGCTGCATCAGTAGCTTTTATCATTACAAGCCTTTAGTTGCAGTTTTAAGGGACATTTGTATTTTTTAAAGTCTTTTTGTGATTATTTTATCTGCTCTCAAGACGATGTTGCAGTTTTTTAAAGGCTAACAGGAAACAGAACACTAATGTTGAAGAGTCAAGATTCACATTTTAGTTCTGATACCACTGTCAGCCCAAATATCACTTTATGACCTATTTTACACACCAGTGTTCTGCTTATCAAGTGAATTTAAATGTTTGTGTGTGTGTTTTTTGCAACACAACAGGAAGTGAGTATTATTTCTGCATCGCCACCCCCAAATCAAAATAAAGGTCCCAAGCTACAGATCTCAGACAAGCCCTGATTTGTCACAACTGGCTCAAGGGACGTGACAACGAAGAGACCACGCAAAGGTTATACTCAAAACTATCATAATTTATTAAAAAGTCAAATGAACAATTGATTGTGTAGAACAACAGTGAAAGTGGTGCAAGAAAGTGTTGATGGTGCAAGCCAAAAGAGGGTGATGCAGGATGGACTTCAGCCATGGGAAGAGAGAGGCAGGAGCCATAGACCAACAGCTCAGGTGAGTCTCGATCCTCCGCTGTCAACCAGCTGTCTACTGAGGATGGCACGGACAGCCTCTGAGACACCAAAAGACAAGCCGAAGACAATACAGTAAGGCAATATAGACTATCTCTCCGCCTTTCACTGATGTCTACATTATACTGGGATGTTTATCACATCAGCATACTGCCATGACCACAGCGACCCGTACCTCCCACCCACCTGCCAGCTCTGTCTGACGAGAAGTCGCCTGCGGCTAAGCAACAAAATTCACGATTAATATGCACAAAACTGGAATTAGTCCCACAAGCACGAAAGCAAAGCAGCTCTATCAAAATGTTCCTATGATCCGCTACAATAAAGCTCACACAAACACAAGCAACTACAGTGTGAGCTGTGGCTCTCACTACCAAAACCACTACGCCGAGCTGCAGACACATAAAGTGACACTTAAAAGGAGCCAGTTTCCTCACTGCAGATATTTTAGTTCCTCACCTATAAACAACAGACACATAACAGAAACAGTCTGCACCTGCTCGGCGCCCTATATCTCCACAGTGTGGTGTCTATGACATCTGGCCTGCTCTGTCAACACACATTGCATCATATGGATATAAATTTCTTTCTTTATTGGGGTCTTCACTGGGGGCTTAGACTAAATTTTTGCAGTCTAGTTGCAGTGATGCAATCCTTCCAGACTGTTGCTCACACTATAAATAGTTATATGACCAGGCTATTCTGTGCCTGGGTGTTCAAATAGTGACTGCTGGTTCAGTGCGTGCACTCGTGCTCTCACTCTGTCCTGAGCTTTGGTACAAGTTTTGCATGACTCCTCCGTCCCATTTTTTTCTACAAGTTTACAAGTTTTCTAAGTTTCAAAATGTCTTATTTGGATTCATGGCTGTGTTTCTTGTTATCTGTTTCAAACAATGATTTCATTCGGAGATGTTCTGGTACTCTCACACAAGCTATTTTAAACGGTTTCAGTATGTTGTGTCTTGGCTGTCTTTGTCCATATTTTCTAATTGTTAGCCATTTCAGACTGTTTCATCTGTGGCTTGTTTTCATCTCAAGTATATGCTGCTTTTGAGTCCAGTAATTTTCCATCTGATCCAGCTTTTAGAGTGAACGTGATCATCTTCTAGGGGCTATTGTAGCTGATTTCATCAGTAGCTTTTATCATTACTTGGAATCAGCTGCAGTTTTAAGGGAAAAGTCTTATAAAATTCAATTTTATTCAAATTTTTTGGGATATTTTTCCTGATCTTACTTGTTGTAATGTCTAAAAGGAAACAGAACACATATGTGGTCACCAGAGTGCTTGTAATGTAAAAAATAGATCCTTGAGAGAGTTTGTTTGAAGAAATTAAGGTACATATCTTGAGTTTTTTTCACACCAGGGTTGCTTATTATGACTTATCATCTATCTATTTTATTTGTATTTGCTTTTGCAGAAAGATAATTGGTGGTGACAGCACAACAGGAAGTGAACCATATCTCCACATCGCCAGCCTAAATCACGATGCATGTTTCTGAGAGGATACTCAAAGTCTCACAACCACAGCCACCAGGCCCAAGTGGAGTGTGTGTGTGTGAGATTCACTCTGAATGATTGTGAATTCTTGTTTTTATTGAGGAAATAGCATCCATAACAAAACATCAAAGCAAAAATAGCAGAAATTCTATTCCTAAAAACACCTTCCGCTCATACATGTGAATGTCAAGCGGACATTAATTCATGTCTTGTGCAATAAATGGACAGCTTTGTTCCTCGTGTCTCCCCTCCCTCCTCTTACCGTGGAATTTAGGTGCAGCTGGATTCACAGGAAAAACAAGAAATGCAAAATTCGGTGGGATATAACGTGGGCTGTATTCTGCTTGAAGAGAGTATCAGTGTTAATTATTTTCATTTTGGAATATGTAATGCAAATTATAATCATCGTTGATCAAACACAGTAGCACAGGTAAACGGAACCAGTTTTTGGATGAGAAAAAAAAGCGCCCACTAATTTCTATCATATGATGAGAGGAGCTGAAGGCCTAATTATCAAAGAAATCCCAAATATAAGACTGCAGAAAGGTAATTAAAGTAATGATTCATGAAGTTGAAGAAATAACCTGTTCACCCTGCCGTACGGTATTGTCTGCCAGGAGATTTGATGTCTGGCTTCATCGTCACTATGATGAGCTCGGTGTATGAGTGCACACCTCAGTCCGTCTTTATCTGAAGCTGGGTTTCAGAGAGGCTGCAGTTCACCAGATCACACAACTGCGTCTTCATTTGAGACAACATCACTGCATCTCTTCAGCATGGCCGCTCTCGGCCTATCACTCCATCGTTCTTCCTGGTTTCTCTCCGTATGGTTTCATCCTTTGCCTCACTTTCATTTTTGTTCATGCTTGTTTTTGACAGACGTGTTACATATCTGCCCCTTTTCCATGGCATCCGTCACCATTAAGGTTTCACTGTGAGACCTCAGTGACAGTTGATGTAAAACATACGTCTTTCTTTCCTGTTATTTTCACGTCCTCTGACAAATGACCTTTCTGCCAAGGAACATTGAATTCTCTTGGTAATACAATGTACATATGACATTTTTGTTCCTCGTCATAGTCCAACATTATTTTTTTCAGTAAAGCAAAGAACCTGGTAAAGTCACGTGTTCCACATACCTTCTCATCACATATGAACACTGACCAACAGCTGCTAAGATGAAAAAGTTCAGAAAAGTTCCTAATCGATTAAATGTAAGGAATTGATGCTTTTCCTCATCATAACCAACAGCAACCTGAATAGCTTTGCATTTTGGACGATTGGTTGGACAAAAGACAAAGATTATCACCTTGGACTGTGAGACACTGTAACATGTATTTTCTGACATTTATCGACAAAATGATGAATCGGTTAATCAAGAAAAGACCTGGCAGATTAATTAATCATAAAAATAATTTAAATTGGGGGTGTGTGTCATGCTGGAGTAGAACCAAACAAAACAACAGGTTTGCTTTACAATCTAGTGCAACACCAGCCCTGCTTCAACAACAATGAGAGGTTTTGCAGATATAATAGCAGAGCTATAAATGATAATTCAGGTCTCTGTGTTGTCTGATGGTGAGATGATAGCAGAAGAGAAACTGTTTTGAAACCTGGGTTTGACAAAAAGATGAAGGTGTATATTCTTTCAGCATTGGAATAAAAGGAAAGATCCTGTGTGCATCTGCTGTAAAGTGGCCAAAGGGGTAGCATATAGATTGAAAATTACAACAGGGCATAGCATTCACACCGAGGGGATGCTGCAGGTATGTAACAGGGAGTGGGGATATGATGTAGTTACAAACAGAGAAAGAAACTATTTTTTGACAAGAATGATGAGAATCCCTTCAACACTGTGGCTCCATTTGGTTTCTGTGCTAGGATATAGCCGAAATTAGCACTTGTGTGTGTGATAATTACAGATGAGTCTTACTGTTGTTTTCTTTTCCATTAACCCCCATTCCATTAATTTGAATGTTTTTTGGTTTCACTTTGACACGTTGGTGGCAATAGACAGTGAAATTGTGTTTTTCTTTGTTCTGACTTTTGTGCCAAAGGAACACTACGTCCTCTTGGCCACAGGGTGAAAACATATAATTATGGCTGCCTTTCATCCCTCTGCCCTAGCAACATCCTAAGCATATCTTCCTACCGAGAGACAAACAAAACAGCAGTAAATCAAAGCATAAAAAAACAAAACAAAAACACAAACCTTAACATAAACAGTTCTTTTTTAACATGTACGGTTTAATCCCCTCATTTCCAAACTGAAATAGCAGGATTGATGTCTTTCATGCTCACAGTATACAGTTCTGCCTTTAACGTGTCCTCTACTCAAAGGTCACGTCTGCAGTTGCCATGGTGATGGATCTGGTACCCGGCATACCCCAGAATAATTCAGTGAGTTTCAGTTACCGTATCCTCCTGGGATGTGTACATTATAGTCAAATCAATAGATGTACGCCTCTTCATGTATCTGCATATGCAGCATTGTATTTGCTCGTGTGTGTTTGTGCATGTACATTACATTTGTGTGCATGTGCTCAGTGACACGTTTAAGCTTTTAAATGCTTTTGCAGCTTATCTTTACATGCATTCCCATGCGTTGCATTGTGTGTGTGTGTATAATGTCCATTTTTGTGTGTGTACAATGACAGACATAGTTAAGAATGGTTGGCTTGGCAGACTTTATACATGGATGTATATGTGTCTCTGTGTCCCAGGGGAGCCATGCAGCGTGACTGTTCTCACGGGATGGGGTGTGTCTGAGCACCTATCCCAGGGGCATCTCCAACACAGCAGAGGCTTAGATCGTCTGACCCCTCTGTCTGACCTCTGCCTGGTCCTCCAGTGGGCCCCGCAAGCCCTGTCTCTGCTGGCGTCTGCCTGTGCAAGCCCCCTCGGCAAGATTCTTTCAGGTCTGGTATATAAAAAAGCAGTGGGAGATACTTATGTCACACATACACCAACTTCCTGAAGAGCGCAATATCAGCTGAGCAATACAGTAAAGATGGCAGGATTATCAAAACTATATCAAAATGGGTGCCTGCGGTCTCAGACAGATGTTAAAACAGGACTCTGCATGTCAAAGCATGTAAACTCATAATGACTTAACATGTATCCAATTAATGGTGAGAAACTTGCACAGTGAAAGCAGACTCTTGCAATTTCCTCAAAATGAGAACAAAACAGTGTTATAATTGAACTAGTGTAAATAAGTATAGCAAACAGAAAATGTGTGGCCTGACATCATTCATTATGAGTTTGCTTACATCAAACAATTAAAGCTAAGCCTGCATAAACCTTAGTTGAACCTTTCTTTTACCTGGCAACCATCGGGTCAAAATTTCAACTGTTCAGTACTTTGGTTTATGACTAGATGCTTAGGGCTAATTAGCGAGTGTTAGCATGATAGCAAAAACTAAACTAAGATAGTGAACAGGACATTACACCTCCCTGCTTAGCATCAGCATGGCAGCATTGTGAGCATGTCATGTGAGCAAGCTGACATTAGCATTTAGCTCAAAGCACCAGTGTGCTTGAGCAGAGTCTCACAGAGCCACTAGCGTAGCAGTAGACTCTTTGGCCCATGTTGCCAGCCTGCGTGTGTGCAATGTGCCAGTATCAACAGTTCCCTTAATTGCCTGAAAGATTTTTTTAATCAATAAAAGGGCTTACGGAAGTGTTTAGTTACAGACTGTACACTCATTTCACTGTAGAAGGTTATTAAAAGACAGTTTTCTGCAGAATAAACGATGTTCATGACATAAAGCTGCACTAACTTCCTACTACATCAGCTTATGGCACAAGCCAGTGTTTGATTAGGCGGCACTTTGCCGTATATGCAAAAGAGGGGGATTAGGGCAGTAGGAAACTGGGGCAGAGGAAGAAGATAATACAGACACGCTGACCACCTGCACAGTGGCTGTTAAATCTGAAGGCTAGTACAGTTGGCAGTAGCATTTTTTTTTTCATGTTGGCTTTGCACATCGGGCAGAAACACAATTGTCAGGTGACAGTAGGGAACTGTGTCAGTGGGAGCAGGAGCAGTTTATCTAACCGACATGACACAACTGCGCTTCATCCAATCCACTATTGCGGCTAACAGCTAGAGCCAACAGGCATTATCGGCTACAGTAAGGGGATTACGCTGCCATGTGGGTTCGTGAGAGGGAGAGGAGAGAGGGAGAGGCAGGGGGGAGAGAGGAAGTGACATGTATGGGGGAGGATATCTGGAGAATTAGGAAATGGAGATTAAGAGATTTTTTTTCATTTTTACATGCTCACTGTACTCTCCACAACAGTGAAATCCTAGTGAAAACAAGCACAAGGTGAATCCAGAGTTCAGTTTATTGCTGGGAACATGATAGCTTGTGTTTGTGTAGCGTGTCAGCATAAAGACCTCCAACTGTGTTTTCATTTAGAGCAGAATCCTTTAATAGCGCTGACTACTGGATTTATATTAAACTGACTCAGCGGTCGCCATCGTGGTATGCATTTACAGCCTTCCATCCCCAATATTGATGGACTAAGATGTGCTAGTGATATTTATGAGAAAGGTATCTGTGGATGTACTGAGGGATTATGAACGGAACAAGCAAGAATGAAAAAATATTCCAATTATTAGGGATCCAGGGGCATGAGGGGAATAGATAATCAACTATAAAACCTCACTGACTACAATGCAATAGCAGAGTAGATTTTTAAGGTAATGTAATCAACACATCTAGGGAATCCATGGTTGTTATGGTAACATACAAGATGTTATCAAGACAAGACGCTTGTTGCCATGGAAGCGCTGACATTTTTACCTTGGGGTCAGCCACTTTGTCTGTAAGAGGGAAGTAAAGAGTTATTTTCCTTTGCTGCCGAGTAACTTCCTTGTTAGTCGATATTTATGAAACCGGTTTCTTTAATCATCATCATCCCGTCCAACCAATTTGATTTAGCTTGTTCTGTGACAGCATTCGTTGTTAGGTAACTCACTTTGGCTTTGGCAGGTATTCCCATGCCTGGCAGCTTTTCTCTGTCACCTTTTGTGGAGTGTTGGGACAATACTTCTGTCAAGGCCACGTGAAGGACAGCAGCCCTCAGGA
This sequence comes from Chelmon rostratus, assembly GCF_017976325.1. NCBI lineage: Eukaryota > Metazoa > Chordata > Actinopteri > Chaetodontiformes > Chaetodontidae > Chelmon > Chelmon rostratus. Next base: position 16,882,214 of record NC_055664.1, on the reverse strand, counting down.
ACAGTAAACACAGCGGTCACACCTCCAAATCTCTATCTTGTGTAAACCTGCTCATAGATCTGAGTGACCCCCAAGTTACAGCCAGCTCCTCATGTACACTGACCTACGAATATACACTGCAATGCCCACAAGCATACAGCACACATAAGCGGCATACATACTGAACATATAGAGTTACATGATCAGATTCATGTGTACATAATTAACCCTGTGATGTCAGGAGATATGTCCCATCTCTCTTTTTCTCCCCTGCTGATGTGTGATGTCTTGAATCACCTGCCCAGCGCCTCCTTAAAAACATGACCACACGGTTTACATTGATCTGATTTGCTTAACCGCATGTGAGTGAGCATTCATTTTAACACGAGGGTGTTCACTAACGGATGAACCCTCAGCCTTCGGCTATACTGCACTCAGTGAACCTGACATGCTACAGTGCAGCTGGTCTCACATCATTCGTTCTGCAGCGGTTTGCTCAGACGCAACATTACACATGTCAGGAAATGACAGAGAGCTACAGCAACAACTGAATAAGTAAATGCAGTGATCATGCTCTGTTATCAGTAATGCTTCATTTTTGTTGCAACGTTTCTATACTGTTTAATCTAAAATGGTGAAAGCAAAAATCAAAACAATAACAATCATCAAGTCAGCCTCAGTCAGTCTGTTTGGAATAATAATTTCAGTTGTCTTGCATTAATTGGATGAACCGCTGTAACCCCAACATTAGGGGTGACTTCCTTGACATTTCTGTGTTAAAAGGAGCCACAAAAGCCACCGGACAAACAGAACAATCACGTCTTTACCCTCAGCTCTTTTTGTTCTCTTGGCCCGCTCCTTATCTACACAAAGAAAGCCAGTGAACAAGAACAGAGTAGGAGTTGGAAAATGAGAAACAGGGAGAGGGGTGGGCTGCTGAAAAGAGAAAATTCTGAGCCCCTCCATGCCATACAGTATCGTATGACTTCCAAAACTGGACTGCGGGTAAAGGAGAAGGGGGAAGAAAGGGGGTGGAAGGGCGTGTTGATCTCGGCAAATCAGAGCCCTTACTTGCTCAGTCTGGTTTGTACTGCCTAGGCCTGAATGTTCCCTGCAGATGTCCTGTGGGAAGATTGTGTTCTGCGAGTGTTTTTAGTCTACAGGTTGCCTGCCCTTCCAACCCTCACTTCTCACTCGCATTTATTAAGCTGCTCTCTGACATTACCTCACCCCCCCTTTGAACTTCGGCCCAATGGTCAGAGATATCCCGTGCCCATTTCGGTCGTAGCAGAGGAAAACCATCTGCATGCAGAACTATCTGTTAGAGCCCTAAGACATAAATGAAAACATGCAGTAAAGAAAGCATAGACATTTTATTAAATTTACGAATCATATCATGACAAATACCAGAGTGAAATGTTTTAGAGTTACAACACTGGCAGTAATTGATTTGCTAAACCAAAGGACTATTAGAGTTGTCCAGGGTGTGACAGTATTTGTACTACAAACTGGCCAAACTGGATGGACAGATGTCGTGAGTGAGTTGATTTTCTCTCCCCCTGCAGTCTGGCACGGTATAGATGACAATATGCAAGCTGAGATGTATGCACAGTGTGCGCCCTTGAGCCTGATACATGTGGGGAATGTAAAGCATCCCTTGCATTCCCCTGGGTGTGACCTTTAGTGTGGCCATATGTAAGGGGAGGAAAGGTATGACTCACAGGGAAGAGATAGGAGTCATTTAAATCCATCTAAATTCCCAAACCTGATCTGGCTGCATTATGGAGAGAATGAAAACAAAAAGCAGCCAAGTCTTATTGTAAATGTGTCCACGAGCCTGCACGGAGGAAAACACGACCCAGCAGACTGCTCTGCTCTCTGTGCATTATTGATTGACCTCAGTGCAGGTCATTCATTCAAATACACACAACGACGCTAACAAATGGACAAGCAGGCATTCTCACAGTGTAGTAGTGACACGTGTGCATGTGTAGGCAATGTTGATGGGCGTGTGTGTCCTGAGGCAGTAGCAGGGCGTGTTTTGCCCTCCTATACCTATTACAGAGGGACAAAGACACGTAGAGAGAGATCAAATGACAGGAAGGCAGGGGAACGAGGAATAATTACCATTTGCAGTGCTCCTTTATTTTATTTTTTTCCATGGCTGGGAGGAGGCTTTTCTGTATTGGCTGCCAAAATTCTCTAAATGTAACAGACAACAGGGATTAATCAACACTGGCCAGACACACTTAAAATACATTACCTATCAATATTACACTGTCAGTGTTTGACAGAGCCTTGAAAGTGAGCCCTAGGGCAAAAATAAGCCTGAAGAAAACGGTGTTACGATGGAAGGGGAGGAGCATTACAGGCTGAAACATTTTTAAAGCTAACACATGTGGGGCAGAAAACCAGCTTTTTAACACATGGCGCAGTATAAACTGGTTTCCCTTCAATAGATGCCGCGTGTGGGTGTACTCAGTGCGTCGATAATTAACTCAAAATACAGGTTTGTGTTTGTGAATGGGGGAGGGTCGTGTGAGACAGCAAACGTGCGGTGTGTGGATGATTAAAAACAAAGATGCACAGAGAGAAGAAGCTTTGCACATGACACTAGTTAAATGAATGTCTCTGAACACAATTCACCATTCAAAATAGTCATACTGCAATGTTCAGCTGCTTTTTATGTACTGCATATTACCGTTGTACACTTGAGACTGCGTGTGTGCATGTGATCGATATGATTGATTTTGATATGCTGTAATAATTATATTATACTGTACTTGAAATGCAGGCTGTAACGGTCACTGGAGGATGGTTGTGGACAAGGCATGTGAGTCTGATTACACAGCGTAAATCCGTAAATAATTTCAGGAGGCCCCTCCTGGTCACATAAGGCTCTGTGAGATCAGACAGGGTTTAGGGGCCTTCCTGTCATTTCTGGCAGGCAGGACAGTGCCCTAGACATGCTGTGGGCGTGAAGATAGAACAAAATGGGGAATGTGCATTTGCACTCATTGTGCTTTTAAAATATGATGCATTATTTATGGAGGTAGGGTTATAACAAGACTAAGAGTCTACAACCACGCCAGCAGCTCTGTGAGGTTATATTGTGATGCTTTGAGCAAAATAGTAATGTGAGCTTGCTAGCATGCTCAAATGACAGTGCTAACATGATGATGTTTAGTATGTATGATATCATGTGATCATAAACCAAAGTATTAAAATTGGATCAGATGCTGTGTGATAATAAAATTCATTCAAACTTTATGCACATTCAATTTGGTCTAATAGACTGAAACAGACTGAATGTGGGGGATTGGGGTTTTGCGGTGTAATTGTTTATAATTAGCCAAGTAATTCCCAAGCCCTTCTTTCCTCTTCCCTACATTCCTTTTAGATTGAGCATACAGTCGTGTATTTTCATCGTGACTCAGCAACTTCCTTGTCTTTCATGCAGTTTATCTATACTCAGAGCAAACTTTTTTCACAAAGTTCTTACAACACACACATCTCTGGTAGCTGAAAGAGCAGCTTGTTGTCAGTGAAAGTCTTTTTGTACTGCACCTTGACCCTGCTACAACAGTAGAAGCAAAATAAAAGGTAAGGAGTTACTGGGTTGGCAGGATTGGCACATTAAGATGTGGTGTCGAGTTTCCTTTCCGTCCCCACTTTTCTTATGTCTTTGCCAGCCTCCCTGTCGCTCACCTGTTGTTCTGATGATACCTGACACAGATGGGTTCAGTTCAGTTTGTGTTCTTTTCTCCATGGCCCCATTTCAGAGGTTACATGATGCTTGTATTCCTGCACGCCTTTGTCCAGGTACAGTACATCATCGACCAGTAACCTCACCCTTTAGATCTGAAATACTTCACTGTCTATTAAGAATCAGCTCCTTTGGATGAGCTTGAAAAAAAGGAACAAACTCAGAGAGCTTTTCAGACTCACCTTTACATTGCTAGAAGCTGGCGTCATATGCACCTATACGTTCTGTTTTGCTCTTCAGAGCAACCCTTATTTTTATTTCATGGGCTGAGCAGGTTTCTATTATGGTCTACAGCATCACTAGCAGCTCTTTGAGGCTGTGCAGCAGTGTTTTGAGCTAAATGCTAGTGTCAGCATGCTGACGTGCTCTCAGTAATGGTGCTAACATGCTGATGTTTAGCAGGTGTGATATGTTCACCATCTTAGTTTTACTGTGTTAGCATATCAACATTTGCTGATTAGCACCAAACACAAAGTGCAGCTGAGGCACTGGACAGATGATTAAACTGTGGATGAAAAGTCAGAAGATCACCAAAGTTTTTACAATTCATTGTCTGGATACCATGTTTGTACATAATTTCAAGGCAATCCATCTAATTGTTGAGATATTTCCCCCTGAGCCGCAGTGGCGCAATGACGAACCGACAGACTGATCCTTGTCATGCTATCGCACATGTTTCCTGTCAGCTATCTGCTCATTTCCTATATGTACAGCGGGTAGATAAAAACAGCAACATATAATCCAGTACACAATATGATCCAATACACCACCACGACAAACTACAGCCTGTACAGGTTCAGAATGTTGAACCAACGCCTGTCACCTACACAGCTGGTTTCTAGCCCCACAGGATGTGTGCAGTTTAAGAGGTTTTCAGGGGAACTGAAAATGAAGCAGTCAGTTAGACAGAGGCACACAGCTCATGGTGTGTGTGTGTGTGTGTGTGTGTGTGTGTGTCTAAATAGAGAATATTTAAGCCACAAATCAAACCCGTTTCCATGGAAATGTGACTGCACAGCATGCTCAAGGTTGTCATTATCATTGATTGAGCACTCCTATCTGTATTGTTTTGTTGTTCTGCATTTAGGCGACCAGTCACATTGTGATCAAATTCTCTGGACCCTGGACGATTTCATCAGTCATGCTCAATAACAGCAAGAATCTCACACTGTGTGTGTGTGTGTGTGTGTGTGTGTGTGTGTTTATACATGTGTTTTTATAGATGAGGCCTACTTGGCTCTCATGCTCCTGCGGGTTTAGCCATTGAAGTTGTCCTTTCTCACAGACTAATGCATTATGCCAGAGAATCATATTGATTCCTACAATCATTCACACAGTCAGAGGGAACAAAGAATGAGCTTGAGATAACAAACTGAGCACTGGGAGGACAGCCTCCTGCCAGCCTGAGGTCTGGTCCTGTGGGCATTCTTTGGTGTTAAAGGTGCCTTTCCCACAAATTTCTACCAGTGGGACCCTGTTTAAAAAGGGCTTGGATTGTTGTTTGAGTGTAAGCTAACCCCAGGCTTTCTTGGACCCCCACACACACATTTTAAGCTATCAGACTGTAGGCCTCAGTATTTCAGACAGTGAGAGTCTGTCTCTTGTTGCAGTTTGACACACACCTCGCCAAAAACGGCAGGGAAGCGACATTTCAATACAATACAAACCTCTTTTTGACTGTTGCCACCTCAAACTATCCCTTCTACTCATCATACTTGTCACTACTCCATTTCAGAATAAGCAGAAATGAATGGGGCGTACCGTCACACCTCGCAGTCACTCTCTCCTCACCTTAATGATCTGGTTGGAAGCCCCGCTCCTCAGTGATCATTCTTTGTCCTTCAAACAGGCCAGATGTTGGCTTGATGTTATTGCTGTGCTTGTGGTTCCACCCTTTGATGTCACAACCATGACAGTAACAGTTTTCTTTGCTTTATCGGTACTTGAGAGGAGAGCAAATAAGCAGGCAGAGGAGGGAGGTCACATCAAAGTCCAGTGGCAGTCCCCACAGCTGTCCAGGCAAAGCCTCTGCACCTCAGCTAATGCAACCCACTTTAACAGCCACTCTAATAAAAGGGAGTCTAATGCAGCTTTTATGATTTGCATATTTATTATCAGGGGAGTTATCACATCGTTGTGGTTTTTGCTACATGCTTCAGTCGTTGTCATTAGTTTCATGTTCACATCATTGCTGCTCGTGGTTCTGCAATCTTAAGTACTCCACAACTCCACAACAGTATGTGGAGACACAGACTTGATCACTGGCTGAGGAGATGGGTGAAGCAGTGCCACATTAAATTGCAGTCTAAGAGAATAGAAGTGTCTTGTGCCAGAAATGTAGCCCTCAGTGAAAACAATGTGAATTCATAAACTTTCTCTGATTTGGAAAAAAAAATGTAATTCTGGGATCATCCTTACCAAATCATTTTGTTTTAAAATGTGGCAACTAGTCCCGGGTCACGTGGTCTTTAAGACACCAGAAGTAGTTGCAGAGGTGAAACGTCATTGGTAAGAAAAGAACATTATATATAATTTTACAATACATGGAAAACAAAGAAAAAAAAGTCTCCAGCCCTAAACTTTACATGTAAAATCTGCACAACAAAAGTAAAACACATTTTATTAAAAAGAACAGCCCCATACTTTGCTGAGAATCATAATATGGATTTAGCCTCCAGTCTAACCTATATCATACATCTCTTTAATAGCAGTCCACATTTACCAAAACTTTTTGCTTTTAAATTCAGCAAACAACGTTGTGTTTAAGGTGGATGAGAGTGCAGGGCAAAAGCAAATTTTTGTTTCGTATGTTGTTTTGATGACTTTAATGAAACATTTGACTATCTAACATCCTCTATATGATCCGTCACATTCTTTTCCACTTGGGCACGCCCAGCTGCACGTCACAGTCGGATACATAAGGAGGGACCGCAGGAGAACACATGGTACTCATTCATCAGAGAGGAGTCGGCAACCGGCCTGTGCTAGTACTATAAAAAGTAAGTCCCGCCAGAGTTAACGTTGGTTTTTGAAGACGAAAGTGTGCTTTAAGGATAATTTCAGGGTAACTTTCAACGCGCACAATGGCCGAGAAGATGGACGTGGAGCAGGGGAAGACATCTAATGGCGAGCCGCTGGCCAACGGTCTGGCCAGCCCCAAGGACCGCAGCCCGGAGCCGCTGTCCCAGCGGGTGAAGAGGATAGTGATGGCCAACTTGCTGGTCATCCTCACCGTGGCCGGGGTCATCATCGGCGTTTTTATCGGACTTGGCGTGCGCAACGCGACGCTCACCAGGACCCAAATCATCTACATCGGTTTCCCCGGCGAGTTGCTAATAAGGCTGCTGAAGATGATCATCATCCCCTTGGTGGTGTGCAGTCTGGTGTCCGGGGCGGCCAGCATCGACCCTAAAGCCCTCGGCAAACTGGGCGGCTGGGCCATGCTCTTCTTCTTGGTCACCACGCTAATCGCGTCGTCCATTGGGGTCGTGATGGCTTTTATCTTAACCCCCGGGTCGGTGTCTATCAACAAACCCTCTGTGCCAGGTTTGGACGACGAGGTGCCCGCCCCTAAAGAAGTGATAGACTCCTTCTTAGATTTGGTCAGGTGAGTGAATCCATTACCTGCGGACCTGTGCACTCTTACAAAGTCGTGAAACTGTGGCGCGTGTGCTTGCGTGTGAATGTAGCCGTTCATCAACGCCTCGCCGCGGACACATGCTAGCCAGGTGTCAAAGTTGTTGCGGAGTCACACAAAGGAGAGTTTAGCTGGAGCTTTCAGTAACAGACACAGGACCCTCTTTAACTTCTGCTAGCTTTGTTTCAACACTCTCAAAGGGAAAGTATGACGGAGTGCTCACCGTGGGGATAATGTCGTTAGTTTATGAGACGTGTAGCTGAACTCAGCCATAGCTAGGCGTGCTGTAACGACAACAAGCCGTTGCATCAGCTCATAAGTGCCCCCTCATTGAGATTCAACCACCCCCCGTTGAGCGCCGGTTGTCACTCATTATTCAGTGAAGCGACCGCGGTCCTTTTTTCCCCCCCCACAGTCACTACATTATGTTATTAATTATGTTTTTATGTCACGTTTTGTCCTTGACATCATGGGCGCGTATGGAGCGAGAGCAGCGACTAAATTCCGCCATGGAAAATGAGATTTGACGTTGAGAAATGGAAAACTCTACTGGAAAAAGGTGTATGGGCACGGAAAAATGTTCCACTGACACAAGCATTAAAAGTCATCTTATTTTGATAGCTTTTGTATTTAGATTAATTAACGATGTCTTTTTTTCAGCAACATTTTTCTTGTTTGTTCGCGTTCATGTGTCTTCTGGGATTTTTCAGTTTCAGCTTCCTGTCAGTTTTACTGTCTGAAACCGGAAATGAGACTGTTTCACTCTGTTCCTGTGTTTCCACATAGAACCTAGTGACGCCTCTGATGGCTGACGTTAGCTAGACCAGCATACAGTCAGCTGAACCTTGACTCTAGCACAGTCCAGTTCCATGTGGAGAAACAAAGGCACGGTGTACAGAGTTATCATACCTGTGGTTTGGGCGTTTCTGGTGAACTGGTGGTGTGTGGTCATGTCGGAGGCTCCTGAGCGGAGCTCTTTGCACATCCTCTCAAACCTCTCCTCTTCACGCCAGAAGGTGAAAGCCAGCGACACAGAAAGAAACCTGAAAGCTAAAAAACAAAACAAAAAAAAAACTGCCATTGAAAAGCCAGACTCTGAAGATTTGTAACTGAAAAATGTATCAAAATACAAAAATGGCAAAATAGAATAGTAATGTTTTAGATTTTTCTTTTTATTGAACATTTTTGAGTGCCAGTACAACTTTTTGTGATACGAGTGTTTCAATGATAGCGTTTCCTTCTTCAACGTCAAAGTTGCTGTTCTAGCCCCATAGACTAGTCTAACTTCAGTATTCCCTCAGGAGGATGATGAAACCTGTCAGGACGTGTAGCTGAAAGAGATGGCTCGGTGTCCTTTTTTTGGCCTTGGCTGGCAGACTGTGTCTGTTCTTCAGCACACTGCTCTGACCTTGTCTGGTTGAGAGCCAGGAGCCAAACATCATACCTTTTTTTTTGTTGTTGTTGTTGTTCATCAGTGTGTCACATTCATGGGACACTCATGAGACATGAACCACCTCATCTCTTGAGGAATAAAGGGAAGCAACAGTGAACCAACAGAGTGAGCAAACAATTGACTCAGAGACTGAAATAGTGAGGTGTCGACACCTTCTGACAAATTCTCATGTACAGAATTTAAAGTAATTCGGTGGTTCCCCCCTGAGGTAGGGTTTTTCCTCTTATAGCCTAAAAACAGTCAGAGGCCAGATGGCCTTGCTTATCTGAGCCGGCACTAGATTAGTGTACTCTAAAGTTTAAGTGTATTGAACCTCAACCTTTTGTAAACACGTTGCCACTAACTACAATGCAATGTCATGCTGTGATAGTGTGTGCCTGTAATGTTTTCCCCTTAAAAAGATAAGAAACTGGATTGCATTTAATGTAAACATGGTGTCCTGAGTTTACTCCGGATATTTGATGTGCTGTCCACGACAATCCATCATCATCTCATTTATTGCCTTCAAACAGAAAACATGGTTATTGAGCAGATTACTGGCAGCACTCAAGTATGTGGAGTCCCCTGTTCACATGCCGTCTCGATACACTTTCAACACTGTGGCATAATTTTATCTGGTTAGTTTGAACATTCTGTGGAGCATTCGGTGCTGCTCTCCATGACTTGTAGAATTGTGCACTATAAAAGCCAGAGTTTTCCACCCTCCCCCCTCCTACTCTGCTTCCAGCATTGGGACCGAGCCTTGGCAACACCTCCTGAAATCATTTAATTCTGCCCAGAGCTGGATTAGACATGCAAGAGTTACAGAGCAGCCTTTATCATTCCACAGATTTAACATTGATTTATACCCGATAGCCTTACATAACTGTATCTACAAGTTGTTAACACAATGGTTTGGTTTATAAATCTGAGATAGGCTGTTCAGTATTTTTTCTGACTCTGTTCATGTTTAATGGCTAAGATGAAAAGGGGTCTCATGTGAAAGCCTGTTTATCAAAGAGTCACTTCCAGAATCAGTGGAGTGCAACATTCACTGATTTTCCTGAATGCAACATCTCAGTGCCAGATTTATCTACTGTAGCTGGCTGCTGTTGAAGGAGAGGGGGGGAAAAATCTGTCTGGAAAGCAATGTATTCTCACGCTGGACACAAGCCACCAGAGCACATGCACACTCACACACACTTACACATTATCCTAATAGGGCAGCAGGCAAAACCCAGCGCCTCCTCATTAGAGCGAGCCCTCTCAGTTGGTGTCCTGGTTAGTTTTGACAACAAAGACAGTGTGAGACTCTGGAGAGCCGTTCATCAAAGTGTAAAATTAGCCCAGTCATTGTTCATGTCTGCCGAGGGGTACGTGTGTGAAGGGTTTAGCTCCAACTGGAGCCACTCCTACACATCCTTGTTGACTTTCCTTATCTTCTGCCTTCTGTTTGTTTTCTCACTGGAAAACAGACTCTCTCCATTCGCAGGTAACTGCTCACCTGTGGGTTTATTAAGCACATATGCCGTTTACCTTCACTGACAGGGAAGTAATGACTTCAACTACAGGTGCAAATTATTACTGAGAAGAGGTTCACATATTTCCTGCTTTGATTCCAAAAAATTGTGGTATTGAGTGCTTGGAAGACTTTATGTTGTCCCTTCTTTATCTAAGTAAGATTTTTTTTTTCAGCTTTCTAAAAACATCACTAGTAAACATTAGGAAGGACTTGTTCTACGCGTGAAGACTTTTTGACATTTGCTACCACGTTGACCTGTAGTGATCTGGCAGGTGTACCAAGGTGCTGGGAAGACATCAGAGCGGCTTGCCTCAAACAATCGGCAGCCCGCCATGAAAGAAACACACCCACATGCATGACATGCGTGCAGGTGTGTGACAGTCGTCATTGGATTGTTGTCATACCACTCAAGTCATTCACGTAGCCAACAGTCACATTTGTTTCATAGGGTTTTACTATGCTCACAGCATGTGAAACCATCTTCCCACCTCGAGAACAAAAAACTCCACAGAAACCCAAATGAATGTAACCTGAAACCAGATGCTGAACATATATTTAGCATAGCATGCATGTTAACCTGTTAGTGTTGATTAGGGCTGAACAATATGCAAAATAGTAATTTTGTAATTTATAGTAATATGATTCGTAGGCCGGGTCATCTCTGTAGCATCACAGCGATTTTACATGTATTTTACCTTTATTAAAAAGTAGGTGTGCTTTATAAAGGGATGCACATGAGGTCAGATGCCAGGAATGACTACCAAAGAACAAGGAAGTGGATCCCCTCAGGTTTCGGCCGTGTATTGTCTATGCAAAGTGAATGGAAATGCACAATGCAACGCAAAGTTGTGCTGCCTCCATCCAGATCTGATAGACACTGAAATCATCTTGCAATAGCCACCTTTTCCAAACATTCAGGTCTTACAAACACTGAAATTATCTTAAAATAGCCGCCTTTTCTAAACATCCCGGTCTTACAAACACTTAAATCATCTTAAAATAGCCGCCTTCTCCAAACGTTCAGGTCTTACAGACACTGAAATTATCTTAAATAGCTGCCCTTGGGATGCCCAGGTAGCTCACCTGGTAGAGCAGGCATGTCAAACTGATTCCATAAACTGAGATCAGCTGATTAATTGATTCCAGCCAGGTGTGCTCCTCCTTGGTTGGAACGAAAACCTGCAGCCACACGGCCCTTTATGGAATCAGTTTGACATGCCTGTGGTAGAGCGTATGCACTGTGCCTCAGGCTGTGTCCTTACTGCAGCAGCCCGGCTTTGATTCTAGCCCGTGGCCATTTGCTGCATGTCGTCCCCTCTCTCTCTCCCTCTTTACACTCTCAGGCTTTGGATCACAGAATGATGCTAAATTGTCACATAATGAATATTCTAAAAATCCTGGCATCCTTTTTGTTATAGCTCAGCCTGTGATCTGGTTGCATGTTGCATGCTGTGCTGTCACACAATCACATGATGTTTAATCCTGATGCACTATGGTTCCAATGAAAGGGAATGAATGGTTGGGAAGAGATTATGAAGTTAATGCCTTATTACTCTAAATCCATTACAGAGCGCTGAGTAAAGGGGTATCGTGAGCACATGAGTTTCATGAGTTCTTGACAGATTTAATATGCAGTTTGACCTGTGTGTGTGGTTAGTGGAGAATGAATAAGACAACAGCAATTAGAAAAGGGGGCTGAGTGAAGAAATGAGATTAATAGCTAAGTTCTCTCAGCTATTTCCACATGATCACCCTTGTGATTCTGCCTGTTTGAACTATCAGAGACATCCTGAGGGTACAGCTGCTGTCTGTGCAACACAACTGGCGATAGACTTATACTTTTTTTTTAAATATATTGTAGCATTTGCAGTATAAATGCTGTGACCCAGGGCTGCTTTGTAAACAGTTCAGACTTACAGGGAGCCACTTTATGGCTTTGCAATGTGTTTGGCTTGGTTCAAATGTCACCTTTCTCTGCTCTGTTCATATAAGTGGCCAGGGTTGTTTTTTAGGCGGTTGTGTATGCAGATAGAGAAAGAACACAACAAGGCTCAGAGGCCGTTTCTCTCCCTCCGGTTACAGCCTCACAGCCTCTGATACACATCTGCTTAAAATCTTCATTTTTTTTCTCCCCACAGAAACATCTTTCCGTCCAACCTGGTGTCTGCTGCCTTTCAATCAGTAAGCGCCGCATCACGATTCTATATATTTTACACAACTATCATTTGAAATTGTGTAGAGGAAATATTTGGATGAGATGACTGAATGTACTAAACTAACTGTACAAAACTGTTTTCTCGTCCAGTATGCAACCAGCTACAAGGAAATCACCAGGAACATCACAAATGGAACCCTCAATGTCACAGTGGAGAAGGTGAGCAAAGTGAATAAGACCCGGTTGTCTGCGTAAAGTAGACCACAGATACCCTACATAAGAGAAGGACGCTGTCTTGTTTGCATCCCTGCGAAGCTGACTGGTGTGGATCTGGCCGTCCTGACTGCGTTTTTCACCTCTGTCTTGCAGGTGCCTGTTGGAACAGAGCAGGACGGCATGAATATTCTTGGTCTGGTAGTGTTTGCCATTGTGTTCGGTATTGCTTTGAGGAAGCTGGGAGAAGAAGGAGAGATACTCATCAAGTTCTTCAACTCCTTCAACGAGGCCACCATGGTGCTGGTGTCCTGGATCATGTGGTAAGAAAGACCTGCATGTTTCTGCTTAGGAGGGATTAGAATAAAATTGGTATGAAGCAGTATGAGACATTTTTTTTTGTGCCATTACTGAACCGTAATAATCCACTGTCCTCTCTTTTTCCCCCTCTACCCGCCTCTCTTCAGGTATGCCCCTCTTGGTATCATGTTTCTTGTAGCTGGCAAGATTGTAGAGATGGACAATGTTGGCAAACTGTTTGCCAGTCTGGGAAAATACATAGCCTGCTGTATCGTCGGACACGCCATCCATGGCGCTCTTGTGCTGCCCGCCATCTACTTCATCATTACAAGGAAGAACCCATACACCTTCCTCTGGGGAATATTCACAGCCCTGGCAACGGCCTTTGGAACAAGCTCCAGGTAATGAACTCACCACCTCTCTGGCTCTCCCGCACACACACTTGTTTGTTCTCCCCAGTTATTAAATATCAAATACTGAGGTTCTTCTGTTCTAAAGCACACACACTTTCCTCCCTACAAACACACAGGCGCATACCATTCGCCTTTACGCGCTCACTCATGCCCCTGTTCCTTGTTTCCTAGCTCTGCCACGCTGCCCCTCATGATGAAGTGCGTGGAGGAAAATAACGGCGTATCCAAGCACATCAGCCGTTTTATCCTGCCCATCGGAGCGACGGTCAACATGGACGGAGCTGCTCTCTTTCAGTGTGTGGCTGCTGTTTTCATCGCTCAGCTGAACAACACCCCACTTAACTTCATCCAAATCATTACCATCCTGTAAGTCCCAAATTACTTTACGTGTCAGGTAGCTGAATACAAATATATTAGGTGTATAATGATATAACTGACTGTGTCGTCTTCCCTCCTGTTAGTGTGACAGCTACAGCGTCCAGTGTTGGAGCAGCAGGTATACCTGCTGGTGGCGTGTTGACGCTGGCCATCATCCTGGAGGCCATAGGACTTCCCACCAATGACATCTCTCTCATCCTGGCTGTTGACTGGCTTGTGTGAGTAAATAACCCGCATGTGTGGACATTCACAGCACGACAGCCAAGTAACAGACAAATAATCGAACCCAACCTGAGTCAGCTTGTTAAATTGCGTGCCCTCCGTTCTGTCTGTCTTTAGTGACCGTACCTGCACAGTGCTGAACGTGGAGGGCGATGCCTTTGGAGCCGGGCTCTTGCAGTTCTTTGTGGACCGCACGGCCAAACAAGAGGAGGGCGCAGAGCTGAGTGACATCAGGCTGGAGGGAGACCAGTCGGCTCCCGCCCCCGAGCGCTCGCCACTCATCGAGAAGCGAGATTGGAGGGACGGTGCAGACAGTGCAGACGGTGCAAAGGTGGTTCTGTCCGAGTCCGTCATGTAATCCAGCTGCTGACATCATCAATGACCCGCTCACTTAGTTGCCACTCATGCAAGCTGAAACTTGAGGTTCAAGCCCCTCCTTTTCTGCCCCCTCCCCCCGAAGAAACTGGTTCAGGAAGAACATGCAAAGAGAAGCTCTCTGTTCTCAACCCTTTTCTCAACACAGGAAGCCCAAACATGACACAAGCACAGTGACTTCTGTTTCCGTTTTGAGCGACAGTATTGCACATTAGTCCAGCTACCGTGTTGACTCAAGACTAGTGTTGGTTATATTTGGTCGGTCCACATCAATTTTAAAGTCAGAATTTTATCATGTGACCAATATCCAGTATACTACCTCCACTGGGACGTCAAATGGCTGGAGCAGTGAGCCTCTGCAGAATGTCATATCTAATGGTCTAAATGAAGCCGTCATTAATGATGGACACATGGATGTATTTACCTTTTGGCCCACTGTTACTAAATCGCACACTCAGATTTCTCTCACACCCCGCAGAAGTAAACCACTGCTATGCACCACGTCCTGGTGGAAAACATGAGCATTTCTGACTTTAAACGCTGACGAGGACCGCCGTATAGCTTGCTGCACCCGGTCTACGTTAGCGAGACAAAGTTTTCATCTTCTCCGTTTGGACTGTAGACCTTGAAAATGTTTTGTTTCACTGTCAGTTTTTGTGTTCAGCGTTTTCAGATTTCAGTCGTCCCATACAGGAAAACGATCACGGATGTCGATAAATGTATTTGAATCGGAACATGCTATGTTTGAATATTTAATTATACATGATGACGGCCATTTTCATGCAGATTCCATCTAATGTGTTTAAAGTGAAGGGCTTGTATATGATATGTCATAAAGCATGTAAAGCATATTGGATACCCATGTTCCATATACTCTGCATGAAAATGGCTGTGATGGTGTATGACAAAATGCATGTTTGTAGTTGTCTCTGAGGCGGTTGAGGGCTTTTATTAGTCTGCCAGTGTGTGTGTGGCGACTTCATGCTAATGGTTCTCTTTTGTACGATGCCTTTCTCATGGTGAGAAGCAATAGAGCTGTAAAATCTGTTCTCAAGGTCTGAAGCGCACTAAAGGAAATGATATCCTCAACGACTTCCCAAAGCTGAATGAACGTTTTTACTCAAGGACTCACACTACGTCAACACGCGGGGACAGAGATCCTCCGAGCGTGCCTCTTTATATGGACCTCAGTGCGATGGCAGGCAGCGCATCCTCAGGTTTAACTATGGCTTGAAGACTGTCCCTAATATTCTGAGACCAAAAGTCACACCAGCAACAGGAAGGAGGCCGTTGGATCCTGTAACATTGAATTTCCAGGGAGATGAGCTTTTTATTTTTATTTTTTTCATTATAGTCCGCATTTTGCTCTGCTGCTCTTTGTCGGTCCCAGCATCTCAGCGAGGCACAAATGGGTTTTAAAGCACAGTATGTAACAAGGAGGGACCGTCTGTCTGATGTGTAAAGTGACTACATGTGATGTGTAAGCAACAAAAGTCTTTCCACTACAAGGCTGTCTCTACATTGTCAGAATAGCAGCAGTGGACGGCTGTTTCCTTTGACAGCTGAGGCCTGAACAGCTACAGGACTCAAGTCAAAGTAAGCACGTCTCAACTTAAACCTATTTATGTTCTGGCTGTGATGGCCATGAACATGAAATACTTGTATGGGCTATAGGCCTTGTATGTCAAGTTGATGCCTCAGATAATTATTTGTTGTAATTCATATTTATTTCACGAATCAGAATCCAAAGAACGTTTAGCCAATGTTTTGAGTTGTTAGTACAAACTTTTTCTTCTTGCCAGCGCTCTTGTAATAACTGGTGGGTGATAGCTTTTTATATTATCGTGTTCATCTTTTGGTCCTGGTCTTCTCTTGGCTCTGTGTCGAGACTGTGTGTGTGTAGAAGGTGCTTGCGTTTGGTGATTTTTCTTTTGCAGTACCCTTTCTTTTGTACCCTGGAGTGATATTGTCTGTTTCAAACACATTATGCAGCATATGCTGTATGTATATGGATGTACGATTTTAATATTGAATGTTTATCTCTTCCATCCATATCATCTTTTCACAGTTTAAAGCTCTACCAAAGTTTTGCAGGATTTCCCATGATGGTTGTCTGTGAAATCACTGCAGGCCTGAAGTCTCATCACTTCTACAGTTTTTGTATAACATGTACAAAAACATCAGTTTCTTCAAAACAGTTATTGTGCTTCAGTTTCTACTCAGTGTCTTTTTGGTGCAAGGTTGTTAAAATGTTAACATTCCTCTGTCTGGTTCGATCATAGCATTTGTGTTGTATGTATGCACATGATACTGAAATATAATTATTACAGCTAAATGGCTGAGTTTAATGTTTCCAAACATCTGTCCCAGTTACAGTCTGAACATGCTGTCCATCCAGGTTTTAAACAATAAAGGCCTTTTTTTTTTATTTATAATTATTTGGCTGTGTCTCTTGGCTGTTGCAAAGCCAGAACTGCACACCACAGCTACATTATGCAGTTTCTGATAAACTGAAGGATGAAGTGTTCCTTTAATTCTCCAAATTCTTAAGCTAAATTAACTATTTAAAATGGTCTTGGATTAGCTGGAAGCTGCATGGCCACAAAGCTGAAAACAGGGCTGTTTTTCTGTGCTCATGACAGTGGTGCTGCAAACATGATCTTATCAAGTTATTCATGCATACTGTATGGATATGCATATATCCATTTTTCTGCATAGTGAGTACTTTTACTGATACTTTAAGTAGATTTGCTGATAGTTCTGGTACTTGGAGTATTTTCACAATGTGGTATTGCTACTTTCAAATGAATAAAGGATCTGAGTACACCAGTGACATCCAGGATGGCATTCTGTAGTAGCGTGCAAGGCCAGAGACATATTTAGGGTTAGGCTTTAGGATCCTGACTCAGCCTCTCAGTGGTATAGATGCTTATCTAATTACCCGGCCACATGTCAACAATGCTGGTTTTCCACTGGTAAGCAAGGGGAATGCGGGAATGTGCAGCATCAACAGGTGTAAGATAGCTATTGTTACATACAGCGCTCAAGTAGGATTAGGAAGCTAGTTTACAGCACAGGGCCTGTCTGAGAGACTAAGGAGCTGCATTCCTGTCATGGTACCTTGCTGCTTGTCCTGTCATAACCCCCCCCTACTGTTGCTGACAGTGATGTGATCACAACTTTGTGCAGAGGCTTCAGAGTGACAAAGGTGTGTTGTGCCACCTAGTGGTCAAAAGGAATCGCAACCGATAGTGCACATTTACTGTATTTACAATGGATTTGCCAACACTCCTCAAAAAACAAGTTAATAAACAAACACATCAATCTGTTCCAACTCCTTTATTTTAGCAGGTCATGAAATGGAGGGACACGCTGACACATCACACACAAGTAACACAAGAGGAATCTCCTCGTACCCAGAGATGCTGGGTGGTTTTTTAATGCTCAGCTTCTCTTTTAAAACGTTTCCTTTAAATAATCGACTGAATTGAAATTCAATTTCAATTAATACATAATGGCTGCTCAGCAGCAACAAACCTGTTCGCGCTACGAGTTAATATTCATTTACAGATTCAGAGTTTTCTGTTTTGCGTGAACACTCCGGCCTGACGTACGCCAACAACAACGGGATGAATGACGCCGTGTTTCTCATTTCACCAAGCAGAAATTCACTCACCACACTACAGCCGTAATGGCTTCAACATAGTCAGCGGATCAGTGCAAATCATTGTAACACAGTCGAGTCAGTATACTCATAAAACACCTGTTAGGGCTTATTTTTAAATAATTCTGTACAAAAACCATAAATCCTGCTTATCATGCTTATCAACTGCAGCTTTTAACAAGAAACCAATATCAATGTCATTTAATGTCAAGTGTTTATCATCTTTACAGCAGTAATATTTATACTTTACTGTACATCACACACAGATTCGGTACACCATATAGGAAATTTCAGTTTTGGTAGAATTCAGTCATTTTGGCACCATATTTGTTTCCAGACATCACCTTTGAGGCTGTTTTAGCTGAGGCAAGATTTTCTCTGCTGTTCGGTAAACAAACACAGTCCGACATTAGAGGGCCTGTGAGTCGCTACCACCTCTCACAGCTTGCTTCTGTCCAGCCTCTTTTTTGTGGGGTTGGGATACTGGGGGTTTTCGATAACCCCCTCTCCAAACTTGAGCTCCAGGAAGGCTCGGTGGTTGTTGGGACCGTAGGCAGTGATGCCTGCAAAGGACATGGGCACCAGCGGCTGCAGGAAGTGCTCGGGGAACTCCACGTCTTGTTTGTGCTCTGTCCACGTGTCTTTGGTCATGACGCCGTTACGTGGATAGAACGGCCACAGGTCAACGTGCAGGTGGTTGGCCTCGCTGTACTGGACTCTGTAGAAGTCTCCTTCCACTGCACGCTCCCAGACGTAGCCGTTAGCGTCCACGAGAGAGCCTGAGTCCAGGTTCTTCAAGTGATCACAGTTGGGTACATCCTCCAGGTAGATGCCCAGGTCCACGTCATAATCCCATGGGATGATGTCCTGATGGCGGATGGCGCCCAGCAGGGTCCCCCCCTCTAGCCAGTAGCGCACACCTGAGGTCTCCAGGATATTGATGACGTACTTGGTGGTTTCCCTGAGAGCTCGCAGACAGCAGGGAGGTGTCCAGCGATCCAGATAAAGGTAATCCGGAGTGTCATCCTGCACGGTGCCGAAGCAGCGAGGCGTCTCTTTACTGCAGCCGAACCACTGTTCCTTCCCGTCAGGCAGCAGGAGACGCTTCAGACCAAAGCTCCTCATGAGCTTCCCGCTGGCGTCCTTCAGTCGAGTGTCGGCCTTCCACTGGTTGTGAGCGGAGCTGAACAGGGGCCGGTGGTTTGCGGAGAAACAGGGGCTCTCCAGCAGTTTGACCTTCCAGCCTCTCAAGGCAGTCTGGACGAAGAGCGAGGAGAAGAGGGGACGCCCCAGAGGGACGGACAGGTTAAAAAGATCCTCAGTGCGGATGAGGACAACTGCATCTCCTTGTAAAGCCGTGCACACACTCCCGCTGCTACCAGACACTGCTGGCGAGTAGGTGGCTGTCCACTCTCTGAGGTTCACCCGCAGGTGGAGACACTGCACAGCAGATCGAGCCAGCACGGGTGCAGCTACCAGCCTCACGGGGCCCCCGCCCTCACCTTCCAACTCCCTGATCAGCCTCTCGATGGCCCGAGGTTGCTCCAGCTCCACCCCGTCAGGCACCAGCAGCACAAACTCTGTCTGGACGTGGAACTCGGGCCTGTGAGCTTGCGGCGGCTGGTCCGGGGAGGGGGAGAGCACCAGAAGTCGTGCCCCCTCTGGAAGCACCAGGGGAGGGTACGGAGGAGTGTCGGCCACAGCCAGGAAGGGAAGCTCGGGTCTCTGGTGGATGAAGGAATTAGCCACATCCCCAACATAATTCTCAAAGTTTTCAAACTCGCGAAGAAGAACAGTCACACGCGGGCCACGACCGTGTCCCTCAACTCCGACCACTCCAGGCTCACCTCCAGCTCCTACAAGTGCACCCAGGCCTCCCCCAAGACCTGAGGCCGGAAGGGCAGACCTCCTCGTTCCCCTGCCGAGCTCCTTCCTCTTCTCCATCATTTGCTGCTGGGCCCGGGACACATAGTAGAGAATGAGGAGGTTGAGGACGATGGCGCCGGTTAACAGGCCCTGGCAGAGACTGATGCGCATGGCAGCTGATGTTTACTTTCCAGTTCTCTCAGGGGAAGAATTTAAGTTTCAAGCAAGAAACCCAGTTGTGGATCTTAGGTCCCCATTAGTGTCACAGCACAGGAATGAGAGCTGAAGACAACCTGTGCAACACAGGAAATAAAGATGCAGTAACTGTGCTTTCTCACAGGCTTAAATGTACATCACAAACACCTTCATTGCATATTATGATTTCACGCTAAATGACACAGAGGAGAGTTGGGACTACTTTGACTTGAAATAGCTAGCAATGCACTGAATTATTACAGCCATAGCCCCGTGCAACAGGCTGACAAAATGACAAAATGCATGGCCACAACTCACCTTAATGTGGATGCATCTGCTTTATCTTTCTAAGATCATTTGCAGCCCATCACATCAGCATTAGCCATCTTCTCAGAAGCATCAGCACCGTAAAGCCCATTAACCTTTCGGTACCATATGAGGTTTTCACGGTGGTCCATCTCAGCCAGCCCTGGCAGCACAGGAGCAAAACTGGCTGAATCGCTAGCAGCAAACACAGACATTAATCTCCATTGTTAGCTAATATTTGTGCGCTTGTGGTTAAAATCGAGTCTCCAGCATTTTAAGAAGAAATCCGCGACTAAGTGCAAAGAAATCGCATCAGAATATTTCATTACTGTGAAGCTTAGCACAAGCTCAGCCACTAACCCAACTGCACGAATATTACATTAAGCTATCACGCTTTCTTGTCTGGGTTGCAGGCTGCAACAGCAGAAAGACTTCCGGCTCGTATCCTTCAGAATAAAAGTGCCATTTTCAAAAATCTAACTCAACCCCGATGTATGCACAAAAACTGCACCGCATACATATCAAAATACTATTTGCACTATGGGCAGCCTTAAATCATGGCATCCTCAAATCATTTAATCTCCAGTGTTTTATAAGAAAAAACTCTTTGACATCAATATCAAACATACATTGTACAATGTCGTGATTTTGTCCACTACAATTATAAATCAAATAATATCTAAAAAAATTCTTAAGAAAAGAAAACTCTCTATATATTTTTTTCATGTTTACTTTTTATACTTTTTCTTTTTTCTATGTTTATATATATATATATATGGCCCGAGGTTTTAGATAGTTATATCTAAAAACGATTGTTAAAAATAAAAAGCTATACACACACACACACACACACACACGCTGAAATCCTAAATTTGCATGTACAGTATGTCTAATGTGTTGAATCCTTTAACCTCAAAGTAAAGATGATTATTGCCAAGCATAAACAATAATACTAATTAAGAATGTGTCCATAAGTAACGCTTTATTGCTTATGGTTGCAGATGTTTGCTTTCCCAATTTAATGTTCTAGATTTTGTAATATGATGTAAACATGAAGATGTCTGCCTGTATCAGGACCACTGTGTGCTTGGATGGAAATTTGGTACTTTGCAATTACTTCCCTCACTTGAAGAGATAACTTAGTATCAGTGTTTGTTTGTCTTTTTCTAAGTTTGTTTCATGTAAGTCCAGTTTATGATGTGATCTTGGCATGCCTATATGGAGGGACCAATCCAGCATTTATATCCTGCAAAGTTCTGCATGTGAATGAGCCAGTCATTCAGCATGCAGTGTGTAAACCTCCACCGGTTTATAAAACCACACGAGCAGCTGCAGCCAGACCTCCTCACAGCTGCACGTCACAAAATCACGGTCGAGCAGTGTCGTGGAGATTTTTAAAATGAAAGTTCAAACCGGAAACACACTTGTGGATACTTTCGGCTAACTTCACTGTCCTCACTGCTCCCTGCTCACAAAATGGCAGGAAATGAACTCCCTTAGCGACATGTTCATTGTGTATTACAGCAAACATGGCCCTTTATTTGTCACTCACAGTGGGCTTTCCAACAGCAAACACAGGGAGGAGGAAGCACATCACGGACATACAAAATAAGAGTCGCGCACAAAATCGTATCACCTGTTCTGTGTGATTGGCATTTAATATTCATATTACGATGTCATTTTAGCAAACGTTTCCAGTTGAAAATGTATGTTAAATATGGCTAAATGGTAGCTAAACAGTAAGCTACGTGTTCCAAACATATAGCACGATGGTATTTTATCTTGAAGGTTTGAAAGCGGAAGTGTAGTATTTTACCACCTGAATAGTAATTTTGTTCTGTGCGTGTGAGAAAAGGAAGAAAAGAGGGTCGCTTATAGTGAAGTGCAGCTGGGTTGGCAGAAGGGTACGAGGTACTTTTTTTTATTATTGTTATTTTTCGTACACTCTGCCCGTTTCCACCTCCTTATCCTGGCGAAAGGTTGAACGCTTAAAATGGAGGCGGACAGATCCGGCGGAGGACCAAACCCGAACTCCGGAGGCGTCGGCAGCAGCGGAGCGGGGCGCAACCCAAACGGGCCCAAAGCAGGACCGGGCCAGGCGACATCAGCTGCGGCGACCGGGGCGATGGCGGCGGCGGCGGCGGCGGCAGCCGGGGCCATGCCCGGATCGTCGCAGGCTCGGGAGCTGCAGGACGGGGACTCGGGTATGACGCTTCCTGGGATCCTGCACTTCATCCAGTACGAGTGGGGACGCTTCCAGGCCGAGAAATACCGCTGGGAGGCTGAGAGAGACGAACTCAGGGTAAATTGATAATTTAGCCTTCGTTTGCAGCGTTACCGCCGAATATAAGCCAGAGAGGAGATAGCAGAAGCTCCTTTAGTGTCGCTTTGTGACGGTACACATGCCCTACAATCAATCAGAGTCAGGATGACACAATGCTAACGGGCTAACATTACACCCTGTCATACTCTGCCGACCAGGATGCATTATTCCCCGACAGTAAAGGGAAGTGAAGGGACTCTGTGACCTCCAGCTGATCAGCACAAGACAAACAGCCTCCAAACATAGAATAAACTATATGTTCAGAAAGCTTTAATCTCTGCCCTTTGGCCTTCAGATGCTCATATAATCAGTTTCATTCCCACTCACAAAGACGCACCCCACGTAGTTAGATGATGCAGGTTTTATTACTGGAGCAAGCAAGTTATCCTGCAATAGAAAAGGTAAACAGAGTTAAGGTGTGGCTACCTTGCAGTGTCTCCTTGATGTTATTAAAGGGGCATGCCCACACCATACTGCTTTTAAGGTGGGCTTTATTCTGGCGTTCATCATTTGTAAGGAGACACTTGTCAGGTTTTCATATCCCACAAATCAAGTGATCTGCGCTGTTGTGGTTAAAAGGTGATGACACACAGCCGGCAGCTCCTTCTCCAATCACTGCATTTGAGAGTGAGAGTTGTCTGAGGGTCAGTCGTCAAAGTAGTGTCCTCACTCGAGGAAACTCCACTGCAAAATGAGGAGCAGTTCAATATCGATGCTGTTTTATTCAGGAAACAATATGCAAGAGCTTTTAACAGGCCTCCGCTCTCACCATGCACGCCAGGCAATGAGCAGGTTTTGCACTAAATCACATCTTGCTGCAAAGTCCTCCTTGGATGAAGTTCTTTGAGGCGTGATCTTAGCAAACAGCGGTCTGTGGTGACGTGCGTGTCTGTGTATCTGGTGGCACTGAAAGCAGATCAACATTTTGAATCGGGGCCTGGCACACGGGCGGATGAGTCAGTGGTGCGGTGGATGAACACGGCTTATACGTTTGCAGAGCAGTTGTATTTTTCAGCGCCATTCATACTTTTTGGCTGTCTTCGAGTATAACCAGTCAAGCACCGTCCTAGCTACAACCAAATGTAGTTTAGAAGTGTTGTATGAGTGCAGTTAATCCAGACCGAATGTAATAAAACAAAAACAATGGGGATTTTAAGATAACCTGCTGATTAATAACATGTGTGTTTTCAGCCTTTAGGTTAGAGAAGGGAGCTTGTGAATGTGTGAAATGTCTAGAAAAATCTACGTGAACGTGTGAGTCAGAGCCGTAGAGATGCCCTTGAGCCAGGCATGAGCCCCCTAATGGCTGCAGATGCTCTGAAGACAGAGGCTGCACTGTGCGACTCTCCGGCGTGCATGTGTGCGAGGCAGAGCATTGCTGGGCAAGCTTTGCGCTTACTCATCGGATTGTTCCAGGGTGAAGGCAGGTTAGGAAAACGTACACACGCTCGAAAACGCCAGCGCGCCCTGTGATTGGAATGACGGGCCGAACAGGCCGTCGTTTCATTCCCCAAACCCACTTGTGGTCTTCCTCCTGCAGCCTCAATTTGCTTGTAATTAGGATGAGCCATCGTCTGCAGCTCGAGAGCTCGACAAAGCCACAGGAAAAAAAAAAAACCCAACAACATATCATCGCGTCTGTTCTGTCTCTCCGCTTCTCACTTTGCCCCCGACTCAAACCTATGTAGTTATAAATAGGAGCCTGATAAAATATGGATGAACGATAACAAACGGGCTGCGCTCGCCGCTTTTATCGCCGTGCGTGGGTAAAGAGCGGGAATGGGAGGCAGAAGCAGGCCATCGCTATGTCCAACATGCCATTAGTGCTTGTTATGGAACTTTGTTTGCGTGTGCGCATTTGCTGCAACATGGTCTGGTTTCACGGGTACAATTAGCACCACGTTCTGTGCTGAGAGAAAGCGAGGATCGCCTGAGTGCCCGGTTGAAAAGTTGACCTAGCTTACATTTTAACACCCACAAGCCACAGGCCTCTGGCTTTTGTTGCCAGCATGCTCGCAGGGCTCTCAACATGCCAGTTAGCATGCCCCCCCCCTGCCTTCACCGGCCATGTCCTGCAGTTAGCAACATTCTGCGTATGTGTCCAACACATCACTCACACATGACATTTTGTGCTTTCACGGCATTCATAAGGTTAGGAAACCAACAATCATCTCACGCCTGTGTAACTGTGCGTGTGACGGCGTAGCGTAGCGTGCCTCTGAGACTTTGTCACATGTGCTGTCTCCGGGAGCGAGTTTTTGGTGCGAAAGGCCACCTGTGGTGTCGCGTCTCCAGTGACAGGCCAGGAATGAGGGCCCCCCCCCAGCTCCGGGCCAGGTGGGACATCCCAGCAGGACCATGGGACAGGTGGTAGTGGCCTTGTCCTGCCGTCCTTCAGACACGCAGTGTGTTCTATCAGCACTGTGTCTGAACATGCCTGAAGTAATTAGCTTGTTATTTGGCTGATCCTCATTATAATTTAATAGACAAACAGATTGTCCACCAGACATGGAACAAAGTCACCACACTTACCCTCCAGGGGGAAAGGGCGGACCTGTACCTGTTTCCCTTCGGATTATTCTCATTTTCATCTATTTAATTTTATTAACCGTGTCAGTAGTTGTGTAGAATAGATTACTGGTGACCCAGATGACATCACTTCCTGTAGAGCGTGGCCCCGGGGGCCCTGGGAACACATCTCTAATTAATAGCTCTGCGCTCTCAGCCACGACACACATATGACATCCATATGTACTGCATTAGAGTGTGCGCCTCCCGCCCACGCAGACCTGCAGCGCTCCCGTTCTACGTGTGTTGATTTTTAGTTTTGAACCTTTCTGTACGCAGTCGTCCGCTTGTTGTTGTATTTCTCACATTCTTTCCCCCCGAAATCTCGAAAATCCCCTGTTTTGATTTTCTTCTCTCTCATTCAGACACGTTCATGACACGCGAAATATTTTCTTTTCGCTTCCCACTGCTTATCAAGCATCTTCCAATCAAACTCAGGCAGCAAAGCCAACTTTTTAGGATGTCATTCTCTGGCTAAATACCTCCACACTCGCACACACACACACACACACACACGCTCGTCACACTCAGCACTGTCCCAGAAAAGTTCATTGCTCTACTTGTTGGCTCATGGGTTCCCTCGTGGGGATGAAGGGATGAGAAGATGGAGGGTGGCCAGTGGAGGAGGGAAGCTGCCCTTGACCCTGTTCCGCAGCCAGTCGAGAGCGGCTGACAGAACAGGCTAAATGTGTCAGCTCTCCATGCTACAACAAACTCTGGAAAGGTCAGCGGCGGTAGGCCACACGGAGGAAAACCCACCCACAGGAAAGAGAGATCAGATGGCACGACAGGTTTGCTCGCAACAAGGTCCCTTTGTACTTTAAGCTTTGTTAGTTTACCAACATGATACAAAGAAAATAGCCGCAGTGTCGGTGTGAGGGGCTGGATATCAGATGACACCCAAAAGACCAACACGTTTTGTTTGATACGCCTCGATTATGGATATTTTAACAGCCGATGAGCGGACTCGTCTTCACACAGAAAGCAGCGAAGGCTCAAAACAAATCTGACCCTGTCGACTCAGCTAACAGACAACAGCCGTGGTAAAAATGGTCGACTTGTTAAATTCACCTGCTCTAACCTGATATTTTAGCCACCGAACCATATGACCCCCCCCCCCTCAAAGGGAGACACTGCAGAAAGGAAGAGCAAGTAAAACCAGGTCAGAGCCACAGAATGAGTCGTTCAATAATAGAAAACGATTGCAGCAATAAACCCTTTGACACACTAATCCCTCTGTTTTGGCTTCCTCTACGTCCCAGGAAAAGGCAGTTCTGACTGCGCGCCTTTATTGTCATGTTAGCGCGCGTGTGTGTGTGTGTGTGTGTGTCTGTCTGTCTGTCTGTCTGTCTGTCTGTCTCAGCCAACAAAAGCCGCGTCAGGGATTTGAGGTTTTGGGCACCAGTGGGAACCTGTCCTTCTAGGAGCTCGGTGTGACAGTGGATGTGATGGTTATCTCTGTGTGTGTGTGTGTGTGTGTGTGTGAGAGCAGGTCGTGGCTCGTCTGTGTGGGAGTAGGTGTAGAAAGGTCTGCCCGGCCCCTGAAGGATGAACGAGACGCATTCCATCCGAGGCGGAGATCATGGAGCGCTTTCCCGATTCCGCTCATTTAGTTGAAAGATTTTGTTGCCACTGAGTCGGACGCACATCAGGAAGTGATTGAATCGCATTTCATATTACGCTAACTGCGGCGTGAGTGCTTCTGACCGCCGCCCTCGTGCTCTTTTGATCAGTTCAGCTCTGACATATTGACCTTTCAGAAGGTGAAGAGCTCTTCGTCGACATATCTGCAGCCAGTTGCGCCATCATTTTCGGGCCTTGCAGTAGGCTTTTAAGCCGAACTGTATATCAGGGCTGAGACGGCCGTCTGTGTTTGTTTATCTGTGGACAGAAGACCTCACATCTGCCATATCTGCCCCTCTCGTGAATTTGAGTGATTTCACCCCAGCTGGCCTCTCAGTGACCCGCAGCTGGCCTCAGTATCAGAGCAGCTGAAATGCTCACAGTCATTGTCATCATTGTGGATGCTAGACTGGTGGCATCCTGACTGATAGACTTTGAAGATGTCAGTTTAATGTGAGCTGGGATTTTTTTTTTTTTTTAAGCCGCATACCACCTGTTGTTAACCATTTATAGTACCCAGTATATAATGCACATGCTGCTTTCTTGTATCTGAACCTCCCACACTGTGACAGACAGAGAAACAGCCCGACTCTGCTTGGCTTGTATTCTAACATGTTCACATTAATGTCTGATTATGCCACACTGGATCAAGTGTTCCTGCCTGTGTGAAATGTACAAATACACGATTGCATCGACCATTACAAAACACAGCAACTGCACAATTGCTGCTAGCTCAATGCTAGATGCTGCTATCAGCGACGTAACCACAGCAAACTCTGAATTATTGCACAGCTGTTGATACAAGGCTAAGCTAAATGAATTCACCTCTTTGCATCCCACCCTTTAACACAGTTAATTCATCAGCTGTTTTACTTATTTTAGATGTTTTGCACAAACTGAACTGCTCCTCCTCGGTTAAATATAAAACCACGCAAAGTTATCTGTATCTCACAACCTCTAGCGTCTTCCCCGCAGTGTTGACACCCTCGCTTTTGACAATTATCTCCAAAACTCTCAGATAAGCATATAAAATCACGTTGCATTAATCAGGATTACTCAGCAGCCGCGGCAGAAAGGTTTTCTTGGCAGATTATCCTGTGTTCCACTGGCCCTCCTAGCTGCTTACATGACTGTGTGTGTGTGTGTGTGTATGTGTGTGCGCTTTCCTGGGTGATTGACTACCCTCTCAAGTAGACCGAGTGCCTGCCCCGTGAGATTGTGTTTTTAGACTGTTCTAGTTTTCCAGAACTGCGTATGCGTGTGGGAGCAGACTCGTGGACACAGACAGGGACGTGCAGAGGAGAAATGGACTGTAAAACAATCGGCATTAATGCTCCAGTGCCGCTTGGCACAGAGGGGGAAAGAGGGAGGAGAGGGCGAAAATACAAAACTGTTGGGCCTGCAATCACCTGAGAGTAGAAACGGGTCAGACTTTTAAACCCACCTCGAACTGCCATCACTGTTGATTTGTTTTTTTCTCCTTCGAGTCACAGTTTTGCTGAGAAACCGCTCACCGACAAGCATCACCTGGTGTGAAGCACAGAAACACGTGCTAGAAATCTTTCTCAAGTCTTGCCTTGTGATGCCTTACTCAAGGGAAGACCCCGTCTAAAGATAGCCCTCATCAAACCTTCACGCTGTCATTTCTCTTTCTCACAAAACCCCTTTACTTGTTTGATGGAGACCGGGCAGCGAGCACCTCTTTCCTCAAGGTAAGAATTTTATCAGCCCAGTGAGGAAGGAAGCGGACGGAAAATGAGAGGGGAAGCGCACAAAGGAAGGATGTGTCTTAAAAGAGGATATTTGAATTTGGCCAGTCTGTCTTGTTTTTCCTCTGCTGCAGATGCGCACTGAGGCCTCGGTTAGGAGAAGTTAAAAATAAGAGCCCTGTTCCACAACCCTCTACTTATTCTGGCTTCTCAGAAGTCATGTTTGCTATGCTCGTCACATCAAACTTTTTTTTTCCCTTCACGTCCGCGGCCTCTGTTGATATCAAATGCTTCACTCTCCGGCCTTAAATGAGGCCGCACGCGCCTTTTTTTTTTGAAAGAGAGCAGACAGTCTTGTCATGGTGTGTAAATGAAGTGATTTTCAGATCATATGTGCTTGTGAGTGTTTTCTTGTATGTGTGTGCATTTTTTTTAATGGTTGTCAGCGTTTTGTGTGTGTTTTCAGGCTCAGGTGGCATTTCTGCAGGGCGAGAGGAAAGGGCAGGAGAATATGAAACAGGACCTGGTGAGGCGGATCAAGATGCTGGAGTACGCCCTCAAACAAGAGAGGTAAGATGAATGTCCCTGGGTCCTCCAGTCTGCTATCCACCCGGCCTGTTATAATATTTTTGCATGCTGTAGACGCAGTGATTTGATAGTGATAGATTTTCTTGTGTGCTCACAATGCTGCCCTCATGTGGCGCTTTTTGGGGTTGCAGGGCTAAGCACCAGAAGCTGAAGACAGGAAACGACCAGAGTCCCGGAGACAAGAAACCAGAGACAGAGGCAGACCAGCGTATGTTTACCCAAGCCCTCATATGCTCTGTTATTTGGAGATATTATATCATCTGCTGCTGTTGTCTTTTTTTTTCTGCTGCTGCTGTACTTTAAGAGCAACTCAAAGTTTCTGCTTCTCTCTTTTTGTGCTCATACCTTGCTGTTGCATCACTATTGACCAATCTATTTTCTGTAGTTCCCAATGGGCCAGCTGAGTCAGACTCTGAGCCAGCCAATCAGATGTCCTGGAAGGAGGGACGACAGCTACTACGCAAGTAAGGCCTCAGCGTCATCAGCTCCTTTTTTTTTTTAAATCTCAGTGCTCTGCTTTATCTCAGCACTTTATGATTGGTTTTTAAATTGTTATCTGGTTCTGGGTTTATTTTTATGCATGCCTTTTCCTGTGAATGTAGATATCTTGAGGAAGTGGGTTATTCAGACACCATCCTGGACATGCGGTCTAAGCGCGTGCGCTCCCTGCTTGGGCGGAGCAGCCCAGAGGCTAACGGGCCCCCGCCCAGCGAAACCTGCCCCGAGCCGGAGCCCCGGGCGGGCGGAGAGTCGCTGTTGGTCAGACAGATAGAGGAGCAAATCAAGAGGTGAGACTGGAAGCTGGCATGGTCTCTGTCTTTCTCTCTGCTCCACTGAAAAGGATAGTGATGCTCACAGTTTGCAACAAAATATGCATGAGTGAAACAACAGGCTGGCATTTTCTTTTCTTTTACTTGTTAATCTGCTTTTGAACAAATTTCTTTACAAGCATGAACTTTTCATACCTGTTAGTGCTGTTTACCCACATGATATTTCCCACTGTTTGTAGGAACGCCGGCAAGGAAAGCTCTAAGGAACGTCTGGGGGGCTCTGTGCTCGATAAGATCCCCTTCCTGCACGGCTGCGAGGACGACGACGAAGACGACAGTGACGAGGAGGACGACTTTCAAGGCATGGCCACCGACTGCATCGACGGGCCGCGCAAGAACAAGAAGTCTCGCGCGAAGGTATGATCAGTGATTTTTAGAAATGTAATCAGATCGATAATGACAAACCGCAGAGTCCGTTCATCCGATCACGTGAGTAACACGAGCTTCTCGGCTCTGTTTCCAGATGGGTTCGGAGCCCATGACCACAGACCTGGACCCCGAGGACGAGGAGGACGAAGACGACTCGGAAGACGCCCTCAGTGAATTTGACTTCCTGGGCTCGGGGGAGGATGGGGAGGGGGCGGGAGAGGCCCGGATCTCGGGGGACGGACGGGAGTTAGGTACGCTGTTGCCGTAGCAACACCATCAGCACCAGCACTGCTAGAATCACTGCCCACAGTGTATCTGTCTTTTTTTGCCACCCCCCCCCCCCCACCCTGCTCACCTTTTTATCTTTTACTTCTCATTGTGTCCTGGCATCTCTTCTTGTCAATAAAACCAACCTCTTTTCCCAACCAGCTGTCTCTCTGTCCTGTTTCACGAGCTGTCAGTCTGTGACTCTTTGCAGTTGTGTAGCTGTCATCTCTGTCTGTAGATGCACTCTCTCTGGTCCGGGGTCATTTCTCAAAAGGTTACCTCGCATGCTGCCTTCTCTTTTTATATGTCCACACTTCATTCTCTGAGCCATCTTTACACTGTGTGCCTGTGCTTTTATTGATTTCCTCCTCTCACAAACAGAATCTTGAAAAACTGTGAGTGTACGTTGTGTGTTTTAAAGAGAGAAGTCTCTCCTTTTTGCCTCCGTCTACATTCGTCTGTCTCTCACCTGTCCGTCTGTCGGCCTCTCCGTCCGTCCTCCGCCTCTCTGCATGACTGGATGTTTTGTGTCTCTCTCCTCTTGCCGGGTTCAGAGAACCGCAGGAACAAGTTACAAGGCATGATGTCGGACTTCCCCCCTAAACCCACCCCGCCCCCCTCTGTATCGGGACAGGCTCGCTCCGGCGAAGGTAAGACTTCCCCACTAAATACGCCCCATAGAAAACCATAGACTCTCCTCTGCAAGTACTCTACCTCAGTCTCCCACATGCATGATGAGCTTAGGAATCTCAAATTTAGATGCTGTCATGTCTATGTTCAAATTTAAAACCTGTGTGGGGAGTACATTTATAAAGTTGCTCCTACACCTAAATATTTTCTGAATATATAAATGTTTCCTCTGGTACACGGTGTGAGAGTAAGGAAACAAGATGACTGGACTCTTGCCAGGCGGATCAAAGATTCATTGCTATATTTTGCAGTCGTCTCCGCCTGCGCTTGTAGGGCCATGACGGTTTGTCAAGACGCAGTCGTAACTCCTGTGCTTTTCCATCTCCAACCTGCAGGCGGCGCCCTGGGTTTCTCCTCTGACGTCTTCATTATGGACGCCGTCGGAGGAGGGGACATGAACCTGGGTGAACTGGCTGATCTCACTGTTGCCAATGACAACGATCTCTCCATGGATGTAATTACACATTTGCACAATGCACAGGATGCAATCCAACCTACACTTGTGTGCTGAAATTGTGTGACTGTTCCCTCTTTCTGTATGTGCTGTCAGATGCAGGATAACAGAGAGGAGTTCAAGAAGACATGGAACCCTCGTTTCACACTACGCAGCCACTTCGACGCCATCCGCGCGTTAACCTTTCACCCCAGCCAAGCGGTGCTGCTCACGGCCTCTGAGGATGGAACGCTAAAACTGTGGAACCTCAACAAGGCCATGCACTCTAAAAAGTAAGAGCCCGTAGAAGCACAGGGAGTTCCACAGCTTTCCAAGCAGCAGTCGGACACATAAAAAATAGAAAATCAAAAACAGCAAATGAATTGAACTAGGAAGCACATTTACAAGACTGTGTCCCTCCACAGGAACGCAGCGTTGGACGTTGAGCCCATCTACACATTCAGAGCTCACAGGTGAGTCGAGTCTGATACGCGTACAAATACAAATCCTCGCCTTGTGCGCAAACCTGCCGCTGCTGACCCCTGACCCGTCTGTGTCTCTTTGCCCAGTGGAGCCGTTCTGTCGCTGACCATGGGCGAGGACGGAGACTCCTGCTACAGCGGAGGTCTAGATGGAACTGTCAGATGCTGGAAGATGCCAGACCTCAACGTGGATCCCTACGATAACTACGGTGAGTCTTCCCCAGCTGCCAGAGGATTTAGCAGTCACTGAGTAAAGGTTGTTTTTATGCCTCTGCACCGGCGACAGCTACGGCTGGAGGCATAATGTTTTTGCGTTTCCTGTACAGCTTCAGGTGATTGTTGTTGCACCATGTGTTTTAATATGTGCGTATCCATCCAGATCCCAGCATCGAGAGCAGTGTGCTTGCAGGCCACGAGGACAGCGTGTGGGGTCTAACTTACTCGGCAGTCCACCATCGTCTCGCCTCGTGCTCAGCCGACGGCACTATTCGAATCTGGGACCCGCAGAACTCGGCTCCCTGCCTGTCTGTCTTCAACAAGGAGAGAGGTAGAACATCTGTGCTAAGTTTTTTTAAATTTGAGTTTTTGTATTGTGTCCACGCCGCACAACATCACCATCTCCTGTGTTCTCCCAGAGCACGGCACGCCCACCTCAGTTGCCTTTGTGGCCACTGACCCCAACCAGGTGGTGGTGTCATTTGACGGCGGTGAGACGCTGCTCTACGACCTCAACACAGAGCAGAGCACCACCGCGCTAGAGACGCAGACCAAGGATGGTATGTTCCAGACAGTTGATTTTCCACCACGAGTAATATCACCCGCTCAGGCATAAGTTAGAAATCAATGGACGACGGATTAAAATGGAGTCGTTTGTCCTCCTTTGCAGGCAGTGAGCTGATCAACCGTGTGGTCAGTCACCCATCTGAGCCCGTCTCCATCACTGCACATGAGAACCGCACCATCCGTTTCCTGGACAACAAGACAGGTATCTGCAGAAGGGGTTTTATTTGTCAGCTGTTCATTTGCTCCGCAGCCGTACTTCTTTGCTGGAATGTGAATGCATCTAAATCGGCTTGCTGTGTGTGTTTGTACAGGGAAAGTTGTCCACTCCATGGTGGCTCACCTGGACGCGGTCACCTGTCTTACCACAGACCCTAAAGGCACTTACCTCATCTCTGGCAGTGAGTACCACTCAGCTTTACTGTCCCCTAATGCAGCTGAACATCTCTGTATAGTCTGCAGGCCAAGAAGCATATGCAGGATTCTTTTCCACTGTACTCCGCAGCGATCTCTGCCCCTCATAATGTTGTTGTCTTTGTTTGCACCCGCTCGCTGCCCCCTGCAGGCCATGACTGCTCGGTGCGCCTGTGGATGCTGGACAACAGGACGTGTGTGCAGGAGATCACGGCCCACAGGAAGAAGCACGACGAGGCCATCCATGACGTGGCCTTCCACCCTTCCCAGCCCTTCATTGCCAGCGCCGGCGCAGATGCACTTGCCAAGATCTTTGTCTGACAGCACTGTCGTCATTCTGGTGAGATGGAGGTATTATTTATTATCGAGCGCGTGCACACAGTGAGACGCAGATCAGCTTGAGCTGTGATACAAGTCCATCAAAATTAAACAAGATGCAGAACTCTTCACTCTCCTCACTTCCTGGCCAATATAATATGCTTTATTCATCATTTTATATCCCTTTGATAAATACACCAGTAAATTTTAAAGATGCACCCCACAATTTAGACACATAGATCAGTGTATTTGTCACGGTTAGTACTGCTCAGCCTGTTAAAAAGAAGGTTGTGTAATTTCTTCTGTGGCTCAGGAGGGAGCTCTCCAAAGTCTGGGAAACTACTAAACTAAAATTTATTATCATCGGGGGGGGAAGTAAATGAATTGTGTTTTGGGAACTGTAGAATTGAGCGTTTTTGAGTAGTCAAATCTGAGCCTTAAATTGTGCAGTTTAGAAATCTTACATGGCCACTCACTATAACAGTCTTCCCCTC
This sequence comes from Chelmon rostratus, assembly GCF_017976325.1. Taxonomy (NCBI): domain Eukaryota; kingdom Metazoa; phylum Chordata; class Actinopteri; order Chaetodontiformes; family Chaetodontidae; genus Chelmon; species Chelmon rostratus. Next base: position 16,847,903 of record NC_055664.1, on the reverse strand, counting down.
CAACTAGGAATTTGAAAATTGGATAAATAAACGTTCTTTGTCTTTTATGTTTGTGTCCTGATCAGCTCTGAACGGCTGTTGACTTTGTTCACCTTCTTCTCTTCTTGCAGAGTTCTACAAAAACAACTGGGCCAAAAGAGACTGAAGACTACAGTGGACAAATTTCACCTGCTTTACGCACACACACACACACACACACACACACACACACACACACACACACACTCTCACACACACACACACTTGTCCTGCACCCCACTGGCTGGGTCATCGCCACAGGACATCCCCTCCCCTCAGTCTCCCTCACTGTTCTCCGATGCCTCAGTGACTTCTTGTAATACTAACCACACTGCTTTTTTATAACTTAAAAATCCCGGCTGCTCCGTTTTCAAGTAATCATGTTTGGAGTAACACTTTTTCTACACTACAATTTCTTTTCTTTTTCAAACTCTAACAACTACTACAAAGCACTGCGCGTGTTTGTGTGTGCGCGTGTTTGTGCGCTTGAACGTGCCGACGCACTGCTCACATTTCACGGAGCACCACCGAGGGAACACTGCACAGCGCGCACAAACGCACCGCCACATTTCATCTTACAGACCTTTTTTTTTAGTAGTTCACAAACTGCTTGCGGCTAACATACACATGTAGGCATGACTAAAAACAGCAACCTTTCCAAAGGACGCGTCGGCAGAAAACACCTGACCGACCCCTCCACTGGGAATCAATGTATTACATTCCAAAGACTCCAGGTAGAGCGTGTGCGGTGTCGTGTTTTGGGGTTGGAGAATGTCAAACGGAGGCGTGCGCGTGAAGCGAGGAGGCACTAGACAGTCGCTAACTAGTGTTGGAACAAATAGCTTTAATTTCAACTTTACGGCCAGGTCTCATCGTTCGTCTGAGTATTAAAGCGTCCCCGTGATTCTGCCTCTGCTTCTGTGTGTGTCTGTGTGTGTGTGCGCGTGCGTGCGTGTGTACAGGATAAATGAACCAGTTTCCATAGAGATCACGAGAGCGCAGTTGGAGGCCGGACACTGCAGGGGTGTGAGGCTGGTCTGCGTGCGCTCGACAAATGACGCAGTTTGTGTCATTTGGTGCTTTTACTGTACAGAAGATTGTGTGTGTGTGTGTGTGCGCGCGCACTAGTTAAATCACGGTGCTATGAAAAACCTTGAGTCAGAATCAGGGACCTGTTTTGTGTGTGTGTGTGATTGAGAGACTGTTTCTCATCATCTGGCCACAGATCGAAGTCGAGCGCATCGACTTTTACGTGACATTTCAGCGTTGAATCATTTCATTAACTGTGGTCACATTTCAGAAATGGAACGGTCACTCTTCTCATTAGAGGGACGCGAGTAAGGTCGGCCTCGATCGCTTCAGGCTTGAGGAGTGTACTGAGCCGATGGTAATTACATTAAGGCGAGGACCACCTGGACTGAAAACGCGTCCTCCGATGAGAGCTGCTCGGATCGTTCATTTCATCTAGAAGCCAGCAGGCGGCGCTCGGCCTCTGGCTTAATTTATTTATACAGGCTTTCCAAAAAAAAAAAAAAAAAAAGCTTGACATTTACCTTCACTTGTGTGTTGAGGCAAAGTTCCCTCTTCTTGTAGGACGTGCACGAGTTGCACTATAGCACATTACCCAGAGAACTGATGATGTGAAGCCGGTCGCCTCTTTCCCGAGAGGCATGCTGGGAGAAACGGCTCCAGGGTTAGAAGAAAAAAGAGCAAAGTAGGTCCATTTTGAATTCAGCCACTTTTTCCTGAAAGAAAAAGAGAAAGTATTGGTTTAAGATGTGTAGGTGTCAGCTGATACTTTTCAGCACCTAACCGTTCTCGCTGATGTGTCACGATTCTGCTGTTTGGAACGTACCGTCTGGCTTCGGTGGAACCGTCGTTCCTTTGAGAACAGCTCACATCTCTCTCTGCCTGCATTCTGACTGAGAACTGCAGGACACGTGTTCGTCGGCTTTGGGTGAAAGTTGCCCCTTAACAGCTGACCTGACGTCAGATTACTTGACTGTTAACTACCTTGAGAAGACTGATAAAATCTAATATTAGATCAGTTGGCTAAGGAGCACCGTCCTTCCTCTTCAAGACTACAGGGTCACACTAAGGGTCAGAGGTCAGATGTGAGGGTTGGAAGTAGCCTAGAGGTAAACACTCCTTTCCTAATCACTAGGAAGACTAGCATTCATAGTTCCAGGTTTGCTTGTTTGTTTGTTTGTTTGTGTACTGAAACAGGGTGGTAGACAACAACCAGGTGCAACTACATTGTTGCGCCGCTGCTGGGCTTAACGTCCTGTTATCTCACTGAACTGCTATTTGGCTCCACTTTGCACTACATCTAACTGTGGGTGGCGAGACGTGGTTACAGACAGGGTGCAGAACTAATGTTTTTGCAGGTATTTCTTATACAATCTGGAGTAAATACTACAAGGGTGGGCGGCGAGCGGCGAGCTTTGTGCTCCCTCTGAGCCACCGCAGTACGACCGCTCCCCGAGAAGAAAGACAAATCAGTATGACACATCGAAAAAGAAAAAGAAATCGAAACAGAGGTTGTAAATGATGACTAGAGATGCCATTATGTGCTGTAAATGTCCATCATTTCCTTGTTTTCTTTCTTGCATTTCTTTTCTTTGATTATGAATATGATTATTAAGATGTAAGAATACTGTAGTATCATAAGTGAATCATTCTTCCTTGCTAGGCATAGAACTTGCTTGTGATTGATAATGGCAATGTATAACTTGTAAAAAAAAAAAAGGAGAAAAAAGCAAAAAAAGCAAAATGATTAAAAATGTGAAAAATTAAGAAAAAAAGTAAAAAAAAAAAAAAATCTGTTACCAGTCAGAGGCCAAGGTAAAGGACTCTCATTTCTTTGTGTTTTTATTTTTTTATTAGCAATTTATCACTGTGTGATATTTTGTACATCATATTAAGCTGTATTCAAACTATTTCCTCTAACTACAAGGGATAAGAGACCTGCTTTTTATTAATTTTGTTTTATTATATATTTTTGAACTGCATTCTAGCTTGTATCAAATGACTTTCTCTTTTTGTTTACGGGTCCCCTGTTGTATGTCATTAAGGAAGAAAAAACAAAAAAATGAAGATTTTGTACAGTGAATTGAGAGGTTTGTGTTGTCTTTCTTGATTTCTAGCAAAGGATACAAAGCTTACAGAAACAACTGGACACGTGGAAGCATCAGTCCTTACATGTATTAAAACACAAGAAGTACCCTGATGGGCTAATCGAAGAATTGCACTGATGAGGGACATCCAGGAGACAGATTTTAAAATGAATGATTGAAAGAGAAGCAGCAGAGACGGAGATGTTCTGGCCTTCAGTCTGAATACGTGTCTAGTTATAAAACGTTGGATGTCACGCTTCCAACAATATAACATGACAACATGTTTCATTAGACCCTCCATTCCTGGTGAACGTCTGTCGAACTCCAAGCCCCCAGTTTGTAACACAGGCTTAAAACCGAAGAGTTCAAATGCAAAAACAGATAAAAGCCATTCTGAAAAGGAATAAACCAACACCAGGTTGACTGATAGTCCCACAAGTACAAACATGATTTAGGAAGGTCTGCTTTTTTTAAACATTTTTTTTTACATGAATAGAAAAGATTGATGAAATAAATAAAAATGGAGATATGTGTCTGCAAATCCAAGATAACCTTGATGACATCATCAGGGTCGTTTTCTCAGATTTATAAAAACTCCTTTAGGACAACAGACAAAGATGTTATACAACTGGTTAACATAAAATGTAGCTTAAGGTTCACTTAAACCACGATTACAAAACAGTTTGGACACTGTAAAACAATGTTGCTAATTCTTTTTGACACATCATCAACTTGAAACTGTACAAAGACAATATATTAAATGTTTAATTCATCAAATGGTAAATTATCTGCTTATTCTGAATTTGAAGTTTGGACAGGAGCAACAACAGACTGGGAACGTTGTGGAACGCTCCAAAAACACCTGTTTGGAACATCCCACAGGTAAACAGGTTGATTGGTAACAGGTGATAGCATCATGATTGGGTATGAAAGGAGCATCCTGGAAAGGCTCAGTCGTTCACAGGCGAGGATGGAGCGAGGTTCACTGCTTTGTCAACACATGATTGCACAAAGGATTTTACTACATGGACTCAGGAACACTTCATCAGTAAACACAGTTTGTTTGCACATGATTTCATTCTTTTTTTTATGAACATTTTACACAGCGTCCCAACTTTTTTGGAATCAGGCTTACAGGTTTTTTTTTTCTGGGGATTTCTTGGGTTTGCTCAGTTGTCAAAAAGACCCCCTCAAGACCTCTGTTTTGACATGTGGGAATTCTCTGCTTTGAAAAATAATTTGTGTCTGACATGATTTTTCTGCAAAAAGTTCAACCTTATTAAAAACCATAAAAATACACATATTAAATGTATACATATTCATATACTGTTCATTTTCACTGCTGTTTCCAAACTCAACACGGTTCTTTATTGTGCATCATCGTGCAGCTCATCTTGATTTGCGGCCGTGCAAAACCAGAGTTTGTCTGGTTTGGTTTCATGAAATTTCACCTTCATGTGCCTCATCTCAGCTCAGGCGCAGTGTCAGCTACCACCAAGAATCAAAGGTTAATTTATCCATCCTGCCAATTGTGCACTCATAGGAGTGTGCTATCTATATTTTAGAGTCTTTTCTCCGCTTTACTATAAAATCTTCAAAATGCAAAAGCTGCATAATTTCAGCATCTGGGTAAAAAAAAAGTTTCTCTTTTAGCCACACAAAAAAAAAATATGCATAGTTGGCATGTGTTATACCATGTTTGGAACATCTTGGCTGCAAATACTGATATTTTATTTCCCCTTTAATGGAACACCCTTCGATATCACCATGCTACACCTGATTGTTTTACCTGTGGTCATGTGTCCATTTGTAACATGTGACCAATTCTCCTGACAAATGGCAACAAAGCTGCCCGATGACTTCATCTCTACCTGGGAATTAATTATTCAACGTCCAGCTACTCCAAACATCGCCCTCTTGTGGTGGAAAATAGAATCCTTGCAAACATTATCTGCAGTTGCTGAGCTATTAAGGTCTCTCGTCTCAAAAGCATTTCAGCAGAGTGCAGTCGCCTGTGGTTCATTTGTTTTAATGAATTGGAAATCATGATTAGCTCCCTCAACAGGAATGAGCATTACATCACGGCCCCGGGCGGAAGGTAAGCGGAAGATAATGAACTGAATGTGGTTAGTGAGTTTCAGCATTGGGAGGTTTTCATGACCAAAGGTACAGGCTAAGTGGAGAGTCACAGTCATGCTGATGATTATGGTGACCCAGCCCCACTTGGTGTGTGCAAAGCACCACCCTCCTTGCCCTGAGAGTTCCCCATTTCACTGAAACCTGCAGCCAACTTTGCATGAAAACAGCTCAGAGGCGTGTCTACTGAAAATGCACAGAGAAAAGGTGTTAGAGAGAGAAAATAAGGCAGGAAGGAGGGTCGCAGAGGGGCAGAGAGAGGCTAATGCAGTCAGAGGGAACATGAGGTGGGAGGGTTTTTGAGCGTGGAGCTGCCCCCCTCAGGCAATGTAAGGGGAGCTTTTACTGGCCTCGACTCAGAGAGGGAGCAAACAAGACAGATAACCCCAAACTAAGGAAGGGAGAGAGAAAGAGGAAAGGGAGGAGGGAGAAGCCTGGGAGCAGGGAGCCAAAGGGCGGGTCTTTCTGAGAGTCTATTGGCCTCAGGCTGTGTCATTCAGTTCACTTCCTCCTTGGCTGTGGCAAAAGCACAGAGGAGAGGGCAGGAGGGAGGGGGAGAGGGAGGTACCCTCAGACAGCTCTCTCTCTCTGTGTGTGTGTGTGAGTGCTTTTTCACAAAAAAACTGAACTGGGGCTGAAACTGAAACAGGGCAACACTTGTAAAAGCATTGCAGAGCAGCCTCTTGCTCTCCTTCATTCTCACAGTTTCCTGTTTAAGGAGGCCATTTTGTAACAGAGCCTGGAGAGGAGCACAACAAAGTTTGGCACTGTTTCTCTGTTTTTTCCCTCCCACGGCCAGGAGTTTCACAATCCGGTTTGGACTTTCTCCCCTGCAGAACAACTTCTTTGGACGGGAGAGGTGAGACAGGGAAGAAGGTGGAGGAGGAGGGTATTTCCACCCCTCCGCCGCCTCCACCCCACCCTCTCCTCAGTGTGTCTTTCTTTTATGACTCTCTCTCACACACACACACACATTGCTTGTCATGCTTGGACAATAACAGGAGTCTGCCGACGAAGACAGCGTGAAAGAAGCGGCTGAGAGGAGGAAAAGGACGCTTCCTGGATAAGGATTTCTTCCTCGAGCCAGTGGGAGGGGGTGGACACAGGACGCGGAGGAACCCGGGACTCTGTGTTCAGTGTGTGTCCATGTGTCAGAGTGTGTGTGTGTGCCCTCGCTCCTCCACTCAGCCCGTTTGAATGACCGGGTTTTCCGAGATCTCTAGACTGCACCTGGACGCGTGTTTGTGAGCGTGTATGTTGACGGCCTCAGGCAGCCAGAAGAGAGGACTCTGAATGGCTAACGCTAGCCCTTGTATGGCCTCAGGGGCCATGGCCCAGATATTCTTTCCTCCCGGGGGCTCCTCACCACCCGGCTCAGCTGTGATGCACCAGGGGAACCCCATATCCATGCCCCCTACGCCCGGTCTGGGAGGTTTTCCTGTTATGGACATGATACAAGGGCAGGGACCCGGTGGGGCTGTCATGCCCTCGCTGCCTCCCACACCAGCTGGGGTGTCCTTCATCATCCAGATTGGCCTGACCCGAGAATCTGTCCTGATGCCCCAGACTGCTGACCTGGCATATGTGAAACAAATTGCCTGCTCCATTGTTGACACCAAGGTAGGAAATGTATGTGTGTAAACTCTCTCCAGGTGGAAAGCTGCACATGCACAAAGCCCGTCCATGTTTGCTTTCCAGCTGTTTGTCAGATGACCAGTCTGAGCTGCTTTTCTTCTCTTTCTTCTCTTTGTTTTTGTGTCCCGCTCTCCCACAAAACCCCCCTGTTTACACTCCACTATTCTTATAGGTAAATGAAAGGGTTCAAACATGCAAGCGGGCATCGTGAACAGACAGCGGCGACCGGCTGGGAGGATGTACAAAATGTCACAACTTTGCTTCACTCTAATTACAGCGATTAGCATTTTTCCCCTCACGCAGTTGGAGGAGAACGCTGTTCAATTAGGCTTTGCCATGCCACATCTAGCACAGCAGAGCAGCAAAGGGATGTTTGATGGGATTAGTGTCTGAGGCCGGGACACAGTCAATCCATACGGCTGTATAGGTCCTTTTTAGTAAAAAAAACAAAACAAACAAGGATGTCAAACAAAAGGAAATCAACCTCTAATTGCTGAGGAGCACCTTAATTTATATATATATATATATATATATATATATATATATATATATATATATATGCTTCTATCTGTCAGAAGGCAAAGCCTGTGAGCTTTCTCTCTTTCACCTCTTTCACCTCATTTGCATTTCATGCTAAAACAACTGTTCACATCAGGCCAATTTTAGTGTCTTTGCTGAGCGCTTCATTGATTTCTTTGTTCTTCTTTTTTTAGAGTTCACTGATCACTTTCATGTTCTAGCTTTTCTATTTGTCCAGGATGTCAAAGGCTGTGGAACCTGGCTGAGGGACAATGACATAAATAAGACCTTTTTTAAAAAAATTGAGTACAAACAATTTAAACAATCGTCAGTGTTTCGGTCCGTGTAGAGAAAACACTTTTACTGCCTTGGCTTTTACTTTTGTGTGTGTTTTGCTCTGGTTTTACTTCTTTAGTCTGCAGCAGCATTACATTTGAAACTTCTGAAAATCCAATCTAAAATGTGGCATTCAGCATTTTAACTTCATTAAATAATGATCCTAACTGATTCTGAAACATGAGTGTAATTGCTGAAAAATGGACAAAGCTATCATTCAAAATATTTGCAGGCTCTCTGAAGGCTCAGGCGCTGCCTCTCCAGCACAAACTATACTGAGACTTAATGTGAGTTTCTCTGGTGGCATGAGTTGAAACCTATGGGAATGATAACTTCAAACAAATACATCTTCTTCGGTAAACTGAAAACTTCAAAGCAAACGTGTGCAGTGTTGGGGAGGGGGCTGAAGTTGTAACATTCCCTTTGCATCAGGAAACAACAGGTGCCATGGGAAATATGGTCTTTATTCGACTGCCAGCGTTAATTTATTAGCAAAGGAGCTAACATTATCCTACACTGGTGCTGCAGTTTGAGCAGGCCATGTGTATCTGCCAATTAAACTGGTAGGTGATTAGATTAGCAGATTTCCACAGAGCAGCTTTGTTAAACTCGCCACAATCGTGAATATTCAAAGAAATACTGGTAGCTCTCTGCAGCCAGCTTACCGGCTCCACTAATCTGTTTTTGTGCACAACACTCTTTGTTTTCACCTCTCTTATGAGTGCTTCTCTGCCATGTTGCTTGGTTTAATTAAGTGAGATGGATCTGATTCCGCTTCAAACTCTGTTTCCACGTGATGGGAACAGATACGGTCGGAGCGAGAGGTGTTGTCGACCTTCATCAAACTGCAACCACGTGTGCAGTTTGAGTGTGGCTTCAGCTTTTTTTTCTTCCTTTTTTTGTGTTTTCTCTGACAAACCAAAGCCACTTGCCTGCGTATGGTCAGAGAGGTTGTTGTTGTTTTGGGACTTGTGATTCTTTCTTTGCCTTTGTCATATAATTCAGTTCCTTCCTCGCATAGTTTTCAACTGAGAACAACACGTGCAGCTGCTTCGCGCGACCTGAGAGGACAAAATCACATGAAAATAATTTTCAGATTTCCAAAAACCCTCTTTGCTGCATAGATCAAGTGCACAGATTCACATTTTGTTGTACATTCGAATCACATGAGGCCATAAAAACAGCTAATAAAAGACACATGACAAGGAGGCACTAATGCTGGGAGGCTTTTTGTTGGTCACCATGAGTGACCAGCAAGGACTAAAGGTGTCTTTACATTTAGAGCTGGACTTGGAGGAGCTTAAGCATCAGGTGTTTTCTGATTGTGCTAGTCGGTGCTTGTTGGTCAGCATCAGCAAAGGCAGAGTGATTTTTGGATAATGCCAGCGCTGACATGCTGGTGTCAGGAAAGGTGTCAAACAGAAGGCAGGAAGTGGAGAGGTCAGTCTGACATGCAGTGAGGTCGCTTTAAGGATAATTAATAAACAACCAAGCTTATATTACATTACATCTTCCAGCAGACTTCACGTTCTCTGCACTTCCAGACAGAGAAAGGAATGTTGATTTATTCCAAATATACATCGGGGACCAGTTTGTGGTTCCGGCTCCACAGCATCTGATTTAGAACAAGACTCCCTCGTCAGCAAAAGAAGAGAAACTGGCTTTCTATCATGGTTTGCTCCACATTTTTCAGCATCTTCAGTCCCACTGCTCCAGCAACAGGACAGCGAAGAGCTGGAACAAGACCATAAATAATAATGTGATACTACTGGAATAAGATGATTTTATCTGATCTAAAAGATACTATAAGGGAAAATGAAAGGAAAACTGGCAAAAACAGTTATTTGAATGCGTGTATGTGGATTTAGCCAATAATAACCCACAGGTTTATTGTAGCATTAAGTTTGATTGTTTGGAAGTTATTACTGGCCTTATTGGCTTATCAGTGTACCACAGATCACACTGAGTCTTTTGTGTGCATGTCTCCCTCTCTGGGTGCTCCATTTCTCCCTTCCCAAACGATATGAGAGACAGATATTAGGACACTCCTACCATCAAGCTGTCTTTTATTGCTTTATTTGCTTTCTTATTCTTACCTTTTCCTACTCTGTATTCGTTTTTGTGCAGCTAATTGTTATTTTTTGTCTGTTTCCTTTTAAAAAGTGATGATTTTATGACTTGTCTCTTTAGTTTGCTGCACTTTGTAACATGGATTTTAAATAGCTTTAGACATACTGATTATTATTATTATTATTATTATTATTATTATTATTATTATTATTATTGACGCTCTCATCTCAGTTAACAATAGCCACCTGTGGTTTTACTTTTCACTTTTTTGAAAATCAAGCAAGAGGAGAAAAAAAACCCAAAAAACATCATGATCTTTCTCAAGCCTTGTTAAACCAGTCACACACACACACACACACACACATTCTGCAATCCCCCCCAATCCCCTAAATACAGAGCTCCTGCCCTGCTCGGAGCTACAGCTTTAGGTGGGAGATTTGGACAATAGACAGCTTGTCCTGGTCCAGCCAGCTGAGTGCGACACATGAGTTGGACCCCGTGTGCACGCATGAATGCCTACATTGGTGTGTTTAGAGGGGCAGCAAAAGGCAGTTCGGTACCCCACACCCCCGCCCACGGTCATCTCTCCCATCCCAGAAAGGGTGAGTCACCAGTTCTGTTTATTCACAGGCTCCCTCCTTGTGTTCCATTGACACGTTTTTCCATTCACTTCTCTGCGGAGGCGCACACTCTCCCCTGGCTTCAAGTCCCAACACCAGCACGGAGTTAATGCCTGTACTGTCCTGTTCTGAGCATTAACCCCACTCTCTCAGACCAGATATCCCCCCTCAGTCACAAGCTAGACTAGACTCCATGTTTCCCACACCTTTCTAAAGCCTCGCCTGACTCTACACACCTGGCAACGGCGCTCGCCAAAATCCTATTTAGCCGGCCCCAGCCCCCGCCTCCTCCTGATGGAACAAGAACTAATAGTGTGGCCTGGAAACCAGAGGTCTGTCTCCATTCAACCATGATGCAGCTCTGGTGTATTTTCTTTTTTGTTGGCCAGGCCTCGCTGACCTCCTTCTGTTTGCCTCTGTCACTATTTCCTTTCCTCATCTTACCTTCTTGCCCCCCTCCCCAATTTACAATGTTCTTATTCTACAGCTTAGAAATAAGACTTGGATGCTTTGTCTTTCCTGATGATGATGATCTGTGAGGCGTTTCCTGAAAATATATACAGTCTGTGAATAATTTATTTTCCATTAAAATAATAATGATTTTCAGATTCAGGTAGCTAGCATAATACATGGCTTTCCTTTCTTCTCCTTTCCTTTCCTCTCCTCACCACTCCTTTCTTTTTCTCTCCTCTCCTAACCTCGCCACTCCTTTCCTTTCCTTTGCTTTCTTTTTCTCTCCTCTCCTTACCTCTCGACTCCTTTCCTTTCCTTTGCTTTCCTTTTCTCTCCTCTCCTCTTTGAGTCCTGGGATAAAAAGCTTCAGACGTCTGTTTCCTCTTACTGTCTTTGGGAGAACTACCTCCTGCTCTTCCTCCTCTCGTGCCTTTCTCTACCTCCTTTTTAGATCCTGTACTTCCTCTCCTTATCTGCTCATCTCCGGCCCCTTCTGCCTGCCTTATCATGGACTTCCTCTCACGCTCTGCCTCCTCTTCCTCCCAGCATCCCACCTCCCATTCATCCACTTTCCCCCCCACTGCCGCTGCCCTCCCCACTAGTCTACCTTTTCTTTCGGCCGTTTGACCTCTTGCACGCACTTCAAGCCAGTGGAAAATTAAGGGAGAATTCACACTCTTGCCTCTTTGACAACAGAGGACAACACAGGACACATCATGTCCTACTTTCTAGGACATGGTGAGTCAAAAATCCTATGCTCCCATTTGTCAAGTGGTTACCTCAGCTGGAATGATTCATATTTTCCAGTAAATATTAGACATTGCTGACAGGTTAAGACTTAAAATTCAAAAACACAAGGAGCCACAGAGCGGTGCATTTAACATGCTGCATGGTCACGTCTAGATTTGCATTCCCCCCTTCACCCAGTTTGCCAAAAGGTGTGTCAGTTTAACGGTTTCTGTTCTTCCAATACCAACAACTTGTTGCATTTCGTCATCAATGAGACACACTACATTTGTGTTCACGTCACTGGGTGTGTTACACTGTGTGTGTGTGCACAAGCGAGAACCTGTTGAGTCCTGTCAGCGTCGGCTGTGGTCACATTACTGGATTGTTCAGCATGTCTGCAGACTAATCTGTGACGAGTTACGACACATTTAACAGCTAGCGAGCTGTGTCGGATCCGGCGGGTCACTTTAATGTGCAGGAGGATGCCAGTTAGTGCGGCGACATCATCAGCCGGCACGTAAAATCTATTTCTGCACCTAACGAGAAGCTCTCTGATTAAACTGCTGCGAATAAAGAGGAATAAGGACAGAAGTTTCTTTTGTTCTTTAGTGAGGTGGCTGAAAACACAAAGAAATATCAGCAATCGTGCACACACACACATACACACACAGCTGCACTGCAAGTCCCTGCCCTGGCCATTGTTTCCACCTCCGTTTTGGAAGGAGCTGTTTCTTTATCTCTCTCCCTGGAGAAGAGTTTGGCCCTGGGAATGGGACCATGCACACCACCTCCTGTTTACCTCACTCTCTTGCACATGTGTTCTGCACACAAACACACACACGCGCACACACACACACACACACATTGTAAAGTAACAGTTGGCTCTGATTTTCCAGATAAAGGCCCAGTGTGACAGACAAGGTCTTATTGTTTGCGTGAAAACAACACAGTTAAGCGTTTAGCGCCGCTGTAGGTGAGGACTCTGGCTTAATTTGGTCCGAATTACAATCTACAGCCACAGTTTTATCTGTGTATTGATCTAATGTAATGAGGAGGCTTCGGCGTTGCTGCTTGGATTATTAAAAAGCCTCTCGCACAGTATGAGTCAGAGTGACTGGGCAAACACGATGTGCTTATCAGCCCAAACCTCTGTTGGTCCATGAATAAATGCTGCTCAATTAGCATGACTGTCAGGTGGACGTACAAGTGAGAGAGCAAACCACACCTCTATCGAGCTGCATGACATTTGGTGACTGAGTGAAGATAACAAGCGAGATGTTCAAATGCACGCAGAGGTCATCATCACTTTATCTGCTAAAACCTCACTGCTTTAAGGGAAATGGTGTGTACTTTCAAGGGGATACACCCTTCAGTTCTGCCTCTCTCTCTCGCCGTGTATGTTTCTCTCTCTCTTTGCTATATTTGCATGGTAGCGGAACAGCTTTGCATGGCCGACCGTGCCCGGTGTCTCCTTGTTGTTGGCGGTGTGCTGCAGGGACAGCTTAGTAAGACATTTGATTATTCAAATGGCACACTGCTGCCCGGAGCCCAGGGCAGGAAGAGAAGGAGAGGTGGGATGACAGATGGAGATCTGAAGAGTTTGATGGTGATCTTGAGATGACAGTTTGTGAGAATGCACAAAGCAAAAGTGGTTAATCACCACGTGGGCTGACGAATGAGAAATGCTGGAGGGTTCATCAGCAGAACTGTCATTAAACCCTGAAGTCATGTGTCTCTAATTCACACAGCACAATACCTGAGCAGGTAAAACATGTTCATTCTGCATCACCTAGGTCTTTAACTCACAGCCTTTGCCACCAATGGCACATTGTGATCACGTTGAGTAACCAGGAGAAAATGTGGTCTGTTTAGTCAGATGCCCATGTGATAAGATTTATGTTGGCAAAAGTACACACACAGCCTAAAACAAAAGATAAGAGAACATAAGCGCTGGATCAGACATAATAATGGTATGCAGCAACATAGTAACGGGTAGCAATTATAAACAAACTGGCTTGATATACCTTAAGATACACTGAGCATTTTCCAACTACTAGAGGGTCATAACAATGGCAGCGCAAATCAAACTACTGGGCTACGGAAGCCCCTCAGGACAAACTGTGTGTAAAGTCTCAGCTAAATGAATCTCTAGAGAAACATGCAGAAAGGGCATTTTGAGCAGCAAGAGGAAGAAGGAGAGGATGAGGAAGAAAAGAGGAGGAAACAAGTGACAAATACATGATGGTCCATCAGCACAACTACCTGGACTATAACTATAATCCACTCAGCCTCAGTCGTTTGTCATTTGCATGGGATTTGATCAAGGTAAACACAGTGGATGGCCATTTGAACGGCACTGCGCTCTGGTGGGGCACGTGTCCAATCAGAGGCTGCAGATTTATCAACATGTCTGTCCTGCTGCCCTCAGATGGCTGCAGAGATTTAACAAACTACAGGAGAAGGTTTTCATGCAGTATAAAGCAGATGTGGCATGAAAACTGAGAGAGTCTTCTTACCAGCAGAAAGGATGGCCCAGTAAAATAAGCCCTCAGTAAAGCAGAATTATCATTTAGGGCCAACCTGATTTTTGTCATTTGTGTTTTTCTGGGGCTACATTCCTTCTCTTGATCTGAGCAAAGGAGACCTTATGATACTAATCCAGCGATTAGCATCGGTAAAAACGGTTTTGTGCCGTAATCCAATAGGGAGCCGCAGAGGAGCGGCGAGCGCCATTCGCTGGGAACTCACCGTGTGGAGAGTTTGTACCGGCTGGTTAGAGAGAATTTCTTTGCATGTCAGAGAAACAGCACAACACAGGGCTCTTTGAGAGCAGGGAGAGCACCGCAGATTAGCGATAGATAAACACTCACACACACACATTTTCATAACACAGAGAGAGGCTGATGTTAGCGAGGCCCGTCCTGTTAGCGTCTGCCATCAAAATAGCTGCAAAGTGACTGAATTATAAAAGACCAGACTTTGTGTCACACTTTTGGTTCTTTGGCTGCATTTAGTGAAGTTAAGCGTATCCTGGTTTTGATTCATAATAACTCCATGTGAGGAAGAAGTGGAAGCACAGCGTGGCATCTTGCATTAATGACGTGGTTTTGAGGTATATGATCAGATTAACTAAATACCAAATATATGTTAGATTAAGCATAATTGGGGTAAACTGATGTTTAAATGTAGATTACTTTTAGTTGTAGTATGTGAGACCACATAGGGTCAGAGCAGGGAAAGGGACACCAAAGGTGGTAAAGTTTATAGAGGGGCTATTAGGACGTAAACCTCTCAAAGAGATAGATATAGCTTGTCGCAAAGGAAAACATTCCTCAGTGGCACATATGCCCAGAACATGATCTGGTTTTTGAATTAGGAAAAGTATGGGTGGAGTAAGACGAAATGCCATGCTATATATTGTGTTGTCTTTATGTTAAGGGCAGAGTCTTCTGATCTGACCCTGAAGCTCTCTCGGATGGCCGGCATCTGATCTGATACTGCTTGTTAATAAAGGTCTCTTTAACTCAAGCTTGTATCAGCGGAGTTCTTCCTACATCATCATCATACCACTGCTTGGCAG
The DNA here is from genome assembly GCF_017976325.1 of Chelmon rostratus. Classification (NCBI taxonomy): domain Eukaryota; kingdom Metazoa; phylum Chordata; class Actinopteri; order Chaetodontiformes; family Chaetodontidae; genus Chelmon; species Chelmon rostratus. The sequence goes on along the minus strand of NC_055664.1, from coordinate 16,832,691 downwards.
GACCTGGCTGATAAACTTCAATTTCATCCTCAAAAGGGCCTGAAACCTACTTACCGTTACAAAATCAGGTGTGTGAAATGTGTGTGTGAGAGTGTGTTCTTGAGAAGGCAGCAGACAACGGGATCAGTGTAAAGGTTGACAGGGTGGGTTGGCTTGGTCTGGGGACTAGTGAGGTGTGTGTTAGTGTGGCCCAGACACATTGTGAGGTGCCTGTGTGTGAGTATTTGCATGAAGAAGACGCTCAATTAAGAGGGGAAATGGGCAAAATCGGAGTCTTACCTCAGAAGATAAACACATGACATCAGTATTGACAGCTGGGCAGTGGAAGAAGCAACAGTTAGACAAAGCTTTTTCTGCTTTCTTGCAGAGAGGTAGGTGAGAGATCTGATACCTCTAATGCAATAGTGGAAAGTAACTAAGTACATGTACTCAAGTACTGTGCTTAGGTACAATTTTAAGGTAGTTGTACTTCACTCATTTACTCAATACTACTTTATACTTCCTACTACTATTCCACTACAGTTCAGAGGCAAATATTGTACTTTTTACTCTTCTACATCTACCTGATACTTTTAGTTACTCAGCAGACTGACATTAATAATACAAAATATAACCAACCATTAAGTTTATTAATTCATTACATATTACATATTATTATAGGATATGATGAGATTTACTCTACCCAGCAATATATAAAGTAGTTAAAATTAGCTCCACTTTTACCTGCTGCCACATTTAAAGTATATTTTGAAGCCAATACTTTAACTTACGTAACATTTGTACATAACATGCAGGACTTTTATTTCAACACTGCTCCCATGTCTGTTAAATATGAAGCTAGAGCCAGAATACTATAAGCTTAACTTAGCACAAAGGCTAGGAACAGGAAGAAAAATCTAGCCTATCTCTTCCCAAAGTTAAGAAAACCCACCTACCAGCACCTCTACAGCTCACTAATCAACACTGTAGCCTCACGCTCAGCCACAAAGTGAATACGTGTATTTAAAAACACTTTAATGATCAATCAATTCTGTACATATTCTGGATATGACATATTCTGCCCAGTCATCCGTGCTATGCAGCCTCTTTGATCAGAATAATCACTGAACTTTATCATCATGCGCTGTAGATGTGGTTGCAGGTGTGCATCATACTGAAAAGAGGGTGTCTCTCATGCATGCGTCCATGCAGAGTTTGTGCGGAGCAAAACACAAGCTATAGCCTGCTTCAGAGCATTTATGATTACAGTTTTCAATAAAAAACACTTTGGTAAGGTAAGACTTGAAGCAACAGCAACTCGGCGCTGCGCAAATGTAGCCACGTGTTTGTCATATGACTGGAGTTCAGTGTGTAGCCTCAAGGGTTTGCGCTCTCCCTTTCTTTTCAGTCCTTTCTTCCCTTAAAGCAATGGCACACATAGGAGAGAGGAGGGGGCATAAAGGAAGGGGGATGACTCAGAGTGCAGTAATGTGCCTATTGTGGCCCTCAGCATGCAGCAAGTGTTTCTGTGTCCGTGGCCCTCTTGGCACATGCAGAGCGTGCAAACCCTCCTCTGGCAACCCACTGCATGTGTGTGTTTTTCTTTATGTTCACACCTCCTCATCAAGCTGCCAAAGATCTTAACTTGTAAATGTGAGAAGATGTCACCAGAGACCCCCGAGCCACCTGTGTTAACATTACTCATTTCTCAGTTACTATCATTGTCACTCATTTGATTATTGTTGTTGGTGTTGCGCTAGATCTGAAGGCAGCGTTATAATATGGGGATTTTTTCTGATGTGAGTACAGCGGCAGATGCTGACAGTGACTGAAGCGTCACATTGTGATTCATGAGCAGCCATGCAGAGAAATTATAACGGCCCACGCTCCTTTTTTTAATGCGATTGTCAAACAATCGTTTCTGTGAGTTCTGTAGAGACAATATACTGATTTAAGGTACATGTAAGAACTAGCCAGTTTATGGTCGTGTCACAAGGAAATCTGGCTTGATCTTAAGTTGTCGAGGGCAAAAAAAGAGGCAAAATTTGGTATAGAAGTTCGAAAAGTTGTAATGGAAATAAATCACCGGAATCAATTTTTTTGAATAAATTATGACAATGAGGGACTTGCTTTCGCTTCTCCTTCTTCTTTTATACCCTGTACTGTAGGTGCACCATGTGTTGCTGCATTGCTCCACCAGCAAAAAGACTGTGCAGTCAATGAACCATGTAACCAACATGCAGTACGCACCATCACATTGAAATTAGTGCAGCTAAACCTCTAATGCACCGAAATAACACTCCGACACAAAGACATAATCACTATGAAAAATAATTGCATAAAAAAAAAATGAATGTAAACAGATGCTTCAGAGTAGTGGTAGACTGATTAATCAGTTGGCTGATTAATATTAGGCCGATGTCCGGCATTTTGATATAATCTCCATCATCCAATGCCTGCGCTCTCAAGGCCGATGAAACAAAAGATCTTTGCAGACACATCAGAGACGATGCACATATTCAAATATCCTCCTGTGTTTAAGTGAATTATACATTTGCATCAAATAATAGTTCATTGAGACCAAACACAAAGAGAGGTTGCTGGGTGTTACTGTGCCCACTAACAATGTTTATATTTTAATTATTTAAGTTAAGTTTACAAATTTTCATTCTCTTTCAGAAACATGGAGATGCTGCTGTCTGGTGATAAATGCTTTTTAGTGCACCGCTACTTCAGACCGAGCTTGAAAATAAGTTCAACTGTGTACATTTACAGTATTTTGCCCAGTTTTCAATGCAAAGCAATTATTTTAAGTGATGTCTAAATCATGTTGCTGTTGTGGCTTTGGGGTTCAGGTCACTGTGCATGTAACTGCAGCGTGCCTGGTTGAGTCCAGCTGGGCGTCTAATTGCTTGTCATCCGGCATCTCTGTGCCCCGTCATTTCCTGTCAACTCCTTGATGAAGACTTGACAAACCAGAAGACAATTTATATACTTACTTCAGTGTTGTTTAGTGTATTTTTGAAGGTATGCAAACTGCCACTGAAATGCACCAATAAATCCCTCCGTCTGACTGTCCCATTCTCGCCAACACAGCATCCCGGTCACGCCTTGAGTGAATTTTCTTCTAATTTGGCAGAAACGTTCACTTGGACTCCAGGACGAACTGATTAGATTTTATTGGTCAAATGTCTTTGTGGCCACACAAAATTACATATATGAGTCTGGACAGACATGGATGCAAACTGCAACTTGACTGTTCATTGGAGGGACACTACCATGAGGTGGTGATCCTAGTTTTACTGAAAGAGACAAAATGATAACGTATAGTTTCTGTGAAATATTTAATACACAACCTTGCTGTTGTATTCCGTGTTGAAACACACAGAAGTCTGGTAAAGTAGTTCTAGCATCAGCAGTCACATTTTGTTTCCATCTTCATTTGGCCTTCACTCGACACTCAGGCTTGCCTTCTCTTCTCTCATGAAGGCCTGTTTTCTGTCTCTCCTTCTAGTCATGAATCAGTGAGTTGTTCATTGTACAGAGTGGACTAAATCCAAGGTTCCTATCGGCTTACCTGCTCAGAACCAAGCCAAGGAAAGACAGAGGAGGAGGAGGAGGAGGAGGATGGGTGGGGGCTACCAACAAAGGCTGGTTCAGACTGGCAGTGCGTGTCTGCTTTATCCCCAGACCCCTCTCTCATGCCTGGTCACGGCTCTCGTGTTACCTCCCCGTCCTCCTTGATGCTTGGAGCAGAATGAGACGCTTTGTCCCTGTGCTCCTGCTCGAGACTAAGCCTCTTCCACTTAGACACACACACACACATACACACACACACACACACACACACACAACCTAGCCACTAGTCTTGAGTCTGAAATGTCTCCCTGAAAGTAGCCTAAGTCATACATGCAAATGCAAACACACACACAGACACACACACACGCCCGTGTTTCCATCATTCTTGGGGTCATTCCATAGACTTACATTCATTTCCTCGAGACTTACCCTAACCATTACCACTACATGCTTAAACCTAACCCTTATCCTAACCTTTACCCAAGTCTTCACCTTAAAATATAATGATTTACATTATGGGAACCTGCATTTTGTCCCCATAAGGAAGGCAAGTCTCCATAATATGACGGTGTAAACAGGTTTATGTCCGCACCACACGAGTAATACACACATGCACATGCATACACAGGCACATACTACAAACAAGGCGGCTTGTGCAACCGGGGACAAAAGGTGTGTCGCCAGTTGAACTACAGCAGATTTTTGGGTAAGTGGTTAAGGTTTGGATAAGGCAAGCAGTGATTAGGCTGTGTGTGTGAGTGTGTGTGTGTGTGTGTGCACGCACGTGTGTGTCTGTGTGTTTGTGCATTAAACCCAGGCTGTTTGCGTTTCTTTGGCTTTTGTGCTTGATGTGGAATTATTGGGTATGCATGTTCGTGTGTTGTGTAGGAATCTATATTTGTGTGCATATTTACATTTTTGCTGAAGGATTTTGTGTTTGTGTGTATTCGACCTTGGTTGTTTGAATGTCTATGGGTCTTGTGCCTGATGTTTTTGTGTGTGTGTGTGTGTATGTGTGTGTGTGCAACATTTAGACTCTCCCCTGCAGTCTCTCAGGTCTACACAGTTATCTCTGGTATGCAGAAACTAGCAGGTCAGGAATGTAAACCTGATTATGTCTTTGCTCTGCAGGATGACACACATACACACACACACACACACACACACACACACAAAACATGAAAACATAAAGTAAACAGTACAGTAATCTTGCTCATTACTAAGAACAGAAGAAGCTGCCAACCAATACAAAATGCTGAAAACAACTTTCACATGCTTTGACAGACTCCAATCAATGTGACTGCATTAAGTAATATTTGACCATTCAGGGGCAGAAACACTCACAATCAAACTCAAAGCAACAAAGTCTGATGTACTAAGGACTTCTCAGCTCCTACTTACATACTTCACACTCATGAAACAGAGAAATGTGGGCATCCCATTTTCCAAGTTTTGCTGGTTATTTTTTAAAAGTAATTTGAGCATTACTGGCCTTGTTGCTTTGGTTTGACCTGGCAGCTTGTGAGAAACATATATGTGCAGCTATAGTCGCTTCTGCCACGTAAGTCAGTGGGCCTAAACAAAAAAAGTGACTGAAAGCTGCACAGAGATGCATTTTCATTTTGAGAGCACACGATTTTTTAGCCTCATGCAATACATAAAACTGCCTATCTCAATGTCCCATTGGTATCCTGTTCCAACAGGAAACACATCAAATCCAGGAAGAAGGGAGCTTTTGCATTTGGCCTTTAATGTCTGATTGCAAAGATCATGGGCGTACTGAATGGATTCTAATTATTTCCACTGATAAACCGTATCCCGCTGCACAAGCAAACTACTGGCTCTGCGCCTCTTACCACATGTGTGTGCAGTCGCACAGGTACTTTCTCTCCTGTGTGGTTATTTCCGTGTGCAAGTGTGTGTTTATGTCTATGTGAGGAGAGTTGACGGCGATAAACAGACGAATACTTCTGACAGAAACAGGAAGGCTCAGAACAGGTTGCGGCCTGTGGAAAGTAACTCAGAGAGCAAGTTAATCAAAAACTTGAGTGAAGTGAGTGAAGAGGTCATGGTTTGTGACATCATGAGAGCATGGGAAACTGCACCACGTCATGCATCTTTTCAGTTGTCCTTCCTTGCGTACGCACATTCTGTTTTGATTCGTGCTTGTTCTGTTTTCCTTCTTTGTGCCTGCCAAGCCCGGCGGTTAGCTGACGTCACGGGTGTCACTTCATTCCTTGTCCTGCTGGCACAGAGCTATCACTCACTCCTGTGACTTAACACGTGTTGCGAATGTGTTAAAACAACAGCTTGATTTTTGTGTTCTTAAAGGCAGCATGGTGCGCAGCACAGACTCTACAGGTGGGTAGAGAGGGCAGAGAGGGCGGGGTGGGCAGGGATCGCCGTCATTTTTATCATCTGCTCCATCTCTTTGTCAGCGCGTGACCTCACTGGGGTTAAAAATAGAAGGCTGGCCCAGTAACACGCTTGTTCCATCCCCAACACTGTCAGCACAAAGGGAAAAATTCCTGCGTTGCGCCAAGTTGTTGTCAGGAGCTAATGAGGGCAGATCGTTGACGTCTTTACATGGCCGTTGCCACGGCAACCCCTCATTAAACACTTTCAGAAAGGTGGGGTGGTTCTTTCTGAGTCCCGTGCCCGACATGTTAACAAGGATAGGGGGGAGTTGTGGTCCAACAATTTGTGTAAGGATGGTTTATGCAAATAGAAATGTTTAAATGTGTACACACACACAGTACAGTGCATTACAACCCTCCATCACGATCCTGGAGAATGTGCGTACATGCACACACGTGTGCAAGAGGTTGTATGATTTGTTACACAGCAAGACGTGGATGTTTAAACAATGTCTGTTGTTTGAAGGGATGCAGTGTGTTTCCCCTTGACCATAAAATGGCTGGATCAGGTTCCTGTTGTGAGAACCAGCTTCTGTTGCAGAAACACATCGGTGTGGAGCACCATGTAGGGCTATGGAGGTCACACTGTTTACAGAGCTAAAGAGTCGCGCACGGCACGTTTTGTACTTCATCCATGCCGATTCTGGATTGTTGATCGTGTGTTGTTGCTGCTGGAGTCTGGCCTGATTGATTCTGCAGAACCGCAGTGTTTCTGTAACGTACTTCACTATGTAAACACAAATCCAGCTCCTGTCACTCTGTAACAACTCAGCCCCCCAGTCGTTCTTCACTGCACTATTAAAAAAACAAAAAAAACACCACCAACAACAAAGCAACAACTGCAAAGAGCAGTTTAGAGTGGACAGAGTATCATTTTTATCCCATTTCAGTCTTAACTACTTCTTAACCCAGGTACGTAAAAGTGATATTTTAGTCAGCTGACCCAGAATGTGGCAGTTCAGCGGTTACTTCAGGGTCATTTTGAAGTCTTGATGAACTGGCTGAAGGGTTGAAATATCCTACATCAACGTTATCTCCATAAATTAACTGCCATCGCAGTTTTTGTCTTTGACATTATATTGTCATCACTGTGTGTGTGTGTGTGTGTGTGTGTGTGTGTGTGTGTGTGTGTGTGTGTGTGTGTTCTCTGCAGCTGTGGTAACTGCCTTATATTTATCGTACCATCACTCTTCCTCCCCAGACCCACATTATATGTTTATACACGTTACTTCACACCTTTGAAGAGCTATGAATCACATGCTCAAGGTTGCAGTTTCCTGTGTGGTGGAGGTAATGGATAACATAAAACTCATAATATTGTCAATACTCAAAATCATAATACTACAAAAAATTGCTTGTAATGCTACTGGCACTACTACTACTACTTACTAAATAAATGAGTAAAAATAACGGCATATGGTGTATAGAATGGCATTGATACAGAACTCAAACAATGTAACAGTGAAGGCAGCCAGAAAAGTCCTCTCTTTGTTAGGTCACGCACCTTGTGGAGTTTCCCTTTATGTGAGAAAAACCTGTAAACATGTTGATGCCAAAGAAACCACCAGCAACAACCCCTAACAGCTGACGAAGCAGTTGGTCGTCACATCCCGAGTATCGTGCTCCTGATGTGAGTTAGCTGTGTTGCAGGCTCTTTAAAGTTTCTTTACTTTGAGCCATTTTGCATCGTTAAGATGAGGTAAAAATAAGGGGGGTATGAAGCAAAAAGCAAACATAAGATTGTGCAAATACCCTTTTATAAGAATAATTCCATCAGTTAGTGATTAAACAAAAACCAGGCTCGATCTGCTTTGTTGAACAGTAACCACCTGGGTTTGCCACATGCCTGTAAGCTGCACAGCTTTGGTTAGATGGCACTGAAGCCGCTGCATTAACCTGATTGTGTGTGAGCGCAGTGTGTGAGTGTTTGTGTGGCTCGGTGGCCGAAGGTGGCTCATGCTGAGCTGCTGGAGGGGAAGTGATGGGGAGGATGAAAAGCAGAAGCAAGCGACTTTCTCAGCAGGACATAAAAGTCTTTGTGTTCTTCACACATGCAGCGTCTTTATATAAAGGGGGGTCTATATTTAGAAGCTACAGCCGTTCGACAAGACCCGAAGGCTGACGTGAAACAGACTCGACTGGACATCGACGCTTTGATGTTTCATGCTAACCTGTTGCTGAAGTGTTTGAGAGAAACTCTGCACGCCCCGGCAGTCCTTTCAGTTAGATCTCATACGTTTTGTCCTGATTGTTTTAGAATATGGCGTCAGAACACTTTATCATTACAAGAAGCTGATGCAATGCTCCCGTAATGTGTGTGTAGCAGCACAAATGTAAAGTGAACTGGAAGAGGAAGAAGGATCATTGTTTCGTATAACACAGGTTACAGTTTGTCTGCACTTGTTGTACTTCTGACATCTCAATCACTGCCTCTGTATTTGTGACCTGCATCACACGGTCTGACCGGGGGGGCACAGAGGAGAGGAAATGGCAGCATGGTGTGTGTGTTTGTGTGTTTGAATACAATGCTTTTGAGCTCAAATTTCACTCACAAAGGCCTTGTTCCATGACATCACACTGATATGATGAGAAAGATGTTTTTGTGTGTGTAGTGTACACACAGAGTGACTTCACTTGTTTTGTTTGAGTGTTTCCATCCTTTTGTGTGAGTGTGTATGTAATCTGGAGATTGTCGTAGCAACAGCACACTTCATGATCCCAATAACCTGCATTTTGTAGCAGACCCTCTCTTGTTGAATCTAAATTCCACATCCTTTCCTGCATATATGGTCCATCAAAAAGCTCAATTTAAAGATCAAATGTCAAAAATTAGTAATAATATTCATTGCAGCTCTAAATCCATCCATATTTAAAGCCAATAGTGACCTTAAAGGCACATACAGTAAATAGAAGCAGAACCTAAACTTTTATGTCTTGGGACTGAAATAGTTCAGTAAAAATGGAGACAAATAATCTTTAAAGTCTGTCTTTGTAGATTTTTAGATTCGTGGGCTCTATACTTTCTTATTAGCTTCTGCATACTTCGGCATTCAATAGGAGTCAGTTTTGTTATTCCTTAAAAGTAATTGTAATGTTAACTGGCGTAGTTACTCTGCTTTAGTCCACCAACTCGCCAGAAACACGTTTCCATGGAAAATGATTTCATCATGTCCCGAACAAAACACACCATCAAACCTTTGAAGAAAGTAGGTTAGTCAAGCTATTGGAGAGAATGAGCACTGCTGGCCAACCTTAACATCACATCAGCCTGCGAGAGAGGGAGTGGACCACATTGAGGACAACGTTAGTGGCTTTTAAAGCTCAGAAAAGATGACAGAATGCCTTTCCTTGTGCATCCATTTTTCTCTTTAGTCGACTTTACAGGTCTTTTGTAAAGTTTGTGTACCCTCGGTCAAAAATTCTGATTTCAAAAATCAGATGACCTGATTTCCAAACAGCATAAAGTTAAAGATGACACATTTGTTTAATGTTTTAAGCACGATTATCTTTTTATTCCCATCGTTTACCCTTTAAAATAACAAAAAAGGAAAAGGGCCCAAAGCACAAGTAGGGGCACCCTTCATGATCAGTACTTAGCGACACCCTCTTTGGCAACTATCACAGCTTGTAAAGGCTATTTGTTGCCAGCTAAGAGTCTTGGGCAGAGTTTCAATGATGTTTACGTTTCTGAGAGATTGTGAGTGAGTGGGGATTGACAGTGTGAGACTGTAAATCCTTCACCTTGTACCTGTTGAGGTAGTCCATTGTGGATTTTGAGGTGTGTTTCGAATAATTATCCTGTTATTGAAGCCGTCCTCTTTTCATCTCATCTTCATCTTCATCATCTTCCAGAATGTGTTGGTATTTAATTGATTTCATTCTTCTCTCCACCAGTGAAATGTTCCCTGTGTTACTGGCTGCAACACAAGCCCAAAGCAGGATCGATCCACCCCCATGCTTAACAGCTGGAGAGGTGCTCTTTTCATGAAGTTCTGCACCCGTTTTCTCCAAACATATCTTTGCTCATTGCAGCCCAAAAGTTCTATTTTAACTTCACCAGTCCACAGGACTTGTTTCCAAAATGCATCAGGATGTTTGGATGTTTTTTTTGGTGAGGATGCAGTAAGTTTTCTTCTGATGACTCGTCCATGAAGGTCATATTGGTGCAGGTGTTGCTGCACAGTAGAACAGTGCTCCACCACTCCAAAGTCTGCCAAATGTCCCTGAAGGTCTTTTGCAGTCAAGCCGTCTAGCAGTCCTAAGAGCAGTTCTCCTGGAAAGTTTTCTTGGTCCTCCAGACCTCAATCTGACCTCCACCACTCCTGGTAACTGAGCCTATGACTGCTGATTGTTCGGACAAGGTTTGAAGAGTCACAGTATTTATAAAACTTTGAAATTTGCATGATTTGGTGTTTCCAAACAATGATTTGTGAACAAGCCATAGAACTATCCAGCTAATTAAGGTCTGAGATCTTGGTAAAAGTTGTCTTGAGAAATCAAATCTTTTGGGGTGCCCAAACTTACGTTTGGTTACCTTCTGTCACTCTAGAATCGTACAAAACAAAAACTTTTTCATGCCACTGTATGTTGTTCCTCTTCAGAGAGGTGCATGAAACATATGTTGCAGAAAAAAAGACACTGATTTCTGAATGAAAAAGTAGACAGAATGAGAAAAAAAAATATGCTGGATGGCCCAGACAAAAAGTAAGGAGGTTAATAAAGAAGGGACTGAGAAGGAAATTAAGAGTGATGGGAGAAAAAGAGGGAGGGGGTTGGGGCAAAGAAAGCCTAGTCCATAATTCATTTCGCTCATAATGGCTTCATTGGCCCGGAGAGTTGCAGGAATAGTGCAGGCAATGCAGGGCAACCTGATCCCTGGTAACCCAAAGAAACCAGCCTGAGACACAGCCCTGTCTCCAGGCAAACCACACTACACTATACTACAGTACGTATGATAATACAGCCAGCTCTTTGTCTGCAGGCACACATACTTGCAACAATTCTCCCAACCTCTACCCTCATAGATATACAGTGCACAAACATGTCACGATCATTATGCAATTACAAGACAAATAATGTAATTTTCATACAGACAGAAGTAATGTGCGGCTTTCTGTGCTCCTCCCACCCTGTACTTTCACTGAAAACTGGAACAGGGAGAGGAGAAAAGAAGAAAACGGTCATTTTCTCTGAGGGAACTGTGGTTTTGGGGAGTAGAGATATTGTGCTTTTCAGTAGAGCTGTAAAGACTTGTGGTCTGCACAGACGTGGCAACTGCAGTCGTGGTCGGTGCATTGTGTATGTTTTGGACAGTAGACGCAGCATAATATGACTTGCCATGTGTCTCGAGTTGCTCAGGGAAGAAGCAAGCAGTAACAGTGACAGCGTGGGGTAAACGGCACAGAGGCTGGCATCAAACAGCGTCATGGGGCTTACAAATGACTTCGGCTGAGGGCTGTCTGTGGATTTGGGCAGAGCTGGGAGTCTCCTCTGATCTGGGCTTTGTGGGTGTTTGCAATTACAACGGGCAGCAGTTGGGCTTATTTGTGGCAGTCCTGGGTACTGATGCATGCAGTTATTACATGATTCAGTCCTGTCAAAAAGCTTGTGGGTTTATAAGTCTGGACTTGGGAACATTTGGAGCCTCTTCTTATTAGTATCTGTATCGTCTAATCCACTGGTTCTCAACCTGGGGGTCCCGAGGCCCACTAGGGATTGCCAAAACTTCAAGGGTTGCGAGGCCTTCTGAATTTTAAAGGGTGTAAGAAAACCTTTTAAATAGGTATGCAGTAGACCTACAATATATCTCAGACCTGAACACAATGCTGTATCCACAGAGCCTTCTCTGCAAAACAGCCTCGTCCGGCATTAGGAAAGCACGCAGCTAAAGCAACCAAAGAGCTAATAGAACAATGGACAAGCATCAGGAAGAAAACACTATTTTTGTCAAAAAAGAAGCCTACTAAGCATGTGTGATTGTTTAAAAAAAAATGAAAAAAAAAACAGAATGGTAGAGAAAGTTCTCATCTTATCTCTGATGAAATAATCTGCTCAAATCACTCGTTTTACACAAACTTCCTGCAGTTATTGTGTCTACAATATGGGATAATTGTACAGTTTATTGGGTGTTCTGTAGTGTTATTGTCATGCATTGGATATACGTAGTATGAAAAAGCCATAAAATATGTCACTTAGTCAGGGGTCGTCATTTAATCAATGACAGAAAAGGCAAACCGCTGGTTTAATCCACCCAAAACCAGAAACATTTCTGTAGGCGTCTGCTGGGGTTAAAGGGTCTGTTCACCTAAATTACAATAAAGAAAAATCCCCAAAAAACAGAAAGCCACATATTTTCTCACTCACCCCCGCTAGTAATATCTAGACATGCAGATAGTTTTGGTTTTATCTGGCTATTTTATGAGATATCCATCTCTGCCTCCACCCAGAACAGTGGAGATGGAATTTCAGTTGTGTTGCTCACAGCACTGAAACATTGCAAAAATTCATCAGCAGCATCTCTTCCTAGAAACAGTGTCCCTGTTACTCAGAGTAATCCACAAGCCTCGCTCGCTTGCACTGGAACTACTTCCATTGAAATAGTCCCCATGAAAACTGTTGACAGAGTGTTTTATGGATAATTCACAGTGATTTTGCTAAGGCGTGATGCTGCCGGATTTTTAAAATTATGCGATCACCACTAATGAAGCCAAGTTCAGGGTTATTATCATCTCCCCACTCTCTGCTGTGCTGAATTTGGTGCTTCCTCGTGGGGAGTGACGAGGTCGAAAACTTGACGTCAAACACCAGTGCTTTACGTTGACATTCACATCTGTTCCACGAGTTGGCCGACTGAAATGAAATTCCTTTCATCCAGCCTTTCATGGTCAAACTCTGCATCCCAGGGCGACCACGGTCACTCCGTCACTCCAAGGACCCTGTGGTCACTTCTGGTCAAGGACCCAGCCCACAGTGGTTGAACGAACTCCTGAACTCCCGATCTTCCAGTGCAGGCTGAAAACCCACCTTTTCAGAGTACAGCTCGTCACTGAATTTTCAGAGCTGGATATGACATAACCTGGATAAATAAAGCTAAAACTAAGTGGGCAGCTAGATATCACCACTACTGTAGATGTGATTTTGGCGAGTGGAACCTTTAGGTGACTTGTTTAAAGCAGCTACAATCGATATTTTATATTAATGTTGTATAATAATATGACTTCTGGCATGTGAAAGGTAGCACTTCTAGTGAATAACCCACAGAGGATTATCACCAACCCTACGGTTTCCATCCTTTTCTTCCATCCTTTCTTTCCTTTCCTTTCACTTGGCTCTACGATATCTTTCATCTTATTACTGTGCAACAGTACACAGTACAGTTAAAATACATCATGTTCGTTTCCGATGATTAATACCACCATAGTTTAGATTCCTGAATTCAAAGTTTCATATCAACCTTACAAGGAGAGAATGTGTCAGTTGTGTGTTTATAGCTGGTTTCTGCTGCCTCCAAGTACCCCCCAAAAAAGCAGTTATTTCAGAGTTGATTTCTGCTTAGTAGCTGCAACATGTGGCATCAGACAAAACTACACGTGACGAAGGAAGAAAGTTCATTTATTATTTCTCCTCTAAACTGTATTTTAATTCATCCCTCAACTCTTAGCCTTCCGTTTCATTGTGTCCTCTTCTACTATGTATGATCTTGCGTCTGTGTTTTCCTTTGTCGTGTTTGTGAATCAGCTTTGCATTGTAGGTGTGAGGCACAGATAGAGGCAAAAAGACACTGTGCGCTGTTTGTGTCTCGTTGTTGATTGCGTGGTCAGTAGCAGTAGCCCACTGCTGGGGCGTGGTGGACTCTCTGTGTAGCTTGGCAGCGGTACAAGCCAGGCCTGGATTTCAGATGTGGTGATGTGGAGGGCCTGCTGGGAAACTGAGGGGGAGACTGTGTGTGTGTTTGGGAGAAAATAAGGGAAACAGGGGGGGAAGAGCGGTTGTGTGTTTCTGTTTGTAAGGAGGGTGTGTCTGATGGTACGTGAGGAGGAGGTGTATGTGTGTCATTGTGTCGTTCCAAGGTGGAGACCAGGGTTCCCCTTCCTGTAAGCTGTTAGCGCCCAGCCAGATGGTGAATCTTGACTCCACCATGGGAAAAACAACAACAAGAGAGACAGGGAGGACTGTGTGTATGTGTGTGTGTGTGTGTGTACGCTCTCTCTCCTCCTGTGTATGTGTGTACCTGCGGTGTCCTGTTTGGTGTGGCCACTGAAGTGAACCAGGCAGTATTAACTATTCAGGAGAGCAGGGTTTCCCTATGACAGCCTCCTTTGCTCTGCTGACTTCTGACTGACACACTCATCTCTCATATCTCTGGAAGAGCCACATGGAAACACCCGTGTGTTTGTGCCTGTGTGTCCTGTGTATAGATAGGATAAAGTTTCTCCTTTGTCTCGCTTTCCACATTGACCAAGTTGCTTGATTTGTGGAATTCAGCCAGCGTGTCTTGTATATCAGTGGTTACAGTTGTGTGTGTGTGTGTGTGTTGGTGGCTGTATATTCCAAGGGCCTTACATAGCAGGGTATGATAGAATTAGTTAAGGACATGCAATAACCTCATACGCTTGAGAACAACTTGAACAACTTGTCATATAGCTTGGTCAAGGGCCTTACGCTTCAATGCTGTGCTTCCCTCTACTCTCATTTTTTTACATGCAGGGCTCTGTGGTCAAGTCAGCAATAATAAATATGCGCCATCTGGTTAGCAACGTCCGGTTAGCCTTTCTAAATTAAGCTCGCTGCAAACAACAAACATCTGGTTAACGTTTACGTAAAGATCAGGGATGGAGTTAAGATAGGTGCTAAGTACGTTAGTTACACACTAACGTTGCTACGTACATTAAGCTACGTAACGTCGGTCATTACATAGCTTGACTCATGCACACAAGTTAAAAGGTCTGTTTAGATTCACATGGGACACAAACCTCAGTCTCCCGGGTGTATTTCAAACATTCATGAACAATCAACTCAAAATCAAAAACAATGGGAGTTACTTATTTGATTTTTGAAATTTTGCTGCCTCAAAACACCAACAGGTTATGTCATTTTTATATATCTTTTGTCATCATGGCAAAGATGAAAGACATGTTTTAAAAAAAACTGTATATGTTAACTGTATGCTGTTTCAGAATTTTTTCAGTCCCTCTGTCCATTAGCCTAATATTTAGTTCTTTGAGGAAAAATGTTAATATACAAACATTCCAAAGTAAATATTACCCAAACTATACAATTATAAATAAAATTTAGATACAAGATCTAAAGGTACTGAATTTGTGACCTTTCAAGTCATGATTTAAATTGAAAGAAACTAAAAGAGAAAATAGTGTATTCTTTCTTGGTTTGATTTGAATTGAAACATTTTCTGTGATGAATAGAAGCTCAGTGAACTATTGATTGGACTGGAACATCAGACAGGCAGCACACATGCACTCAGAAATCACCATTTATGCTCCTGCTGTTGATGGCTGATATAAGGCTCTTTATTGAAACGTGAATTGCAACTAAGTCTTGCAACAAAATCCTGCCTTTTCCACAATGGATCCTCCTAACATACATTTCGATGTTGTCTTTTTTGCATGTTCTAGTTCCCGGAGTGCGGCTTCTATGGCATTTATGACAAGATTTTGCTGTTCAAGCATGACACGACCACCAACAACATCCTGCAGCTGGTTAAAGGTGCCAGTGACATTCAGGAGGGAGATTTGGTGGAGGTGGTGCTCTCTGGTAAGTAACCAGCTCTCTTCTCTTCTCTTCTCTTCTCTTCTCTTCTCTTCTAGCTATCTTGTGCCAACAGGATAGTCACATTCAAATCTAAATGACCTTCCTTCTTTCCTCTGCAAATCTCTCTTTCATTACTGGTGCCAATCTGCATCACAACCCTTGAAATTGATCCATATCTGCTTATTTTACTACTTTTACCTATCTTATGATGGCCTAATCTGTTCTCTCATTGTTTCAAACTGCAATGCTTCCCTGACAGGAAGAAACCCATTTATTTTTCCATCCTGTTTCCATCTTATCCATCTATCATTCTTTATTCTGCCCATTTACAGTAGTATGATTGTATCTTGACACCAACTGTGAGCCTGTTATCCCTTTAAGCGGCAGCCACGTTTGAAGATTTCCAGATCCGGCCCCACGCACTCAATGTGCACTCATACCGGGCCCCAGCCTTCTGTGATCACTGTGGAGAGATGCTGTTCGGACTGGTCAGACAAGGGCTCAAGTGTGACGGTGAGGAAAATGGGGAGATGAGACGTGAATAAGAAAAGACACTTTGATGTGGTCCACCAATTTCCTTGAGGAATGGTTTGTAACACTCATCAAATATGCTCCATCTGTCCCCCTCTCTTGCTCTGTTGGTCTCCTGCTCCCTGGTTCTTTGACCCATGCTGCCCCCTGCAGGATGTGGACTAAACTACCACAAGCGCTGTGCATTCAGCATCCCAAACAACTGCAGCGGAGCTCGGAAACGGCGTCTGTCCACCACCTCGCTGAGCAGCAGCCAGTCCCTGCGTCTGTCCACCACTGAGTCGGTGTACAGTGTAGGGACGGCCTCCACCTGCACAGAGGAGACCAGCCTCATCCGCTCACACACACAAATGGTAGGCCTCCAGTGCTCTGGTCAGTTTTAGACTACTATTGTGAAGTAGGCTTTCCAGTGGGCAACATTTATTTGACCACATCAAACAGCTTTGTTTTAAGCTAATGTCACACATTTTGTAAATGCACTTTGATTGATTTCCATTATTATTCTACAATAGAAAACTATAATTACAAAAGAGAAGATGTAGTTAGAGAGGAAGCATAAACTTAAATGGGCTACAATCAATATTTTTATTTCTTATTATGAAAAATAGGGTTATGATATAGGACTAGTTGTGAAAGCAACAAGTGATGTTTCAGCTCACTATTTAGACATCTGGCCTACAACTTGATTGTTTTGGATCACCCATCGCTCTCATAGTGTCATTTTTGGCTGCATTAGACAGATGTTCACAATGAAATAAACTCTAAAAACCAACTGCACACGAGCTCCTCAGCATTTAACAGACAGACAGACACAGTTAGCAACTCGTCGGTGAACATTGACGAGCTATTGGCGTGTACACAACTTGTTTCTGCTGCCCCCAAATGGCCAAAAATTGAGTGATTGAAGGTTTAAGGATATTTATCTTGTTGTCTATCTTGTTTATAGTGTTCTTACTGTTTCTTTTACCCACATGCTATGAATTTCATTGATAACCTCTGTTTCCTGTCTATCCTGCTAGCCTCGCACCCCTAGTGAAGCCCGGCGCTTCTACACGGGCCGACCTGTTCATCTGGACAAGATGCTGATGAGCAAGGTGAAGGTGCCCCACACGTTCGCTGTCCACTCGTACACGCGACCGACGGTGTGCCAGTACTGCAAGAGGCTTCTTCGAGGACTGTTCAGGCAGGGCCTTCAGTGCAAAGGTGAGTGCACGGGCAAAGAGGCTCTTTTCTGGACGTCCAAAGTGGCGCAGGTTGTTAGGTAAATATAATCAGATCGCATGTAATCCAGTCAGAATGAAGTGCGTTTTGTTCCACTCAGACTGCAAGTTCAACTGCCATAAACGCTGTGCGTACAAGGTTCCTAATGACTGCCTCGGAGAGACCATTGGAGGTGAGGGAAGATTAAAATCACTATTCTCTGTTAACCCTGCATGGATTTGATAAAAGCATTATTTTCTCATCTGCATGTTTCCATTATCAGAACTAGGTTACTGTAATAACCATACATATTCTCTAACAAGACTGAAACAAGACTGAAACTCACTGTTTTTATCTTCTCAGACAACAGAAGTAACTCTGGTAAGTATTATCGGTACCCGTATTGATGCATGTAAAGCCGTACTCTTCCGATAGTGGTCTTAGTAGTAGTCATAGCAGTAGCAAGTAGTTTTGCACGGCATTTCAAACACATAGTCACTTTTATGAAGTTGCACTCAACTGCCTCTCTCCCTCGTTTGCCGCAGACATGTTGAGTCCCAGTGCAGACCCCGAGGTTTCCATGGACTACAGCACTGAGTACGATGCCTCGGACAAGTCTTCAATAGATGACTCAGACGAGGCCTGCAGCATCCCTGGGTCCTTTTCTCCTGACAACAACCAGGACGGAACCTGTGGCGACCAGAGGTATGAGGAAAACCTAGAGTAAAACTACTAACAAGTCCCTTTTACCCACTGACCACTTCAGTTCTGTCTTTCTTCTTGTAGTGTTTACATCCCACTAATGAGGGTGGTGCAGTCCGTTAGACAAACCACCCGTCGATCCAGCACGGCTATCAAGGAAGGATGGATGGTTCACTACAGCAACAAGGACACACTGGTAAAAACATTGCCCACGCAGTAATTCCCATGCTGCCCTCTCTTATCGTATCTAAACCAGCCTGTGGCTCGAAAAGAGCATTTGTCATTGTTGTAGGAGCTGAACATACAGATTTAAGCCACTTTGTTCTAGATGCATGAAGTCACTTTATTCACTTCCTTTTCAATGATTCATTTCTATGAGGTTTTTTTTATTTACTTTCTACTCACTCTGTGATATAAAGGACCTTGTGATCCTCGGCCTATCTTCTCTGTCCACCAGCTCCTCTCACAGTTTCGGCCTTATTTATTTGGTCCCTGCCTTTAGGCACTAAATTGGTTCCTTTTTCCTTTATATTTTGTCTGTGTGTATGTGAGTGGATGGAAAAAACAGCTGAAGATTGATGATGAGGCTAACTCTGCCTGAAAACATAACAGCACTCAGCAGATGTGTAGTGAATTCAAGCTTTCAGCCCATTTTCTGCCATTTCTTTCTCCTAACTTATTCTCTATATTTGACCTTGAAGAGACTTTTCTGCCTCTCTAATCTTGTTCTTGCTTACTTTTTCTTCCTGGCTTCACTAACACCCTCCTTTTCCTCCTTTCCTTCCTACTTTTGCCCCCTTCTCTTTGTTTCTCATCCTGCAGCTTGCACTCCTGCTCATCCTTCTTCTCATGTGGCCAGTCGTCTCTTCCTCTGGACGTCAACTTCGAACTTGAAATGCATTCATATTGATCCCCGAACATCCATTCCCCATCCCTCACTCTCTGTCATCTCTCCATCCCAATCCTCAATGTCCCGCCATACCTTTGTCGCCCCTTCTCATCGCACCCTACACCAACCCCCAACAGAGAAAAAGGCACTACTGGCGCCTGGACTGCAAGTGCGTCATCCTTTTCCAGAACAACACCTCCAACAAATACTACAAGGTAAATACTTCAAAAAAATCTAAGATCTCAACTCATTTATTTGAATTGTGCAACCTTTTTTTTTTATTATTACTGCATCACTGGTTCATCCTCTTGCAGGAGATCCCTCTGTCTGAGATCCTGGAGGTGCGTCCTGCTGGAAACTTCACTCTTGTCCCCCCAGGCACAAATCCTCATTGCTTCGAGCTCATCACCGGCACTATGTGCTACTTTGTTGGGGAGGACCCCAACACCCTCCCCTCTATGTCCCCCAGCAACCCCCAGACTCTCCCTCCGACCCCTCCCTCCCCCAGCCAAGTAGCTCCCAACAGCGGCATTGGGCGTGAGGTGGCCAAGGCATGGGAGAGCGCCATTCGCCAGGCCCTCATGCCGGTCATCTTTCAGGACGCACCGCCAGCTGCAGGGAACACCACTCACAGTAAGTTAAGAGCAGCCAAATGCAGATGATGCTTTACTGTATTTACTAACCAGCACAATGCCGCCTGAGATTTATGGATGTCAGATTAATATGCTAAAAAAGAAAGTGCTGTTGCTATGTCAACAATCAATGAGGTGTTCGAGTAACAATGGACCAAATGTAATAAAACAACTTGCCAACTCTGACTAACTGGAAGAGTATGCTCCTAGTTTAACTCTATCAAAACAATTTTATTTTGGACAGTTGATAACTCACTAAGCTGTACTTTATTTCTGGTGCTGTGTTCTCAGCACAAGCCTCGACCAGCATATCGGTGTCCAACAGTCAAATACAGGAGAATGTGGTATGTGGTAATGTGGTATTTTCCTTCAATCTTTAAACAAATGATACTTTGAAGAGGATGATGAATGTATGAAATATTGCTCTCCTTCAGGATATTGGTACAGTGTACCAGATTTTTGCTGATGAAGTGCTGGGATCCGGACAGTTTGGAGTAGTGTATGGAGGTATGTTGATCCATGTCCAAGCGGTGCTTATTGAGCTTTAGAGTGCTGTTTTGTGAAGGTCAAGTTGAATAGGTTACAGTGCTCAATAGGATACAATTGTGTTAAAAGGTGAAAGCTAACAGGGCAAAAGACAAGACATAACAGGCCCCCCAAAACATGGATTACACTAATGGATTTGTGATGTTGGTGTGACATCAAAGTCTGTTTCTACTGGCATGACACAATTTCTAACCAAACTGTCAGTAGTAGTGATGCATTGTAGGCAATGTAGGGCAATGCATGGAATAAAAAGACAATATCTCTGCTCCTGTGGCATCAATTTTGACCCTTTTTTATTTTTACTGTTCGTTTTACTGTCCTTTACCGTTAAGCACAAGAGTGCAATGTTAAATCAATACAATCTCTGGATAACAGGGCCCGGTGTACGTCCATGTGCATGTGAGATTCATGTCACAACCACATCTGTTACTAACATTCCATCTCTTCATCAGGAAAACACAGGAAGACAGGGAGGGACGTCGCTGTCAAAGTCATTGACAAGCTCCGCTTTCCCACCAAGCAGGAGAGCCAGCTAAGGAATGAGGTGGCCATTCTGCAGGTAAACACACACACACCCATTTACAGCTGTGTTTCAGCTGTAAATGGATATCGTTTGTACATACATACTAGTGCTAACACAGTATCAGGTGCTTTGCTGTATACTGGATATTGGTGTTGTTATATTGGCAGATGCATGAAAAACACTGACATTCAGTCCAATACCGCTGTTCACTGTGACATTGATACAGTTTGTATTGACTCAACTGGACTGTGAGTCTCAATAATCCAAATATCCTAGCATAAATCATTTTAAGAAGCATTTCTAAAAGGAAGTGCATTGAAGTTTTTCTTATATGTTTACTTCTTGGGAACAAATCATTCAGTGTCTGAGCAAACCAATCTATGGTTGGTGTTTCGTTTTTGGCAGGAAGTAAAAAACCTACACTGATAATATTGAGTGTTTTAACAGGATGTCAAAATCTACAAAGATCAAAAAGGTCAGTTTGCAAAGGCCAGAGTTATCTGATAACTGCCTCTTCAACTGCAGCTTATGTTCTCAGCGATGAATAATTACTATATAAAATTTCTCACTTACAGC
The DNA here is from genome assembly GCF_017976325.1 of Chelmon rostratus. Lineage (NCBI taxonomy): Eukaryota > Metazoa > Chordata > Actinopteri > Chaetodontiformes > Chaetodontidae > Chelmon > Chelmon rostratus. Next base: position 16,811,349 of record NC_055664.1, on the reverse strand, counting down.
ACTTTATATTCGCATGAAGGATTTCCTAAATCAGGCATTATCACTCACTTTATACTTGTATTTTACTTGCTGTGTAGAGATGAGGGATTCAAATTCAAATCAATTGTTCAAAGTCAAGAGAATTGTAAGTGAAACTGTTCATCAAGAACAAACATACAGAGTATTAAGTTAAATTTATAAAAGTAATGTAATGAACAAATGTAAAAACGTGTGCTGTTTGCTCGCCAAATATGTTCTGCATTGTGAGAATGGAGAGAATCACCAGCTGTAGCTTCAGTTTACGCCTTTTAGAAAGTCTTTTATGTTATCTTGTTGTGTTTTCTACAGTATGTTTTGTTGGGAAAGATTGTATTTTTTGTTATTGCCTGTTGTTTGTGTTATCATTTGGAAACAGAAATACATTTTAATTCCATGAACTGCCAGGTGTGTCAGGGTTTGGCTCAGACTTAAGGGCAGACAGCAGGTCTTTTTCATGCACTGGTCAATTTTGAGATTTTGGGCTATTTTGCCTCCATAACACACATACACATTTAGGTGTTTATTTTAGTGCAGATTTCTGTTCTGGACATTTATGCAAATTAGTTAATATTTAATAGATAATGTCAAGAATATCATTTGGATATTTAGAACTAAAATTAAATAAACTTTTACTACAAATCATTTTCTTAATGTAAGTAATCAACTGGGGGAGTTTCATGGTTATATACTGTATATTTTTCCTCTATTCACTTTCCAGTTTCTTATTTAATGTCTAAAAATGTATGGAATATACAGTCCATATCTTCAAAAGCTTTCTCATACTCTAATTCATATTCATAAATCAGCACTTCAGTTGCACTTACACACACGCCAGACGTTTCAGTTTAATTCCTATCGTTACTCTACAGGTTTTAATTGGGGGGTCTATTTGTATATTATTCATAGTCTAAATTCTAAAACACTTTATTCCTGTTTTCTGATTAATGGCGTGATCAAAACCAAATGAAACAAGAATTTTGAACCTGGCTTTAAAAGTGTTTAGACTTCTGTCCTGCAAATTAACAAGTATATAACTAGATGCTGCATCTTATGCATATTCAACATAAGATTTCTGACATCATGTACAATACAAAACAAAAATAATGTTCTTAATGTAAGTATTCAACTGGGGGAGTTTGGTTGTGAAATCTATTATTCGCCTGCAGTGTCTTGCCTTAATTGCACAGTAAACTTCTCACCAGCAGATGGAGACATCGGTGCAATAGCCTCTATTTGCTGTCTTTGCTTGTTAATGACGCTGTCACCAAAAGACTGAACTTCCCCATCAGCTCTACAGTCACTCACTTGGCCTGTCGGACTAAAAAGGCTCATTCATATTCCGCAGGTTTCAAGGGAAATACGTTTTAAATGACGATACCCCTCTGAGTCATATAAATGAGTCGTGAAAACGCCTTCTGGCTTAACTACGTAATAAGTTTTCTGTTCTCCCTGCTGAGTTACACATTCCTCTCCTGTGGTTTGCTGACACTTTCTGTCCCATGCACCTCATACGGTGCCGTTCTCTTCTCTTCCACTCCTTCCTCTTTTGCTCACTATTTCATCCTCCCACTCAAACTTTTTCCACATCATCCCATCTCCCCTGCTTCTCCCCTCCTCCCTCTCTCAGAACTTACGCCACCTGGGCATTGTGAACCTGGAGTGTATGTTTGAGACCCCAGAGAAAGTGTTTGTGGTGATGGAGAAGCTACATGGTGACATGCTGGAGATGATCCTCTCCAGTGAGAAAGGCAGGCTGCCTGAGAGGCTCACCAAGTTCCTCATCACACAGGTGTGTATGTGCCCCAGCATAGAAGGGATTTGTTGTGTATAAACTATGCTACACAGGGAACGTGTGGCTGTTGTTGTTCTTCACATATTACTGTCAATGACATCCTGAGGCTGGAGTGTCTTGCAGCATTTTCTTTTTTGTGGTCTGCCTATTTGGGCACGATGATACATATTTAATGCGTCATAACTGAATGCCGAAAGTGTCTGTTTGTCTGTGGCTTTGCACTTAGTTTAAATGAATTCACATCCTGTTTGGGTGGTTGTGGATACTCATGTGCACACTTCTGTATGTATGTGCAGATTCTTGCAGCGCTGAGACATCTGCACTTCAAAAACATCGTTCACTGCGATCTGAAACCTGAGAACGTGCTTCTTGCCTCTGCCGATCCCTTCCCCCAGGTATACACACACGCAATCACACACATCGAAAACCCATTCTCATATGGGGCATGTCGCCACTTCCTTTTTGTCTGGACTGGGCCTGCCTGATAAATGCAAAAGTCTGTCTCTTACTGAATGAGTGGTGAAGTTGGGGTTTCCCCATTGGGGAATTTCAAAACAAACTGTCACCAACAATCCTGAATTATACTACCGTTAATACTACCGTTCAAAAGTTTGGAATCACCTGTCAAACTGATGTTTTTCATCTTTCCTTCAATAATGGATAATTTAATATATCTTAAATCAGTATAATTCAGACACAGTGGCGTACACGGGGGGGGGGGGGGGGGGCGACCCCCCCCCGTGGCCCAGTTTTTGAAAAACGCGCGCTAAAGTGCCCTCTTGGACTCCAAAACGTGTGCTAAAGTGCCCCCTGGGAGCCAAAACACGCGCTAAAGTGCCCTTTGGGAGCCAAAACGCGTGCTAAAGTGCCCTCTTGGGAGCCAAAACGTGTGCTAAAGTGCCCTCTTCAGTGGTGAGGATGCGCTATATGTGCCCTTTTTTTCATTTTCGCCCCTGCCCTTCAAAAAGTCTGTGCACGCCACTGTTCAGACACCAAATTTGTTATTTACATTTGAAATAGTTTTGAAATCTACGGTTGGAGACATTTGTCCCTCGAATTTGTTTTCCAGTCCATGAAAGCGCAAGTGTCCCTCGATCATTACTGAACCAGAACAGTGCTGCTGGGCTCTTTTTCTTTGGGCCCTCTACAACCTACTCCGTGTTTAGTTTAAACTAAACAATAGGTTTAAACTGTGATTTGTCAGTCCATAGTATGTTCAAGTCATCTTCTGTGATACAGCTCCAACAGTTTATTTGGAAGTTTTCAGAATAGCTTTGTTAAAGCAGCACACCTGTTAATTCCAGCTTGTTATAGGCATTATTGTGCACTTGACACTGAAACAGGAAGCTGTTCCTATTTAAATGTGCACAAACTTTGATACTAAGCTTCCAGTTTCTTTTACCAATGACTGGGGATTGTTTATATTCATTTTCAACTGGTTCTCAGAGGTAGTTTTGCCTCTTTTCTGCCCTTGGTCTGGTTGAACCATTGTGCAGTGTTTTGTTTTGTTTTCCATGTAGAAGTCATTGCTTTTTTTGTTGTCACATAAAATAATATCTATCTCTAAAGAGGACTTTATACAACCAAAAAGCACGAAAAAGCATTCAAAAAACGAATGTAGTCCTCTCACTCATCTGACTGTACTGAATCAAGCTTTTATTGCAGGTGATTTCAAACTTCTGAACAGTGAGCACACTGACCAGACCAGCTACATACTAGGCTTCCATCTAGTCTTGTTTTCAGACCAGCCAAACAACAAGTCGACCCCCTGCCTACTGCTCCTCACTGTTTCCTTATCTTAGGTGAAGTTGTGTGACTTTGGTTTTGCCCGGATCATCGGCGAGAAGTCTTTCCGTCGCTCGGTGGTCGGCACCCCCGCCTACCTGGCCCCGGAGGTTCTGCTGAACCAGGGCTACAACCGCTCTCTGGACATGTGGTCGGTCGGTGTCATTATGTACGTCAGCCTGAGTGGGACATTCCCGTTTAATGAGGATGAAGATATCAACGACCAGATCCAGAACGCAGCCTTCATGTATCCTCCCAACCCCTGGAAACAGATCTCCAGTGATGGTAAACAGAGCAGAGTTCTATTGTTAGTTCTATTTGAACAGATGGAAATACACTGCCAGTTTATTAAGTACAGCTGGCTAAGTCTAATGCAATCCAACACAACAGTCCTGCAATAAATCCTCACTTCATGAAGGTTTTAATGCTCAGTTTGGCTGTTTTAGAGCAGTTGAGTCAACTTCATGATCACTTCAGACGATGTACTTTGTGATACTGTTGAACTGCACTGCATTATACAGAGAGGTGTTTCTGTTATGTCGGCCACCCCATTTATATCATTGACGGTAGGCTAACAGGTTGAATCAACACGTCTAAACAGAAACTGAACCTTCATTACGTTTAGCTTTGTGAACATAATAAACTGACAACTGAGTGTGTACGAGTAAGGTTAACATGACCTGTCAAAGCAGGACAAGCCATTACAAATGAAAATGCTTATATTTGACAATACACTGACTTACAGCATAAACCAGATCTCCATCTATGTCATGGCGATAGTCTTATTAAACACGGTTGCTGTTCATTTCTAACAACTGTATGCAGAAATAGAATCTTTCAGACGAAGCTGGCATGTTAAGGCACGATATTTGACTTCAAGTTCATTTTATTGTAACCAGCCAGTTTCTTATAATAGAATCACTGTAAACTTTTGCGTTCCCAGCAATCGACTTGATCAACAACCTGCTGCAAGTTATGATGAGGAAACGCTACAGCGTGGACAAGAGTCTCAGCCACATATACTTACAGGTAGCACATGGAAACGATACGTATGCACACACAAACATGCACGAGGTTTAATTTGAATTTATGAAAAAAAGCATTCATGTGAAGCACTTGGTGAATGTATTTTTTGGTTGTGAAGCACTTTGCTTTTCTTTTAAGAAAGGCACTGTACAAAAAAAAAACTTTACCATTATTTTAATTTAGGTTTGTTATTAATCCTGAATCCAAAGCACCTTTTTAAAATACAATGACTACCAGTAACTTTAGTGATGTTTTTTCTTCACTTTTACAAATCCCTCGATAAAATCTATAGCCATTAAGGAAAATTGAAAATATAAACAGGAAGAGTCTGCACTCATGGTGAGATGGCCGCTCAAGGCTGATATTTTTGGAAATTTACTGCAGACGTAAGAGGACAGATTAGCTGTAAAAATGATGTTTTCATTGACTGCACAGTCAAAAAAAAGAAGAAAAAAAAGCACTGCAGGTGGTTTAAAGCAGTCCACTTTTGTTGTTGTTTTCATTGCAAGAGTATCTGTTAATTGAGCTCCAGCATCGGAGAAGCCCTAACTTGGCTGAAAGTCTACTCAGACCAGTCTAAGTTCTTACTGGCACACACACACACGCATGCATGCACACACACACGCACACGCACGCACACACTCGACCTAAAGTGGTTACCGGATGATGTCCTATAAACACATAAAAGCCCATTTAAATTTGATCTAATTTCAAAGCTCCTGAAACTGAAACTTCATCCCTCTGTTTATTCCCGTTCTTTCAGGACTATCAGACATGGCTGGACCTGCGGGAGCTGGAGACTAAACTCGGTGGACGTTACATCACCCACGATAGCGACGACAGCCGCTGGCAAATGTTCGCCCGGGAGCATACTCTGCCTTACCCCGCTCACCTTGTGCCTCCGCCTCCTGCGCCGGCCTCTGACGATGAGGAGGGTGGGGAGGATGCAGATGTGCAAGGCCTCACTGAGAGGGTCAGCATCCTCTGACCAGAGGGAGAGACAGAGGACTCAAGCTCAGTTAGGAAGGAGGAAAGACGTAGGGAGAGGGAGGGAGGCTGGGATGGCCGACCTAGAGCATAATAGAGACATAGAGTTGATGAAAATCGTATGGGTCCAATAAGAAAAATGTCCAGCTGTTTAGACTTTCACAGCACATCTGTGTACCAGCACTCAATTCTACAGCAATAAATCAAACTTCTCTCCTCCAGCCTGAGGTCATTAGTAGCCTTCTAATTACCTGTGCTGTTATTGACTGCTTGGCTCTGTTTCACACCCTCTGTGCGGCTGACCTGGGGACAAAACAGACAAAACTGGAGTCAACCTCTATGTCAGAATCTGTCACACAAATGACAACAAGTGCTCATCCGTTTCCTCTCACTGCAAAATGCTTCAAAAATGAGACAGGGCACATGATTTCAGCAAAAGCAAGAAGAATAAGAATAAGAATTTGGTATCTGTGTATTCACTGAGGTATTTTTCTAAACAAATAGGAGTTAACAGCCTCCCATTAAAAGAAAAGTTACATTTGTTTTTGGTGTCATTTAGTTGTACTGACCGGAATTACAGTCCCTGCGTTCAGTAGAGACCGGTTCAGTCTTTTTTCAGTGAGGGAGCGCTTTATGGTGACAAAAGACTTCCTCTATGCTGGTAATTACTATTTTGCAGGCATGGATTCAAACCCATCTGTAATCACAAATGCATTCCCATAAGTGAATGTCCTGTCTTGAAAACTGGAAGTATTGATCTGGTGACAGCAAATCCTCCAGTAATTACCACTAGTTTTGAGCCGCAATAGGCGCTTAGAAAACACGTGTGATTAAAGATGTCATTGCGGGTTTGGATGAACTTGCATTGGGCTGCTCGTACCTGCCGTGACCTGACAGTTTTTAAACAGGTGTTTCCACGTGCAGCTGACATATTATACATTGTTCACAATGACGGCTGAAAATAGCTTTGATTGTGTTGAGTCACCCACCATCTGAGGTCAAACAGTTGTTGTATAATTTAAATGGCGAATAACACATCTTCACGGATTCAGATAGTGTCACTGGAGGCAGCATTTTTAAACCTGGTGGATGAACACCTTTTTAAGGCAGCACGGCTCTTTGTTTGTTGTTACGACCTCTCCCTATGATGTAGGTGCACAGACGGACAGCTTCTGTTACTAAACCTCCCTGAGGCTGTATGTATGTAGTTTGAATACTGACTACCTGTCATGTCAATATGTTGCATGTTTCTGTGAAGTAGAATTATCTATAGATACAATACAAAACATACTTATGATGGTCTATTATACACGTGTAACCTGAAGTTTTTGTAGTTGTCAAATATACGTAGACTGTGTATAACATGTTTGAAGGATGATCCTAGCCTTGGAAACAGATAATACAAACCTTGAACAATATTCTTTCTTGTCTTGGATGTTTTATTGGTTGAATAATTCATCAGTACATAACTGCCATCTAGAAACTGTAATCTTCAGCTTTCCAGAGAGGCAACACAAAACTGAGCAGCAATGGATGTATGATACTAATTCTGGACTGAAATACTTGTCAGTCATACATGCTTTTTCTCCACTTTTTACTTTTTTTTTGTCCCTGAAGAAGCACAGATTATTCCAGATATGATGACAGTAATTTCTGTTTAAATGTCAGAGGGATGCTCTTAAATGGACGCATGGTCCAACATGGTCTTGCGATATGACGGATTTATATATGCATTTGAGCGCACGCACACACACACACAAGACTCTCAGCTGTCAGAGGACAGACAATTTTTTAGCGCATATTACACTTCACAGATTGAGTGGCACTCAAGGGGACCCTGTGGCTATAGAGAAAAAGAGAGAGAATCGTTTTCCATTCTGTGATGAGCGCCCTTCAGCCAGCTACTCTGCTGAAAGTGCATCCTTGCTCCTACTACATCCATCATCACTGGCAAGTGATGCCAAACAATACGCTATTTCTTTCTGTCAGGCAGGTTTGTCACTCCAGGCTACTGTCATCGCACTGGCAAGTGGCCATGGAGACCCTTCACTGAGAAAGCAAAGCAAAAGAGACAGAGCCAAACCTCAGAGGGGCTTTGTGCTGCACCAGAAATGAGGTCTCTATTTGGCTTTTAATTCTGCAAAAAGCCAAAAACAACATTAAACTTGTCAGGGAAGGGGGATAACTTAAGAAATTTGAGTTTCTGTGATGCATCCAGTCTGGTCTGAGTGATGACCTGCACATGAATAGTGCTTCTTACATGAAAATATATCTACGCTTACAGCTGCCATAGGAATGGGCTCTATATTGAATGTCCACTATGGATGGCAGCATCGTCAGAATGTATTTCATTTTCTAAAAACAGACAGTAAATTCTGTGTTTTTAATAGTTTTTGGACAAGAATGGAGCTCTATGGCACAGAGGAATAAGATATATCAAGTCTTGGCTGTGCAGACAAAACTTGTAAGTACGATCAATTCGTTGTTGGTTTTGCTTGGCGATAAGAAAAAAAGAGTATCACCAGAGCTATCCTTTAAGACCAAAAGGAAAAAGAGAAAAAAAGCACTGAAATGCATGTTAGCTTTGAAGTTGTATTGAATTAGCATTGCTTTGAGACACAAAGAGCTACTGATTTTCTTTGAACTGTGTCATGTAAACCTCTGAGCTGATCTGTACTGTTCTACAGCACTTACAGTAAATCAGGATGGGTGGAGTTTGTCAATGACATTGCCAAGAAAAACCCAGAACCCTCCCAAATTTGGAATGTGGAGAAAATTTAAAAAAACTTTATTAATTTATTTATTTATTGACTAGTTGCCACTATCAAGCCCCCTGCACTAAGTCATCCTGCTTTCTAAGATAAGCATCAGCTGAAACTCCGTCCATGGACACACAAAACAAAAACCATATTAGCTCTGGAAATGTTTAGTGTATAATTGTGTAACAGGATCGCAAAGCACTGATTGCGCAGAGCCAATGACCTGCAGTTTGGCCATAATGTACATTAAAAGGCTATGCCAGCTGCTGAGTTTGCCCTTGCACTCAGGCATAATGCATTTTGAAAGGGAATAACTTAACAGTGTAAAACAATTTGCAAAATTACAGAAAATTGCAGAGCAATTCCGGTTGTCAGACAGATGCGAAACCAGAAGGTACACCAGCGCTCATTCAAACCGGTCCGTCATTACAAAAAACTGAACTCTAACTTCATGAAAAATCAGTGGGAGGCTTGAAATACTTCATCATACTTCATCACAAAATTAAGTAGTATTATAGCCACAGAACGGTTTGTTATAGAATGAAGAGACACTATTATGGTCCATTTAACAAAGTAACAAAGAAACAGACCAAGCAGTAACTTAAAAATCTGTTTATGGATGACTAAGTAAATTTGTTTTAAATGACACACTGCCAGTTAGTAGTTGTAAAATGTTAATTAAATGTGTAAGTTCCATTTCATCATTTGTCTTTTGAACGATTTTCTTAATTGAGAAATAATTAAGAATACAAAATAAATTAAAAAATCACTACCTTAAAGTTCAGCCTGTGTTCTGTTCATTGAAACCTTTCTCTCACAGGTGATTTGTCTGGTGCTAACTTGCCATCCAGCTAGCACCCAGCGCTTTCTCCCTCCCACTCTGCCCCAAATTTAAAATCACACGAGCACAAGTGGTCACATCAACACCCAAATCTAAGCACATTTTCTGTTCCTGAGCTATCACATTACCACCCACCTAAGCCGTGTTTTAAAATGTCATGTGAACGCGGAAAGATCGCAGCATAGTGAGGTGACTGACCTGCAAGTGTGTGAGAGCAAAGAGCACAAATGATGGCAGTCTTCCTTTAAATTTCACAGAACTCAGGTTGTTACCTTCACAAGTAATGTAGTCAGAAGTTATGGCAAGTGTATCAGAAAGAATACAAGATGCAAATAAAGTCATGTTTTCATGGCAACTCTTGTTGCAACTGGCAATAGTAATAAAAAGGTTTGTAATTACGTATGTACAACATAACACAATATACGGAGCAGATGACCCGCCGTGGCGACGCCTAACATGGGGCAGCAGGAAGGAGAGATCGTATGTAATGTAACAATCTCATCTGACATGAGTTTCAGGAAGCAGGAGCACTTTAGAATAACAGACATGCAGCACTTATAATGTCTGCACTGCATATATCCATTATCCTAAAGAGCTCCTGCTTCCTGAAATTATACTTATACTATCGTTTGTTTATTAGAGAGTCATGTGCAGTACAGCATTACCTTCCTTCAAGTTTGAGCATCTAAGCTACACAGTGTGACATTACAGTAGATGTGCAATTATAATGGTAAAACAGTAAGCTGCCTACTGGCAATACACACATCCTCATATGCACATTTGAAGCGTTACTGGCTGCTGTAATTGTTCTTTTTCATGGTTCTGCCTGTTCAGGGATCCCTTTCGAAAGCAATTTCAACGCAAGTGATGTGAGACGAAATCCACAGCCCAGGAAACAGGAAAAACAAGTGGTTATCTTTCAAAGTTGGTCTTTTTAGTACAAATTGTTTCTTTTTCATACAATCCCATGCCACAGCTCAGTGAGAAAACACTGTCTGGTGATTTTGTACTGAAAAGGCTGTGACTCTGGATGATACCCACTCGATTTGACCATCACAGATAACTGAAGCCTCCCACTAACTTACAGCGATGCATTTGCATGTTTGTATGAAAAACAGATTTTGTCCTTCATCTCTTCAACTTGAGATCTTGAGATGCGTCTGGAAGGGGTCACGGCCAGTATGTAGATGAGGAAAGACCACAGCAACTGAGCAAGAAAGGGACTGAAACTTTCACCTTAGTGAGGAGCCGTGGTTGACCCTGTTGCTAGGTATGACCATGCTTGTAATTTTAGTACGCGATCTGTTTGATGGGCCCATTAATGGTGGAAAACTGGCTCAGCTTTCATCAGTTTCCATGATCGTGGGCCAGCTTATATAAGCAGCTTACATGACTATCATCAATTACACCAACTGGGGAGGCCTGCTATGTCCATGAATGCCCTTCTGTGAGCCTGTAAGGTGCAAACACCCAGTGGAGATGAACTGCACCATAATGTGAGGCCGAGACAGCGCTGCAATTGTTTGTGTGATCACTCTGCTGATGAAGGTTGCAACAGACCCAAGTCATCACTGCTGCACTGCTGCATTTTCCCAGTTACAATATCTCTTAGCGGTTTGATCGCTTTCATTTCTGGCGTCATAGCGCTGGGTGGAAGACGCGAGTGCACCTGAAATAAGATCGACCACAAACGTTATCCCTGCATGATCTAATCTGAGGCGTTTCATTACCTCACTGTTAATCAGCGTTTTGAGCATATTTCTCTAACCTCTTTCTCTTTCCACCACTTTCTCCTCTACTTAAGAAACACTCAAGCCTCTTAAAAGTCCTCCTCTCTACTCCTAACAGTTTACCACCTTAGGGTTAAAATGCTTTGTGAATATCTTTTACCTTCACCAGGATCTAGTCTTAACTGTAAGGGGAAATTCTTACAGCATGTTAGCATTCAAAGAATTTTCTTGGAATGCCATTACTAAGTTTTTATGAATACGGCTCATGTTCAACTTCCACAGAGCAGACTCTGAATCACTCATGTGGCTTCTATCAACAGAGGAAAATAAAGTGATGGATGAGGGGCAGTGAGGCTAGAAAGCCCCTTTTAGAATATTTAACATTTAGACTCACGCGGAACTTTTTAACCAGTTCCTCTTTCTAATCTTCCTCTTTCCCTTTCTCGGTTATTTCTGTCACTGACCACAGGTATTCATTCTTTCTCAAAGGAAAATAAACGGCATTCACAGCTGGCGTAAACGTTTACTCAACACATCAACAGATTGGCTGCACGCATCTGTCACAGATTCTTTTCATAAACATAAAAAGAGCCTTGGATATTGCACTGACACAGGGTTGTTCTTGGTAAAATACTGTCTTTGATAACCACAAAGTTCAGACCGCTGCCTGGTACGGGGCTGACAACATTGAAATAAGCCTCAGCTGACTTTTTAACCTCAGTTAAGGAGAGAAATGATTTAAATCCGTCACTTTTATTGCATTGAGACAGAATGACGAGCCTAATGCTCTTCCTTAGCTGGATTTTGTATTATGAATCTATTTTCCCTCTGATTTTAACATGCTTAATTTTCCTTTTCAGCTGTCCCCTGTCTGTTCTTGACACGTTCTATCTTATCATGTTTGGAACTTTGTCATGGCGTGCTATCTTGGCCAAGTCTTCCTCGAGAAAGAGATTTACACCTTAAGGGAGCTCCTGGTTATATAACGGTTAAATGAATAAAATACGTAAATAAATACTGTAGGTCAAAGTAATTAAGACTGAGAGAGAAAAATGAATAAGTGAAAGCTGTTCCGAAGAAGAGAAAAGAACTCCATTAATGATTAAGCAGGTGACACCACTAAAAGGCTAATAAAGGTGAAGTGAAAGTAAAAAGGGGGAATCAAGGTTTATGTGACATGTTGTCTGGGGGCTGAGTTTCAATTCCTTTGCATCAATAAAGCTCTTACATCATAGTGAAGTTTTTTTTTTTTTTTTTTCCATCTCTCTGGGTACCAACACATCATAAGTGGTCCATCATATTGTTTCTCCCCACCCCTGGAGCCCACTTCCTCCACGCACGTGTGCAAAAACCAAACCTCCCTCCTCCTACATGTGTCTTCCCCTTTTTGTACTTTGCCTCATCCCTTCCACACACTCCTCACTGACATTTCAACTGTGGCTGTCAACGGCAAGTCGTCTCATCCAGAACAAAGACAAACCAGCCAGTGGACAGGGAGAGTAACCTCTGTGCTCTGTTCTCGCATTGGCTGCTGATTACAGTGTAGGGAGTACCATGTGTGACTGTAGTGGCTTGGCAGCATGTCAGCAGCTCTGAAGAGCCTCCTCTGAAGCTCGTCCTCTGACCCTCCTGGACTGAACTCTGCCAAATCCTGAGACAGCTGTGGACTGTGCCTGAAACTCTTCAGCCCCTGAAGAGCCTGCTTTTACAATCAAGAGACACTTCTCTCCAAAAACAACAGGTGAGATCAGTATTGATAACAGTTCTGGATGTAAGACGTCTGGGAATTATGCTAGACTTTGAAAAAAGAACTTAAAAAGTAAGAGTGAAAAGGTTAAAATGCGACATGCTGTTTTTTAAATGTTTTGCAAGCAGGGTGTTAAAGGCATCCATTAGATTGAAAGCTCAGTTTCTTTGCCAGTTTTCTTTTCGTCCCCCGTGGACTGTCGTCAAGGGAAAGGCGGCAGGCTTGAGGCTGTGTGAGTCAGCGATGCAAATATAATTAAACATGAAACATGATTTTCTGCCGAGTTGAATGTTTTCTGCCGTTCTCCCAGCGGTGGTCACTACAACAGGGCGAGGGGTGCAGCAGAGAGCGGATTCACAAGAAGAAATAGTGGAAATTCACAGGAATGTTCTTTACAGGTGGACTGTCATACCTCTGAAACACAGCTTTGGTTTGAGGGAGGAAAGCATAAAACATGTTTTTCCGTTTTGCTTGGAGATGGAGGCTTGACATGCAGCACATTCCCCATTTTGAAGTTTTGTTCTTATAAAGCCTGGTGACAAGGCTGTGTAATAACAACCAGGCTTACTTCAGTTTATAATATTAACAAACACATAGTTGGCTGAGTTGGACGAAAGGGCGGACTGAAGCTTGGAACAGCTGTGTAAAGCAGGCGTGTATTAGGAGTATGTGATAAAATGAAACATAAACACCTGAAAAAAGTTGACAGGAAAATGAAAAGAACCCATATTGATGGTAAAAAGCAGACACAAAAGTGAACAGAACCCAATAGGGGAAAACCAAGATATGATTAGTCATAGCACCCAGACTGATGATTAAACAGCAGCCGAAAACTTTCCAAGACCACAGTGTAGTTTCCCAACTGACACTATTTAAAAAAATTATGAATAATCCATTAAATCAAACCATTTTCCACACGCTTGCATGCACACACGTGCACACATATAAACACGAGCACACCAGCACAGACACACATTACCGTTCGCTAAAGACGGTCTGACTCTAAATGGCTTCTCCATTATTGAGTTTGGATGGGACAGCCTATCTCTGTCCAGACGTTAATGGCATTAGATGCTTCCAGAGCCCGTAAACACAGCAGGGCAGAGCCGAAGCGATAGTACAGAACGTGGAGAGGAAATAAATATCAAAGACTGCCACTGAGATGCAGAAAAGATTCACAAAGATACAGAACACAGGTTTAATTTCCTAACGTTGAAATCTCAGACAGAGACAGGAAATTGAATAAAATCTAGATATAAAAGCTAAGATATTGAGGGTTCTTGTCATTTTACATAAGAAATAGCAACCATGTGTTGAAGTGATTCAAGGGATCTTTAATGAGGAGAGACTTTTTTTTCTGTGCTATTTCAGCATCAGAACATTATGAACAGGAAGCAACGCAGACTCATATCTCGGACGTGTCTGCCTGACACCCACAGCTCTATGATGAACTGGAACTGACCGTGCATCTACAGCGTAAATCAGGGAGGGAATTAATTGATTAATTCATATAGGGCAAGGAGCTCATATTACTCATCCTTCAAGCCACAATAAACATTTAAATCCCTCTTGGCTGCGAGAGATGCTTCAGCCACCCAGTTCTGCTGATGACTGTTATATCAGACTTTAAAGCGGACCGTCAGCGAGTCTCTGTAGGGATACATTTAAATTTGCAATAACTGACTGTGGGTTGTTTTGCCTCCACAGAATCACAAATTCTTATTGCAGCAATAAATTGGACTTAAGTCGTATTAATTACTGATTAAGGTAAAATACAAAGGCTCACTTTGCGAGTTCGGTCTGTGCTGCCCCCCGCCCTGCCACTCACATTTAGACCATGCAGGGCAATAAGCGCAACAATTTATAGACAGCTCAACAAATATTTGCTTCAACATAAAAGAGTGTTGCGTTGTGATCAGCTTGGGGGCTTTGGAGCAGGTTTCTACATCTAAATTATCCAAACTAGGACATTTATGAAGAAAATGCATGAGATATTTTCTCCACACGGAGCCGATGAGGCATTAAGGAGGGAATTTTTTTGCAATCTCACTTTCTGTCAGTACCTTGGATGCAAACTGCTATCGTCAGACAGCATGATGAAGCCTGTATATTCTGTAGGGGGTGAGCCTCAACTCTCTGCCCAAGCACCATATGTCGAGCGAAACTGCGTCACATTCAGAAACATGAGAGGACACCCAAATGATTATATCTCTTGAGCTCACTGAACCACGAAATAGGCTGGAGGATACAAACTGTCTGAGCTTGCACTGTGGGTTTTAAAGTATCATAGGCGTAAGCCCATGTTTCCTGCATCACTTTTAGTCAGCCTATTCAACAAACCCTTACTGTGAAACTCTTTTTTTTTTTTTTTTTTTGCAGGTGAATTTCTAACTGCAGCAGAGCTGTGACAGAAAAGGAACAATGAATGTGACAACTGCAAGCCCCACTCGAGTATGTGTCAAAATTGGCGACAGTGCCATCAGTGACTTCCTGATGTCTGTTTACATCCTGGCCTTTATCTTTGGCTTGATCTTCAACGTGCTGACACTAGGCCCCATCTGGCAGCAGATGCGGCGGCACAACGTTCTGGGCATCTTCTTGCTGAACTTGTCCATTTCTGACATGCTTTTCCTCTTCACTATACCCCTTTGGATCAATTATTACCGGCAGGATCACCACTGGCAGCTAGGTGTCGTGTCCTGCAGTGTCGCTGGCTTCTTCTATTACTCCAACATGTACATCAGCATCTACCTGCTCTGCTGTATCTCCGTGGACCGCTGCCTGGTGGTCACCTACCCACTCCGCTCCAAGGCCTACCGTACATCACGCTACGCCTGGACACAGTGCGCCGCTGTTTATGTTATAGTGGTGGCGCTGCACATAATGGTGCTGGTCTACGACAATCTCACAGATGCCCATGATGACAGAAACAACAATGACCGTTGTTATGAGACGTACCCCATGCAGAAGCCTATTGCCCTGTTCAACCTGCTTCGAGTGGGCATCGGCTTCCTGCTGCCCCTGCTGGTGTTGGCTGTGAGCTACTGGAGGGTGCTGGCCACCGTGGGCCAGAGTCCCGGCCTGAGTGCCCAGGTGAAGAGGAAGGTCCGCCTGCTGTCCTTTGGGGTGATTGGGATCTTCTCAGTTTGCTTCGCTCCGTATCACATTCTCCTGCTCACACGCTCATTAGTCTTCTACAACAGCGTCGACATATATGCTGAAGATAGCTACTGCCAGTTTGAACAAAAAATGCACTTTTTCTTCTCGTGCACGCTGGCACTGTCCAGTCTGAACTGCTTGGTGGACCCCGTGCTGTATGTGCTGGTCAGTAACGGAGTCCAGGAGGAGGTGAAACTGTGCTGGAAGAGGCATAAAAGGACACAGAAAGATATAGACTGTGCCCTAACAGCAAACAACAGAGGGACATGCAAAACAAATTTAATATGAAAAATAAGCTGTACAGTATGTGGGTGGACAAGTGCACATTTGTATGCATATGTGTGTGCATGTATGTGCATAAATATATACACACAATTCTGCATAATATCTGTATAAGCAAGTCAGCCAGTAAGTAGCAGGATTATTTACATCCCATTATCAACCCTTCGTGTACAGACAATCAAATGTGTAGAGGAGGGGGTTGGATAGGATGCATCTCAGAGCTCTGTAATTGGATTGCACTCCCAGGTTTTGCTCTCCCAAGAGTTCTTCAGTGGCGGCCACTTCTGGTTTGTGGTTGGACACTGATGGAGTTGAAGAGCACTTGTGTTTTCCCTCCAATCTATACAAGAATAGTCTGATTATGTGACTCTGGTATAGCGAAAAGTGCATAAACTCAAAAGCATGCCATACAAAAGCATTTATTAGCATGACTGTGCGTGCTCAGTGCCTGGCCGTCTGTGAAACATGTTGAATGTAAATCCAAATAAACCAGTGGTTTGAACAGGTGCTGGGCTTTTCGGTTGTTTAGTTTATGCAATGAAAATATGTGGCGATCAATTTTGCAGTTGGCATTTTATACATTTCCACTGGGAGGGAAGGCCTTGGGAGACGACAAACCCAGACACCCAAGCACTTTGCAATTACTGTTGCACATAAAGATAATCATAAATCCTGCACAGCTGTTTGGTGCCCATGTGTCAAGTGGACAAAGGCTGCAACTAGGAGACCCGTGCAACACACACAGTTTTATTCTTAGTGTAGTATTTGAAGCTGTGTTAAAAATGTTTCCTCACATTGTCGACTTCTGTTCTAATTTATTGTAAATCAAATCTTCAATGGACAGGCTAAGGCAGGCAGACAGGTAGAGAGAGAGAGAGAGAGAGAGAGAGAGAGAGAGAGAGAGAGAAGGAAAGAAAGAAAGAAAGAAAGAAAGAAAGAAAGAAAGAAAGAAAGAAAGAAAGAAAGAAAGAGGGAGCAGGTGAATCAACAACATTAAGGCTGTTATTATTGCTTTGTTTTGTATTTTGTCCATTATTCATAGAGTGGCTCTCTCATGCATCAATAGAGCTCTTTGTAGGGCACATCGATATATCACTAGCTGAGTACTTGGCATATAACCTGTATGAAGCCTGAGGCTGTCAAGGTTTGTGCAGCCGGTTATTGTTCTTTAAAAGGCTATACTGCTGAGTCTGTAGTCTACACTATAACCTATACACTGACCCTGTCTCCTGAAAACTCATATAACATGCCTTGCTTAATACATTTAAGTGGAAATGTAATTGCTGACTGGATTATGTTCACTGGCAATGTGTTCTTTTCCAGTTCATGACGAGCGGATATCGGAAAACAAATGAGATATGTTGTGAATGAGCATTTTTCTGATACGGTTTTGCAACTCCGCAGATACTCTCATTATGTTGATAAAAACAATCTGGGTGCCCTAACTGTCTTTCAAAACAAATCGCATTTGCTCAGTAAATCCCACGAAAAGACCAAAACCAATGAACTGATCCTACCAACAAATCATTTGAGTTTTACTCCTCTGTACCAAATTGTTGTCAAAAAAAAAACAAAAACATCATCAATGAGCCACACAGTTGCACTGAGTAACACATTCCTTCATTATGATGAATTTAGGCTCTGTAGTATATGCTGAGTCATAAATCGTCCTGCTGCCTGCTCACTAAAGCATCATATCTGCTAATCCCCGGCCAAAAATAGTCTCAATAACAAATGCAAGATTTACACCCGTTTGAGTAACACTTCCTAAAGACCACAGTGTTTTAGGAAAGTTCCTGCCTTTTTATTAAAAAAGAAACTATATGTACCTGTCAAGATTTACTTCTTCAGTCATGCATGTAATCATGCGGGAGACTGGGGGTCATGTGCCCCCTAATATATGAAACATGGAAATTTGTTTCCCCCGATATTTACAGTATAATTGACACAAGATCAGATTCCCACAAAAAGCTGAAAGAACGCTAATTTTTTTTCCCCAATGCTCCGAGCTAAACTGACTCCAAAAGCACTCCGTAGCTTTGGTCAAGATCTGATAGTAATTCATGTTCTGTGTTCTGCTGCACATCTGCACAGGTCAGCTGTTACACACAGATTATACAGTGGGATTGTTTGTAATGAAGAAGCCCTTACGGATGACTTCTGAGCTCCATCAGAGCTGTCAGGTCATTTTTACTTCAAGTAGCAAAAGTCCAAGACAAGAACAACATCCCATAACCTTCTGCTGTCCTGGTCTACCCTAACCCATGTCTGACTGAAGATTTTGCCAGGCCCTTCAGTGGGAACAAATGGGCCACAGACAGCTTAGAGAAGCTAGAAAGCAGTGAGAGACGGTCGGATGCATTGTTGTCGACAAAAAGGAAAATACAGAATAATGACAGCCTTTAAAGAAAAGACACAACTGGTGAAGATTCACCTGCCCCGTCAGATTCTAGGATAGAGAAAGGTTCCCACAAGATGTCCTTCCATCGATCTTTTATTCCACGTCAGTACCAGTCGAAGCTTGAGGCAATCCGAAGAAGTGCTACTTGAAAAAGCGATTTGCAAATGTTAAAATGCAGTCAAGTTTAAAGAAATTACCCAAAACTGCAGTCCACCATCCTGTGGCATTAGGCCCAAGATATTACAGATCCATTTTCTGTAGACTCAGCTTTTAATGAGCCATCTCAGGGTGCAGCCAGCCTCCCTGGGAAATCAATATAGTTTCATTGATTACTTTTCTGACTCAAAGCTTCATAACACAGGGTCGGTCTAAATGTATTACATAGACAGTGCTATTCTTACACCGAAGCTATTTTAGCACTGAGTTGGGTATTGTGACACATACAAAACACCACTCAACAGAAAATAATTTCTAATTTCTTCTCCATAATGAGCAATCACTGCTAATCATTTTATACTTCTATTTAACTGCTGCTCTCCTGCCGCTCGCTGTGTTATTAAGTGTGTCTTCAATGAAACGGCGAATCTCAATAATTAAACTCAATTTGTCTAAGACCTCTGAACCACAATCCCAAAGTGGCTCATCATTAGATTTGATATTTCGTTAGCAAAACAATAAGTAGGACAATCAATTATTATAATTCGCTGAGTACTGTAACTACAGACATGCAGGCTGCCACAGCTAAATCAAATCACATTATTCAAATATGTCTTAAATGTTTAAAACACATGTTTTTGAGTGTGCATTTGTGTTTCTTGTAATGCATATTTAATAGGTTTACATATGCTCTTTATATAGAATTTATGCATATAGATACCCAGTGGCCACTTTATTAGGTACACGTGTAAAACCTAACACAATCGAACACAATAGTTCAACCATTAATTCTACCTTAACATAGATGATAATGCTCAGGTTTGATTGACAATGTTAGTGATATGTATTATTGAGGTTGTATTCTGCAGCGGTGTTGGAAGTAGACATTATGATGAGAGGTTTTTCTTATGTTTGACAGACATGACGGGGGCAGAATGTTAGAAACACATTTAAACACATTGCAGCCCAGCAGTTCAACACCATCACTACCTACAACCTCAGCAATAAACACATATGTAAAGGTGGAATATGTGACATATGTGAGCATTAGATTTTACATGCGCACCAAAAATAGTCTCCAGGGAGTGCATCATATATTTGCACTGTCCGTGAATAGATTTGCTCCATTTAAAGTTATGTCATGTCTTCTCACACATATAAATATAGATGTTGGTTTGCTTCTGAATGTAATGCTGTTTTGCACCTGACTCTGAAATGTCAAATCTTTCCATTAGGAAATGACACCCCAACAACCACCTTCTGCCCACACAAACACACACACCCTCACACACTCATGCATGGATGAAACTGAAGAACATTTACTTGTAATAGTTTCCAGGCTATCGTTTGTTTTTTAAGTACTGCAAGTATAAAAGTTAAAAATAGAGATAGAAAACATTTCCCCGCAGTTTTAATTCACAGGCAGGAACTAACAAGAACTTTTTACATCTGCTGCAACACAGTATAATGCCTGTGGTCTTCCCTTGCACTCTGTTATGCACCACTGTGTCGGACAATGTGGCTATGTGCAACTGACATGACCACAATAATCTTTGTTTGCTTTTCTTGATGACTAGCTCAAATACATGCACACTGAAGTAACTTTTGTACAGAATATCAGCGACACTTATTAAGCCAATTACACACCACTTACACTTATTATATATTCATTTTTGTTTATTCTGAATGACAATAAAGCACATTTGTAATTCACTGCTTTAAAGGATCAGTAGGTGCTCTTCATATCTGCACTATGGAGGTCACACAATTACAGCGATACCCAATTTCCAGTCAAGGTGCTAATTTTATGTTTCGGTTGACTCAATATAATTGCCTGCATATTCTCTTTTTCATGTAACATCTCTTTACTCTGCCAGAGCCCATAGTTTGAGGTGGTAAAAGTGAAATCTGTCTGGAAGCCCAGGGAACAAGCAAGTCTAAATCCTCCCTGTAAGAAGCTTAGTCTGTTTATAAAAGCAGCTCTCACCCAGAATCCACTTATCCTGGTGTCACTTGAAAAATCAAAGTTTGTATATCAATGTATTGTGATATAAAGCAAACAAAGTGGTGCAGCTCTTAGCCTTGGGTGTCATGTATTAGTTTTTTCTTATTTGTATTTACCATTTATTGTCTTCTTTAAAAGGTCCCAAGTGTAAGAACTGGCCACCTGTCAAAGTCATACTCCAAACAAATAGAGGGCAGCCAAGCACAGCACAGGGGTTGTGGAGTGGGGTTGACTGCTCATGTTGCCACCACTACCAGTCAAATCTGATCTCCCACAAAGTCCTGATAAAGCAAAATAGCTGAGTTTTTGAGTGTTAAACTCATGATTAATAAGGATGTTATTATTATTATTTTTTTAACTTTCGCTTTGATCACTGCTTATTTAGTCATTAATATTTCATGTCATAGGGAAATGCTAGAGCAGGGGTTGGGTACCTTTTTCATATCAAGGGCCATTTATATTTTCAGACATCTGTCCAGGACTTTACTCAGTGGCACCCACAGGAATTTTTCATAGGGAGGACACTCACAGAGTGGAGGCAGAAGGGGTCACTGATGATTGGGCAGCACCTGAGCAGCTTATACTGCATTGGCAATGGGGGGAGGGCGGCTCATATAGGGGCCCAGCAATAATCCTGGGCCCCATTGGCATACTAATTTATTAGGCACATACATGACACTAACCTCTGAGTTGACTGGAGCTGCCTCTCTTTGGTGAGGCGTCTGTCAGATGGTAGCGATGATGATGATGAAGATGCTACCCACAGCTGGTTTTCTGTCTTGAGCACAACTGAGTCTTTGCATGGGTTAGTTCTGAAAAGAGCCGCTCAGAGTAGTTGTTTTGCAGCTCAGTTATTTCATGTGGTTGTCAGGCACATCAGCTGGTTCCACATTAAACAGTGCAGCAAATTCATTAAATGCCTTTTATTCTTGCAGAGTAGGAACGTGCTCAGTGTTTCCTCTTGCCAGCTGCACTTGCCACAGCTTTAATTTCACATTTCAAAGCTGAGCACAGAAGCTGTCTGGAGCACAAGGTTCAATGTCAGGTTTCCCTTCATCTCCGCGAATTAGTCCCACCTGACAATTGGAGTAATTTTACTCCACAGCAGCAACAAGGCTGTCCTTCACAAATGATACTTTGTAGCGATTAGCTGTCTCACTACAAATCTTGCCTGCATAACACCGTCTCTGTCGGAATGTGGTCTTGGGAAAGCTGCTTGTTGGTCATCCAGACTCAACCGAAGACAGTTAACTTTAACCAAGCGTATTAGTCCATGTAGCTCTTCCAGTTTAGCAAGTTTGTAGGTGTAATGACGCTCGAGATTAGCCTTCTTAACAAGTATCAGTGCGTCCCACAAACTAACTCTTACACACTAGTTTGACTTCCTACTTAAATAACATAAAAGAATCGTTAGTCCGTTCCTCTCGAAAAGCGCGAAACTCAGGAACTACTTCCGTTTGGCTGACAGGCGTAATGACGCACTGACGCGATATCAACCGCTATGTGCGTTGCATTCAGGGACCGCTCAGAAAACGTGGCAGTGTGCTCGTTTATGTTTACTTTCTTCATTGCTGAAAAGAAAAATAAAGAAGTTGGGTTGTTGTATTTATTAATTGGCTAGAGGCTCGGCACCCCAGTGCTAAAGATTTTGCAGAGGCTTTAACTGTGCGCTGACATTGTGTGAGGCATCATGGCACTGGAGGGAGGTGAAGTTCACCTTTTAAAACAAGCAACCTCCCTTATCAAGGACAAAACAATAACTGTCAGACAGAGCATCGGGGTGAAAATCAAATTGAGGAGAGCTAAATGCAGTCTCAAGGCTCACTTAGAGAAAAACATCAGGGTGAGGTGCTGAGCAACAGACGTCAAAGTAATCTGATAAAAGATTAAAAGGTGACACGAGGAGAAGGAGCCAGTCCTACCAGTACAGTTTTAGCTGGCTGACCGAACAAGTGGCATTTTGCCATTTTTAAATGGACTGATTGGGTTTGTAGCTGGACAAGTAACCTGCAATGTGATACTTTTATTGTGTGTAGGCTAATGCATTGTTACATCCCTTCCAGTTAACAGCAGCAGCTTTTTATCATCAGCAGAAATAGTAATGAAAATTGTAGCACTCTGAATAACTAATTGAACAGAATTAATGCTGCTCAAATGTAATTTGGCTCACATTAGCCCGTTCTCCGGTTAGTCTTTTAACAGAAGGCATGTTCAAAAATTGACTTGATACCCAGGCTTTGGCAAACAAAGAACGCATTAATCACACTTCATGGGAACTGAGCACCGGTGGCAGCAGCACAGCGATGCTTATGAGTGACTTTATTCTGACTGTTCATGCTCTGAATATTAAGTTGATCATTGCGTCAATCTTGTTTTCCAGGCAGAGGCAAAACACTGAGACTTTGTTCATCCATTAACACCTTTATGACTTTGGTACTGCTTACATTTTACACACAGAGGTTTGAAGGTGAAAAATAAGCTGCAGAGTTGATCTCCCATTGCTGTACATATTGATCTTTCTGCAGCTTCTGTTTTGCATTGAGAATGGTCAGTTTCTTTTGTACTTAGTTTTTGTATTCTTCAATTAAGAATTTCCACTTGTCTCCAAGTCTGCATCCGGGTCCCTGCACCTACCTTGTGTTAACACTATATATGTATGCACAAACACAAAAGCATTTATCCATGTGCACAGATGACACACAAAGTTAGACTGTGAAGCCAAATCATAGTGACAAAACACCACACAGTAACACTAAAATGGCAGGCAATGTGTATTTCAGCACGATTAGTCTAGTGTAATGTGGGTGATATGTTATACAAGAGACATTACTGATAATAAGAACAAGCACATTCATTATCAGGGACAAAAAAAACAATCACATTGTGTCTTTTATACATCTTCTTCTTGGTCTGTAAATGTCTAGTGAGAAGAGTCCACTGTTCAGTCAGCTCCCCAAAGTGAAGCAATTGCTGTTTAAGTATAACCAGGCCCTATAACCAGTGTAGCCAACCCTGGTCTCAGACTCCTGCATAAGTCTGCTACAGAACCCCTCAGCCTGAGGGTCTGTTTATGCCGATGTTGGCCTTTTCAAAGCTGCAGGATCTGCTTAGTGTCTGTGCCAGCTGATAGGCCATCCAAGAAAAAC
Organism: Chelmon rostratus; assembly: GCF_017976325.1. Classification (NCBI taxonomy): domain Eukaryota; kingdom Metazoa; phylum Chordata; class Actinopteri; order Chaetodontiformes; family Chaetodontidae; genus Chelmon; species Chelmon rostratus. The sequence goes on along the minus strand of NC_055664.1, from coordinate 16,787,515 downwards.
ACAGGGATCCCAATGGATGGCTTAATCTTCCTGATCATCATACTAAACTACTACTACAGCCTGGTCTGCTTATTTGTCACTTTGTTGTAAGGTGCCCTGTCTAACACTGCCTCTGGTGACACTGTACAAAAGAAGACCTGTCTTTAAGTCACAAAATGCTGGAAATACGTGGATCTGGTTGAAATGGATGTTGAGCAGTTGTCTTACTTTCTCCTGGACACCTCAGACATAACATCGGTGTAAGGGGTGCACGTGTTAGCTTGTGGGCAAATAAATACAGGGCCCTGCATGTCAGGCAGGCGCAGTCTGAAATCAGCTCCTGGATGGCGGTCTCTCTACCATCCCTCGCTGGCGATTACGACAAGGACAGAGGTAGCCTTTCAGGTGCATGCGGACCTTGCTGTGCAGTGAGGCATAGATGAAGGGGTTGTAACACGTAGAGCTCATAGCCACTAAATGACAGCAGACTTGTAGGACGTTTACGTAGCGCTTGCCTATAATGCGGAAGTCTGGGTCCAGGTCCAGCAACAGGTTCAGCACCTACACAGTGACATGGAGAAACTTGTGTTATGGGCCTGGTCATATTTTGCTCTTAAATGTCATACTTGCAGCACTTTAGGACTCATAAATGTATCTGTAATATGTATGAGACACCCATCCAAGATTGCGGAAATAGTGTCGAGGTCCACCTGTTCCTGGTTCTAGCCGCCCCCGATTTATGAGACTGTAAAGTTATCATAGAGAATGAGTTACTTAAAAAAACTAGTCCCAGTAGCTTCAAACACCTCCCAATCCAATTGCATTGAGTCTTCAGGAAAGGTGTTGTTTGAACTTTGCCCTGATATTGAGTAATGGTGTGTGGCCTTTAAAGGCAATCAGAAGGATGTAAATAATATTACAAGTTGCCTCAAGTATTAAAAGAGTGTGGAGAAAACATCCCTGGTTTCATTTGATGAGCTGCCACTTGTGAAGTTGACCAGCATGGGTGTCTCAAACCTGCTCTGCACAGTGAGGGCTGTGCACAAAGGCCTGCAGTAAAACCTCCAGCCGACACTGATGACGACACATGAGGAATCATACCGAGGGTCTGTCTGCCCGGGCTAAACAGTGATCTAACAAAACCTTTGCAGAGGAGGCTTAAGCCAGTGTATGCAGAGACACTGCCCGGTCACCTTAAAGAAAAGCTGGCTTGAAGTTGACTGTCAACATATTGTCACCATGAGCAACAGAAGAGCTCATTTAAAGTGTGCATTGGATGCAATGATGGTACAGATGTACAGCCTGGAGCTCTGGCCTGAAGGCTCTGTTGTGTGGTGATATAATGAGCCGATCAAGGTGTGAGTTTTGAGTCTAGGGTAGCTATTTCTACAGTTGTTGCAAATGGGCCAATTAGAGCTACAGCCACACTCAGTTAAATTCTCATATTTGTGTTCCTTCAACTGTTGAGGACAGTGTGCTGGCAAAAGCACAGGAGACAGGGCCCAACACACAGTTTTCAACAACTTGCAGCAAAACTGTGACAATTTATATTTACAATAAACTTTTTTACTCAATAGGAGAAAGTCGTTCAATGACAATTTCCTCGGCACTGATGAGTCATCTGATCTGACTATGGGAATTGAGAGGAAGGATAGCTAAATTGGACTGAGAGACGCTCACAAATGAGGATATTTTGTCATACTATGAGAGAACCAATGTCCTCATGAGTGACGTTTATCTACCCAAAGGTGCAATTATGTGTTCTGCAGTAAAATGTAATGACATTTTCACCCAGAAGCTCTCTGAGTCTAGTAGCTCATACTTAAATATCATGTGACTGCACATCGTGTAGAGGCTAAGGAGGCATTGAAGGCTGGCGTTCTGGCAGGCAAGCCCAGGGAGGGGCCTGTCCTAGATTGCAAAAAACTCACCAAGGCTAGGTAAGAATACACATGTCATTATGTGTGCAAACACAAAATATTCATGACAGCAGGCTGGAAAGCTACTTTGTAACGATGTCATGGACTTTTGGAGCAATACATTGCTACCATGCACTGCAGACCAGCTGCATGCAGTTGTCGTAATGTGTTTATGGTGAAGCAGTTCCAATAAGGTTAAAACTGTTTTATGATATGACCCAGTTTTAAAGTACAACTACTGCACCTCTGTAATAAAAATCTAGAGAATAATTAACCATTTAACTGTTTAGAGGCACATAGAGGCCAAGTGGTTTTCTAGTATGTAGAGCAGCATGTGTGGCACAGCATCACATTTTCTCCACTGGAAGAGAACCCGAAAGGGCACGTTATCATTTCATCTACCACAGTTGCATCCAAGAAGGCACTTTTGCTGCGAACATGGGGGCACCAGCGGGCGATTGCCCTCCCCCGAGTCCACCCGAGTGGGACACTACCACCCTGCCCTATTCTTCCATTAATATGATGACAAATCCTAATCTCTTGGGCCTTCGTATGGCTCATTGTGAACGCAATGTTGCTTTTATAGACAAAAATACCTGTTGATGACCGTCTGTGGGTAATGATGTACAAAGTTTAATCATCTCATGGACAGTTAATGCTTCACTTTGTCTTATTGCGTCACTGCTGACGAGTTTATGATTTGCTAGCAGATACCGACAGAAGAATGTAGACTTGATTTTTTCCCAACTCTCAAATCAAGATCTCTCTTAAATTCCACTTAACAGATCCATAGCCCGGGGAGAAATGGCTCATAGTTTAGCTTTAGTTTTAGACTTAACAGTCTGGATCTAAGACTCACCTGCAGGGGCAGCCAACAGAGGGCGAAGGCCAGCACTGACGCCACCAGCAGGGAGAAAGTCCTCTTCCTCCTTTGGCTCCAGTGCTGCTGGCTGTTGGATGGCTCCCCAGGTACTGAATAGCGTTTTAGGCTGACAGTGATGGCACAGTAGGATATGCTGACTGACAGCAGCGGTATCATATAGGAGGCTATGAGAATGAAGCAGGAGTAGAGTAGCCGCAGATTGCCACTATCAGGCCAGAATTCCTCACACACTACCAGGTCGACGCCACTGGGCCGCAGGTCCAGATAGTGTGTGTAGAGAGATGGAGGTGCAGCCAGGGCCAGAGATAAAAGCCAGACACCCAGAGTCACTGCACCACAACCCCACACAGAGATCCTCCTCCGCACAGGGTGAGCTGAGACAGAAATGGAAAAAAATCTATATTCATCTCAGTACCCCCGTTTGCATCAGAGAGATGTGTAATCAACATGCATTGCTGTCTACCACAATGTCTTTTTTAAAACCAACACCATCTGGTCTCAAAGAAACCAGCTCCCAAATCCTACAAATACTGAAGATAAAAATGACCCCTAGTCAGTAGAAGTCCCTTACCTACAACAACGTAGCGGTCCACAGCAATGGCAGTGAGTGAAAGCACTGACGCAAACACTGTGGCACACTGCAGCAAGGGGACCAGGTGGCAGAGGGGTCTCCCAAAAGCCCAGCCATGGCTATCGAAGGCGTAAGACACAGTCAGTGGGACACAACTCAAACACATCAGCAGGTCTCCGGCTGCTAAGTTACCGATGAAAAAGTTGGTGGCGTTGTGGAGTTTCTTGTCAGCTAGGATGCAAGCCAACAAGAAGGAGTTCCCGACGCCAGCCACCACCACTATGAGGCAGTAGAGAGGCAGGAAAAGAGACTTGAAGCGGAGAAGAAGCTCCATGCCGATAAACATGTCCAGGGGGTCACTCTGGTTGAGTCCTTGGCTTTTGCCGTCGTCTAGTCTTTCGAGTGTTGTATCATGAATGGTGTCACCGGTCACGCTGAAATCCTCAGCCATGAGGATATCCATGTCCCTGGAGGCCGACCTTAAGATAAGGGAGAGCATGACCAACAGTCAATCAATAAGATTCATCTGGGATCACATGTGTAATCAATATGTGCAGTCTGTACTTGTCCTATAGGGAATCCGCTGAATGAAAGGTTCAATGACATTTCCGTAGATGTCATTGTCAATGACATAGTGATTTATTATTGTTCATAATTATGTATCATACATTTCTTATAATATTCCAGTTGATTTTCAGCAACCAATATTTCAAAACTTGCTGAAAAAAACCCAAAGTGACTGCATAAACCATAAGAGGGACTGGAAGCCCTTTAAAGACTCCCCTGGAGATCTCTCTGGGCAAGAGAAATTAACTGGCACGAGTAGCGCCACAAAAAACACCCTTCATCCTCACAGGAGCTTCATAAAATCATTTCTCGTGATCTTTATGATGAATTTCATCTGTAGATATTTTTTCTGACACTGTTCTGGAAAGAGGTGGATTATACCCACACGTTTTTTTAATGTGTGAAGAAAAATAAACTGAGTTTGAGAAGAAATGGCTGCTCATGAGTTTCACTGACATGTCCAGGGAGTCACAGATCATGGGTGTATTTTTGCCCACCATTGCCTGGTGATGTATCATGTATTGGAACATTATGCACCCTGGTGCCTTTTCCTTCAAATAGCTGTGAAATCCCATTTCTGGCACCATCAGTGCAGCTTGTGGATATAAGCCCACAGCTATAAAAACATAATGAAGAGGGAAAATCGCTGTGAACTCACTTGATCTTAAACTGATTTGGGATGTATGTACTGAGTTGTGGAAAAGATAAATTGTTAGTACAGTCATTTTCTCTGAACTTTAAAGGATAAAAATATATTTTTCTGTGACTGTTATGGTTACGTTAGCTGGCAAAAAAGCATTCACTCTCAATTCATCTGGATTCATGGTAGCATGATGGTTTTTATGAAGAGCTATGAATTGAATCTATTGCTACCAAACTAACAGAGACGCTGAGGTTGTTCTATTTACAATTACAGATCATGATAAAGAATCTTTTAATAAAGTCTGGGTTGGGAAAGGTGGAGGTTGAGTTCTTCTATCCCCTCACTGTCAGCCAGCTGATAAAATCTTTAGCAGATGGATCCAGTCCACTGATTCAATATGTGCAGCACGTCGGTGCAATCAATTTGAAGGGCATGTTAAAATATTTTCCATGTCCAATTGAAAACTTGTTAGTAACCATTACTTGCGAAGCAGCGCTCTCCACTTTAGAGCTGGTGTCTCTCAGTGGCAGACTGCATTGTGTCTTTGATTTCTAATTTGTGAGGCACGTGTCCGTAATCATCAGCAGGAATTTATTTCTGATCCCATCTGGTCTCACAACGTCTATATTATCTGACAGCTTGGAAGAAACCCACCCTTGCCTAGTAACGCTGTTGCCATGGCCTTTGTGGAAACCATCCAGACCCTGCAGCTAATTTGTGAGGCGTGATGAGAATTGAGAACCCTCAAAATGCAAAACAGGAAGGACAATTCCTAACGACTGTCTCTCACCCTATTTTGTCAGCTCTGTTTTCCTTTTTTTCCTTTTTTTTTTTTTTTTTTTTTTTTTTGCTCTCTGACTCCCCTGACATTTTCTGAGCACCTAAGCACTTTATATAAATTTTTGCATTTCCATCATTTTGAGGCTGCTGAGGCATCCAAAGAGAGCTGGGGGCAGAGGCTGGACAAATGAGGTCAAAGTTGATCGTATGCAATTCTGATGAGGTGACTTAATGGTGTACCTCATTATTTCCATTGGAAATGTAGGAGGCCTGCTCCTTTTGACTGTGTTATTACCACACAAAATGCCTGATGGTTTTAGTGCACATACTTAAGTGGTTGACAGAAAGACTTTTTGTGAGATCACACAAGACAACGCTCACGCAAGGCTCCATCTCGCCAGGCTTTAAGTGTACTCGTGGCCAAACCACAGTCGTTTGGACCAATCAGCATCCTGTGAGAATGACTAGCAGCTGCGGGCAGATGCGGTTTGGGTGTGACGACAGTGGGACAGATCGTTCCGAAAAGGAGATTAGCTTAGATGCTGCTATAGCATCAATTAGATCAGAACTGTGTGTCTCTTCATTGAAAGAAGAGCAAAGAACACCCTGAAATTTCCCACTGCAGCGAGTATGTATTTCTTAGTCCGCAGGGCTAATACTCACCTGTCTAAATGTTATTATCTCCAACTGACCCTTTCATTAAGACGGGTCAAAGCCTCTCTAATAGTCTTCGCTCTGCCAAGGAACAGACACTATTTAAGACATGCAAACACATACGTACGTCTTTGAACAGGAGCAGGAAATAGAAAATCAACATTTAAGGTCGTAAGGTTAACTGAATTTATGAGCTCAAGAGTTTCCTACTGGTCAAAAACTTTTTTGTCGTTGTTGATGCTGCAGGGGGGGAGTTTGCATTCATGTATTACCTTACAGATAGGAGAATAATACTTCCCTACTTGCCAGACTAGTTCTCTTTGTCATATTTTAGCAAGAAGCTTGAGTAATTTTATCCTTTTTCTCTATTGTCTGTGTTCTTGTTTGTCTTGAGAGTGCATTCTTCTAATAACAGAGCTTATAAATGCAGTGCTGTTCAGCTTTCAGCTTTGTAATTCTGGCCTCCCTTCTGGTCTTCATTCATGCTGACAGGAGGCACACAGATGCCACAGAGTAGCAGAGACATTGTCAGTTTTTCCTGTTGAAATTACATTGTGGTAACTGGGCTACAACATGCAAACAATGCTCTAAAAATCCAGAAAAAAGTAGCAGGTGACTCTTTTGAGAAAATTACAGTGACGTACATGCATTTATAACATTTTATTTTGTCTTTTTAACCATATTTAAAACACAAGAGGAAAGAGTTTGCAAAGTATCTCCCTCATATTCTGCTGCATGTCAATTAGACATTTGGGGAGTGGGTGAAAATCTTTGTGGGTGAGCTGCCCAAATTCAATATTTTAGAGATATTGCATATTTTCATGTCCTATCCATGTTTCCACGTTCCATTTGCCAGTTTTATTTGTTTATATTTGGCGCTGTATTCAGTCAAGAGTTCAATAAAACATTTAATATGAATTATTCATAGAAAAATTCAATATTTTGTTAAATGTGCAATACCTGAATGTGGGTTTTGTCTACATGATTACAAAATAGATTAGTACCACATATTTCTAAAATATGTACAGTATATGCATCATATACACATGAATATATAACACATATCAAGAACTACAGTACCCCACAGCCTGCAAATCACAAGTATAAGAAAGCTGTCATCTCTCAGGGCTGATGTGCCTGCAGTTTGGTCAAGGGTGCTTTTGCCCGTTTGGTTCCCTGCTGTTTGGCAAAGGCTCTGCTGTAAAAAGTCACAAATGAAAGTGTTGATTGCTGAACAAATGCTCATCACTGCTAATTGGAATTCATCTTAATTTGACCCACTTTTATGGCAGCATTTGTGATAGTGATAGGTTTATTTCAGCATTCAGGTACTTTTCCATCACATGTTAAAATTATTTTTTCCCATCCCCTTTATGGTGAATAGAAAACGCTGCTTGTATTAAATGATACTATTGTGGATCACCAGCCTGAATTAGTAACTGATTGCAATGAAAACTTGTAATTGAGCAATTATGCAAATTGCATCACATATTAAATTACACTTCTTAATCATAAGGCATGAAAATAAGTGAAGATTTGTGGAAAAATGTTGATGCAATGTTTGTGTGTGAGCTTACTTGTTCGGATGCATGTCTGTAAGGGTCAATGCATGCTGTGAATTAGTGGATATAAGTCAAGTATCTTACCTTTGTAGATGTTTGGAAATTGGAGATACTGAGAATATCCCTGTGTGGTCTCTCCTCAATTCAGCAAATGAGCTTATTTTCTTCTTCTTTGACTCCTTTTTTCCTTCACTCCTTTTCTTTCTAGTGACAGATCTGCAATCTCTAGTTAGAAATGTTTCCCTGCAGGTTATAAAGAAGCCCACAGTGACATGAAGAGTCAGGCAGGGAGGCGATGTTGCCTCACTCAGCTCTGAGTGAGAGTGACACGAGGGAGGGAGAAAGAAAAGAGACCTGCATAACCTCTCTCATGCAAATCCTCATAAACTGTGCCCCCTCCCACCTATTCTCCGTTATTTTGCCTGCATCCCCACATGCACACACACACAAAAACACACGCTTCTGCATGTATCTTTTGCGACATGCTGTGAAGACCTGTTCAGCAACCTGTTATTTGCCCTATGGGAGAGGGCAACCTATTCTTTTTGCTTTATTTGCTGTTTGACAGTCTTGATTGCCTGCAGATTCTCCCACACCTGAAGAGGAATGAGGCAGAAAATGAGCAGCCGTGTGGAACAAAGTACAGAATCATATTTGCAGTTTTGTCTCCGGGGCGAGGAGGAAGATGAAAAATGTTGTTATTGTTTAAAAAAGATGACAAATTGCAGAGGCACACCGAAATCACTGAGACGCAGCTGTCTGAGGAAGAACTTGCTGCCTCTCCATTATTTACCAATTAATAACAAAAAAAAATCGAATTATCTTCACTTCCTTTATGTCACATTGGTAACATTGGTCTAAACTAGGCAATGCTTTTAATGCCATTTATCTTTGTAATGTCTTTTGTAATGTAATGTCCTCTCAGTGGAACCATTGCTGACACACTGACAGCAGCTACAATGAAAGTACCATCAAATAATGTTCAGTTTTTCCTCCTCTCGGCTTCTCCTTCATCTCTCTCTGGTAAAGGCTTCTCCTTATCACGATCGTTGGACGTATGATGAAAATCTCCCACTTGAGCTCTGAAATCTGCACCACAGGTTCCCTCCAGCTATTTCACAACTGGGGGACCAATTGAACACATTATGGGACACTCAACAGAACATGCTATCCTGGCAAACCCATGAGAGCTCTGAGCAAAACAATGCGGCATAAAAGACACACATAGGGGAAAGCGGTAGATATGGATTGCTTTGGTTGGGAGAAATTCTGCTCGGCGGGTCTTTTTGTAGGAGCCTGAAAGGAAGCCGAACGTTTGATTGGTCAGTAGAAAGCCTTAAATGAAAAGGGGATTGAAAAGTCAGAAGAGATTTTCAGCAGCAATTCTTAAAAGTGTCAAACTAAACATGGCATCAAAAGTACATAAATACAGGTGTGGTTACGTAACAGGTAGTAAATTTCAAACATTTTATCCTTCAGCTAACTGTGATTTTGGTCTGTGCCAACCCCTAAATGTTAGCTATTTGATAGATGTGTTGCATTATGTTCTAAACTAATGTCTGGCCCCTTGGACTGAATGATAATTACACTTGCCTCTGTTCTCTCCTGATGTATGAGTAAGCTTTTACCGTTCAACTAGCAAGGGATAAGTCCACGTTTAACCTTGTTATCGAACTGTTACAGCTGTGTGTGTAATTACCTTACCAGTGAAATTACTGCGTCTTTCTGGTAGAGGTGTATTTAATTGGTTGAGTGTGTGTATGTGTGTGTATAAGTGTATGTGTATTAAGTGTGTACAGAGAACTTTACTGATCCTCATAATGATTTTTATCTTTGGACATCTACACTCTAATTATGATGTGTATCTGCAACTTCCAAACTCTGTAGAAAAGTAGTTTGTGATCATGTTATAATGAAGAAACAGCAGCCACAAGCACACACACACGCACACACACACACACATACAGCAGCCGCAATCAATCACTGCTGCTTAAAGTGGCTAGAAACAATATTCTTATAATAACAATCTATCAAATAACAAAATGGATGGGGTCGCTCTTAGTGACGAGTCTACAGAGTATTATTACCAGAATCTGCAGCTGATGCCTGAACTTACATTTGCCAGGTGGCCAGAGAAACTTTCCATTCCTAACAGCTGGATGTGTAAATTAAGCAAATATTTGCTAAGAGGTTCACCATATCAACTTAAAAGTAACCTTTCTAAACAGATATCTGCATACATATGCAGAATCTGTAGGCAAGGGATAAGATTTTAGTATCGGAAGTGTTCTGGATTCCATTTGTAGTCCTTTTGTATTGATTCAATGAAACGTGGAGAACACTTCATTGTTTCGTTTATCGTATGATGATGACATAGTTTTCTATTAGCTTTGTTTTTAATTGACCTGCATTTGTCGATATCTGTTTTTAAAGATTAGCTGAAATTTATCTTTCTTGTCATTTTCCCACCTTAAGGTGCTCATCGGACTGTAAACAAAGACCTGTGCACACAAGAGGAACTCTTGTCCCTGATATCCGTCACCTGGATATCTGAATTGTACGGCAGCCGGAAGCACTGTGCAGCAATTCTAAAAGACCCAGTTTGAGGAATCCTGAGGTGATTAACAAGGCCGAAAATAAAACAACAAAGTTCTGCCATAATTTGGATGAAACATTGGATAATTGCACTTCTCTTGTGTTTGAACGGGTATTCACTGTAAATCAACACATCTGAGAAGACTGGAGAAGAAATGCTAACACCTCATAGACACTTCAAATGTGACAAGGGGTCACCAGCTACCCCTTTAACAATTCTCTAAGCTTATCATTTGTTTTGTTTTTTATGTAAACTCTGTTGGAATGGAAAGTAACATTAAATATAGATGCTGATTTTAACATATACTGTACAGTTACCAAACCAGGTTATTTCATGGTATGTGGATTTTTGATTTTGATTACCAGTGAACTAAGATGTTTTCAGGGTGTAGCAGCACAGCAAGCCTGCCTCGCTAAATGTCACAGTCTGTCTGGTTTTGATTTAGACCCCCTTAAGGACACCTTTAGTAGCAAACAGTCACGGCAGATTAGCTTAACTTTACATCGGCGCTGACCTCCATGCGTCTGTATGTACACGAGCCACCCTCCAGGAAAGAAACGCGCTGGAGATGGAAGCGAGGACGGAGACGAGGCTGAGACAGAACTGATGTGACCACGTTAAGTGGATTAGTGGTCAAAGCGAAAGCAGGGACGGTGCTCTTAGTATAAAAGCATGAATCAAACAGATGAAGCACTTTAAGTGATGATGAGACAGCATAAGTATTCAGGAGACTTGACTGAAAAATGATAACACAATAAGAACGCACGAGACAAAACAGAGAGTGTGTGCAGAAGAGAGAGAGAGAAGACAACCAGTAATTTATCCTAATTTCATGCTTGGATGCCACACAAATCCGCAGCCTCTAAATGGCAGCAGATCTTGCAGCAGAGCATACAGAGGCAGACATATATCACAACCCAGAGTGCGAAAAAAGCTTCATAGCTCTACTCAACTGTATATTCTGTCTAGCAGACACACTTTCACTCGTTCCCCTGTCAGTAATATAGCTTTCATTTGATGTGTAGCGGTGCTTAGGTCAAACACCAGTAACTTCTGTGGGTGAAATCCTGGTAAATGTTTCCAGAGCTGCAGACTCAGTGAATGAGCCTCTTCCACTAATGCCACTTATCATTTAAAGATTTTCACTTTCGCTAAGAATTTTTGTCAGTAACTGACAGCCTGTGTTCACTCGTGACCTCTTTTGTGCCCCGGTGTTGTTTGATTGTGCCAAATTTGAATGTTTGCCCGCCATCACGTCTACTCACAGCTTAGTGACTATAAATCAGAGCCGCTGCCTGCTGCTATAGTCCATGCCTGAGCCAGCTGGAGACATGATGAGCGCTGATCTGCCTAGCAAAATAGAGCAGGACATATTTAGATTGTGGTTGAGGGCTATTGTGGTCTCAAATGCTTCTGTTAGTTCGGGCCCTATTTGCCGGGAGACCGGTACCGGGAGAGCTCTAATTTACAGAACACACGGCCTCAGCTTAATGTAATTCCGTATCGTATCTGTCGTGTTGAGAGGCGCTGTTATTGGCTTGTGAAACACTCGCATAGCAGACACTACACTTATTCTCTGGCATTTTTCAATTTAAAAGAATCTGACCTTTCAGAAATGTTAGCAGCGTCCTGACCTTTTAAATATATGCATTGCTGCTAGAAATAGTCCAATTTTTACACATAAGCTGTATCACAGCTGGCCTACGTGGCGCTCTGTAATGATTTGTTTTTAATCTGTTTGGGGAAACACTGCCCAGTCACTAGTATTCCCCACAGGTTGGTGACTCACACTGCCACAAGCTGCACTATCTATTGATTTGTTCCTTATTAAAACAGCTGCATTATCTCATGTTGAAATGTACAGAATCATACAAGTGTTCTTATACATTCTGCCCCTTTACTAAACAAACTGTGTATACTTCATATCTTTTTGAATCAGTTTTCTTCACCTTTCTGGCAGATGTTGTTTCCCATTCATTTCAATATGAAATGAAAATCAACTGGCAGGTACTTACATCTTGCATCTGTCAGGTTGGCAGACGCTGTTGTATAAACAGTCAGTCTGTTCACTCCCACTCACCAGAACGTAAAGGTTGAAGCCATGTATCACAGGCAGCGTATGGTGACAGTCGTTGGCTGGCTATTTCAGGTGCGAAAAACTGTCAGAGCTCTAAACACCTTTAAAGAAATTGAGCCTGATATTGATTTGAGGTGTCAGAGTGGCAGACTGCAGTACTCCAGACTTCTACCTCAAATCTTTTTTCAAGTATTGGCACATGGGACAGCGCAGATCCAATATCATTCACAAGCGGAGCTCTAGAGGAGGCGCTGATAGTCCGAGCCTGTATAGTTTAAAAAGCACTAATATGAAGCTACAGCTCTACTTCTGTCATCATTTAGTAAAGAGTATTGTTAATCATAAAGAAATCATGAATGGTGACTTCATGAACATCACTCACCCTTGAAGTTGTTTAGTCTCATTGTACATTGTTGCACAGAGTCATTCTGCAAAAACAGATTAGATCAAAAGAAGTTGCTTTGTGGCCCACGTCGTGCCCTCACTGCACATCCTTTATGTGTGTGTGCTTGTGTGTGTGGTACATTGTGCATCTGTTTGTGTGTGCGTATGAGGCCATAAAATAGCAAAATGAGTTAAGGGAGATGCCAGAAATAGATAAATATCAGTATTTACTGGATGTCATGGTGATGTGTGCTCCCTCTACCTCCCCAGTCTCAACCTGCAAACTTTAGCGGTTGAAAAATGTGAGAAGCTACAAGTCAAGGTGCCAACCATCTCCTGTTTGAAAAAACAAAAAGAGCATTGCCCTGCAAAACATTGCTGATTTGACTTTTGTTTGTGCTTGTAGCACGTGTGCTTTGGGTTTCTTCTTGGTTCCTGTGCAGCGTTGTAGCTAGTCAATCATGGCCTACCCAGACACAAAAAAATGACCACAGAGCTGAATCCCCACCTCTGTAAAACCGCGTCAACAAGAATTGAACACACTTACTTTCATGAAGGTAGAATTTATCGTGTGAGTGGTTGTATTAGACTGCATTCATTTTTGCATGGTGTGCCTGATAAACTGAGTGTGGATTACTGCAATAAAAACATTTCAAGGTCAGACTTAAGTATTCAAATATGACAGTTTGGGTTTGGAGAATGTGTATTTGTTTCCCAGGTGTTGTGTTTTATTTGTCTTACTTCCTTGTTTGTCTAGAAAACACACAGAGCAGCGGGTTTAATCAATCTGCCAGATACAATGGAATAAATTTATCCTTATGCTGGTCTGTAAATCTGCTGCTCATGGTATGCTGCTGTGTGTATCACTTTGCTTCCTCCATCTAGCTGCAAGGCAGATTGGCCCATACTGTGACTGTTCATCAAAACAAACACAACTGGAGGAGGAAATTCACGGGAAAAAATAAACCTAAAAGCCTGATGGAAATTGGATGTTCACATTTATCTGCTAAATAATTTGCATCAAAAAAGAGTTCATGATATCTTGCCAGGTGAAAACAGAAACCACCCCCAATGTTAACCTTTGTCACCTTGACTTCATTCTCACTTTACAAAATGTAATCCACTAAGAGTCAGTCAAGTGCAGCATAAAGACAAAAGTGGCGTGTAGACATCCTTTGGCCTTTTGCATAAAATACTGTACAGTGCACATTATTGCAAAGTGTTAAGGACAAATTAAGCAGGCCAACTAAAATTACTAATGAAACATGGACTCCCAGGACCTCTACATAAACCTAAGAACTGCTGCAGATTTTATAAATCTCTGCTGCCAGATGTTACACCACCAAAATGAGGAAAGAGGACCACATCTTGCACATTTAAAAATCAATTTTCAATGCAAAAATAAATAAATAAGCATGCATAGTCACATGCATTTCTCATAGGAGAAAATATTTTGCTGTTGCATATGTAACAAATCAAGTAACAGTTTAATTTGTTTAGTAATGTTAATGAGTCATTGAATAAAAAGTAGAATAGATGAATAGAAAGATGAATAGATGGATAAATGGGCCGGTACAGCAGATAGTAAGGTATTGCAGCTCAAAAACAATGAACCCTGCTTGGTGATTCCTCCATCCCACATTGCCCTCTGGTGGATTTCATGGTTTGACTTCCTTCTGCATTCATTCTTCTCCTTTATTTCACTGATTTTGAGTCAGATCAGTAAAGTGTGTATCTGGTACCACAAGAAGTTTGTCTTGACTCACCCAGCAGGGACATGCAATCTTCAGTGCTCAGTTCTACAGTGAAAACCAGTCAAGTTGATGAAGCACATCAGAGGATGCTGTCTGTGCTCATAGAAGAAGAGTTACAATGTGTAACCTTGTGAGGAGTCCACACTTTATCCTTCAGCTCCATAATGATCTCAGCATTGTCTGAATTCAATACATTTTATGATATTTTAAAAGAAAATCTGCAGATGTGATAGTAAGTTGAGACAATGAGTGAGTAGTAAGTTGAGACAATGAGTGAATAATTACTGTGCAAATTATTTATTTATTTATAGTCATTTTAATACTTTGACTTATTTTTTTACTTATTGCAACATCTTTGTAGTTAAAAATGCGTAACCATAACCTGCATGTGTGCGTATGAAACAAAAGGTTTACAGCTATGGTTATACTGTAGTTTGTCAATTCTAAACACAAAACAAATGGACTTGACATCTTACTTGAAATCACTGTTGGATATATGTGAGAAGAATTTGAGATATTTAATGTATTAATTCTGAAGTACTTGATATTTCTGTTCTTCTCTAAATCCCCAAAACATTAACATTACCTTTTAAATGACAAAGATTACCAAGGTAAACAATTGCATTTTAATTTGATATTGCAGGTTGGTTGGTTTTGAATGCATGCTAATACCTCACAATTTTTCACATTATTTCATCAGCTGTGAAGGAGATAATAGTAATGAATGTGAGGTAATAAGGAGTCAACATTTACAATATATTTCAAAAGCATATTTTACATAAAGGATAAAAAAAGAAAACAAATTAGTAACCATAATTCGTCTTTTGAATGATTACCTTTCTGTCCATTATTACCATTATCATCAACATCATCATCCTTGATAATGGCAAAAGATTTCTATGCAGGATAAAACCTGAACTGCAATCAACAAAACATCACATCCACTATATTATGATAAAGACAGCAATCAGCACACAAATTGAGCACTAGTCAGAGAGGAAAGCCTCGTTCAGACTGTTCAGTGCCTCCTCCCGAGTGATTGTCTTCCAATGCTCAGGAATCTTGGCTGGCTCCTGCTTGTATTCCCTTGCAAACCTCTCATTGAACCTGGCCAACACATACCTGCAAATTAAAGAATATTTAGCTCTTTTGCATGCAAAAATATATATCCTGGTACAAAACATCCAGATTATGTAAGAGAAACATTTAATGATTATAATTACGGTATTTAAGCATTAACAAACCACACGGTACCTCCAATAAACACTGGGCATCTGGCTGCTTGGGTCCTCAGGGGAGATGCTCCAGTCTGGGTAGAGAGAACTGAGGTCCCTGCATTCCACAGACGTGTCATCTGTGTCCTTGCCCTCGCCTGGGTTGCACTTGGTTATGCTTCCACAGCAGCTTGTACTGGACAGAGAACAGGAGCTATGGGGCAACATGCCTTTGGGCCTGTGGAGCACAGCCCTGTGAACCTCATGCCCCATTTCCTCCAGTTCACAGGGAGCTCTGCAGAGAGGACATTGCTTCTCACAGCCTCTCACTCTGTTGAAGAGGGAGTCATGGGGCTGAATTGGAAGGCACTGAAGAAATTGGGTGACATCCATATTTTGGGCGAACTCATGAGCTAGGTCCAACCGCATTGCAGCCAGTAACTCCATTAGGCATGTGATGAAGCGATCCCATTCGGTGGTAATACTGAAAAGAGGTCCATCCAGAGAGGCCCTGGTGACATCCACATCTCCATCTGTCTCTAAAGTGAGGCACACTCTCTCCAGCAGCGGCTTTGCATCACTCAGCACTCCATTGGTACCTTCTGCCGTTTTGCTCACTGCTGCCGCAAACTTTCCTACAATTTCTCCAAGTCTCAGTTGCCTCCATTTATCCAAGTTGGTTGATTCAGAGAGGTGAGTCACAACTGTCTCCTGAACCTTCCTCAGTCTGAAGCTGTCATAGGATTGCAAGTATTCCAGGAAGCTTTCAAAGCAGTCTTCCTTTATCAGCTCCTCTAACAAGCTTTGGTGGAAAGCACGTCGGGACCGATACTGCAGGGCTTTACCTTGGATCTCTTCAACAATACACACCCCCAGTGGTCTATAGATGTAGTCCAGCACTGTAGGTTTGATGACCATGGATGTGAATGCTTGAGCCATCCTCTGGCACTGGTCTCTCTTCCTGAATTGGTAGATAAACTCGGCCAAGTAGTTACTCTTGGTTGCAGAAATACATGTCAAAAGCTCCCTGTCCTTGGCATAGCGGTCATGTAGTTTTTGGAAGTCTTGGCATGCAGTGCTACAGAGATAAACCTTCAAATCAACTTCAAAAGCTGATCTGATTTCCATAGTTTTTTCCTTCAGAGCTTTTTCAACATTTTCTAACACTTCTGTGATGTAGCTGTCAGAGAAATCTGCTGGTGAGCTAGATTTATCAGCCACAAACTGTTGATATTCGTCTATGATACCGCATGCTACCCGTTGAGCTTCTAACCTCTGCAGTCTGTTGTTGTCTTCAAACATGTGCTTTAATCTGCTGCGGTATCCAAAGTGCTCATCATATACGTAGAAGCTAGATGACTGGTTTTGGCCGATGACTTCAAGCTTTTTCATGTGTTTCTGGAGACCGCGGTTGATTAGATTCTCTTTCAGAATTTTAGTCACTCTTGCAGTAATGTCATCCGTTTCTGAGGGCCTGAAGTCGAAACTGGACAACAGCTTACTCCACACACCCTCAAACTCCTCTTCTAATTCAGCATCTTGAAGGAGAGCTTTGGTGGACCTGCTGTTCTCTATCAGTGTGTGTAGCTTGGATTCTTGTTCTTTTTCCAGCAAGGTCTCAAATTTTTGCAACTGTGTGGAAGAGCAATGGGTCTCGTTGACTGCCTCCAACCTTTGCATGATCTCTTCAGTTACCCGCTCCTGGAGGGCATCCATATTGCTCATTAGGATTGGCCTGAATGTGTTCATGTTGAGGTCATCTTTCATCAAATAGGCCTCTACTTTTGACCTGAGTTTGCCCACCTCTGCTTTGACTTCTGCTTTGGCTTCATCCTTCAGCTCACTCAGGAGGCTCTTTTGAATTGCAGGGTCCAAAGCCTTTGCCTTTGTGGCGAAGATTTTACTTGTTGCCCCCATAAGCCAGCTTTCCATGTGTTCCAGGAAAGTGTCCTCCCACTGGGAAAGCTCTACGCACAATAAAGAGAATGCTGAAGCGATGTCAGTATTTTGCAGACTGATGGAGAATGATTCTTCTCTCACTGCATCCCAAACAGCACACAAACGGCTCATAAATTCAGGCAGCCCTGTGGCTTCAGACTTAGCTGCACACTTCTTCAATGCCCCGAACAGGTTTTGCTTAAGCTTTAACACAGCCTCGCTATACTGCGTATCAGTTGGCTCAGAGAGGGACATATTGTTCCAGGGCCCTTTGACACAGGTGGTACAGCTTGTAGTCTTTGCATAATAGTGATCAGCATTGTTAGTTTCTCTGTCCCCAGTCTCGGTCTGAAGCATGTCAGATACACGCTTTAACTGCGAGGCTTGTAATACACTGTTTATTCCTTCATCCTGGACTAGGAGTTGGCAAATGGGCATGGAGCCACATTCTTTGATGCGTAGGAGAGCATTGACTATGACAGTGAAGTTACTTTCAAGGTCAGCACCCACATGTGAAGAGATGTTCTGCATTAAAACATCACTCAGTCCTGTTGCAACAGTGGCCATCTCGTTGTCGTAAATCAGTGCATTACTTCTGTTGTCTGAGCAGAGACCTTCCACATCAATTAACAACAGAAAATCACATTCCATATCTTTTCTAAGGTTATCAGGGAGACAGAGGGTGACCATGTACACACCTTTAGCGGACCTTTTCCTTCCTTCAGGAAATTTCACCCCAAATAATGCAGAAAGAATCTCAGCATTCCTTGCATGATGTACACCCAGGTTTGTCAACACCCGGGTCCTGCACTTTTCTTGAGGTAGGCGGCGTTTGAGCTCTGCAAAGACACAGCCCAACCAGCGGATGGGGATGTTTGAGGCATCTCCATCCATTATTTCAAGTGGAATCCCATAGAGAAGAAGGTCTGTGGCTAAGCTAGGGAGACGCAACACATTTTGGCTCCCACTGCCGGGGCTGATACGTGTTAGCTCAAAAATTAGGCCCATCTCACGCAAAAAGTGCTCAAGCCCCAACGAGGACGGATCAGGTTCAAAAGGCTGTGAACATGAGACTTCCTGATGTTCAAAGGAAACATCTGGGGACACTTGTTGTTCGGCAGAAGAAGTCGAATTTGACTCATCTAGTGTCAGCTCCAGTTTATCTTGCTGTTTCCCTTGCCGGGTTGAGGTTCCATTTTCTCCAGACTGACGGTTTTGGTCCTGCGAGACTGGATCTGCAAACTGTTCCCTAAAACATTCTTTGTTTTCAATAATTTCTTTACCTTGAGTCATGTATAACTGCTGCTCTATGCCTGTATCATGTGTGGACTCGAGATCTTCTATCTGTTGTGACTGTGGTTCTGTGGTGGACTGCTGCAAAATATGGTCTTGGTCTATCTCAAACTGTTGCTCAGAAATTTGCATTTCCGTATTTACAGGCTGCTCTTCAGTTTGTTCATCTTCAAACGTTGAATCTGTGCAGAAACTATCACTATCCTCTAGGTCATCATGGGCTCCATTTTCAAGCTCATCAGAATGTTCAGGCATGCGATCGTTATTTTCTGTCTCTGTCGGGTTTAAGAAAGGATCTTCTGGACTGTTTTGTTTTTTAGTTTGCATCAGCTGAAGCTTCAGCTTCATCCAACTAAGGAAACAAGTTCTCTCCACTTTATCTGTTGTGAAAAGTGCATTGGTGAAAATCCTCATTGCTGGGGTCATTTTGTAGCTGCTCAACTCCACCAAGATGTCTTTCTTTTCTTTTTGCAGTCGGGGGTCAATTTCTTTTCCTTCTTTCCTCTGCTTTCTCTCCTTTTTTTCTGTTTCAGCCAATTTGCTCCACAAAGGCCCCTGCAGAGGAAGCTGTTTCTCCCTAAATTGAGCAGATCCCTCATCTAAACCTTTCAATACTTCCTCCACTGTGGCCATTGCCTTTTTACAGCTCACCCCTTCATCCACATTAAAGCCTTGCTCCTCTGCTAATTTTGCTGCTGCCTCAAGTGTAACAAGTTTCAGCTTATCTGGTAAGAGATCTTTCAAGGTGTCACACAGCCTAGTGCCCAGTTCCTCCTCACTCAAAGCTCCCCCTTGCAGCACCGATCCTCTGGGAAGACCCATGTCTAATTCAAGGTTTTGATCAACAAACCCCACAACTCTGTTTTCATTTCTCTCAGTGTCTGATAGGTCAATCAATATCAGCTTGCTTGCCATGTTTTTGCAGGAAGCAAGAAGTTGTTTTTCTTTATCTCTGAGATTCCCACAGAAAACAACAACAGCTGAAGACACTTGACATAGAAGGCTTACATATTTCTCTTGTGTACTTGCATCACCACGCAGGTTAGATATGACCACAGGGACAGGAAAAATATCTCTGGTTGTGTCTCCAGTGGGTAGATACCATCCGATCTCTACCAGGCCATTGGAGAGTCTTCGGGGCAGCTGTCCTCCATCTATCCCCCTGTGGAGAAATGTTTCATGAGGAGATCTTAGTCCATTCATAACATTGTTTAGCACCTGTGACTTGGAGACACTACAGTGACCAAGCTTCACACAAGAAACCACTGGCATGTGTGTACTTGCCAAATCCCCCTCGTGGACCTTCCTGTTTTTGTCTGAAAAGTGAGACCTCCATTGGCTCACAACACTTCGCAAAGGCCAAAGAAGAAAGTGACTTGGCTCTTCTGGATCAATGTTTGGAAGGACCAGTGGCACAGCAAACTGGCATTGCATCATGCGCACAGTCATTTCCTGCTGAAGGAAAGTGTTGGCTGACATAAAGACAGCTGTAACTAGATCAAGGGGGTTGATGGCACACTGGCTTTCTCCAAAACCATTGATTATTTCCTTGGGTGATTTGTTGGCATTGTTTGGAGTATCATGTTGAGGTTTGCAGGAAGGACTCCGGGCATCTGGGCTCAGCAGCCAAAGGCGCTGGAGGAATGCATGTGGTAAATCCTTAAGATCTAGAGGAGCTTGGTTCTCCAGAGTCCAAGTGCTGATGTCCAACATGGATGTTGGGTCCAGTGGTGTAGTCCAGAAGGCCTCCAGGCCCAGCTTATTGAGAACCTCTGCCTGGGCATTGTTCTTTGGAGGCTCTGGTTTGAAATAACAAAGCAATAATGTAAGATGTGGATTAGCTATATTTTTTTAATCCTCTGTTGTGAAATAGTTTCATCCATTTAGATGTAAAATTTGACTTTAGATGATCAAGAAAAAAGATTTTCTGAAATGCAAGTGCAAAGAAATTACTTTTCAATTACAGAAATTCTTTATACTCAGATGTTGAATTAATTTTTGTTAGAAAATTAAAAAAATGAAAACAAATTAAATTTGACTCACATAGTTTTGCATATATTTGTATATTAACCTGAGTTCTTACTGAATTTGTGCTCTGTGTAGCTTTCATCTATTGCCTCAGACTAATTTTAATCAACAGTAATATATAAGAGGCCCTGCTTTTAACAGAAATAGCAGAAAGTATCTTCAAACTCATGATCAACTGTCAATCCTTTTCCTATTGATTTTATTAATGTTACACATTACATAATAGTGTTGACATATATGACAGAGAACTATAATATTGTATTGTCCCTGTGGCTAATAAGCCATTACATTTTAGCTCAGGGTCTCATGTATACCTGCAACAGACCATCCTGTGGTGCCATTAAGACCAGAATTTACACTTGCTGCCAAACATTAATGAGCAAATACACTGAATCATGCAGCAATGCTGTGTGTCTATCCAAGCACATCCCTCCTGGCCTGCAGGTTTTATCTCATTTTGTTTCCAAAGCCAGAGCAGTCACAGGGGGCTGGTGTGGTGGTCAGTCCAAATTAATTTCTGCCTTCCTTAATGACACAAGCAGACCTTGCACAATTCATCTTGACAGCTAACCAAATTATTTGGTATCATGGTTGCACACATTTTGCATTATTAGCTGAAGCACTTCATGAATGACAATTAGAGTGTAGCAGTAGAATGTAAAAATATTTGGATTTGCCGAGGTTAAAGGGAAACACAGAAACATTTGTAGGGGTAACGCTGTCTGTGTTGGCTTTGGGTTTCTAAAGCAGTATCTCTAAAAAGGTGCCACTGATTTGTCTGGAGATCTGCACACCTGATAATCTAAACAGGGCAAAAACAGCTGCATCAATTATCACCTAAGGTAGCTGTTCTTTGGTGTGAAGCAAAGTCATATTTCCCAAACCTTATTTAGCTTGCATAAGGTTTGAACTCTCCAAATGATACACCACTGCCACAAGCTTAAGAATGAAAAAGTTATACATTGTGCCATTAATTTGTGCTTGTAGGTCTTCCTTTGAAAAAAAAAAATGTATCAGTCAATTTTCAGTCAATTGAATCTATTAAACAATATCATGTATTAAACGTACAAGGACAAATCTTTTCAGAGTGTAGGGCATTAAGACAGCTTCTATTTCTTTAAAAATAGTAGCCCCTCACTCATTTTCAAAACATCAATATAATATCCTCAGAACAAGTTGATGCTATGGTGCCACAACCCCAAACAAAACAATGAAGGAACATACTTTTCTTTTTGCTGCTCAGCCTCTTAGAAAGCTTGACAGACATGATTAATCCCGCTGAGTGGCTCTCCTCTCCGTTTTGAAGGAGTTTTTCTTCTCCGGTCAGCCACTAACAATGTCGAGTGTTGACTCGGAACCTGTGATTAAAATTCATGACACAAGCGTTACTTACATACAAAAGGCAACGCAACACAGTCAAAAGTATCTGCAAGCTTCTTTTGCCTAATACCACTAATACCACATATATGTGCAAATGTGAAAACCTCTATTGTCCTACTTACAATAGATGAGTATATCAGGTTGCAACCTGACGTCCTGGGGGAATGCTCATCGTGGAAAGTACGGAGGCTGGTTTGTACTGACTTTTATCTTCCTGAAATGCTTCACTGAAGCAAGACTCTCCTCCCCATTTCATTTTGCTTTTCACAATAAAACCTGATACACAACAGGCTGAACATGATCTGCTGATTTAAAGGCCTCTGTCAGAACACCTCAGTACTCTGGTGACTGAAAGCTCATAGCTCTTTAGATTTAGCTTAGCTTTGAGCTTGGCTACTTTCAACAACTGTGAGCCGTGGCCGTGCTTAATCACTTAAAGCTGGAATAGCAGCTGCTAGAAAAAAGATTTGCAAGTGTGGATAGCATCTAGTGGTCTTTTTTAAGCTAACACTAAGTAAGAGACACATGACAAATCTGAGGGCTTGTGAGATGATTAATAAAAGAGGAAAGAAACATCAAAAAATTCTGATAGACAAACCTGCACTCATTTTCTGGACTTCTCTCTTATCATTTTTGTGACATATTGAATAGTCTTGCCTCAAACCGCTATTCAAATAAACAGAAATAATGAATAGAGAGACGTATAGAGTGGAAACATTTCTGCAGTGCAACTGCAACAACTCATAGACATCTGAAACATGACAGGGAGCACAAACACACCAATTTATAAGAGGTCAAAGGTCCTCTTATAAATTGTAGTGGAGGAAAAGCACAATATTTCCTCGAGAAAACACGGTGAAAAGCTTTAAACATCGTGTTGGATGTGCACACAACTACCTGCCTGTGCAGAACACACACATAGACTATTAAATGCAAACTATACTCAATATCTAAAAATCTAGAAGAATTTGTAACAATAGTGTTCTTATATATTTCTCCTCATGCAATCCCTTGGTAAAAGAAAATGAGCTTGTTTCACATTTCACCTGTCACCAGGTGTCTGTGTCTGTCTGTCACAAGAGCTCTTACACCAGCCTGTTCAGCGATAAGACGCATTCCTGCACCTCCAAGAACAAAATGAACACCAGTCACACGCACACAGACTACACACGCACACGTGTGACAGCGATTATGCAAAACTTCTTTACACGACGGGCTCGATAGTCAGATAAGAGCAGGCGGTGTCTGTCTGTGCAGAGCCTGGTGAAGTTCATTTAGGCTCCTGCCCAAAGGATTATCATTGGTCTGCAGGGGTGAGAGACGAGACTCCAGACAATGACGCACACAAACCTTTAGTCATGTGTGATCTCTCAGATATAGGTCTATCTGATTACTACAAATAAATAGCTGGCATACTGACATTGCCCTTTATTCATGGATTGCTTTTCTCCTCACTACATCTCGCCTCCCTCCAGCCTCACTTTTGAGCTCTTTTCCTAGAAACCCCAATGGCATAACTGGCTGACTCCAGCCATCTTAACTAAGACAGTGTTTGTTCTGTTTTGGAGCATGTTCAGATGGACACTTACAGCTTAAAAGAATAACCCGTTCAACTTTATTATCACAAAAGAGGTTTGGTTCGCAGGCAGACCTTAAACACACACATATAAATCATGGGAATACATGATTACAATGAAAAAGAACAATTAGAAAACAAAAGCTATTACAGAATCTGACGTTGTCCCGTCCGTTTAAAATCGGAAAACTTTTATGATTTGCTGTTTTAACTCATTTAACACATTTAACACACATTTGCTTTAGGAACGCTGTTTTTCAGTCTGTAAAAGCAGGTGGCAAACCATCATCCTGCTGTGTGTAACACATGAGCTTGTATAGTCAGAATTGAAGACATTTGAAATAGAATAGAATAACGTGAATTGTCAAGAAGGTTTATTCTCTTATTTAACCCTGCATGTTTGAATTAAACCTGATCTGCCTCGACTGCTGGGAAGGTGAAAGCACACCTGAAGGATAAGTGCCATGCAGAGGAAAAGATTACTGCTTCTCTATTTCTGTCCTGCAAAGCTCTTTAACAGCCTTACCCGCGTGTGTCAGAGACTGTGAGAACCGTGTGAGAAGCGTGGGCAGCTTGTTTGTGTGTTTCATGAGTGTGTGTTTGTGTGCACCTGAGAAACTGTGTGGTCAACTGTCCTTCCCCCTGTGCTGCCCTGCGTCGCATTCCTGACTGCACAGAGCTGTTCCTGTGCGGACTAACCTTTCCTCCAGCAGGAGTGAGGAGGACGATCGAAAAACCAAGGAAAACATTAAGGATTAATAGAGGTGCTAAAGGAGTAGTGGTCAAGATGTTGATCACCATGCTAACAGCCATGTATATGGTGGTCAGAGTCGTAGAATCGGTAAGACGATTAGAATGATAGAAGAGTAGAAATAGAAAGTTGATTGCAAAATTAGATTTCACTTTTATTAAGTGTGCTTAGACAATATTGTATTTCCTTAAAAATTCTCCAATATCAAAATATAAATATAAATATTAAGTATATTTCAATATTAGAGGATGTACACTGGTGGGTAAAGGGCTCTGTGTTTTTGCTGCAAACATAACCTGATTTTCTCACCCAGCAGGTTGGCAGCGTCAAATATAAATCAGGTTTATATAGACAGCATCAAAACATGATTAGAGTGATGTTAAAACAGGCAGTCAGCGTCAAAATATAAGCAGGCTTACATTGACAGCATCCAAATCTAATAAATGTGACCTTTAACCAAGCTTTTGCAGCATTCTTCTTTCCTGTTCTTCTCTGCTTATTATGTAACATTTAATGCTCTAAAAAGTTCAGCAAAGACAAAAGCAGTGTACCACCAAACAACTTCAGCAGGCCAAACTCTACTGAAAATGTTATGTTTTTCACATTTATTCAATAAGTAAACCTCAGACACGTTGGTGAGATGTGTTAAAAGAAACAGAGGCCTAGAGTTGAGCTATGAGGCTGCTTGTGTTTCACACTTTAACCCATACGCCGGCATCCCTAACTCAAGCTCCTTTTCACTTTCAGATAGGGGTGCGGTTCGCACGGCAGCAGGACCCTTTGCCTTACATGGTGTCCCAGCCTTTGCCTTGGCAGGTTCACTCAGTGTCTCACAGTCGGAGGAGCAGCAAAGCAGAGGAGGTGAGTTTTAACGAGATCTGCGCCTAAGTCCAGTTTCAGTCACAAGGGTCGTCATGCTGATGCAACACATCGTTTCTCTGCAGAGGTCATCTCACGGTGACATCTTTCACATTAACATTGATGGTAGTTTTTGAAAAAAAGGGGACAAGCATCCTGTCAATGTGGCTGGAATTTGCTTTTCCAATCTTCTTGTATAGAATGGCAAGTGGAAAGGTCAGCAGGTGAGCTTGACTCAGCATGTGAGCCTATCAGCTTGGTCATACGTTTTGTTGGCTCATGGCGTTTCAGAGGAGGACAGCAGAGGGATATGACTTGCAAGTTTTGATGCCTCTGCACTTAAATCAATTGCATGAGTTAACAATGACCTTTTGGCCCTCTGTGACTCAGTATCAGTGAATCAATAAATCCTTGTTGGGGGATCAACACAGTCCACAATAGTTATTTGGCTATTCCTCAGGCTTTCACTATTTCTGAATCAAGAAGCATATCTCTGATGTCCTACGCATAAAAAAAACCTGTAGTTCACTAGTCTATGGAATTTTTTGTGCCTTTTTCTTAGTTTGAAGAAATGGTTTGAAGGTTACTTAATGTCAGCCTTTGTACAAATGAAGCCAATAAAAAGACAAACAGAGGCAAAGAGCTGAACTGTGGCAAGAAGAGAAACTTTGTGGTTTTAACTGAGGTCACCGGTGCTGAGATGAGAAGGCGAAAGAAAACATCAGTCTACAAAAAGCCCCTATGAAGCAAACATGGAGAAAAACAGGTGTAGGGTGAAGAAAGAGGTTTTGTGTCACCCTAGCGTCTCTGGTAAAAGGAGAGAGTCAGCCTCACTGGCGAGGTCACAGAGCCCGGTGTGTGGGACTGAATGCAGGCACGCAGCCAAACTGAACGGGTAAGCAGGCTAAACTGATCCAGTCCTCAGCCTCTGGCCTCCCTGCCGCTGCTCTGCTTGAGCTGTAATCCCAATCAAGGAGGATTTGTGTTTGAGGTCATTAGCCTGACTGTAAAGGAAAGGACACACATGCACATTCACCCTTTAGGACTGCACATTTTGTACAGTCGAGCAGAAGGATCGCAAATCTGGGTGGTTATCTGCTTGCACGTGTCTCATTTTGTGCTGTCGGTGGTTGGCTATGTGAACAATGCTTCAGCTAGGCTCCAGATAAGATTGTAACACTGATAATTATCATACCTGACCTGTATCTCTTTTGCTCAACTGATTTTTTTTGCCCCTGTGTGCGTCAGTGAGTGTCTCCTAACACACAGCTGTCCTCTTTCTATTTCCAGTTTGATGGGCTCAGGAGGAACAGCATAGGGGTGTATAGAAAGAGTAAGTAATGCAGTTAATTCGTTCAAATGCAGGCTATTTTTCTGCCACAGGAATTTTCAACTCAAAACTTTGATCAGAAAAATAGCCCGCTCAAATGGAGGCTAATTTGAACACCATGTGTTTGAACTTAATCATTGCTGCAGACTATACCTCCATGGCTGTTGCCTCTGCCTCTCTGGCTATACCCTGTGTCCTGTCGTGCTCAGACTCCAGTGCCAGCAATGGGACGTGCACCGTGCCCGCTGTTCCTCCACTCAGCCCGGTTGAAGTCGAGAAGGCCGCCGCCACCATCCAGACCCATTTCAGGAAGTTCCAACAGAAGAAACAAAAGAACGGCAAGTAGGTGGACAAAGGCACGGTGAGAGACAACAGGAAGCAGGTGGATGCACGTGGATTCACCAAAGGATGGATGGACTCAAATGATGTGTACACTCATATGCAAATGCACATGCATTGAAACTGCACAATAAACAGTAGAGCTCCCGGATGAGTGACACAGTGTAAACAATAAGAGTAATAGAGTACATCTCAAATAGCTACTTGTAATACAATATTTAAAATTCCATGTGAATAATATATGTGAATATCTGAATGTGAGAGAGTGCGAGTGACTGTGAGGATGCCGTCATTTCTATATGACCAGTGTTTTGAGGATATAAACATGAAAATATTCAAATAATTTGTGGCTCTTTCCAAAACAAACTATTTCAATAAAGTCCTCTGAAAGCCTTTGCTGTGTTTCTTTGCGGCATGATGCCCTCTAGTGTTTAAATCAGGTTCTGACTCACATTATGGAGGAACCGCATTTTTAGGTGGTTCATCCATAATGCAACAGTAGCCTTAACAGCCCCCATTCTTTCTATTTTTCTCTGGTAAAGAATACTAATAATAATTAAGGGGCTGTATGGAGACCTCAAGTGTTCAGAATTAAATACGTAGAGGAGACATTAATTACCACATTAATAAATACAGATTATCAACATACGCCATTAACATCATAAAAACAAGAATTGTCTGTCCGCTCATTCAGGACAAAGCAAGAGCCACATCATTTAATAGCAGAGTCTTTGTCAAACCTGAAAAAAAATGTAGTGAGGTAAAACTTGTAGGAATGAAAATGAGTTTCAAAAATGCATTGGATAATTTTACAGTTTCATATGTCTTGTCTGTATTCGTTCTTATTGTTTATGTTTTGTAATTCTGTTTCATCACTGGTGTTTCTACACACATACGATGTGACTTTATGCCCACAAGTTGCATTTTGTTGTGTTCCTCTCAGGCACCACGGAGGGCTGAATTCAGGGTAAAAGGTTCAGGTCAGCATTTTTTATGGGGAGGATTCAATAATTTTCTCACTCACCTCGAGTGGTGTCACATGCAGATATTTGGTTTGCAGGTTTTGAGATAACCCTTGCCTTCATCTCCTTACAATGGAAGTGAAAGAGATTTTCTCTGTGGTGCTTTTAAAAATGTATGTCCAGAGAACCAGCATCACCATTATGTGGAATTTCACAAATTTCTTCTTCTTCTGCCTTAAGAAATAGTCCCTAAAATGTGTTCACAGTGAGGTCTGTGGAGCTTAAAAACTGCTTGGTGCCAAAGAGACAAACAAGCAAAACTCTTTCAAAAACAAGTTAAATATGTTCAGATTCTAGCAAAAAATTAGATAATACAGCAAGCCCTTTATCTCAAATGCTACATGGTTGTGTAAGAATAAATAATATCATCACAGTTCATAAAAAGATAGCTTTATTGCACAAGGTGTTGAGTACTCTTTTTCTGTTTTTGTTTGTTTTCATAGAAAAGAAAATGTAGAGTTAAACACAAGCAATTGCAAATTGAAGCAACGTTTCCCCATAAAAGTTTAAGGAACAACCTCTGCATTTTTAAAATGTTTTAATTAACCCCCTTTTAAATTGTTCAATTCACCGTTTCCCTATATCTTTTATAACCAGCAAAATTTTCAGAACATGCAATGCTGCTGTCCTCCCCCCAAAAAGTGGGATAATAAAAAAAAGGCGAACTCTAAATGAAGCAACCTGTGACAAAGAAAATAAAAAAAGAAACAAAAAAATATATATAAAAAAATGAAAATAAAAAAGGAAACAATGCAGCCAAATGTCCTGTAAAAGAAGAAATTAATATTGTTAACTATGCATGGTCCACTCTGACATATTTCAACTGGTCCATAAATCAAGATAAAGCAGTGTCTGTATAATTCTATAGTTTTTCATTAAGTCCTCTTCTGTTTCATTACAATAACTTCAGTTCAAAGTTTACATTGTGCCCTGGTTTCTAGTGAAGATGTCGAAAATAGTACTCATTTATACAAAACACTTTCCTATGTACACAAGTCTTCTATTATGGAGTAGAAATTAGGTTGAATAGGTGGACAAGGGGTACAGTGAGAGGGGGAGATCTGATTGGTTGAGCAGATGTGGAAAAGGCTGGGGGAAGTAGCACGTGTGAAGTTGGCCTCATGAACACAGACTGAGTCAGTCTGAAAAGCATTCTGCTGCATTTCAAGGAAAAAGACACCCAAAATCACCCATTAGTCATTTAAAGATTGCAGATATCTGACCAGATGTTCGCGATGCCGCTGCCAAGAGCTACACAGCTGTCGTGCTCAGTGAGAAAAAAAAATGACTGCAGGTGTAAAGGACTGGTGTACAGTGTAGTTGGCAATTTCATATGGCTGTATGGTAAAGCAAGTAGACCAGTTCAGGCTTTAACACAATAACTGGCTATCATTTCAAGCAGCCTATTTGTTTTGCCATTAGGCCAAAAAAGACTCAACATCTGGAATTATTTATTTTGCTGTAAAATATGTCTTATGCTTTGAATTCAGGATTGTTCAAAGGCCTGGATCACCAAAGCACTTCTGCAATACCGTGTATTTCACTAAAGTCAGGCTGTGTGGAACTGAATACAGCAAAAATATGTAGTACACCTTAATTAAAAATAATAATAATAATGATAATAATAACTCAGCTCCTGGAGTTTATTAAAGGAATAGTCAACATTTTTGGAGAGTTAGATAAGAGGATTGTTAGAAGGTAACAAAATCCACCTACCAGCACCACAAAAGCCCACTAATTAGCACATTATATCTCATTTGTGTAATCTGTACAAGAAACTAAGTGTAAAAGCAACAGAGTCTCCGCTGTTTGCAACCTCACAATAAGAACAAGACCTTCAGGAGGTTCCTGCTCACAGCTGAGAAATCGTTGTGTAAGCATAACTTGTTGTTTTCACTCTTTGGTTTTTGTACAGAACGGAATATACTTTTACATTAGATTTTTGATATTCTCAGTAAGGGTCAGTAAGGGTGGAATTTTCCTTAAAAGTGCACAAATACTTTGAGCACACTGACGGTAGTTCAGTGTTTCACAGTAGAGGCAGCTTCACTGAAGAACTGGGGAAAGCAGGTTGGACGTTTCATCACTCCATCCAATATCCATACAACTGGAGTAAGGAAGCCTCTGTTTTTGGCCTGCCCCATTCCCAAACTCTTGTTCTTCTGAAAACAAGCACCACTTGAGACACAGAGGCCCGAATTACGGAAAGCGAAATTAATTTCTCTCCTGTCTAGCTTTAGAATAAAAGGGAGCGTGAATACATTTATGAGCAGATCTAACTCTTACTGTGTGGTTTGTTTATTGGCCTGCAGTGCCGGAGTTTGGGGAGGACTCGCTATGACACAGATAAGACACAGAAATACTTGTTGGTCTGTTTGTCTTCGTTAATTATAGTCGGGTAATGGCATTGAGTTCGTGAACAGACCTTTGGAAGGTACAATACAACATATTACAATAGGCTCACTTACTGTATAGGCTGGCCTTGTTTTACTGTTTTCTTTTTCAACACCACACTTTCTGCACTGAGCCATAGACCACAGTTAACCAGCGACACAATCTCACACGATAATTTGACTTTACTGTGCTTGTCCGTTCAGCCGCTGCCTGCTGCACAGGCGCCGCAGCCGGAACATTTACAAAATCACAAGGGGTCATTGTATCATTCTCCAAACATCAGTTTCACTATTTTACTTTCTTTCACGCCACTTCCTCTCTCTACAAGGTGTCCCGTCCGTGGTTGTGCTACCCGTTTAAGCGTCCCTCTTCTTTTTTCTTCCTTCCTTCTTGCAGTTTTTCACTCTGAGCGATTGTCTTGTGATCTTTTATATATATTTTCAATTAGAACGGCTTTTATATTTCTCTGCTTTTTTCAATATTCATATATTTGCTATATATTTGAATAGAAATATATATGTACATACTTTTGAAAACAAACATATATCATATCTTTTTCTTTTTTCTATTGCGAGAGCCCTGATGTTACGTTTTACCATTGCAAAACATTTGGAGCAACTCTTTTTTTGGAACGATCTTTGTTATGGGATTAAGCTTTGGGGGAAGAAATGGGGGGAAAAAAAACAAAACAAAACTTCAAGTTAACAGACACAGAACCATGCATAAAGCTAAAATAAATGTCAGTGAGGTTGAGGGACTTGAAAACACATCTTTTAGTTTTGAAGACCACTTATTTCTGAAGAAAAATTTTATCTCTCTGCTTTGTAGCCCACTCCCCGTTCCCCTAACACAACTGCAAATCCTATCGACACTCGAGCTCTCCGTCTATAATCTCAACGTCATTGTCCGTTCATAAATTCAAGATCATTTCATACATATATGATTTTTCTTGTATACATCTCAATAAATTTGCTGTAAGTTTGCAACACGTCTCTCCATTCAAGTTGTCACTGAACGTCAAATAGCATTTCTGCCTGTCTGTGCATATTAGACCTCTTCTCTCAGTCAGTCCATCCTTTTAACTAGCCAGTACGCTAGCAGTAGGTCACAGTGACGCTGTATGGATATGATGGGGGACTGGGTGGGTGGGAGCGAAGGTGGGTTAGGATAGAAAGGGAGAAAGTGGGTACAGGTAAAATGAGTTAAACAAAGAATAATAGTATTGTGGCGCCATGATGAATCATAAAAGGGTCTCTTCCTTCTTTGTTCTGAGGCAGGAAAAGAGAGAGAAAGAAACCT
The DNA here is from genome assembly GCF_017976325.1 of Chelmon rostratus. NCBI lineage: Eukaryota > Metazoa > Chordata > Actinopteri > Chaetodontiformes > Chaetodontidae > Chelmon > Chelmon rostratus. Next base: position 16,755,724 of record NC_055664.1, on the reverse strand, counting down.
CTTTCTTATCACCTGTAATCGCTCTCTTTCGAACCCACCTCCTCTTCAGCGTTTCTCACTTAAGCAATGCTGTCGATCACACTTTACAAAACAAAGTTCAAAATGCTGGACCAAATTAGGATCGCAGTGTTGCATCGTCATCATCATTATCGGTACCGTCCCCGAATCCCCTTTCACAGGTACAAAATGAACAGTGGGGAGGGGGTCGTTCAGTTTTGACACAGACGTCTGCCCGAGAGGTCAGCATACAGATTGATTTTAAAAAGGTCCACTGTTGGTGTGTGCCTGCCACATGTATACATATATATATTTACACATATACACCCACACGCACACACACGCAGGCTTGTGAAGGTTTCTGTTACTTGGATCCATTCTAACTTTGTCTTAGTGCACATGAGATTATATTTCCATCATCAGAAAATAAAGAGAAAACTGACAGGGGAAAAAAAACAGGTTTGGATTCATCTTTCACTTGATGATGCTTGACATTTTTTTTTAATCTCCTCAGCTTTGAGTCTGTTTATAAAAGCATCAATTAAGACCACTATGCTGCATCATCCATTGCATGTATAAGAAAATTCTCCACGTCTCAAAACTGGTGTTGAGACGATAGTCCTTCCATTGCCTCTAAAGTATGAATCCATGGAGTAACCTCTCAGAGCCAGTGTAACACCAAGGCTGGTGGTTTATGCATACAGTAAAAGCATCCTGCCACGGCACAATGCTGTGATATGAGCTCTTCTTCCATCAGAGACCAGAAAAGACATATTTAAAAACCTAAAAACCTCAAAAACATAAGCGACCTGGTTCATTCTACAACCGTCTTGATCCAGAAAACAAGACAGTGCACGTGGAAATCATTTTGTGCATAAGTACTGTGTCCTTACCAGAAAATGAAAATATGGAGAGAACAGATAAATCATTTATGTTTTGGCAAGTGATTTCCAGGGTGATGAAATAGAGAAAGATAATAATAGAAAGCAATCAGGCAGAAAGAAAGGCAAACCCCTGTGCTGTGGAGACCCAACTCTGACCCCTTCATACAGTCGTGTTAATGGGAACCCAACCAGCCCCCTGCAGCCTGGCACAGCGCAGGCACTGACGGGTCAGCTGTGCATGTGTATGTTCCTCACCCCACTTTTCCATAGAGGCTCCAGGCAAGCGCTGGCTTGACCAGCATTAAGAGTTACAGTGACAGGCCGCGGTGATGGCAGGCTACACCAGTGTGTACGACTTGGAGTAGGCCCCTGCCCCTCCATCCCTCTGCTTCTGCAGTCTGCCTAAGCCCGAGGAGCTGCTCTCCAGGAGAGAGTCTCTGGATCCTCCCATCTTGGAGGAGGAAGAGGAGGCACCTCCAGGAGTCCCCCCTGTGGCCCCTGCTACCCCACCCCCACCGGAGGATGATGATGCCCCAGCAGCTGCAGCGGTAGCAGCGGCAGCTGCCGCTGCGCTCTGGGCCACTGAGGCAGAGGAGCCGGGCATGGTGAGAGTCCTCTGGGGAAGTGTGGAGCTGCTAGAGCTGGCAGACACCCCTCCACTCCCACTACCTCCACCACCGCCTCCTGCTCCTCCAGAGGAAGCCCCAGAGGAAGTGAGGTTGGACAGGCCAGAGTGGCCCATGCTCAGGGCCTGCTGCTTTGCAGAGTCCATAGTCACATGACGGCCCTGGGTGTGGTATGCCCGCTGGGCGAGGCCACGAATGGAGGCTTCACGTGGTGGAACCACTGGACATGGGTCATGATGCTCCGACTGCTTTCGGAAGAAGGGATCTGACTTCATGTAGAGGGGTAAGTTGCAGTAGTCACCTGGAGGGGAAACAACAATGGTAATGTGGCTTCCAAAGCTTGCAAAAGCCAGAACCGATGGACAATAGTGAGAGTGTCGCAACACTATGAGCATTTGCACTGAGTATTTATCTGAGTGCACTGGACAATATTACTGATTTCTTTGAGGATTATGTACATCTGACACATCACACAGAACCTTACTTCCTCTGATAACTTCATAGACTATATTGTTTTTGTGTTTTGTATATTCTTGTATATAATGTTTACAGGTATCTGCAATTATCTTTCTGCCCTTTTGGTTATCTTTTTTCTTTCACTGCTCTTTTATTTCTTCATTTTGCTGCACCAAATCAAATTCATACACATTCAATTGGTGAAGTCTGAGATATTCACAACACAGTCAGAACTTTTCACCTCACTCGGCTGACACCGATCAGCCACAACATAAAAAACACTGACAGGTGGAGAATAGCATTGCGTCTCGTTACAATGCAATGTTCCGCTGGGGAAACCTTGGGTCCTGGCATTCATGTGGATGTTACTTTGACACGTACCACCCACCTAAATACCGCCGCAGACCAAGTCCACCCCCTCATGGCAACAGCACTCCCTGATGGCAGTGCACCCCCCCCACACACACACAACTTCAGGCAGGCGGTTTTAATGTTGTGGCTGATCGGTGCATATTTAAAGCCGTTTCCGATTTAAAAGGCTGAGCGAAAAAGTAATTTTAAAAGAAACTTTCATGCTTTGCAACCACTCACTCTTGGCGCGGTGTGGAATGGGCACAGCTACATTCTTGCCACGATCATAGTCCTGGGGTTTGGGTGGCGAGGCAGTGAAACGGCAGATGCCGGGCTCTGACGGTGTGCTCATGGACGTCATGCTGTCTGCATTGTCATTGGTACCTGTGGTCATCTGATCAGATGAGCTGTCAGAGATAAAGCACTCAGTAATCTCAAATTTGGCATGCTGCAGGTGTTCCTCTAGCTTGGCATGCTCATATGCTCGTGCCAGCTCCTCGTAGGTGGAGGAGGCGCTCTCTGTCGACACCATGCTGTTGCGACCCTTATCTATGGAAGAGGAGGGAAAAGAAATGTAGGTAAGCACATTTTCTCCAATTTTGCACATGCGTCTTGAGGTGTAGCTCACTGAAGAAACACATTCTCATCCAGGAAAAATAGCTTTCCTTATATGTGCATGTTACTGACTGTAAGTGTCATTTGATCCATGTGCCAACCTGTGTCCTGTGAGAGGCTGGCACTGTAGCTGTCACTCTCTGTGACAGTGATGCCATGCTGGGAGCCAACTGTGCGCCAGTCTGAGGTGAGAGTGCGGGCTGGCGTGGAGGCCTGGCACTTGGTCAGAGTCCACTGACTGGAGTAGCGGTTCCTGATGCTATGGGCTGACTTGACACTCTTCCTCGACACTGGGTCTGGTGGTAAATGGATGACAGTCTCAGTAACACTGATTCAGGCAGCCAGGGTCTCATACATAACATACCTAAGGAACCAATCCCGTCAAGTTGCTGGGTGGGGCTGGGGTGAAATGACAGTTATCAGAGGAGAAGCCAGGTGCGGCTACATATTAGTATTTTGCATGCTAAGTTTCACTATTTTCACTTGCAAAACTACAAAAGGAGAAATGGTGAGCCTTCATGTATGACCAAAGCATATGAGAACCGAAGAGCCAAACTGTAGACTGCAGTAGCCTTTTTCCAGAGCTCTGTGTTACCACGAAACATATATTGACGATCCATCCTTTTGTCCTGTGGACACAGCGAGTACGAGTCACGTTTTATCCGTTGACTGTGTCTGCAGTGTGCTAGCCAACATTAGCCTGCCAGTTACACAATGATTCATGCCAAACCCTGACAGGATATTTTTTATGGCTTTGGGGCGTTGACGAAGAAACATCACTCAGGCCAGTTTGTCAGACAGCTAAGATGCCGATGAGGTTTCTGTGTCTGATGAGCAAAGTCGAGGCTGCAGGTAAGAGGCGGAGGGGTGGGTGGAGATAGAGGCGGGTTCTGCTTAGATTTGTGCAGACTCCAAGGCAAAGGGTGAAGGTAAAGGTGTAGAGTTACATCTAGACCGATGTGAGGGATGAACTTCTAATTATGTAATTTCAATGAAGAGAGATGAGTTTTTAAGGGTTTAATCAATACCTGAAGAGGAACTCCAGAACAAAAGGAAAGGAAGGAAGGAAGGAAGGTAGGAAGGAAGGAAGGAAGGAATTTGTGCTACCTGCTACAAAACTGCTTCAGTGAGTTTAAGCTTTTACTGACAGAATGGACAGCAAGGAGAAAGTGCACTTACTGGTCCCTGGTCTGATGTCTGACATGTCAATCAAAGGACCGGTGTTCTGGATGAGGGCGGGGTGATGGACAGACACACCTGTGCAGAAGCTCTGAGGGTTCCCAGTTTGGTTGAACTCTGTGTCCGTCACAGGGATAGTGGCTTTGTCCTCACCTGTCGGAGACAGAACGAGCATTTCAGGAAAGCAGCAGCCGCAGACCGACAAATCAAAAACCATTTTCATGATGCATTTTACACAGAGATCATTCGGTCCAACGCTCATGCACACAACATCTCCCTCTGTCTCTCTCTTCCTCTCACCGATTTGCTTGATGCCTTCTTTGTCCTCAATCAGCAGCTGCACTCTGGGGATGTCGATGTGTAACCGTGGGCCCTGAGGAGGCCCCTTCACTGGGGTGTCAAAGCTGCGGTTGTTCTTACTAATCCAGAGATATATGACAAGAAAACACACAAACATTCCTGGTTTTGAGTTACACCAAACACACTAAACAACATTTCTGACTGTGGGAGAAAGAAACGGCAGCTTTACCTTATCAGCATCTCCGCCAGGCTTTTGGCATCTAGAGGGAGCAGAGAACATAAACATTTTTTTTCCTGACACAAATACCAATCTGTTAAAATAATGCATCTCTAGAGACTTCATTCAAGACTCCCTCTGATGTCTGCTTTGCTTATTTTACTCATTCCACTTGTCTCCTCTCCTTATACGTCTTCTCTCACCTCTTAGTCTCTTCAGCCTCTTTTCCTTGCGTTTCTTGCGAATGATGAAGAGCAGCGCAACACCCAGAGTGACCAAGATCACAGGGCAGCCAATAGAAAAAAGCTTCTTGACATCGTCATTTTTTTCCAGGGGGGATTTAATTGGTGGAATTGTGCCTGCACACAGAGCAGAGAATAGTCACTACTAATATACCAATATTCTGAGGGACCCATCATAATGACTTTCTTATTAAAAGTAGCAGCCATTACCATTCAGCCAAAATGAATGCAAGACAAAGAGAGTCTCCTACTCACTGCCATCATAGTCCAGTGTCGCAAACTGGGAGCTCTGGTTGCCACAGCCAGCACTGTTGCAGGCTTTCATCTTCAGCTCATACCAGGTGGCCTCACGCAGCTCTGCCAGGAACACATCTGTGGTGGCATTGGTACGCACATTCTGCCACGCCCACGTACCTGCAACAAGCACACACACCAACGCTGAATCTCTTTTTCACATGCTTGATTTAACTACTAAGGGTCATGGTTTTTCTCATTTGATTTGTAGCGAGATATTACCAACAACTGCAGATTGAGAAAGCAGTGACCCACCTTTCGGTCTAAACTCTAAGGTGACAGCGCTGATTGGGCAACCTCCACTAGCCCAACCCTGCAGGTTGAGGCGGGCGTGGCTGGAGTTAATGTGGGTGAAGACCGGCTGATCCTTGTTGAACTGGGGTTCTGTAAAGAATGTCAAATAATCATGCGTCTATTCATATGACTAAAACATTATGCCATATAACGGATAACCAGGCAACATTAGCAGGCCTATGTGATTCAGCAACAGAAATTAATGGACAACAACTTCCTCTCTTCTATCAATAAGCAGTTATTAGGAGGTTATTGAAATTTTGCCATTTGGACTGTGCCTTATTACTCAACACCTCTTCCGTCACACAAGGGTGCTTCTCCTTTGTTAAAATATGCATTTCACATGTGCTTTTAGACTTTCGTCCACACACACTAATTTCCCTCACCCTCCATTCCAGGCTTCTCACCTCGCCCGTGGGTCTTTGCCTCGATGATCTCACTGATGCGCCCGGCTCCAACGCTGTTCTTTGCTGCCAATTTAACTTTATACCAGGTGCCACAGCGCAGGTTGTCCAGTTTGAAGGAGCGCTCACTAGAACTGATGAACACATCTTTCCATTCCTCTGTGTTGTCTACAGAGTACTGCAGCACAAAACCTGCAGACACACAGTGAAAGTTATTTCCGTGCATCATTACACAACTCTGGCTTTTTCACAGTTAAAATGAAGAACTCATTTTGCACCAACTCCACTTAACTTTTGATATTGATACCATTGGTGTCCACTAGATGGCAGTGTCAGACTGTACTTCTCTTGCCTAGATAGGCCCTCGATTGGAGGACGGTTTAGCTGCACCCCGTCTGCGCCGCCATTAGTTACCTACAAACCCCAAGACTGGAATGGCGCTGACTAAGCATCTATGTAAATGAGGGTATGCAATGTGGTGACTGTTTTTATAATCAGCTGCCTTGGAGAGCCAACTCCCTCCTACTCTGTGACACTTCAAGACACATCAAATTCTCCATCTCTATTTGTCTTTTCTTCTGTCTGTATATAATTATGCATATATGAACGTCTCCCTCTCTGTTTCTTTGTATTCTTTGTACCATCCTTCCCTCCCTCTCTCTCTAACAGATGGTGTGATACAGTCCAAAACATTAGAGGGGTTAACATGTGCAGATCCTGCAGCGTTTGTTTCTAAGTTTTATAGTCATCCTCTTTAGAACGCAGCAGAACATGACAGAAGATAGCTGAGAGAACAGCACAAAAACAGACTACTGCGGAAGAGATTAGAACATAGCATCAGCTCTCACTGTAGGATTACTAGCCTACAGGATTTGTTTATTTTATTTTATTTTATTCTTGCACAACCAGCTGAGACTTTTTCGTGAAAACACTCTGACATGTTTTATGTTAAGCTTTATCTGAAAAGGAACAGTCTCCAGATGTTCCACTGTTGCAGTAATGCAAAATAGATGCATGATGGGGAACTTCAGCATTGCTGACTGCTAACACGGTGCAGATGGCTTCACAGACACGCAGGCATTCTGCTATACAGTGCAGACAGACAAACAGATAGGCTTCACGGATGTATGAGACACTGGACGATGTATGCAAATACTGACTGGTTGCCCATTGCTATTTGAATACAAAGCTGCACACCAAACACACACAGTTTGGCCCAAAGTTTCTGCTTCCTACTTGCATGTTTGTGATGCATTCAAATCAGTGTCTATCTCTGGGAGGTCTTCCTAGAAGTGCTGACCCAAATGAACTACACAAAACTATCATATTACTACAGCTTTGGCAGCTTTAAAACATACCTGACCTATTGGTTCATAGAGTTGTTTTTGAATGTGATCTCATGAAATTTTGGTCATAGTTTGTGCAGCCCTTACACTGCACCAAAATCATGACATGTCTAAGCATAAAGAGCAACAAGGAGTCTGACAGATGACCCTCTAACACCCTCGTGAACAACAGCACGAACAAAGAAAAGGGATTGAAACCACATTTGCGTCAACGCGCATTCAGGCACAGACATCGGGCCGATCTTCACACAGAAATCATCGATAATCAGATAATCAAACAGACACATAGTTAAGAGGGAAACCTAAAACCAGGAGGCAAATCAATAAACAAATGAATCTGTATGAACACGAGCAACGTGCCAGGTAAAAGAGAAAGAAGAGGCAGACACAGAGTAATCTAAGATCACAAATCTGTTTCATTCAATCTCTTTTTATGCAAGAAGCTAACGTGATAACCTCAAGCGAAATTCTGATCATACAGTTACAGACAAGAAGGAGGAGATGTGAGTGCACAGGAAGACAGACAGGAAGACAGCGTGGTTGTGCAGGGCCACGTACCTCTGATGGAGCTGCCTCCATTGTCTCCCGGTATCCAGGCCAGAGTGATGGAGGAGGTGGAGGTGGTGGAGACGGTTAGACGAGGCTGGTCTGGAGGGACTGAGCAAGAGACGCAGAGAGTTAACCGCTCAATAATATCTGAACTTAAAAATTCTAGATTCTTTTTGAGGAGGGAAAAACATTCACTGCAGTTAATGTAGAAGTTATACTGCATTTCTCATTTCCAGCAAGAACAGCAGGCCGGTAAGTGAAGTGCTGTCACAGTGAGTGGACTGAACGAAATATCCTGAAAGATATTCGAACTCTGCTGCCATTACTGCCTTTTTCCTACCTTGCACCAAAAGGTTGACTATGATGGTGTCAAAGCCGAGCGTGTTGGTGGCCGTGCAGGTGTAGTAACCAGAATCTTCGGCTTTGACGGAGCGCAGCACCAGTGTCCCATTGGCCAGAATGAGACGCTGCCCATCTAGAGACACTGGGATGGCTGTGTCCTCACTAACAGAGGGACACAGAGATCATCATAAGAGTCTTATTAGATTTCAAACTCCCTCTTAGAGCAGCAGCTCTGGAAACTCAGCTTGATGCAGTGAACATTTCTGGGGACTCTCACCTGTCTTTGGTCCATTTTATAGTGGGTGTAGGTTCTCCAACTGAGCTGCAGGGCAGCCGCACCTCCTTCATCCAAGGAGTGGTCACGGTGCCCCCGAAGGACAGGATCTTAGCTGGAGCTGGTGGAGGTTGAAGAGCAAAAATAAAGCTACTGGCATTCACGTATGCACAAGAGAGGCGATGGCGTAATTAATGTCTACCAATCAGTTAATCTAGCCATTACCAATTAAACTATTTCCAGAGCCAATAAACAAATGCTGTGGAGGTTTCAGAATGTGTTGAATCAATACAGAAATGGGATGGTTGATATGCAGTGTATACATTGATTTGCTTTTCATTTGGGATTCTTTCAATAAGCAGGATTTACTAACAGAGAGAGCTGATTCACGCTTGGTGGAATAGAAATCCGTGTTAAACGTGACATGTGGCGAGGAAGAGCTTATAAACAATAACACAAGACAGGCCAAAGAGCGAGCAGAGAGGATATGAAAAAATATCCATCTATTCAAGCCCATAACCCTCCTTCTCTGTCACTCCCCCCACCCGCTCTCTCTGTCTCCCTTTCTTTCTCGAGCTTGGCGTCTTAATGCTGGTGCTCTAGTGCACTTATGTTAAGGTTGAATGAAGTATTGAGTGGGCAAGCCTGGAGGACACTGCCTTTTAGAGCTGCCGATCAGCTGACGCACCCACCCGTAGGAGAATACACACACACACACACACACACACACACACACACACACACACACACACACACACTCGCAGACCTTTGCAGCCAGCAGTCAAAGAAGCGAATAGATACAGAAAAGGATAACATAGTGGAAAGTGCACTCTATTCATTCTCACTCCCTTATTCTTCCTGTCGTCTAATCCAAAGCCTATTGATTTAACTGCCCTCTTCATTTTCTTAAACACTCTCCCTGCCCGTTGTCTTGAGTATTAGTTAGCCCAGCTCCTGTGTGCCATTTTCTCTCTTCTTTCTTTCTTTTTCCCCTCCACCTGCCGTCCCCCCTTTGGCTCCCTCTCTTGTCTTTTCCCTGATTCAGGCCAATTTATCTGGTGCCCTCTGAACTCTGAAATCAATAGCGCCCGCTGGTCTGTTGCATGAAGTCAAAACACGCAGTCACACATAAGCAGGAGGAAAATATGCAGAGAAGGGTTATATAGAGCAAGTGACAGAGTGAGAGGGAGATTATTCACATGATTCACAGTCATGAGGGATGTAGAGCAAAACATCCTTTAAAAAAAATGTATTTTTAGTGCATGGCATTGCCAATGAGAGGCTTGAAGAGGAAAACTAATCCAACAGTAGCAGTGTCGTAACAGTTCTGAAGAGGGAGAGATGGCAGAAGCAGACAGAGACAGAACATGTAAAGAAACAGAAACCTCAGGGACATCCACACGGCAACCACAGGTCAAAAGCCTCTCGCCTCTTACAACATGGCTGAATATGGTTGGAAAGTGAAAAGGACTACTCTTCATTGACATTTGAATGTGAAGCCGTGCATAAATACAAAAAAATCCTAACATGATGCAACCAATGACCGCTGTCAAAGGATGGGGCCTACATTACCCACAAGGCAATACGACTGCCAACAGCTCGGAAGAGATTCAGGTGTGCTATGCTAGCGGCGGCTAATGCAACCTCGAGCCATTACCCTCACTCAGAGATGAGGAGTGGGCTGCAGAGGTCTGGTGACCTTGTTTCTTTCTTAAACAACCCACCTGACACTGACTCAAGTGACATCACTCGAGGCAAGTTATCAGATTTCACACAGCTCCCTGCATATGCAGCAGTACTCCCAAAGACTTGCAAACAGGCTTTTAGATGTTAAATTGGCACACTAGCCCTTTAAATGTTGTTCAGAAAGTGGTTACAGGTAACCTTGATGCATTAAGAACTGTCAGTTTTCAACCAGATTTTGAACGGGTTTAACGTAGACTCCCAGACGACCTGCAAATGCATCCTGAGTGTCCAGCCTCTCTGGATGTTCTCTCATCGTATATTTCCCTTTGATAGGGGACTCACCCTTGGCCGCTGGCTCCACGGTGACCTTGTCGCTGAAGTTGCCTCGGCCTGCAGTGGTGACAGCTGCAGCCCAGATCAGGTACTGCTGCCGGTGGTTGAGGTGAGTTATTCGGTAAAACAGCAGCTCTGGATTGGCTTCATACTCGCTGGGCAGCTGGGGAGAGCCGAAAGGGGGAAGCATTAATCTAAGAGGATGTTTTATACTGAGCTGAGCACACTTCAGACATCTTAACATGCCATGCAATATTATATAAAGCCTTACATATTATGGGAAAATATATTTTTCTTCTTATATGAATCATCTAATGTGCTATAGGCTAAAAACTCATTTCTGATGCTGCTTCCCATGTAAGGTTTTGTAGAAATAGCACTATTGCATTAAAAATATTCTCAAAAAAAATTTGAATTTTGTAACATATTTTCTATATTTCCTGAAGAATGCACGTTAAAGATTTTCCTTTTTCTGTTCTGCTAACAAACATCTCTCTGTCGCAAATTCTGCATCGTGTCATATGAGCTGAGGAGCACAAAGTAAAATGTGGGATGCCAAAGACGAGATCATTTTGTCACTTCACCGGAGAGGCAGACGTAATGTGAAGGACTGAGTGAACATCATTCTAATGTGAGCCAAGCCTTGTATTCTCTCCTCGAGTCAGCACTACAGGAAAAGAAAGGAGGATGGGGATGAAAGTACGGAGGTTCTGGGGCATATTATATTATGATATGCCAAAAAAGCTGTGTGGAAGAATGGAGCTGGAAGGAGGGAGGATGGGAGGTGAACGCTGGAGGAGAGAGAGGGGGAGAGATGTGAGGGTTGGAGGTTGGGGGGGAGTCAAGCCCATTCCCTCTCCTCCTCTGTTCTCCTCAGGGAGGGCAAACAGAGATATGAGACAGTGGAAGACAATGGGGGACAGACAAATGAGTCAGTCAGAGATATCATGAACAGTCAAACACTAATGAGGCCTATCTACTGCAGGCATCAGCAATGACGGAGAGGAGAGGAGTGGAGAGGAGAGGAGTCCAATAAACAGGCAGAGAAGGAGGACTGGATACACACAAACAAGCACAAATACACACACATAAATATACTGACACACACAGACACACACATGCAGTGGCATACATGACCTGGAGGTGGATGTGTAATTGCAGTGTGTTTAACCCAGCCATGTGTCTGCTGTCTAGACATATACATATCACTGTCCCCTCAATACACACACACACACACACACACACACACACACACACACACACACACACACACACACACACACACACACAGAGCCTCTCTTTTTTTACTGCCTGCCAGTCACTATTCACCAACCCACCAATTATACCCTTATTCCCTCAACTCCTACTCTTCATCTACTCCTTAGGTATGCCAACACCCAGGTGTATACACACACACGCACACACACTCTGAATATGAACTGAAAATAAAAAAAAACAAACAAAAAAAACACAATCACAGATTTAACACACACGCTGCAAGGTTGCACCTACTATTCACTGTCGCCCCCTAAATCACATGTTTTATTACAGTTTGACACTGACTTGCATTTCTGACTGACAGGCGCCCATGCACAGATGAAATAAGGACGGCAATAGGAGTGTCAAATGATTTGAAGAGTCAGTAAACGCAGCAGACCTGTAAAAACCTGCGAAGACACTGCAGCGTTGCTGAGCTCTGTCCTAGCCTGCTGGGTTGTTGTCTGCAGAGCGATTTATTCTGGGCAAATAGATTCCAGTATTCATGTTGTTTTTCACATTTATGAGCAGGCCGTCATGCAGGAATCCACTGGGCTTTTTATTGCTTCCCTGTGTTCCCTGTTCATCATCCATCCCTCCTGTCTCCATCCTTTCTGTATTTTCCTCCCTGCCTATCCTTTACCCCACTGCGCCATCCTTCCCTTGTCCTCCTGCCATCGCTCCTCATCCCTCTCTTCATTTCCCCATCCCTTTCCACATCTCCCTGTCATCTGTTGGCCCACTCCTTGCTTTTCCTTCCATCTATCCACCAGTACCCCCCTCTGTTTTACATCCTCTCTGCATTTCTCCCCCCATCACTCTCACGTATGTTAGTGTCTTCTTCTTCTCCTCCTCCTCCTCTTCGTACATTTGTCTCTACGCTCTCCACCGCAGGCAGACGTATGGCTGCTTGGACGGACAGACAGACGGACGGATAGATGAATGGGTGGGTGGGTAGGTGTTGGGAGGAAGGGAGGAAGGAGTGACAGAGTGTGTGTTGCTGTAACGGATATTAAAATATTCCTCCAGCGTGGAGATAGCGGTGATCCGGGGAACGATAGAGCGAGATAATGAAAAGAGGAACAAAAGTACTCCCCGCGCGGTGTGTCTGACCCCCCCATCCCTCCTTCCTTCTCTCCAGTCGCACTCATTTACATAGTAATCATCCCGAACTCTGCATGGGGGCTTCGGAGAGAGAGACTGAAAGGAATAGATAGATAGATAGATAGATAGATAGATAGATAGATAGATAGATAGATAGATAGATAGATAGATAGATAGATAGATAGATAGATAGATAGATAGATAGATAGATAGATAGAGACTAAGGAGAAGATGCATGTATATTTTTAGATAGGTGCATTTATAAAGTGGGAGTGTGTGTGTGTGTGTGTGTGTGTGTGTGTGTGCATGATGTATTTCTTGCTTTTGAAAGCACACTGTCATAAAAACTTGAGGTCCATATATGTACCTCTATACGCATTGTGTGATACATTCATGAGTGTGTGTTTGTGTGTGTGTGTGTGTGCCTGTTCGTAAGTGAGAGTGTGTGTGTTTGCTGTCGGCTTGTTTTCTGCCCTCGTTGATGAACAGATGAGGTTGTCCTGGCAACGTGATGAGACGCAGATATGCAAATGCGGCTGGAGGGTGAGCTTGCACGCACACACACTGCGGTATGAGGAGAGCTCATTTCACATACACATCTTGCTGAGACTGCAGCACTAGACCACACACACACACACACACACACACACACACACACACACACACACACACACACACACACACACACACACACACACACACACACATATTCACAAACACACAAAATGCAGATCGTCATAATTAAATGAGTTCTCTTTTATCTTAGCATCGTATGAAATGCATAACAGAAGCTGCATTCTGCATTAAAAAAGGATCATGTCCCCTTCATCACCAGCCATGTTTAGATGGTCCTCTTTCCCCATTTCCTCTTTCATTCACTTCTCAATCCTGAAACTCTCTGCACCCCTCTTGCGACTCACCGGTTGGCCCGACCCTGGGCTGGAGCAATAGATGGTGTACTTGCGGATGATTCCATTTGGCTTGTGAGGGGGTAACCAGGACACCACGACACTGCTAGCGGAGGAGGGCACAGCTTTGATGCCAGCTGGGGGTCCGGGGTCTGAATCATAAGGGGAGAGAAATGGAGGGCAGAGTAAAATCTGATACTTCTGTATGGGCAGTAAACAGAATAAATGGCTTTAAGGGTGCACACCGATTTTTGGGAGATTTGCTAATTTGGTGTTGTTGTTAAATGATTAAAACACAAACCCCAAAAACATACATGTGTACCCACCAAACACTTTACTTCATATACCTTAGCCTGCAATTTTGCGTAATTGTATAGCTAGCTAACATGTTAAGTACTGTTACAATCTTCCTCACGCTGTGATTTTCAAGACAAATGTTTAGTTGGACAAACGGTGGTGCTTCATGCAGTGTCACATGGCAGGCTGAGCAGGTACCCATTACAATTTCTTGGGTTAATTAGAAGGAGTGTTCCTTCCAGTGATAATGCCCGTGAAAAAGAAAAGGAAAATAACACACCGGAAAATAAGAGGTCCTCTTTCTTTCTGGAGTGTAATTTTTCAACTCTGCCTCATGTAGGCCTGTTATTTGAAATACTGCAAGCTGCCATAAGTCCCATTCTGATCATCACAGTCTTTATCAGACCATTTAGATTGCAATATACAGTGTGCACGCGAATTACAATTCTGGAAATTATAAGCGGATCAACTTCAACTTCTTCTAATTATCAATCTTGGGGTTGACTGTCTCTTGACAAAACAAGCAGTTTGAATAGGTTGGCTTTTTTGTTTCTGATATATTATAGACCAAACAATTGATTGAGAAGATTGCATATTAATCAGTAATGAAAATATTGTTTAGTTGCAGCCCTAATGCACACAACCTCTCTTTCCCTTTGTTTGCTGCATGTATTCCGCACCTGTACCCACCTGGAACGTCCACACTATCAACCCGCGCTCATGTATCATGTTGCCATATGGGCAACTTAATGTGCATTATTACTTACTTGACCAGCGACTTCTTTGCATACTGACTGCTACTAAAAAGATCATTCACATCTCTATGCTAATTGTAGTTATGGCCACTCTGTCTTCAAATCAGTCTAATGTAAACAAGGTAACTCCAGGGAAAACCAGGAGGGTTATCTTAAGTGTTAGCATTGGTGCACTGCGGCCAATGATCTACCAGGGATTCATGGATTATTTTGATGCATTCGTTCTTGTCAGGGTTAAGATGACAACTTTAACAACTTTAAGATCACCAGAGTTGAACAAATATTGTTTGTTTCTTGCTGTAACATAGAGGACTATGAACACCTAGAAGGTCGGAACATCCTGGGAGCAACAGACACAACTTAAAACACACACGCGCACACGCACACACACACACACACACACACACACACACACACACACACATATATATATTCCAAGCAACCAAATGCTGTCTTGGAAAGAGCACAATAAAGAACTGAATAATGAATCTCCTCCTTGCTGCTTTTGCTTACTGTCTTTGTGTCTAGGAGACAGAGGCAGAGGAGGGCAGGCTGAGAACTGTCTGCTTGCACAATTCCACTGCAAACACGTTTCCATATGCTGCAGACAGAACTGAGGGCAAAGGGAAGGCAGAGGCCGAGAGAGACGGAGAATGTTGAACGTATGTGAAGAGGTTGCCCCTGGACACAGTGTCAACTCGCATCAGGGAAAAAGAGACACTCAGCTTGCCCCTGATAAACACACACACACATACACACGCGCGTGCATGCACACACACTCAAAGACTAACGCAACACACATATTTGAAGAGCTATCGCAGCGAAGCCAGCTCATAAAATGGAGACATAGTGGGGAACAGAGAATAAAGGCCTTTTCTGAAATGACACTTCTTAGAATTTCTCCCCCCCCCTCCTGCGCCGCCTCCCCTCACTCTCTCCTGTGCTCCCTCTCTCCCTCATTTTCTCCATCTCCAGACGCCTGCCTCCTCCTCTGCCTGGCCCCAGGGAGGGAGAGGAGAGGCGGATACGGATGTAATCCACAGCCCGCCAGTGTAAGCACAAAATTAATTCTCTTTAAGCCACAAAGAATTAATCCCTCTCCTTGTGCTGGGCGCTGATCTAGACTTGCACACAAACAATAGCGCATGAACACACACATGCACCCACGCGCGCCTACCAACGCTAAGACATTGTACTCATGTACACACACTTAACCCCCGCCGACACCTCCAAACATTCACACGCACAGACCCACACCCTAAGGCTCCTTAACCACACACACACACTTTTTGGCTTCTTAATTCTCATTAGCACTGGTAATGGCACATCAGAGCACAAAGAGGCTTTAATCAGCAACCTCAGCCTTACAAAGACCCCCCTCTACCCCCCCCCTGGCTCTCTGCCTCCCACACTGCAGCCTAAACCAAGAACAAAAACCCTTAGACCTGCCCCAAAGGTGTGGTCAAAGCAAACAACATATTATTGAAGGTCAGGTCATTGTGTGTGGGAAGATTTGCTAAAATGTGGACTCACAGTCTTCACGGGTTTGGATGTAGAGGACGTTGCTGCGGACCCCGTCTCCAGCCTGGGTGTAGGCCAGCACCTGGATGCTGTAGTTGGTGAACTTCTCCAGGCCTCTGAGCTCCACCTGCTCTTTGGTGGTTGTGATGTTTTGCATTTCACCCCACTCTGAGAAATAAAGAGGACAGAGAGATGTTCAGACCAAGGCCTGAGATGCTACTTGTGATATGAGTAAGACAACAGACGCGCTCCACTCACCTCCGTCCGGGAAGACGGCCCAGAACACGACACGATATCCCTTCAGTACGCCATGCAGCGTCATCCTGGGGGGCTCGGCCCATGTGATCACTGCCTCGTCTGATGTTACGGAAATGGCTCGCACATTCTGAGGAGGCTGGCTGGGCACTGAAGACAAACCGAGAGAGGGAAGAGAAAGGGTGAGATAAGCTAAAACTTGTATCTTCGCTCTACTAACTGGTTGTATTTAAGTTTAATTACATAGAAAAGAACAGCTCGCAATTTGTTTGATGAATGCAGAAATTCTTTAATCACCTAATATCTAGTTTCCTTTAACCCCTTAAGTAGCTTCAATGTTTGAAAATGATCTTATTCCACACTGTGGCAATACCACATATATATTCTTTATCAGCTTGTTCCAGCTCTACATTGAAACTGTGTGAAGTTTACACTGAATTGCATTAAACAAAACCAATATTCTTAATGTCTTGTGCATGTTTTTAACGTGCCTTCTCAAGTTCACATTTGGTATCTTTGGTATCTGGCCTTCCAGCAGGTCGAGGAGGTTTAAGGGCTTTTAAATTCAACTTTAAGTAGCTTCAAGGTTCGAAAAATCAGCCTGGCAATGAAATATTCTTCATTAAGTGGTTCCAAATCTTCACTGAAAGTTACTGAGGGAAATATTCAAACCCAAGTCTGTGTTTCTCATGGCTGCAACATGCCAACAAATGGAAGTATTTTGTGTAATTTCACACACATTTACCCCAAAGTAAGTCTGACACATTTGTTATCTAGGAATATTTTTAAAGTTCTGAGCAAAGTTTAGCTGCACAGTGGGAGTTTGTAAGGACTGGTTCATATTGCGGTTGGTTAATTGTGCTTTTTATGTCAAAGCAAAGGCTGCCATTGTCTCAAAATCAGGTCTGCACTGGCTGGCTTTTAAATAAATAAATAAACTCTCTCTACCCTAAAAGGCATTTCCATATCAAACCTGAAGTGAGTAAACAGGCTAGCGATAGATAAAAATCATGACATGCGTCCAGCCTGATGTATAGGACCATCTCTACAACCACCGTCTCTCTTTCTCTGCACAAGCCTCCTTCTGTCTCTGCCAGTCCAGGTGTCTCTTCTATTGGCTACCGCTGACCATTAGTCTTTCAGGCTTTGAATAACGCACACTGTTGACTATGAACAGAAGTCAACTTGTGAGGGAAGGAGGGGCAGGAAGAGAGGAAGGAGGAGAGGCGACTGAAAGACGGAGAGCAAAGAAAAAAGAGAGAGATTGGGCCAAGTCCACCAGGGAATTTCTCTGCAGCTGGTGAAGAGAGAGGAGGTGGGGAGGAGGATGGAGGAAGGGAGGGAAAGGAGAGAGGAGGATTAGAAAACTGAAACAGGGTTTTGCATGAATAAACCTACAGGCTCCACGTCTAAATGATTAGAAGGCAACAAAACACAGCCCAGTTCCTCCCTTTACAGTCACACCTTTACCAGAGGAGAGACATAAGGATTGAAAGAGGACGGGAACAAAAAGGCGAGCAGCTTCAAGTGCCTCTAAATCAGCATTAGGGCTTCCGTAGGGTTAAACAGATGACGGATGGCAGATAAATGAGGGGAGAATAGAAAAAGCATAATAAATCAAAATAGCCATCCATAAATAAGTGCATAAGTTTGGAGAAACAAAAGATGGGGAATATAGGAACATAATGAAACGCAGTTGTGGACTGGGGCTACAGAGGGGGAGGAGATGGAGGGGCAGAGGAAGAAGGGAGGAAGGGAGGAAGAGAGTTAAAAGCAAGGGGAGCAAGGGAAGGGCAGAAAAAGATGAAAAGAGGGAGCAGAGAGACAATGCGCTCAGCTGTGGATAATTACAGCAGGAAGCTAGCAGAGGGAACGAGAGAGAGAGAGGCAGACAGAGAGACAAGCTAATTATAATTATTTTTAGTATGCTTGTTGTTATCACTATTATCATAATGGCCATCAATATCACTGTCGCCACGGTGACAGCCACAGGGAAGAACTGGAGGGCTCTGTCTGCTCTGGACCAATGGGGCTCAGCCAATTGTTCACTGGGTGGACAAGTATGTATGTGACGTGTGTTTATGTGTGTGTGTGTGTGTACTTGTTTGTATTTGGAGAAAAGCTGTGGATGATGTATCTAAGAGTAAGAGAGATGGCATGTACTGGAAAAATTGTCAGATGCGCAATATACAGATGAATCATCACTAAAGATTAGAGAGAAAAAAAACAGAAAAAAACTGTATCAAAGTTTTTCTTTTACAGATGTGTTTATTAGAGGTTTTGTGTTCACATCTGTCAGCTCATTGTGGATTTCTTCTACTCCTTTGTGGCCAAAAGTCAATTAATGCGGCTCGTTTAGAAAATACTGCTTCACAAGTAATGAATAAAAGGAAAAGTTGCATTGCCTGGTAGATTATGGTCTTTGTAAATCCACAAACAAACTAAATGAAGTCTGGCGGTCCACTGTCCTACCGCTTTACTTTCCCACAAGACTACCTCCAAGTTCACATATATTAACTATCAGAACAAGAGTGATCACTCATGCTTCAAAAATGTTCCTGTTTTCGTGATTCAAAATATGGATCTAGACGGTGACTCCCTGCAATACTTGCTTGGTGGATGTTTTCGGCTGCATTTGTTTGTTTCTCGAAACGTGTTTGCAGATTTCAACTGGATCTGACAAGAGGTTAGTTTTTGGTTCATATGTGTTTTTTGAAAGATTTCTTATCGTCGCAAGACTGAGTTTCCGCTATTTTGCTACTAATGCACTCGCCTGAATGATTAAAAAAATCTGGCACATGCATCCGATGACTGTCTCTCATTATGTGCATTTCCTTGCACACTCACAACCAGATGCAGGTGAGATTAATGTCAAAACTTTGGGCAGGATTGTGCAGCCTGGGAGGAGGTTTTTGCTCCCTAAGTGCTTCTGCAGTTCATTCACTCGTTTATTCACTCACTGAATGTTTGGCCCAGCTACCCGCTAGCCATCAGGATGCATGGCAGTATCTCCGCATCACTCGGCCCTCTCTGCAGTGCTGCTGAATGTGCGCGTGTATGAATGAGACGATGTGTGTCCTTGGTATTTGTAAAAGCGTTTGGATTCCAGCAGCCAACATTCATCCGTGTGTTTAAAGAATAGAGAGAATGTAGTAATTTTAGGTTACAAAGCATGGCATGATTTGACACAGATCAGACAGCGAGGACGCCAAAAGAACAATGGCAACAGAAAAAGTGCAACTGTGAATCAAAGCCAAAGCAGAGAGAGGATGATATTTCATACAGTAGGTCTGACAGTTTGCTCTCACACTGTATACAATGAACCATGTTGTTTAACCTATTTCTCTTAATGCTAACTCTTTTCATACATGTGTCGTTTATTGTGATCCTCACCATCTTCCAGTGTCGTAGCATTGATCTCTGAGCTAGATGGCCCTGTGCCAGCTCTGTTGAAGGCCTGGACAACCACACCATACTGGGCAAACTTCTTCAGGTTGTCTAGGGTGTAGACCTCACTGTCGCCGGTGGCCTTCATCTCCACAATGCTGTACTGGCCGTTGCTGCCCGGGCCGTTCTCTCTGTAACCGATCTGGTAACCCCGGATCACTCCATTCTGCAGCTCCTTCCTGGGAGCCTGGAAAACAAAAAGAAGACATCAGAATCATCTATTCCCATCCGAATAGCGCATGAGTATTTAGCCAACTCCAAGGACTAAATGCATCCAAGGGGAATCAGGACAACAAACATTAGGTTACTTTGCAAGCAGCAAAATTTGATACAGTGAGATAACACATAAACAAATCTCAGGAGCAGCACAGAGCTGTTCAGAAGGCTACTCTAATACTTCACCTTCCAGGTGACCCGAATGCTCTGAGAGGTCACCGGCTGCAGGATCACTTCCATGGGAGGACCATCTGGCTCTGCAGAGAGAGAGCGAGAGAGACACAGAGGGGCTTAGGCAGAGGCATTTCACTAATGTCAACAAATAATCTGTGGCATTCATGTTTCCAGTAAGTCTCATGGCCCTTAACTATTCGGGAGTAAAGGGTCCCCCAACCCCCAGTTTCATTGAGATGGACTTTCAATACAAAATACTTATTCAAGGACAGGGCACAGATGCAGCGGCTAATGCAACAAGCAAAGGGGAAATATTTGCTCACATTCACGTTAGTACAAAGCAGTGCTGCTAAGATACTTACGTGCTTCCTCTGTGCTGATGGTGAGTTCCTTACTGGCCTCGCTCTTGCCTATAGCATTGTAGGAGTACATGCGGATGCTGTAGACGGAGGCAGGGTGAAGGTCCACTATGTTGGCCTGGTTGTTGGTGGGGGAGATGTTTCGAGTGGCATGCTTCAGCTCCCAGGAATCTGGCAAAAACAAGTCTTAGTTTTTCCCTATAATCTTTCCACAGGAAAGATGTTGAGAGATGTAGCATTTAGCCAGTCAATTTCAGCCTGTTCTATAGTGATTCAAATAAAGAAAAGAACTTTATTCACTTTGATATCTTCATGTTCTGCTAAATTAAGAACATGCTTTATACTTACCTGTCTTGTTCTTATACTCTATATCATAAGAAGTAATGACACTGTTTCCATCAAATCTCTGTGTCCACCGGAGATTCATACTGCGATCTTTCACTTCTCGCACCTCCAGCTCCGGAGGGTCTGGGGGCTCTGAGGATATAAAGAAAGGGAGTGAACAAAGGGAGGGAGGCAAGATAAAGCAGCACAAGGTAGCACCTAAAGGGTAATATTTCTGGATGGAAAGAGGGAAGATTTGCGTAGCTTTTAATCAATATAAAGAGGAAAGTTGCTGCGTTTATACAGGAATGGTTACCTTGCACAGTGAGCTGGATAAGGCCTCGTCCTTCTCCGTACGAGTTGATGGCATGACAGGAGAAGAAGACTGAATCCTCACGCTCTGCTGGCTTTAGCTGTGGGGGGAGAGGTAGAAAGAGAATATGACAGAGACAAACAACTCCATCTTTGTTCAGGCAAATTGTGTAAAGCACAGCTTTGTGATGGAGAAGTGGCCCGGCGAGAGTTTTTCCTCTGCCATGCCTGTTTGGTATTTAGGTGACTCACCGTGCATTGCATTGGGAGGAGAGGTGCAATAGCGGAAGTGTCACTAATCTTGTGACACAGTGCATTTTGGGCGTCAAGATTCACCTTTTTGCCATCCATCTGCTTGAAAAATGTCATTGTGCGTGTCCTATACATCATCATAGACCTCTGCAACCATGTTTTGCCTGTGCCTTGCAGGACTTTCATATGTAAAAGAACGAATGTTACATTCAAGCCCTTGATAATTGATTTCACATAATACTGATTCAGCCTATCACGCAGGTAAATCTCTGTATATCACAGGATACTGAGGTTTTTATATCTGGTGTCTGTGGCGACATTACCGCTCTGGTGCGCTGGTAGCAATGTGTTTTAGATCAACCAGCAATGATTGGTTTGCCAGAGCTGAAAGAGGTAGCAACAGCAGTGACGGTGTGGGCTACTGCAACTGGGAGTATTGCAGAGCATATGGAGCATGGAACATTTGTGTAATTACTCTCACTGCCAGAAGAAAACAATTCTGTACTGCAGGTTTAAATTAACCTCTGCGGCTGAAAAATGAAGAGCCAAAATCTGCAGTTCCTCAAATGGCCACTAGTACCAAAAGCGAGTCAATACACATAGACCCCATAATAAAAGGCCCAATTTTAAAGCAGAAATAAACGGTTAGAGCCTGGTAAGAAAACGGTTTTGGGCTCTATAGCTAATTGACATTCATGATGATGATTAAAATTATGCCAATTGTTTTGTTGTATTAGCCAGGAGTTTGGCAGAGTCAGGCAATGCTAAGATGGCGACAGCTGGAGCCACCGTCACTGAGCTTCACAATGGCTCTTCATAAAATTATGGGTGATGTCATGGAGACTACATCCGTGTTTTTTATATACTCTATGGTTTAAATATATACATGGTTTAACCAGTAAATAAATCTATGCATCATCCCCATTGTTTCTCTGAATCTGGTAAACATATCGCTTGAAGCACCTCACATTTTAATGCAGTAGAGGTAGACCAACATGATGTAGTAGAGCAGAAACATGACATGCTGCCTTTTGGTATGTCCAGAAACTTGGATTTCATTTTAAAGGAGACATCATCTTTTTTGGCACCACATGTTAGGCTGCTGTATATTCACACTTGCACCTCCCTGGGATGAGGATCAGGGTTCTGCTTAATCTGACCTTTATTCCACAAACTTCAGGTAACAAACAGCACACAGCTCACAGCTTTGCACATTGTACGTTGACTCATAAAAACAAAGCTCAAACAGACAGAAGAGAAATGTCAAAAAGAGAAAAATGAATCAATTTGTCAGCTGAGTAAGGACCATAAAGACACTGCTGTCTTAATGTGTTTCAAGTGTTTCTTACCTTGAGTGTGGACAACACCTCGTCCGTCTTCTCATTGGGACTTGTGGTAATGGAGTACCGGGGGTTGCGGTCAGGGTCAATGACCGTGTCGCCTCTCTCCCAGCGGATGATGATGGGCCATTCTCCCCTGGCTGTGCAGTTCAGCTCCTTCACGTGACCCTTCTTAGCCATGGTGGTATTGGGGTGACTGGTGATCATCGCTGGGACTGGAAGGAGAAGGGAAATGGAGTGTAAGATGAAGAGAGGGTGAGGACAAATTGAGGGGAAGCAGGGAGAAACGGCGACAGCAAACAGATTGATGAGAGGGATATTAGAAGGCAGGGGGAGAGGAGGGAGAAGGAAAAAGAAAGAGCAGGTGGATGTTAAGCAGGTTTTAGGAAGAAAGAGAGAAAGGAGTGAACGAGCGGCCAGGACAGCTAGCGGTTAAAAAGGTGGAGTCCAGAGTAGCCAAGTTCCACTGCAGGAGAGTTATGAAGAGCTATGGTCAATGAGGTAAAGTCAATAAACCTCTGCTCTCACTCTCCAATAGTTAACACTGGGGTCTAGGTGAATGAAGAGGCGAAAACGATACACTCTACCTTTGTGCACGCTCTATACACAAGACCACTCACACACTCAGTCTTCTATGGCCAACGCACATGCACGCACGCACGCACAATACCGATCTGAGGAGGGTTCTGGTGTTTTGTTTTCATCACTTATTCATCTCACCCTCCCTCTTTTCCTCTTTTCCTCCCTCTCCGCTGAGCGAAACAGACAGAATTGAGGGAGGCAGAGGAGAGGAACGGTTCAATCAATAACACTAACACCAGAAGAGGAGAGAGGGGGAGAAAGGGGGGGGGCGATCCTGTGATAGAACATGGTGAAACTAGTAGCTGTATTTATGTGCACCTGCTTATATGTGTCTGTGTGTCAAAAGGAGCCAGAGATAAAGCGCTAACATCTGTTTTGTGAGTATAGCTGTATTGTAAGGTCATGGTACTGCGTGCTACTACTACATGCCATACTTGATGTTGACAGCCTGCGTGTGTGTGCACATACACGTTTTCCCCATGCATTTTCACATCGCATTACACAGGGTGTTACTGACAGCGAGGGCTGGATGGAGAGATTGATTGCAGATAATGATTAAGCTCAAAGTGTTTTTGATGGTCTGTAGACAGATCCCAAGAGTCAAAAGATCAATCGCTCGCTCTCTCACTGCCTATCACACACAAGCAAACGCACACAAACACACTTCTCTCTCTCACTGCTATTTATTGTGTTGCTCTAATGGCCACGGTCACCTTTGCTCCACCGGTTCATCGGTGTGCACGTACGAGTGTGCGTTCATGTCCACGGAGCACAGGGAGAGCAGCGCGAGCTGGCCCATTGATTTGACATAGTTAGCGAGTGTGTGTGCGTTATGACTGATAAAGCAGGAGCACTGGAGCATCCAAGACTGCCTCACTGCAGTCACCTGTGCCATGAAAAACTTTGCCACGTTAGCCCATGCGAGTTCGGATACTCACTCTTGACGGTGAGGACCATGCTCTTGCTGATGTCTGAGCCCACGCCGTTGGAGGCCTGACAGAGGTAGAAGCCACGATCCTCTTCCAGGACATGTCTGATGAGTAGAGAGCCGTTATTCATGATCTGGATACGGCCCGTCAGAGGCACAGGGTGGTACTGCTGCGGATTCCCAATACCCGCTGGACAGAAAGAGAGAGAAGATTATGATGAATTGTACCGTCACTGATGATCCCTACATTTTAATCAAATTTACTACAGGTAGCATGGACCTATGAATGTGATAATGGCCAAAGAAAAGCCGACAGAGACGTATCACAGTACATAGATAAAGAATGAAAGATGGGTCATGTACCTAGTGTACCTTTGGCATGCTTCCACATGACCTTAGGAGGAGGGTATCCATCAACAGAACAGTTTAGGATCCCTGCCTTCCCATAGATCCCATCCTGGTTGTTGGGTTGCACGACAAACCGAGGAGGCACTAGACAAAGAGCAGAAGAGAAGTTCATAAAAAGACTTCTTTCCCACACTGGAACCATATTTCACATTTCCTGCACGGTCAGACTTCCAGTCAAAACATGATCAACAGCACTTTTCATTTGCTGGGTTCATTATAATCAAGTCTATTAAATTCAGGATCCAGTCAAAGGGACAATTTCATCAATTTTTGGTGATGGACAAAGGATTTAGACCACTTACTTTAGTAAAAGTACCAGTAAGATAATGTAAAAATACCCCATTTTCTAGTAAAAGTCCTGCATTCAAAGTCAGACTCAGGTAAAAGCACAATCAGTAAAATGCACTGTTTCTGCAGAAAAATATCCCTGTGACTGATAATTCTACTTATTACATATTATATGTTAATACTGATCCATCAATGCACATGTAGCAGTTTAATGCTGCAGCTGGTTTGGCTAGTTTTAGCTACTATATGTTCTCCAATCTGTTTTCGTGAAATACTTGTCTCATACATGAGAAGGGCTTTTTCATAAGGGCAAGGGTGACGAACCCAGATGGATTGGAAGCGCTGGTTTAATTTCAAGAATGAATCATAAACTTTTGAATTTCATAAACTTTTCTTCATGTAAAATATTATCTGCAACGTGACAATTAAGTCAATTAAAAGTAATTAAGTCAAAGGTGGTGGATGAGAAGGAAAAAGTATCATATTCTGCAAGTACAACAAGTGTATATCTAGCTTTTGTTCAGCAGTAAGTCTGGGCCTGGCTTTTTGAGGAGGACGAAGAAGAAGAGAAAAATGAAGGTAGAGGAGGAAGATGAAACAAGGAAGAGGAAGTAAATCAGGAATACAAAAGAGTCCAACAGCAGAACTGTTTGGACCAAAATGATCATTCAACTTGAAGTCATGTGTCTCTAATCCACACGACACAATGCCTGAGTAGATGTAAGATGTTCAATCCGTATTGTCTACAATACGACATGTCAATCACAGAGTTGCATGTAACAGCTGATTACAGACCAGAGTCAGACATTCAGTCAGGGAGTTTGGCAGAAGACTGCACCTAGTTATGTACAAAATTTTGCTTATTTTCATGCATGGGACGGCAGTAGGAGGAGGAGAAAGAAGAAGAAGAACATTGGCAAATACAAGAGGTCCAACCCCTAATAAATACTTGACAAATACTTGAGTAAATGTACTTTGTAATGTTATGTGGGGTATGTGGGTTTTTACTAGGCAGGGGGGGTCTAATTAAATATGCTACCGAGTTGCATTATGGGAAGTGAAGGGGAAGTGTTGTGGGGGCCTTACACATACAAAGGACAAAGAGTCAGGATATATCAGCCACTGTTGCTTCAAGCCTTTCTAAATATCACTTTCATTGCCCCCTCCTGTCTTACCTGTAACTGTGAGCTGCCTTTCTGTGCTGACGGTGGCAGCATCATTGCTGGCAATGCAGGTGTAGTTGCCATTGTGTTTGAGCGACACCTTGGATATCTGGAGGGAGCTCATGAACTCCTTTGTGTCGATGGTGATGCCCGAGGAGGGCACGATCTCCTGGCCGTCCTTGCGCCACGTGATGCGTATGGGCATGTCTCCAGACGACACCACACAGGCGATGTACATCAATTTACCGATGGAAGTCGGCGGAAAGTCAAACGGCTGGATCAGTGGAGGAACTGAGAGAGGAAGAGGAGGGGAGGATGGAGGAGTGAGCAGGAGAGGAGAGGGAAGGAGAGCATAGAGTGCAAGATGGTAGAGAGGAAGGGAGAGTAAATAGAATAGATGCAATAGAATAGATGCAGTGGAGACAAAGTAGTTAAGGGGAAAATAGTGAAATGAGATAAAAGAAGATAAGGAAAAGAGATAGAGCAGGCAGATCAAGTCAAGGAAATATATGACGAAAAGGAGAGCGGGGAAAGAAGAAGGCAAGGACAGGCAACAGGGTGAAATAAAGGGTAGATAAAGAGAAGACAGAATAAAGCAAGGAGGGAATGGAAATAAAGAAAAAAAGATGAATGAAAACAGTTAGAGGGTTGTTTAAATGAGCGGGGTGAATAAGAGGTGAAGACAGAGATTTGAGGCAGATATGAATAAGTGAAGGATAGAGAAAAGAGAGAAAGTCAGATGTGAAGAACCAGGCAGAATATGGGTAGACACACAGATTTGATGTTTCGGGGGCATCGAAAGGACACGAGGTGGGAGAGTGAGTGACGTAAAGGGAGACGAGGTGGGGCGAGGAAGATACAGAGGAGGGGGAGAAAGAGAGAGCGAGATGGATTCAGAATGTGTTATTTTCACCTGACAGGCTGATTTGGTAAACTAGCGGTCCATCTTCCTGTCTGATTTCTTCAGTCTGTCATCTAAGCCTGGACCCTCAAAGCTTCCACACCCCCCCAGCCTGGCCTACTAGCCCACTACTCACTCTGCAGCCGCCCGTGCCCCCTGCCAACCCCTCCACTTCAACCCACCCTGCCCTGCTAAAGCCAGCCCATAATAGCTGCTCTAATTAGAGCCCCATCCGCAGGGGGAAGAACGGTGTTGCTATGGAGAGCGGCGGAGGTGATGGCGGTGGTTTGGAAATGGGGGAGGAGGAGAGGATGGTAGTGGTGGTGGTGGTGGGGGGGTTACAGCTGAGACATCTGGGGGATTTAATCTGGGCCTCGTTAAAATTCATCTAATTAAATCAGAGACATGACGAGCACACATTCATACAAGCACATACCTACGCCCACGCGCAGCACGTGCACGCCCCCCGTGTGCACGCAAACACTGCGAAGACCACCACAAATTGCACACATCTGCTAATGTCAAGTCGAAACGCACGCAACCCACACTCACGCTCGACAACTTCCTAAAACAAACATGTCACGCTATCACCGCAGAGAGCGGAGCGAAATAACATACAAGGTGACATGCAGAATATATACAGAACACACATACACACATATGCATGCTAATGGCGCGCGCGCATACACACACACACACACAAACCTTATACAATAGCACTCCTGCTCTATGTAATTGCTGAGTGGTTGAGAGAGCGCACTGGGCTACTCCGCCCCTTAATCAGGGGTTATTAGAGGCAACGCATACAGCTTTCTTCTCTCCTCTCGCTATGTTTCGCTCACATCCTCCTGCTGCAAACCAGTCTTACTCACGCTCCATCCCTCTTACAATCCCCCCTCTTTCACATTCAGAATTTTTTTCAGAGTTAACCCAGTAAAGCAAGGCTAGACTTAAATCACAACTATATGTGTCATCTGACTTGCAGTACAGTCCACCTCTTTGGCATACCCCAAACTGCTGTGCTCTGTATGGTCTTTCAGAGACATCCAAGCCATAAATAAACACCTGTGAAACTCTACGCGACTGACCTTTGACAGTGACATAGACAGTCTGCGTGATGAAGAGCTGTGGCTGGATGAGCACGCTGCAGACGTAGGCCCCCTCGTCCATCCCCTTCTGGACGTCGCTGAGCTTCAGAGTCCCGTTCTCGTACACCACCTGAACAGACACGAGCTGCGTTACATTCAGTGACGGCACATGCTCGGTGAGATGATGCCGAGCAATGCTTTGTTGCTTTATTTGTTTCTCTATTGATAAGTTCAATAAAGCAAAATGTAGAGTAATGCATAAACAATAAAATGGAGTTTCATCCATTACACTGGCTTGAGAGCATAAATGTCTCATCCCCTCTTTTATATGAACGTATCACATGTGGAAGTGTTATATGAAAAATCACTCTATAAGGCATATCTGCCATACAGAAATATAGCTGGACTACTGTTCCCACATCGAGTTCACAGGTCTTTCAGTACACGGACTGACACTAGAGATTAAACTATTCATTTTTTAATATACATTTATAGTGTTTATCTGTAAAGCTGTGAAAAAAGACTATATGATCAGTTGAAAAATAGTAATTTATATCATCAAAGAAGCACTGAAGGAGCCTTTAACAATACTCTTTATGGTGTATAGGATGCACAGTGTACAGAACACTGTTATATGTATACGTATAGGATAGATGCATCCACATACTGTATATTCATGTTAAACAATGCTGTGTGGGACATAAGTTTTGATAGATTTTTATTGTTTTGGGGCAGAAATGAAAAAAGCGAACCCCACCTGGCGATGGTTGTCAGGCAGCAGAAGCCCCTCCTTGTACCAGTTGATTGAGTAATAAGGGTAACCAATCACACGGCAGTTTATGAAAGTGTTTCTTCCTGCCACTGCAGTGATGTTCTTCATAGGCCGAATCCTCGGAGGACCTGATGGGCAGAGGGAGAGAGATAGAGAGGAAGAAAAGAGAAGGGGAAAAAAGAAGAAGATCATTAGTCGATGGTGTCAGAAGCAGGTCGTGGAATTTTAGGAATAAAGGGGAGGGGTGATCGGGAGGGGAATTGGGGAGAAAGGAAGGGACAGAAGAGGAAAAAAAGCATGTAGGGGTGTAGAGAGAGAGGTTAGAATGTCTTGATGTTAAAAAGCAGCGTTTCTGGAGAAGTACCTGCACACTCCTGCACAATTTCTGACCATTACTGCCCAGATGAGACATCCCACCGCTGCCCACCCACACGCAACTGTTTTCTCATGAAAACCTGCTCAGCCTGTTCCAGACACATGCGGGTCGTTTTAAGTCTAAAGAAATACAGATACTCAGCTGTAAGATACCATTATGAGATGTGAACTGAAGATAATCCAGTGATTTTTAAAAGTTAGAAAGCTTCAGTATGGGCAGCAGGAACAAAAAAAAGTGGATGGACATGTTTTGGATCATGTCCCTGTTTCTCTGATAGTTCGCCCCCCCCCCCACTAACAAACACAAACCAAACGCAGCAATACAGGAATGCCCGACTTCAGAGCAGCAGCGATAATGCTCCTGTTTACGGGTCAGATTGGATTAGTGATGGCAATTTCACTTAATGTTACTGACATTTAAAAAAAACAGCATTTAATGTAACTGACTCAAGCTGTCTAAAAAGAGAGTAACAAAGAGAGGGAAAGTGAGTGGGTGAAACAGGAAAACTAAACTGACACTTAACTTTATTTAAAGGCTTTCCATTTACTGGAAGGTAGTGCATTTACACGGATGGTGAAGCCCAGTAATAACAGAGTATCATGCTGTATTTTCATTTATTAATTTTCTGTTTTGCTGCCCCCTGCCATATTTGTGTTGAGTGCTGCAGGACCTGCAGGATCCTGGCTGTGTTGCAGCCCTCCAGTGGAGAACTAATCAGCTTTCACAGATAATCATGGATTGTTGGTGTCTACATATGTGCAATGCACTTTTTATTCACTGTGCATTATCCATTGTGTTTTAACTAATGAACATGTTAGCATTTCAGTTGTGAACACGGCTGTGAGACTGAGAAATAGTGACCACAAGACGTGATTGGTAGACCAACTGGAACAAAATGACTGTGAATGATGTCCTAAAAAACAAAAACATAACAAAAATAAAGCTTGACTGCTTCAATATGTTGGCTGTGTATCATTGCCAGAAGACAGAGACTGAAGGCTGTGGGCAGGCAGGCAGGCAGGCAGACAGTCAGACGGACACAGAATGTGTTTAGCATGACTGGGAGCCACTGAGAGCTATCACTCAATCATCCGTCACTTCTTCTCTGACCTTCTCACCATTGTTCATCCTGTATCTTTGTTTTTGTCTCTCCTTCCAGCCCTCCTACCCTCTCTTCTCTCCCTCTCTTTCGCTTTCCTCCCTTTCTCAGCGTGCGCTGAGCTTTGAAGTTCTGACGAGTGAAAGATGTATTATTCAGTAGCACCGTTGCACAGACACACACACACACACACGCACCAGCTCGCGCCGCCACACACAAACACGAATACAGTACGCACGTGCACGTGGGTTCAACTATGTCTAGGTGGCTTGGTATCTTTACTGTCGGCCCCAAACGGAGTGTATCGCATTTCAGTGAGTGGATAAGCATACCAGTGTGTTACTGCTTTTTCGTATGTAGTTATGCATGTGTGTGTCCGTGTGTGTGCGTGTATTGGCTGTATTTGTGTCGATTTGTGCTGCATGTGCACATGAAGCTCTCTGGCAATGGCGCTCATTCTCACTCCAATGATCATTCTGGCATGTCTCCTTAGAGCAGACTCACATGTCACAACTACACATCTCAGAGAGAGAGAGAGAGGGAGAGAGAGAGGGAGAGAGAGAGGGAGAGCGATGTAGACAGAGATACAGCCCTGTCCATCGGTGTCACTCCTCATCCTTGTTGTCTCCGACGACAGTGACATCACCAGTCCTGTCACCAGAGTTCACCATCACTCCCCCCACCAGACACTAGCACTCCTCATCATTCCTCTTCTCTCATTTCATCTATTCTCTCTCTTCCCTCCATCTCTGGCCATCTGCTTCTTTCTCTTCTAAAGTTTCTTCATCCATTTGTCTCACATCCTCTCCTTTAGCTGCTCTCTCTCTCTCTCTCTCTCTCTCTCTCTCCATATGTTAAGCTACAATCTCTCCCTTTTAACATTTTGTCTGCCTGCAATCATCTATGTGTGTGCATGGGAGGGTATTTGCAGGTATGTACAGAAGGTGGATCAGCAGGTGTATTTGCTTTCTTTGTGTGTTCATATGTAGGTATATGTGCGCTCTCACGGGCACATCTGCAGAGCTACAGTCTCTGAGACCACAGAACTGTAAGCTTGTGGGGACAGACTGCATAAAAGACTGACAGAATGAAAGAGACAGCATATGCTATATGGGCTGCTGGAGGACCAAAACACCTGAAAAAGTTGCAGATAATTAACATATGTGTGTAAAAAAAAAAAAAGAAGAAGAGAAAAATAAAATTATATCAGTGCATGTGAGAGCAAACACACATACAGAGATAGAAGTAGAGATATAGAAGGATACAGGATAGGATATGGGTCAGGGTAGGGGTAGGGGTCAGGCTATGAGAAGCCTCTGTATGACTGATATTGAAAAGTAGACAGGCACCTCTTACGTTTATGCGCGCTTGGTACTCGGCGCTACCGGCCGAGTTTCGTGCGGCGCACCGATACACTCCTCCGTCGCGAATCTGCGGGCTGCTGACGTTGACGTGGCTCACGGTGCTGCCGTCGGACAGCGTGTACTGGCTGGCTCTGACGCGGGACAGGTCCCGGGCAACAGGCTCGTCGTCCAGGGTCCAGGTGATGGTGGGAGGAGGCGCTCCTTTGGCGGCGCACATCAGGGAAAATGGCTCTCCCGGGACTACCACCCTCTCGCTGAAGGAGGCAACAATGCGGGGTGTGCCATCTGAGAAGCATGACAAGAGGTGTGAGGTGTGAATGTGAACCAAATGGAAAAGCAACACCTCATATCAGTCTGTGTGCTTTCAAGAACAATCGCAACTATATGAGGACATATATGTGTGTATACACTGTATGCTTTCATATGTCTGTATGAGTGCATTGCACTGCATTGTGTGATCTCTTTGTAGTCTCATTAAAAACACCCAATCATTCTTAGCCTTCTTAGACTCGTGATTGTGCACCAACAAGGTGGGCCCAGTCTGTCCTCACCTTCCAGCAGTATGATGGAGAAGTCCTGGGCAGTCTGGCCCTTGCGCGTGGCAAAGCACTGGTAAGCTCCTGAGTGTCTCTTTTGTGCAGCGGAAATGAACAATGTCTCATTGTGAGCCCCCTGGATGGAAAAGTGCTGATCGGGCAGGACGGGTTCCGTGTTCCGGTACCAGGACACGGTGAAGTGGGGGGAGCCCTGGACGGCACAGGACAGGATGACCGTACTGCTGATCCCCGTCTTTAGGTTCTTGGGAGACAAGGTGACCCGCAGTGGCTCTGGAGATAGAAGGAGGACCAGTAGAGCGGAGTTAATAAAAGAATGTATCTGCCACACCTAAATATTGAAGGCACAGTACTTGGTGTGTATACAGGCCTCTCTCATGCAATTTGAATTGAGCTACGGCGCGTTGGCCAAGCAACACAAATCATATATTGGTGTGTTGTGATTTGTTGTTTGTGTGTCACGATTTCTGCCATTGCTTGTGTTTGTTTGTGTGTGTGTTTGTGTGTGTGGTGTGCGCGCGCTAAGCAGGGAGGAAAACCGAGACAGACACAGAAAGGGGAGAAAATGTCAGTGAGCAATAAAGCAGCTGGTGTTAAGCGCTGGAGGCTGCTGAATGTGTGTAAGGCAGCGACAGTGCATGTGTAAGACTTTCTTCACGGGCAATAAATACAAGTGCTGTAAGTGTGTATCCAAATGTGCGCCTCTACCACCTTCTATGCCCTGTCATAGGAGGTTTGTGGGCTGTGCGATGATGTGCCCTGTGGCCAGTCTGTCCAGTGTCCACTAACTTCACCCTATTCCCAACCGCACTCCAATTCCACCTCCACCTCCTCTCCTTCACCCCATTCTCTCCACAAGTGTGCCACCTCCTCTATCCGCACCACCTCTTCCTCCTCATGTCTTTCATTCATACAAACAGCACTGTGAAATTCTCTCCCCTCCCTCACATCCTCGGTAAACAGGGCGACGGGCTGGCACGGCCGCTGTTCTGCTCTGTTGCTTTAGCGAGGCCTCGCTGAGGTTTGAAAGCACAGCGGGGGAACAAGCCGTCCTCAGAGATCAAGCTCACGCTCGGCCCAGACGAGAGTGGGCTGGAGGGGGGCGTGTAGGAGGTGGGGGGCCAGGGCAAAGCCAGCAGAGCTTAAATGATGTCTCCATCGCGCCTGTCCATGACCTGACATCACATTCATTACCTCTGTCCATCTCACTCTTTCGCTCCATCTGTAGTTGTCAGTGTGCAACAGTGGAGGTCAGGAGGGGTAGAAAAAGTGATCAGTGACGCTTTGTCGCGTGCGGGACATGAATGTTGGTATTCTATTAGTCTACTACCTCTCTTCAGTCCTTTACCCACCTATGACGTTGAGGTGACCCGTCACCTCTTTGGAGCCAAAGCTGTTGGTGACCTCACAGATGTAGTTGCCGCTGTCCTCGAGCCTCAAGTCGGAAATGGTGAGGCCGGTGATGCGACGCGTCCAGCGGGAGTCTGCCGGTAATGGCCGCCCATCCTTTAGCCATCGGATGGTGGGGTTTGGGTATCCGGATGCGATGCAGGGCAGTTCCACACTGTGCCCCACCTGCACCTCACCGGACTGGAAACTGTCCAGCACTGACGGGGTGGACTCCGTAGGGTCTGCAGGTGAAGCACGTCACATAAATTATATACTGATATGGAATCACAAGTCCTTTAACCAATTTTTAGATCCTTAGAGGAAGAGTTTGACATTTTGGGAAATACGTTTTCTTGCAGAGAATTAGATGAGAAAGTAGACACCACTGTCATGTGTGTGCAGTAAACATGAAGCTGCCACTGATAGATGGTTAATTTAGCTCAGTGAAAAGGCTGGAAAAAGAGGAAACAGCTAGCCTGGCTTAACAGAGCCACACAATGTTATATCCTCTTTGTTTAATTCATACAAAATCTGAGGAGAAAATTGACAGGGGTTATTTGCTGCACTACCTGTTTGTGCTGGTTGTCTGGCTTCTTCACAGTGTAAAAAAACAGACTTCAGGAAGTGACCTGGCCTTGCCAGGAAATAGTGTGGCACATAACTGCCCATGACACTGCAATGTGCTGTTTTTACACTTTGGCTTTAATACAAGTTAGTGTAATACAACATGCTAATTAGTGAGATGTAAAAGTGCAGAGACGGATCCCTGTTTCCAGTCGTTATGCTAAGATAAGCTAAGCTCCTGGCCGCAGCTTGATATTTAGTGTAAAGGTGTGGTATCAATCTTCTCATCTAAGTCTAAGAGTATGTTGGAACTATTCCGAACATAAAACTGTAAATATAAGACAACCCCCTGCTCATATACTCATGTTTTGATTAGCATTTAAGCTAATACTGTAAGCAGCAACTTGTGGCCTACCCATAACAGAGAGCCTGGCTCCATTGCTCTGGCGAGTCTCTCCACTGTACTTGTGCTTTGTGATGCAGCGGTAGGTGGACAGAGCATCTTCCTTCTGCACTTCTGAGATATACAGAGCACCAAAAGAGGTCAGGAAGAAACGGTTACCTGTGGAAGACAGCAGAGCAGGTGGAAGAGGAGAGAAGGTCAATATATTTGAGTAGTAAATAAGCCATTATAACAAAGGCATATGATGTGAACGTACAGCATCGGGTCTATGTGGATCCCCACTCACCCTGTTAAGGATTAAGGTTATCTAATCAAATATTCCAGCTAATAATCACATTTGGAGGATTGTGACTTGGTAATTTGGTTTTTAATTAGATTCTGTACTGTCCACCATGGGGCTACGCTTACTTTCTGGCCTTTTCTGTGGAAAAATATTATCACTATTCTAAAAAGGGCCAAACAGTAGGTTTTTTAAAGTGGGATTTATGGAACTTTTGGAAAAAGTCCTCTTTCAAATAAAAAGTTGCCTTCATAAGAAATAACAAGCAGCCTTTTCTGGTCTGAAATGACCAGTCGCTTAAGTTTGCTGTTTAACTGATATTACATACTCTGTTCAATGATCTTATGGCTCTACTACTAAATTTCAGTGGTTTTATCTGTGTAAAATAATTCCAACTTGTAGCCACAGTGGCCATTTTAACCTTGCATACAACACCTTGTTTGACATTTATTGATTATTATTCTATATCATTCTAAATGTTGCAAGACGCATTTATAACCACACAACGTTGTCTGTGTTCACTATATTCCTTTATTTCTTTTTCTATATGTTTGCAATTCCTGAAAAAGGCAAAGCAAGCTAAGAAACAGAATTACTGCCTCCCGTATTTCTCAACCAAACAGTCAGGTTGAAGTTTACATTCATGTCTGTCCAGACTCACATGATATATGTAGTTTATTGAAATACTTTATTAAAATATGTATTAAGTGTATTTTTTGGGAGAAATGGAAGTTATAACTGCATTAACATATATGATTCCAGTGAATAATTTCCAGTGAGAGGACTGATAGGTAGCTTCATCACACGGTGCAACAACAATCAATCAATATCAGCAGAACCAATGAGCTTGTGGTGAACTACAATGCTTCAAATATGGATGTCGCTGCAAAGAAGCTACAAACTGTAAAACATGGATGCAACAGCACAGAAGACCTAAAGAATCAGCAATATGGTCACGATCTTCCCTTCTGCTCCTGAGTTATGGCATTGGACAGAAAAGCAGAGCATTATCATGTCACAGTAAAGTTGACCTTTGACCTTTTGTCACTCTATCATTTTACCCTATGAGACATTTGTGTTATTATGTCATAATTGAGAGTATGAATACTTGAGCTATGGCCAAAAAGGGTCACGGCGACCTTTGACCACCAAATCTAATCAGTTCATCCTTGAGTCCAAGTAAATATTTGTGCCACATCAAAGGTCACTTAAGATATGATCCGCTCCTGAAGTATTCAAGATGCCGGCCTCTCCTTCATAACACTCTCGTTTCCAGAGCAATCAGTGATTTCAGAAGAAAAAAAAAAGCAGGCCTAGAATATACATGTCTTCACAGCACTTAGGTGGACACATGGGAGCTTTTAACATACTCTGTCCCATCCATCCGGCCAGATACACACAATGGAGAAAGACAGACGAGGAGAAAGAGAGGAGAGAGAGGAGAGTTATTGTAGGTGTTAATAATTGATGTGTCTGTGTGTGTTATGGTAACAGCAGATTAGAGTCATTTTCTCTTCACATCAGTGACTGCTTGGTCTTCCTCTGATTTATCTTCATGTCAATAGAGACGGCATGTGCATGTGTGTGTGTGAGAGGAGAAGAAGAGCAGAGAGAGATGGAAGGGAAGGAGATGAGGAGAGTGAATTTCAGTGTTTGATTCTTTCCGCTTCTCTGAATCTTTTTGTATTCTGTTCCCCCCAAAGGGTTATTTTAGACAGCGTGCACTTCAGAGTTTGTAGTAGATTGCAGTTTGTTTGGTTATGGGAATGCTGCTGTAGTGTGTGTGTGCGTGTGTGTGAACATGCTGGCTGTTGTTTGCTGTACATGCTGTTTCAATGTCTTTTTGCAATGTTGACAAGAGAGGGCTTGAGTAAAACACAGGTGCATTGAATAGTTGAATACTAGAGCTGTGTGCTTCACACACACACACACACACACACGCACACGCACGCACACACGCACACACGCATGGACACACGCACACCACACACACACCACACACACACACACACACACACACACACACACACACTATCACTCTAACAAGACTGAGATGCGAAGAAGACATAAGGCCTTATTTCTTATGTCAAAGCTGACAGGTTTTTACTGACTAAACAAAATGCATCATTTCACCTTACAGTAGGGTTTTTCACTCATTGTTCACTCAGGAAATAATGAAAGCACACAAATCACAATTCACAAAAAAACCAAGTAGATGTCCTCAAATTGTTTTTAGTTTGGTTTTTTTTTGGTCCAAAACCCAAAGATCTTAATTCATGATCAATGACATAAAACAGGAAAATGTGAGTGAAATTTAGGTTGATTTGACTTGACGAATAAAATAATAACCAAAATAGCTGTGGATAAATTTTCTTCATATTAACGAATCAATTAATAGACTAATAATTTCAGCACACACAGACCTTTTAGATTCTTAAAATTTCCAGCATTTTATTTCAGAAAATGTCAATGTCATATATAGTGTGTGTGTGTCTATATATATATATATATATATATATATAGACACACACACATCTAGATACACATAAATGTGTAAGATGCCCCTGCATCTGCATACATACGTGAAAGTTCACACACACATGTTTTCATGTGAGTCAGACTGTTGTGCTGAGCGCTAAGCGACGTAAGATGTAATTTCCAAGCCTGCCCTTTTGATTCAACCTTGGTATTAAGCCTTACAGGATAATATGCACTTGGTGAGTAGAACCCTGTATAACACACTGCTACACCCTGTCACAACATGCCTGTAGAGAGGAAGACAGACCAGAAGGGGGTGGAGAGGGGGGAGTGTGGGGTGGAGTGAGAAATTCAGAGACGGTTAAGAACGGAGAGAAAAGAAAGTGGTGCAGGGGACATTAATGAGGAGGAGCTTGTCACCGCTGGTGGTGAAAGAAGCTTATTCTATGATTCCTCACTGTTTTAATACACAGTTATATTTCAGCAGATGCTGTTTTCTAAATAACCAGTAATCAATTCTCTAAAGTGACACCCTGAAATGTCTTGATTTGCATCACACAAAGCATGATGGGAAGTGTAGTATTGTTAACTCAAATCGTATTCATCTCAAATGGAAAAACACTGGATTCCATGAAGATGAAGTCGCTGTACTTAAGCACTGAATGTCCCATTAACACAGTTTCTATTTATCGATTAATAGAGATATATTTGCTGTGTATTAAAAACCTTTAATCTGCCAAAAACAGACAAACAAAAAAGATTTAAAATTTCAAGAAACTTGGGATTTGTATCATATCACATACATATTAAGTGATGCGTTTCAGAGTAGCTTATATCACCTTGAAAATAACAGGCATGTCAAGTTATGGCATGTAGTGACGATGCCATAAGCATGTAAATAAATGGAGCAGTTCAGCACCAGAGAGCTTAATGAGAGTGGCGTACGACGTGAAATATTCATTAATGAAATCATTCGATCCGCTGTCTTCAGCCCACCACTCCTCACTTCCTCTCTCCTCTTCTCACTGCTGCTCTTTTCTACCTGATATCCAATTTCTGGTCGCTGCCTGCTCTCCTGCCGCCTGTGAAGATGTGACACACCTAAAACAGCGGCGAGGGCGCAGGCAGCGACGGAGGGAGGCGGCAGAGGAGAGGAAGGGCCTGACCCTACAGGGAGGAGGACGGCAGATGGAGATTGATGGAGGGAGAGATAGGGAGATAAAGAGAAACATGCCGTGGGGAGTGACAGAGGAGGGAGTGAGAGTGAGAGGGATGAGGGGCCTGCAGGCCTGAGAGCCACACATGGGTAAAAACAATTCCTCCACGTCTTGCTCTGGCTCTCTTTCTCTCCCTCTCTCTTTCTCCCCTTGCAAGACTCTCCTTGTGGGAGAGGAGATCAATTCTCGTCTAGTCTGCTGCCTACGCCTCCAGGAGTTTGTTGTTGTTGTTGTTGTTGAATGTGTGTATGTATGTATGTGCTTCTGTGTCTGCCTTTTTTTTTTTTTTTTTTTTTTTGCTGTGGGAGGCAGGATGAGATTTTTTTTAGGTCTATCCTACACCCAAGGGAGGTGCAAAATCCCCTCACTTCCTCCTTATTTCCCAACCCTTCCTCTTCTTCTTTAACGTTTTTTTTTTTTTAATATCTGCACAACATCTACTCTCCATTCCCGGCCTCTCTTCCTTCAGTCTGCCCTCTGCCCTCTACCTCTTTCTATCCCTGCCTTTTTCCTTCTAGTCTGGGCTCCTATTCCTCCTCTTTCAGGGGGGTCTGTAAGTAATGGAATCAGTTCAGCTGATCAGCCTGAGGCAGGAAGTCAAGCCAAGTGCAGAGTGAAGCTGCTGCTGCTGCTGCTGCTGCTGGATCAGTGTTTGTGTGTGTGTTTGTGTGTGAGTGCATGTAACTGTGTGCACATGAGCGCATGCATGTATGCCAGAAATTCCACAGACAGACACACTCATGCAAATAACGAGACAGAGACAGGAAGGGAGCGAGAGACACAATGAGAAAAGGATTAGGGAGCCCTGGAGCATCACTTGTCTTCCCCAAAGTTCCCCCAGAGAGAGGACACCCCTCTTCTTTGAGACAGGTGGGGGAGACAGCAGAGGCGAAGGGGAGGTGAAATGGAAGAGGAGGTACAGATGGAGGCAGAAGATGAAGGGATGCAGCAAAGACGCAGCTAAATATATCCCGGTATAGTATATGGCTGCCATTTTCAACAAATTATCATCAAACAGAAAGAATGGCAACATAAGAGAGATCATAAAGAGCAAAACAATGAGAGGAGAAAATGACGTTCATGTAGGAATGTTGCAGGCGGCGGGGAGGTTGGGAGGAGAAGAGGATCAGATCAGACAGCAAAGGAAGATAAAGAAGGTAACTAAGAAAAGATATACATATTTTGAGACGCTGGCTAGACCATAGAGAAAAGAAAGAGACGGAAATAGATAAAACAGTGAGTGAAGGCGAGAAAGAAAGCGATACCGGAGAGAAGCGCAGCAAGAGAGGAAATGGCGTAAGTAAAGGGGGTTTGTTCTTGGTGGCTGCCATGCAAATGAAGGCGGCGCTGCAGCAATGCTAACTAACAGCAATTCACACTGTTGGACTCATCACTTATTAATGCTCTACGGCTCCCCCTCCCTCCCTCCTTCTCTTTGCCCGTTCCTCTCTCCCCTGCTCTTGCCAGGATCTCTCTTTTTTTGTTCGCTCTCTCGCTCGCTGTTGCTAGGGCCCGTGCACTCACGTGACAACAGCTGGGTAGGGGGCGCTGCGGTGGCACACAGCGACATGTGCAAGTGTGCGTTTCATGTGTACTTTGCGTGTGCGTGCTTTTGTGTGTGTGCGCGACAGAGTACCCTTCATTAGAGGTAAAAAAAAAAAAAAACGGAATCAGCCATTTAAATGATGGCGATGGAGATCAGAGGAGAGGAGAGAAACTGCTGAATGGATCTGTAATTGATTCACAGGCCTGGGCTACAGGCCACGGAAGAGCTCAACACATCTCTCTGTGCATCATGTCACTTTATTTTTCACTCGCCGGCTTTTTAACAAAAACACATGCTGGAGACTGTAATGAACATTATTGTCAATGCTTGCCTTTCAGATTTGAAGGCTAAATGGACCATAGACCTGTGCACAATGCAGACCAAGAGTCTGCACAAATGCACCACACACACAGACACACACTCACACATACAGCACACTCACAATCCGTCTCACCATCGACACAGTCTTCCTCCCACTGTCTCACGATCCACGTTTGCAGAGTGCTCTCAACAAATCGTGAGCATGTGTGTGTTTTTGCGCAGAGCATCCTCACTACAGGATGCCACAGCGACGAGCAGACAGTGGAGTACACCTACACATTTCTTATTTATACTCGTCCTCCTGATTCAACTTTTCATTTCTGCCTTTCTGCTGTCTTCTTCCACCGTGTCGCCATCTATCCCCTCATCATTGCATTGCTAATTGTACCTGCTCTGTCTCTCTCTAACGCACACACATGGGTTGTCCCACATGCTGCAGTGGGCAATGGAGAATGTGGATCTATATGTGAGGCCACATCTGAGTATGTGTGAGGCGCCGAGGCTGTATAAGTGTGTGTTTCCGCATGTTCGAGAATCAGAGAAAAAGTGAATGAGGGACTGGGTATATATGGCTGTTTGTACCACATTCAAACTACTTTTGTGATTGAGATTCTGCAAAGAGAGGAAAAAGGAAGAGACCTCCATGAAATCTACTCTATTCTATAAACACCCCTAATCCCCTGTGCTTGGATTTAAAAGACCCATTGGGGATGCATTGTTTGTTTGTTTTTTGCTGCCCTTTATACCCAAAGTAAACACACAAAAAACTAAATTGTCTTAAAATAGCAATACAGGAGTTTGTGTAAGGCTGCAACCGGATGAGAAAGGCCTCTCCAACCACCCATGATTTACTGACCAGATGCATCTACAACATACATACATTAGGGGTGAGGTTGCTACTAGACCTACTGCACATGAATCGAGTTAAACAAGATGCATCTACCTTAACTTCATTCATCAACTATTTATGCATCACCCAGTGAGCAAACAGAGCAAAGTGTACAGCTGAGGACCTTGCAACAAGCTGGAAAAAAATGCCATTATGAACAGCTACAGAGTTGCATATGGCCTTGCTCAAATCAGTGCATGTTGGAGGTCTGCAGCAGATCAGCACCATGGACAGCTACATTTCCAAATGTTCAGGAACGCTGGCTGAGATAGCGACACGGACAGCTCTGCTGCTGCGGCCCAAAATAGGAAAACCTTCTTGTGTAAAGTCTCATCGTACAGGTCTCAGTGGTACAATGGTTGGCACAATTAAACTCTGTGTGTGTGTGTGTGTGTGTGTGTGTGTGAGAGAGAGAGGGGGGGGGGGGGGGGTAATGTTAGCTACACTGGATACTATGGCAGAGTAATAAAATAGTAATGTGGCATATGGCCCAGTGCTACAGCCTAGATTACCGGCAGTCATTCAACTCCCTACCAAAGACAGTAAGAGAGCATCTGACATTGGAAAACAAGGTGAACGTATTTGTGATGGGTTAAC
Source organism: Chelmon rostratus (assembly GCF_017976325.1). Taxonomy (NCBI): domain Eukaryota; kingdom Metazoa; phylum Chordata; class Actinopteri; order Chaetodontiformes; family Chaetodontidae; genus Chelmon; species Chelmon rostratus. The sequence goes on along the minus strand of NC_055664.1, from coordinate 16,713,607 downwards.
ACGCTGTGACAGGTAGACCATATAACATAATAGCAAAACATCTGCAACAAACAAGCAGCGGACAATCGCACGCTGGAGAAACCTTGCAATCAGCCAAAAAAAATGACATGAGGATTGGTGAAGTGCACAAAGCTTCAGCAAAAGAGCACAAACAGCGACACACATGGCAACACCGTGACGTCTTTAATTCAAACGGTCCTATTTTGATGCTTCGAGATGCATGCATGTGAGATTCCAGCACAAACAAACTGCATCCATTGCATTTTGGAATTGGAAAAATATTGCATGTGCATTACCAGTGACCTCAATACAACTATCTACTGAAATCATAATAAAACAATATATATTTTTTTAACTTTATAGATCTTTGTATTCTTTCTAAAAACAATGGCTTGCATAAGCCTGAGGACAGAAAATCGGTGGTTTGTTTAAACTGTTGTTTACGCAGGTTTGCTACTCCTAAATTCATCAACTCTGACTCTGCTGATGAGCACCATTTTACAGAAAGGTACATAATAACATGTGCAGTAAGGTACAATTTAACCAACTCTGATTTGCCTCAGAACAGCACGTGATCACGCCAAGAAGACCTGCGTGCAAATATTCTAGGAAAAAAATTGTATAAAGCATTTCTTCTTTTAAATAGTAAACAGGTAAAGATGCTTTTCACCGAGGAAAAAGAACGAAAGGAGTCAGTCCTGATTTTTCCTCCTCCACTCCTTCCCCTGGCTAATTTATTTGATAATTACCAAGGGCCCATTATGGCTGATTTCAAGGAGGCACTGGGAAGGCCTACTAAAAGCTATTTCATTTGAGCTGCTCATACTGTGTCTAAGCGCCCTCCTTGCGGCGTCACACACGTGCGCACGCACACACTCTATAAAACATGACTTGTACGACTGTGAGTCCATTCAGTCCCGATATGTAATTAACACCCTCACCCCATCTTCACTCACATTTAGAGGCGTGTGTGTGCATGTGTGTTTGTGTGTGTCTACAGCATGCAGCGTAAGTGCACACACATGCATGTGCGCCAGTGCAGGCATGCATGTCTGGCGTGTGCAGGGGCTGAAAGGTGGGCAGGGGTGAAGGATAATAACAATTGGATTCTAATAAAATGTTCTCATCCTCCTAAATTCCCCCTCCTGCCCTCTCCCCCTATCTGCCATATTAACACCCCCATTACAAGGGCAGATGAATGGAAATGAACAGAGCTGTGGTGTGATTCCCAGAGTGTCAAATCAATACCACTCCCCTCCTCCTCTGTTCCTCTCCCTCCCTCCAACCCGCCCTCTCTCCTCTCATCCTTTTCTCTGCTGCTATAATTTTCCTATTCTCCTCTCCACTGTTGGGTCTGAAGAATTGACGTGTTTGACAAAGGGAAATCTACACCTAGCGACAATAGGCTCTCTGCCTATCGGAGCCCCTCGCTCTCTTTCTCTCTCTAGTATGAAATGAATGACGCTTGCTCCCATCTCCTCTCTATTCACATTCAAAGTAGTCAATAATAGTTAAGTGCTACTGAGAACAAGCCAGACATAGAAAGAGCTGCAAGGACGGCATATTACTGCTACTTTCTTTGACTCAAGCGGAGACAAAAGCATGTGTATCGACTGGGAAGAGGCTGTGTCAAAATAACAGGAAAAGGTTAATAAAGAAGAGTTGTGTGAATTTCACTGACTCCGTCTCCTTTTCTCTCTCTTTATGAGTGCAGAACACACACGGTTACCAGGGGCAGAATAATTGAAGACGAGCGATGCACACTCTGCCATTTCTTATCTCTCTACAAGTGTTTCGGTTTTGCAGCCCCAACCCTTGACCTTCCTCACCTCCCCTGTTGCGTCTGTTTACCGGTTTGCCGTGATGCAGTGATCTGAGGATGGGTATGCAGAGGACTAATGCACTCATTAAAAAGGCATGCTTCACAGTCAAAAATGCCAGCTGCCGCCCTCCCCTACACCAGCACCACGGCTCCTGGTTTCTTTGTCTTTCCCTCTCTCTATATCTATCTGTTTCCTTGGTTTCTCTGTTCTCTACCTCTGTCCCTCCTCCTGCTGCTGTCTCTCTGTTTCTCTTTCTATATCTGTTGTTAGAAGGTGACACCCCTTACACCCACACAGCCCTCACCCTCTCTGAACAACTCATGCTTGAGACTAGAGAGAGAGAAAAGGAGAGAGGAAGAAGAAAAACAAATAAAGGAAATGGAAAAATGCACTCATCCAAACCAAAAGAAATAGAAAGAAGAAATCTGATAATCTGTCTGTTTTTATCATCAGCCCACTCCCCGCATCTTCATCTCTGTCTTTCCCTCTGTAATGGTTAAAGGCCTCTACCACGCTAATTGGAATGGCCATAAATATTCAAGCAGCAAGATGGAGGCAGGGGTGGATGTCTGGATGAAAAGATGAAGAAAAAATTGTTAGGAAAGTGGGATGGAAAGGAGAAGATACTAAAATAATCTCTTTCCTGTTAAAATTATGTATGTCAGACTGCGCAAACACACAACTAAAAACAAAAAAAAGGCTCCAACTACATTTGCCTGCAATTCCATTTGGCCACTGACAATGATGCATACATGTACACAAACAAACACAAACTCCAGACTTGTCAACATGCGGTGCATTGTGTCGCTTTTGTCTTTAATTATTCAGTCTCATAGATAATAGATAGAGACATGCTCGCCAGTCATGAGAAGGCTAACGGGACATATCTAATGCATTATAAACACCACAATGCACACACATACACAGACAGAGTGAAGTGTACTAAAGCGTGACCTTATTTCTGCTGTGGAAAACACAAAAACAACGGTGTGTGAAGAGTCTAATTTCACACACAGGTCGGTTTTGTGTGATTGTCATTCATTATGAAGAGGGAGACATGGCGAACAGGGAAAAGGCTGATCATGGATCCTCGGAAAGCAGCGCATTGACTTTCTGTGCAGCTGCAGAACTTGAATCCCCTGTATAGTTCTGGCAAGTTAATGATACTGTGTAAACGCAGGTATCTGCACAAACACACAGTGCTGGCTGCTGGCTTTGCATACAAGTGCGTGCGCAAGCAAGAGAGAGACGAGGGGAGAGTGCCGGCACGCATGTGATAAACTCTCACACAAATCAATAAAGCCTTGCCCTTTGTTAAAGCTATGTTGTCCTCAGTGGGAGTACTACAGTGCCACAGCATGTAAGCAGCACCACAGTGACACATACTGAATCTCAGGGAGCAGGGGGTCACCGGGGAGCAAGGCCTGTGTGCGGCTGAGTGCACCTTGCATGGCAGGCGGATGTGAGGCGCGAGGGGGGGGTTGAGTGGGGAGGAGGTGGGCGAGGAGGGACAAGGCCTGCGATTCTCCTACGCATTCCTTCCCTGGCGCTCCCCTCGTTCGCCTGCGCCACCGTGATGATGCGCCCTCACCGCTGTTGCTGGGCATCTTGGCGACAGAGACCCAAAAGAGGATGAAGAGGAGGAGAAGGAGGAGGAGTCAAAGAAATGAGGGATGATGGGAGGCGAAGGAGCTGCAGAGACAGATGTTGCAGATTGGAGTGGAGCAGTGGCGACATGCTAAAAGCGGGTCCCCCAGACGTCGCGGGGAGGCCTGAGGGGCCAGGAGTGCCCGAGGTATGTGGTTTGCCGGGGGGAGGGGGGGCACCACAGCAGAGCAGCAGCTCTCCCTGCCTCCCTGCCTGGCTGTCTCTCTGTCTCTTCTGCCTCACTGCCCCCCTACACTCTGTCCCACTTTAGCCCAATGTCACTGCCAGAGCAAGGGGGAGGGGACATAATAAAAAAAAGAGAAAGCGAGAAAGAAGGAGAAAAAAGGAGAAAAAAGGAGGAGAGGAGAGAGGAACGAAGAGGGAGAGAAGGAGGAAAGACAGATTGAGGACTGGAAGAAAAAGATGAAAGAACCAAGGGAGAATGATGATGATGATGATGATGATGAGGACGCTGATGCTGGAGGAGACTATGGGGAGTCCAGCTAAGGTGCCATTTCATGCTTTCATGTATCCAGATTTTCTCTCTCTTCCTCTCTCACAACCCCTTGTCGGGGAATTCTTTTGTCTCCTTGTCACACCAGCACGCCGCACTCAGCATATGTAGAGTCACACAAGCAGTCAAGCACAAAGTCCCCACTGCAAATACACGCGTGTGCACGCTCACATGCGCCTGCATACGCACACGGGGCGGCCAGTCAGGCGTGCTGTGGGGTCTTGTCAGCTGATCCAGTGTCCCATGGCATGGTGTTGCGTGATTCTTGGAGATAAACATGCTTAACAGGACAGCGGTACAACAATGCCAACAGTTCAATAAACACCATGTTTCTTTCCTTTGCTGAGCTCCGATACTTGAATTTATCAACTGTCCTACATTGCACTTACCATTACAGAGAGCTGCGGCCCACTGCACACACATAATTTAGCACTGACCTTTACACTGTAGCAAGCAGTCATCATAAATATAGAAAGAAGTGGGAGAAAACAAATGTAAGTTATTAAAAGAGGACTCCACTGAATAGGCATCCCACTCCTCTAACACTGTTACACTCATGATGGACAGTTTAAAAAAAAAGGATCAAAATTGATGCAGCAGAACAAGAGCTATCGTCTTGTTTTGGTCCATGCATTCTTCTTCCTTGTCAAAACCTGACGCCTACATTACCCACAATGACTATCGGCAGCTTTGTCTGAGATTTAGGTGGTAGCACCAGCTTTGAGGAGTGGGCTACTGAGGTCCGGTTGGCTCACTTCTTTCCATCATCTAGTCTTCAACCCTAACTGATGCCGACTCAACTGACATCACTTGAGGCAATTTATTTGACTCGTCTCTCTGGAGCCATGAAAGGATTTATACAATTTTTCCACATACGCAGTTGTAGCCGTAAACAGACTTTTGTGTGTAAAGTTGGTGGGGTTCCCCTTTAAGGCATTAAAGAAGGCTGGTTACTGTCACTGTTAGACGGGATGATTATGAATGACAGAGGTGTGTATAATAGATGAGCCATGTACCACAGAGTCGAGTGAAATCTGGTGTAGCACTGCTTTTGGCCTTCCTCAGTTTACCGCTGTCCCCCAAGTAGGAGACGAAGACTGAGTGAGAGACAGAGAGTGTACTCAGAAGCATCTGATCACACTTCAGGACTCAGAAATCAAATTGCAGCTGAAGACAATAGCCGTCTGCAGAGTGCAACAGAACCTAAAACTGCTCTCGACTGTGGGTTTGGGGTACTGAGGGTAACCGATTTGTCACAATCAATGCACTGAAGCTAAACTGTGTATCTGCTAACTTCGCCTGAATCAAGTGGCTTATTGTGTACTGTAAGATGAGGCAGTATTTGCTGTTACTTAACTGTACGTAAAACTTGACAAAATACCTCAAATTCATGTTAAAAGAAACAATATGAGCAACCTTGAGAACGCACAAGAACATCATTAGTCTTGCAGCACAGAGGCATCAGTGACCCTGGATGAAGTTTCAGATGTACTCTGCAAAATCATTTTCATCTATTTGGTCTAAAAATCACAAAAACAGGAACTTTCAAATGCAGCAAATGAACCGAACAACAGACCATGCAGGACATATTATATTAATTGATCTCTGAAGATAATCAAGCTCTGACTGTTTTAATCAGAAAGCAAATGAATTGCTCTCAATGGCGACTGAGTGTTTGGTCCATATTTTAAATAAGAGAGTTTAGTAAAAGGGACAAACACCAGACGGACTAATTTTGTACATGTCGAGAATCATGAATGAAAGGTGCAATTTAGGCCATTACAGATTAGAATACAGGAAAGCATAATTAAAATTATTATAATGTATTATCATCAGAAACCCTTGTAATGCTCAAAACTAAAGAGTGAACCAGCTGAACAGTTTTAAAGCTGCCGTACCACAACAGGACAAATGATGATCACTGTGGCTGAAGGACATTTAAAACCACCTTATCAGCTATCTGTCACTGAGGAAGATTCCATTTATGAAGGCTTTCCAAGCAAGAGCCCTGAACTTGCTACAAATCAAAGGCTTTTCACCCAAATGAAATCAGTTTATAGGGTTATAACTGTATAAACCGATCTAATATATCGGGTCAACACCAAAAGATCTCATAAATCAAACCAGATTATAAAAAACAACGCTTTGCCCACTTGTGGTGTCTTCCTTGACTTACTTGGAGCAGAGGACCAAAACAAAACAGCAAAATGTGGTTTAATACTTTATCTACTACTTGATGCCACAACCATCAATATGTAGCTGATGCTATAATTGCATTTGTACAGTATATTTTAGGAAGAAGAGCTATATTTTTCCCTGTTTTCTTTATTCCAATGTCTTCAAAGCATCTGTCTCTTATCCTCATCATCATTCAGGTTGTTAAATCTCAGTTTGGCCACTCCATCCCGTCCTATGCTCACACACCTCAACTGCATTCAACTCAAACAGCCGCAGTTCAACCTCCCCAGTCATTTTTTACCCTAACGCACCTACTGACAGACCCACTAGCCTTACTGGAGACCACTTTAAGAGGAGCTTTCACGCCATTGTTGAATGACTTTGAATATTCGTGGTCGTACTGTTGGGACGGCTGGGGATGCCTCCTGCTAATGATGGTCCAAACACACCAGAGGATGAACTCTCTGGGTCCGTATACATATGGATCTAGCCATGAAGAACAGAGCAGGAGAGCGTGGAAGAGCCATCCTGGCCCCTGCCCGTGCCCCTACCTCCTACCCACATCCAGGTTTTACAACAGAGAGCCCCCCCCCCCCTCTGTCCGCTGTCCAATCCCTGTACAGTCCTCAACATCCCTCCCGAAACAGTGGGAGGTCTCATCAAGGGCTGGCACTGAGATGTGGCAGTTTGGCTAGAGGTGGCATTTGCCAAGGTCACTCAGCATGTCCGCGTGTGTGCCACCGTCTCTGCTGCATGAGAGAATTCCAACATATTATATTTGGGTACAAGAAGAGCGCCGACATGGGCCATTTTTGTATTTCAGTTTAGAATGCAGTATGCAGAGTAGAGGCCATCTTATGAGGCTGCCTAGCTGTCTGCCTGCAGTGTAAGGAACGGCAAGGCTTGCTGCTGCTTGGTTTTAATAGGCCAGCAACTGAAGCTGAACCTCAAATCATCATAATGAGAGAGAATGAGATCCACATACGCAAGGGGGAGGCAGGGAAGGTAGATAAGGAAATCGGGTAAAGAGACAGACAGGGGAGCCAAAGAAACAGAGGGGGGTGGAGAGAAAGGGAGAGACAAGGAGAGGAAAAGAGGGGTGAGGAATGAGAGATTCCTCTGCATCTCTGATTTGCTTGGGTGATATTCATCAGAGCGACAGAGCGTAGGGGAGGAATAGATGGAGGGAGGCAGCAGCGAGGGAGGAGGGAAAAGAGAAAGCATAAGTATTTTTTGTTTCTATAAGCCATTTGTTTTTATTAAGCTTCCCTACCCGTCCTTGTAGCTGCTTCCTGTGCTCTCCACTGGCTTGTATTTGTTTATGTTTGGTTACAGGGGCCTGCCTATAGCAGTATTTACAAGCATAAAGCAAAGCGTTGCATTCAAAATGTCTGGGTTTTTAAAAATGTATTAATTTTTTGTTGTTGTTGTGGCTTTCCTGTCGTGAAGAAAAGAAGAACAAGATCAGAATTCCACTTGCTTTATTTTATTTAGTCTTAAGTGGCCTGCTGATATTATATGCTTTCTTAATGTCAACAAACTCCAGAAACCAATGACGACTTTATCCTTTACAAATGTTGCCTTGTCTGTGCACCAACAATTAAAAACACATCAATGAGTCACAACATTGCACTTGGCAACATGTTCCTTCATTATGATTAATATGGTCACTGCAGTCTATTTTGAGTCAATCCCACATTTAACTTTCTGCTTCCATAAATATTCATGAATGCCTCAGATGTGCATTAATTGGCAGCTGAAGATGTCCCCAATAAATGCACATTTACTACTGTTGTGGCCTGTTCATGGTTGTGTGCTAAGGACAGGCCGGCGAAGCCAGAGAGTACTGAGAGATGGACAAATTGGTCTTGTTGACAAGAAAAATACAGAATGATGCCAGTCTTGTTCTTTCATGTAAAATGAGACTCTTTATTTGAAAAAGACCACTTGACGGCTGTCAACAAGAGCACATAAGTGATATGGAAGGTGAAGGTGATTATTATAGCCATGGCCTAAAAAGCATCAAGCTGTGAGGTGTGTAGTGCAGTGTGGGAGAAGAAGCTGGGAGAGAACGAGGGATGCGCGGAGGGGAAGGAGTGGGAGAGCCAAGCAAGGAGGGGGAGGGAGGCAGAAGAGAGGGAATGTGACAGAGTGGTGACAGAGGGAGAGAGCAGAGCGCTGTGTGTGTCAGGACTGTGTGTGTCTCTGTGCTCGTGTCCCCAGGCACAGGCAAACATTAGCTGCATTAAGTGAGCTGACAGGTCCCCCCCCCATTACCACTACTGGTGGCCCAGGGAGGGAGAGAGAGAGAGAGACAGAGACAGAGAGAGAGGGGGGGGGGGGGGTGAAATGGAAGACACTGTGGTTCTTACCAACTGTCTGTACAATTCAAAACACATGACGTCCTGCGCACATACACACACGTATGTTATCATGACGCATTTGCACAGAAACAGCATTTTGATGCATGTTTTAATGCTCGTCATGCAAAAACAACCCTGACTATCAAAAATGACTTTCAAGAAACACACATACAGAACCACAGCACAAACATGCAAAGTCTTTACCCTAAACTTCTGCTACCACACTACACACTCCCGCCACCAATTCCCCCCGGTGTGCAGAAAAACACACTCCATACATCACACACACTGACAGCCCTGTACTGTCTCTCATAAGAGAGTGTAACTGAGTTTATATACGGTGCACACGCGCATGTGTGTGTGTGTGTGTGTGTAGTGTATCATTCCTTCTCTGCTTAAATATTGATTGTTGTCTTGTCTGGGGTTCAGGGTTAAAGACCATCTGCTGCCTCCACCCTTCAATTATTCAGTCACACCACCACCAACCCCCTCTCCCCCAGCACACACACATACACACACACAAATTAGTCCCTTGGGGTGTATTTTCTTTTTCAGTGTGTCGTAATAGCCTAATACTATGCATACTACACTGTACTGTGCAAAATGGCAGAGTTATCTGTTACGGTCACTCTGATGGAGTCTCTTTCTCCATATTGCTTCATGACAACTTAACAGGCAGATGCACACAGAAAGAGCACAAACACACACTGTCCATTACATGAGCAGAACTGCTTGCAGTGGAGTGGTGGGAGGTCAACCCCTGCTCTCTGAGAAAGCAGTACTCTGCAGGGGGCTCGGAGTTAACATCACACTGGGTTGAGGCCAACTCCTCTGACCTGAACAAGAGCACTGAGGACAGTAATGAGATGAAGGGCGGGAGGAGGGGGGCGATGAGAAGGAAGATAGGACAGAAGGGAAGGATGGAGAAAGCAGCGCTAAAGAGTTAAATCGTCGCACAGGCCGAGTGTGTGGGAGAGAAGAAGAAGAAGAAGCAAAGCAGTGAAAGACAGCGAAGGCAAGAGAGGTTGTTGACCTCTGGCTATGGAGCTTGTCACTATAGTGCAGGCGGGGGGAGTGAGGGGCGGGGGGGCTTGTTTGTTAGTGAAGATGTTTTTCCTCAAATGCAACGTCTCCGCACTGCTGTCTGCGAGCGTGCATGTATGTGTGTCTGCGTGTAATCTCCCCGGGCAAATCCCTCTTTAGCCAAAGCAGGGAAGAATAGAGAAGAAAAGGAAAAGCCATCTTTATCCAAATCCAATTGCAGCTGGAAGGAGAGAGTAGAGTGAGGGAGGTGGAGGAGGAGAAAGGAGGAGGAGGAGAAGACGTTGTAATTTGTCTGAGGGATTACAAGAAGTGCTGGCAGAACATGACTGCTGACTGTGTGTGTGTGTGTGTGTGTGTGTGTGTGTGTGTGTGTGTGCGCACCATGGCCTAACCCCATGAATTCAGAGCATAACAACATCAGAGACAGTATTTTTGTAACAGAACTAGAGCAGAAAATAAAGAATATTTCTGTACAGCGCTGCTCACTCCAGGTAAACATCAAACCCTCCGTGTGACTCAATTCATAATAACAGCCAGGAGGTTTACTTGGAGGGCAGAACACTAGCCTTTTGTTTAGCCCAAAGTCATTATTAATTATTATTGTCTCTTTCATATGAGATCAGAGTCCCTTTGGCTCATGACATTAGTGGAGCCATATAAACGCAACATTAATATCATAACAAAAGCAAGCTAGACACAAGATAATGACTGACTAACCTTGGCTGAGGGTTAGAGTCTTGTGTTGCCACAAGGCCAGACACATGGCAATAACGTGGCAGCAATATAGCAGCCATCAAATCTAGACTAACTGTTTATTCTTCGTCCGGATCCCCCTCAGCTTTCACAAAGTGGTCGCTAGTTTACCTGGGGTCCGTACAAAGCATGAACAAAAATAAGACAACAATCAAAGTCGCACAGCGACAACAAAAAAAAAAAGAAGCACAACACAAGCCAAATGCAAACAGCAGAAAATATGTGAACCGACTTTACACGTGAAACTGTAAACAACACAAACCAAAAACATGTATGTATCTAAACAGGAATGATGTCATCTATTTGGATTTTAAATGACCTAATTTTAGAATAAATATGCAAATTATTCACATTTTACCAGTGGATTCAATATCGGATTCATATTAGCTACAAAAAATGCCACCACCCAACCAACACACAAAATATGATTGGGCACACAACAAACAGGAATAAAGCCCCTCGTGTCCACTTGTAAATCCTTCAGTTTAAAGAGGTAATCACACAGCTGAAGGGTGAAGGAAAGGAGAGAAAGAAAAGAAACAGGAGGGATGGAGTGAGGGAGCTGAAAAACGATTGTGGAGGAGAGGAATGGGCTTTAGGCCAGAGTATGGGTGCCATGGTTTGATGTGATGTGACTGTACGACACACAAGAACACATATATCTGCCTGGAGCAGCGTAAGAGCTGAGGACAGTGGAGTCAGATATGTGTCAGGGTGAAACAGCATCAGTGTCTTTCTCTGTCTCCCTGAGTGACAGTGATACAAGGCAGTCTGCCCCCTTACACGTATGCACACACATACAACAACACAAACACACACACACACACTAACACAGGTGCCCAAAGGCTCTATGCAGGAACAGCTGTTTTGCTGTGACACACAGCATACACTGCACATCACATCAGATACACAGCAGCTCCTTACCCACAAACTCGTGGTCCACGATGACACACAGATAGCGACGCTTGCTTCGCCAAATGCTGACACACTCTTCTAGGCATTTTATACTGTCAGGTTACATTTACCAGACACACACTCACACACATATCTATGTACAGTATTGTCCTGCAGGGCTCTGAGAGGACACACAGTGAAATGGGTGCACCGACAGTACATACTCAAAGATAGAGATACAGTAGAAGTCATTTCGGCCAATAAGAATATATACACAGTGAGATTATACATATTTGTCATCCGGTAGAGACTTTGCTACAAGTTTATTGTTTATAGCAATGTAGCTATCGATTTCATGTATGTGGTTGTATGAAGACATTGTGTTGCAATGGGGCAAATGAGTGAGCAAGCCTGCTTTATGACAATATAAACCTTTTTCTTAGCTCCATGTAAAAGTTCTACTTGGATTTATATGATTTTGTCCAAATGTGATGACATACCTTGATTTATCAGCTACCTCATTTATGGGATGGTATTGTCAAAAATACACGTTCCAATCTGGTTATTTTAATCCATACCAAATTATTATTGGCTTAAACATCCATAAACATCTTTATTTATATTACTGATCACTCATAGAAATGTATGCAAATCCATTACAGATGTTATCCTGTCCTACGTTGGTTTGGGTTCTGATTAATGCTTCCATTTTGGATCAGGTTCCACATAAATGAACTTTTCTTCTCTCCTCCTCTTTCTTCTTCTTATTGAATTTTACTGGATTCAGATTGGATGAAATGCCGTCAAACCCGAACCTCAATCCTAGACAGACAATATTTTCATAGGTGTACCACAACAGGCACATAATGGGCCTTAATGAGAGTAGTTGCATACTTTTTGATCTACCAAAAAACCACAAGGCAGATCATAGTACTAACTGAGACTGAACTAGCTGTTGCGAAATCAGTTAAGTAGCGCAGTGATTGAGGTGGCCTGGGTGGCAGCAGAAGTGTTTTGTGCTTGGTTCAGCTGAATGCAATTGAAGTGTTTATAGGTGGAAAGCTGTTGAGGAATCATCCTTGCTGTTGTTGACTAGCAACTCATTCTGGTTGGTCTATCGACACTTTACCGTCTCTGCATCGTCCTTACATCAAGAGTAGAAATTAGCAGCAACAAGTACTGCAGAGGGAATTGGGCATTTGATACTGGGATAAAGAGGAAAATGCCCCAATAAATAAACTTAGCATTCTGATTTGCTCAATATTCTATAATAATCATTATTATAATTTTGCTCAGGCTTACAAAAAAGATATGTCACTAAACTGTGCAGGGTAATGCTGTTTTGCATTCCAAAAGATACAACTGTGCTCTCTCTTCCTCTGAGTGTGGTGGACTCACACATGAACACACAAGCACATAATACATTTGCACATGCACACAAGCGTATATACACATCTGCGTTCAATGAGGCACGTTATACAAATGTGCCATTGCAGAATCGCTGCAGTATCAAGGTGATTCCTTTATACTGCAAAAGCCTTCACTTTCTGTGCTCCTTTTGATTCCTGCCTTTGGTCCAACAGTCTAATCATCTTCTTGTGGGAAAATTAAGCATAGTGAAATCACCCTTTGGACATGTCGGTGATGCTTTTACTCAGAAGGACTGAGTGAGTACAACAGCAGAATAAGCTTCAGAACCTGGTTCAGTATGATTAAAAGCAGCTTCAACAATACCCCTGTGATCACAAAGCAATCAGAGGAAATGCAATGGAAATATGTAGTGAGGATCCAGCCAATGGCAGCATGTTTCATGTATAGACAGATAAAGTTTATACTTCCTAGTGTCTTGAGTCTATAAACTATTATTTATTGCAATGCTAAGACCAAGGCATGAGAGCTAGAGTTGCAGGAAAAGGAAGATATCCTTGGCCGCAGGCAATTGTGTAGATGCTGTGTTGCTCTTGTGTGGTTCAGAATAAGTGGATACTGAACACAGGCCATACAACCTGTACTGCAGGGCATTAATGGGCATGTCCTGATTCAACAAATGTATGCATGTCAGATTGAATTGAGTGTTGCTTTGCAACTGCTCGGTGCAAAGCATTTACGTAAATATATTGAATTATTCTCAATGATTTCCATGTTTTTGCTTTCCATTAAAAAACAGTGCATAAGTTAAACAACATTCATTTTATAATCAAATAAAAACAAAGCATGAAGGCCATGCAACTAATCCAATCAAAAACAATATCACATCACTGTGGTTGCTACTGGTGACAGTATGGTTTGCTATGACCATGCCCACAGTGGAATAACTGCTCAGTCATATGCTGTTTTCCATTAACATATAAATGCAATATCAAAAGTTTACAGAAGTTTTAAACCCTTAAGCACTGAGTTAGACTTATTTTCCTGTATTTGAGCAGACCTGACGCTGCTATGCTAATCTTGCCAGTCAATATACTGTATGCATTCATGACATTTTTTTCTTTTTTATTCTGTGCAATAAGTAATAACCAAGTCTTCCAAAAGCTGAATCTGTTTTAATCTCCCTTCTTTTCTGCTACTTCTTTGTTATCTCCTGTTGCTCAGGTAAACCCACGCTACTCTCTCACAAAGCCACAGGTAGGCTCTGAAAGACTGGAGGAGTTTCTGAGTGCTTTTCTATGTTTCCCCTCTCTGCCTCTACTCCTCTATCAGTTGGGGGGTAGAGGTGAGGAAAGAATTGAGAGAGGGAACAACAGAGGGAAAAGACAAAGAATGTAAGCCCCCACAGCAGCACTTAAAGTAAGTCTGCATTATTGATGAGGAGACAAAGCGAAACATTTATTTATCATCGAGGATGTGTAGAAGCTAAGCCGATCCCTGCAGAGCTGAGAGAGGGAGGGAGAGAGAGAGAGAGAGAGAGAGAGAGAGAGAGAGAGAGAGAGACATAAAGAGGCCATGTTGAAAGAGAGATGTCTAAGGAGGGTTGAGTGTGTGTTGTGTGTGGGTATACAGTAGAAGGTCAAGCCTAAGAAGTGTTCTGTGTATTTTCTCTGGTCAGCTGTGGGATTTCCTCAGGGCTGAAGGATCAAGACCAGGCCAGAGAATTATTTACGAGTCCTAAACCAGCTTCCATACTACACTGTGTGCTTAACCCCTCACTACACTAACTTTGATGTTCCAGGCTCAAGTCCATCCCTTGACTCTTGCCACACACATTTTCTTTGCTTAGCGAGTCTTTGCTCTCGGTCTTCATTTGGAAATAAAAATAAAAATGGATACGAAGGGTTTCATCGGTTAATCTCGCTATTATATTTTTCCTTTATCCATTCAAAAATTTAAATTGTTTGTTTTTTTCAATCCAACAGTCCAGAATACAAAGATATTCCACTGACAATGACACAAAATAGATAAAAGCCTAAAGGTGTGTAAAGAATGAACACACAGTGAATGTTAGAGGTAGTTTGGTTGCATACAAAGACATAAGTCAGCGTGAAAGCTTGGTAAAAGCAAGTCAAGCCAAGCCAAAGTTTATTATAACCTAATATCACGAAGTGTGCCTCAAAAAAATGTAAAGAAGTGAAATAAACTACATAAAAAGCATTACAAAAGGAATATTTGACACATACAATATATAGCATTAGCAAACCTTACACATATACAAAAACACATACACATATACATACAGAAAAGTGTAATGTGCAGTACATCTACATAACCACACACACACAAACTGAGCATGAGTTGGACAGTCGTAGTTTCGTACTTAGGGCAGACTAAGTGAGGTTGAAGGCTGATGAGGAGAAGATACATTCTGAGTCAACTCAGCTAGACCCTGGAATGTGAGTAGGAAGACTACAAAGAAAAGGGGCTTGGTAAGAGGAGGCCCCACCACCTCCTGATATTTATTATTTTTAGAATAGTCAGGAGATGGGCATTTGGAGACTGTAGAGCCGTAACAGGTACGTCTATGAGGAGTGACTACAGTTGATAAGTAGGATGGTGCAAGTCCATGTGAAAAGGACATTTTTCTATTTATGCTTAACAGCTGCACTTATCCTGAGGCCCTTTGACCCCACTTCATAAATGTAACAAGATGAAAAGGGAAAAGGAGAGAAACTGGGGGGGGGGGGGGGGGGGGGGGGGGTGCTAAGAACTGTCACATAAACACACTCGCAGCCATACACCCCACAAAAATGAGTGAGCGGATTGCTAGCGAGCAACAGCTAATGTCTGAACAGTCAAAAAATAGGCCAGGTGTTCAATTGATTGTATGTTTAAACCATTAAATGGTTTGCATTTGTTGCTCTATGCATAAAGTAAGCATTGAATTGCTTATCAAAAATACAGTGTTTTCTTTAAATCAACTAAGTGATTTGTCAACTGACCATGTACACATGAAGTGTTGTAGTATTGCAGTTTTGTCATTTAGGAGGACAGTGCATAAACATGACAACTTAAGGCCTTACCCTAGCCCCTTTACAATCCTCACCTTAATCAAAAGCCACTATACTTTGTGGGGACCAGCTTGAAATGGGAGGGGAGTCCTCATAATGTAACTGTGTGACATATGTCCCCAGAATGTCATCAATACAAGTAAAGATACATTAACATGGCCTTTCAGAGAGGTTGGCCGCTGCACTAACAGCAGGGATTTCAGATTGCATGTAGAGCAGGTAACAAGAGCAGATGATGGACGAACTAAGTGTGTGTTGCTTGTAATTAAGACGACAATAACATTAACAGTCGTTACTATAGTGATTTGGCTTTTTATTAGCAGATCAAATTGTCACCTGTCGCTAGCACCAGGAACACTTCACTGCATGTCAGATTAGGCATAATGTTTGGTTTAAATAATGCACATTGTTCGGCTGTGACTGATGGGTTTGCGAGGAACCGACGTGTGAAAGTGGCTGAGCATGAATGTATGAATAGTGCAATTTTATGGACATGGCTATACATTGTGTGTGTGTTTGTGTCTAGGGGAGGCCGTTAGGGGATAAGCACTCAATAACAGCTGACACTGAGCTGCCCTCTGCTCTCGCTCACACAAAGGACTATGATTATATTACTGTTTGACTGCCTGTCCCCACCCCACCACCCTCGCCCCCACCCCCCTACATCTCCTCATCACACCCTATACTGCCAAGCCCTCTGTGCTCTCAACGGCTAAGATAATTACCACTATTGTGTGGCACACACATACACACAATCCCATGCAAAGTGTGCCACGTGCTTGCCAGCTCCCCCATCTGTCCCCTACTCTCTCCCCCTTTTTCTCTCTCTGTTCCCTCTCTCCATTTTTTATCTGTTGTTGCTTCTGGACCCTTTGACATTCGCTATTTGGCAGGAAAGGGGAAATCTACTACAGAGGGGGAGAGATTGCTGGAATAAAGACATGTAATTTTTACTACTTACATTGATTCAGTGTGTTGTACAGTACGCTGTTGATCCCTTTTCAGTGATGAAACACTTGGATACATTTGTTGTAAACTGGTCATTCGGCTCAGTGGTGTGAAATTTGCAATAGAATGAGCCATCAATAATGTGATGGACTTATTACTGGATATCAATATTGTTTCCAATACCTGATTGTCTACATGACTGTACTAATTCAATTCCTCCTCTCCTTTCCTCACCTTTGCATCCTTTAACCCCTCCATTTAGCCAAGAAGGAAAGAACAAATTCAGATATAGAGTCTTGTGGGGAGAATAGCGTGTGCGACAGTACTCTGATGTCCCCTTTCTTTCATTCGTCCTTCCTTTCTCTCCTCCTCCAGTTAAACTTTAATGTGTTTTCCCGCTCAAGTACTCAGGGAAACTCCTTAGAAATGGCTTTGGTTGCAGAAACACCAGAGTGGTTGTAGTGTGGCTTCTCTGCGTGTGTGTGGCAGCATTGTAAGAGAAGGAGATTTAAGTGGTTAGTGGCGTTGTGTGTGTGTGTGTGTGTGTGTGTGTGTGTGTGTGTGTGTGTGTGTGTGTGTGTGTAAGGGGTGGGTGGGTTGCGGGGTCACAATATGATGTTGGAGTGGTGTTTACACGAGCGTGCGAAGCCACAGACAAATGTAGCCATTAATACCGAGAACCCTTTTCCACCATTTCTCCATTTGCCTTTTCTCATCCTTCCATCCAGTCTCCTCTACCTGCAGGAACAAACCAATACCTGGAAAACACACACACACTCTCTCTCCCTCCCTGTGTGTGTGTGTGTGTGTTGAAGGTTGAGGTGACCACCTTGAGAGTGTGTAATTGTTTAATAGCCTGAGAGCTCCCATGTCTACCCCAGAGGCCTTTGCTCGCTGAAGATCGATCAAATACTCTGGCTGCCGGTGACAACTTCCAAGACACACACGGGCGAAGGGGCTAACAGTGAGCGCTGGTGGAGAGATGGACAGAGACAGTTAAAGGAAAAGAGAAAGAGAGAGCGAGAGCGAGAGCGAGAGGAAAGAGGAGTACCTCCCTTAGCGGCTGCCATGTGGCTTTAGCCATCTGTTGGCAGAGTCTAAATTAATTAGCTCCACTCATTACTAGTTTGCAAGAGGCCTGCAGTCTAAACCAGACACCAGCTCTCCAACTTCCCTTTCTTACAACCTCTTCTTCTTCAGAGGCAGCCAGTATTTCAATTAAACATATTTAAAATGTACATTTACGTTTAAGGATTTTGCCATTTGTATTTTGCTGGGCAGAAAAAAATAAAATGTAATTTGCAACAAAATACTTTAAGAATTTGCATTTGTGTGTTTGATATACTATACACTAAAATTGAAGAGCTGCAGTTTAAGGGACTACACAAAGCAGAATTCTTATTTTAGGTTGTTGTTGGTATTGGGTGTACAGTATCTGCACTGAACCATACTCTGTTGTAATAGTACTGTTCTGTGTCATTTGCTCTGGTTGTGAAGTTGGAGATCTTAGAAGTGTAATTACTCTACCATACTTATATCTTTTGCTCTTGAAAAAGGCATCACCGCTGCTTAACTGTTCACTCAGTCAGTCGATGGTCGCTATGACTGACAGAAACCACCCAGCATGCACCCCCGAATTTACAGCCTCCCACTTCCAAGATATTCTGATAGACCAGTTCAAATCTATGAGGTGGGAAATTAGCAGAGCTCATCTTTTCAATGTAGCGGTGTTCAGGTCAGACCCACGTTAGGGCTACTAAATGCCTAAAATGTGGTAATACCAGTTTGTATGGAACATATTTTTAGTTTTAATTCTCCCATGACTAAAAACCTTCCTTGGTTACATTTAGACCCTGAAAGCTCACAGTGTTTACTGTTAAGTTGTAATCGACTGTGAAATTAAAACAAAAAAGTATAAAGTTAAAGCTCCCATTTAGACGAAAGTATAAAAAAAAACTTTACCTGGGGGGTCACTGACCAGATTGTTTGTTCTTAGGGTTTCTTCAGGCCGAATGCAAGTTGAATCTTAGAGGCGGCAATAATGCATACGAAGTGAAAATGAAAGCCACTAGTCGGCATGAATAGATGTGTATTTGCCCGGCTGGCATGAACTGTGGCGAGGACGCGTCTGCTATGGTTGAAAAAATTTTCAGCTTGACTAAAAATTCACACTTGTCCTAAGGCATAATGAATTTCTTTCTTAAATGTACAGACATTGGGAGCGTGGGGGGTGACAGAAAGAAATTCCTGGTTAGTTCTGAGGTCAAAGAGGTTTTTGGGGTCAGGTGCTCTGAGTCAGTGTTTATTTCAACAAGATAAACAGTAAGGTGCACCTTAAGTGTTACACGGGAAGTAAACATCCAGTTTTTATGCTCAAATTTTATTGTCTTGACCAAAATGTTAATGATTATTCTAAAATAAAAGATGACTGAGAAAAATAACAATGGGAAAATGTTAAGAAACAATTTGGACATGTGGAAGGGTCTCTTGATATTTTCTCTGGCAGCTTTGAGACCCTCAAAACCCTCCGTGTTTACTGTAATAATCTGCTGTAATATTAAATTTAAAAGGTTTCAAGTCAAATCTTTCATTCAGTCAGAAACAGAACCCACAACCAGAAAATCTCAGTGTTGACACTAAACGGAAGACATGCTCATGTTATCCCTCCAGACACACCTTTCCTCGCCCTCCCCTCGCTCTCTCTTTCTCCTTTTCTCTCGCTCTCTGCCCTCTTATCCCACTTTTCCCTCTCATCCTTGGGGAGTCCTCTGTGCCACCGCAGAGACGACAGATGGGGCTCAACATCATCCAGAGAGGGAGAGAGGGGGGAGAGAGAGAGAATAGAGGGAGGCTGCATTCATTATTTACATCACTTGGTATTGGAATATTAATGCTAAAAGCAATCGGGCAACCCTTCATTAAATTAACTGGAGATGTAGGGAAAGAGAGGAGAGGGTGAGATGGGAGGATGGGGAGTGAGGGAGGCAGAGACAGTGGGAGAGGAGCGAGAGAGAGAGGAGCACACTCTGTTAAATGGGCCCTAAAATTAGTGAAGCAAAAACACCTCCATTAAGAAAGCCTGCATCTCTCTTTTCCCTCCCTTCCTCCACTCTAACTCCTCGCTCCCCTTTGCTGCTCTCTCCCTTCGCTTAAACACCTCTTTCTCTCTCATACGCACAAAAAAATCACTGCTTTGCCCACAAGTGCCTGCTCCGAAACCTCTTTGAGAAATATGCATTTCTGTGCTGTCCCTCTTAAGTGCCTGTTCAAAATTTAAACACGCTTATGGTGGCAGAATGTGTCTTTGGTCCCCATGTGCATCCCTCTGGAGAGTACTCCTCTGTCTTTCACTCTCTCCATCACTCCCTCCTCGGCAACTTCTCTTTCTTCTTCATGCTGTATCTCTCTCCCATCACTCCATCTTGCCCTCCTTCCTCCTATCTGTCTTCCTCTCTCTCAATCCATCCCTCTCTCTCATCTTCTACCCCAATATTATTGCCACACATACAAATGTGCACACATTGGATATGCAAGCATGCATGAACGAGCACACAGGCACATACGTACGCAGACACGCCATGCATATGCATACATAAATGTACAAACTCATGCACACAGACAGTATAAGGACAAACACACACACACACACTCAGACACTGACAGTGGCAGAATGGTTCTCTCCTGCACAGCAACACATTGCGTATATGCAGAGCCACTCTCCCTATTAGTGGAACGCTGCTACGCGCTGTTGACTTCTGGAGAGGAAAACATACAGTCATGTCCACTGGTTATCAACTGATGCCACAATTACCCACCCCTCCACCTGCCACCCGGCCCCTCACACAGTGTGTGCACCGTGTGTGTGTAATAGAGACGTGACTTCCTTATATGAAACTATAGTGATCAAAATGACACCCGAGGAATTCATGTAATTGAAAAATTAGGTCACTTCCTATTGGTGGAGGAAGATCAAAAATGGAAACTGAGGCTTCCAGATGCAAATGAGGTCCCAGTGACTCTTGTGAGGTCTTAAATAGACAGAACTAAAAGCTCAGGATGTGTTCCTTGAAAAGATTCTGGTACAGACCGATACTCTCATTCATCTACTGGATATCATGACACACAAACAGTTCACCACCATCATTTCCAGACGTTTTTAAGAGGAGTTCATCTGCAATTCTCTGTAGCCACTTATTCCTGTTCAGGATGAAGACAGACTGTGGGGTATTGCACCATGCACTGACAAAAAAGCAGCACAATAGGCACAGGGCAGGGCATTGACTGAAAGAAGGAGCAAAGCACCAACCTTTCCTGAGCTACAGACACGCTAAAAAAAAAAAAAGAATGCATGAAAAAGAAAGAGCATGCATGAAAGTATTAAAACCTCATGCCTCAAAAGCTGAAACTGCTGGAACATGATCCTCTGACAGTCTGCTTCAAACACTTCAGTAGCACAAACTGGCTGGCTGGACAAACCGGTTACTACATTCAAAAACAATGTCGAAGCAGCATTTTAAGAGCAAGACACACATCGAGCTCTGCATAGATCTGTTCAGAAATAGGTTTAGCAAAGCAGTCGCAGGAGTGATGCAGCTCGGAGAAATCGCTGCTTCGCTGGAACCTACTGGAGACGACGAAATGACGGAGAGAAAGAAGTAAAAGAAGACACATCCAGCAGACACAAAGCAACAAGAACATCCCATCAGAGCTTTTGCTTCATCCAACCCTTCAGTTTTGGTTTTGTCCACAAAAGTTTGTCCAACTTTCTACATCAGCACTTGTGTACTTCTCTCTCTGCTGTTTTGTCGGGCATGACACTCTCAGGTATTAAACAGAGCAAATACTTAGTTTGTCTGTGATTATTGCCACATGTTTGAAGTATCATACAGTAACCCTCTACGGACTTTAA
This sequence comes from Chelmon rostratus, assembly GCF_017976325.1. Classification (NCBI taxonomy): domain Eukaryota; kingdom Metazoa; phylum Chordata; class Actinopteri; order Chaetodontiformes; family Chaetodontidae; genus Chelmon; species Chelmon rostratus. The sequence goes on along the minus strand of NC_055664.1, from coordinate 16,692,092 downwards.
ACGTGGATGATACACTTCCTCAGTTTCAAACTTGACTGGCGATCCTCTTGAGCTTGTGGGTGCTGCTTGACTGTACACTCCAGAGTGAGTGGTTAGTGGTCGGTTTACTGGTTAGGAGCACTGCGCTGTGACAGTTCACTCGTTGGCTTGTCTGTATTCCAGTAGCAGTAAAGCAGGCAGAGGCATATATTGTATATTCAGGATTTAAATCCAGGGAGTCACACAACCGCTCAATGCATCACCGATGATATGAACTGAAAATAAGCTTAATTAACTGTCTTTTAAAGCATGAAGGAGAAGCTTCAGCTCGAGGCAGTGGGAACTAAAAGTTCTATGATAGTTTATGCTGTTTCCATAGCAACAGATGCTGATGCTGGGATATCAAACTTCAAAGCAGCAGTGATGGTGTTTTTGGTTACAGATCAGCTTGGATTCTGTTTGGAAATTGCAAATGTTACAGATGGTAAACGTATATAAAACACTGGCACCAGTCTGAACAAAAGAGGGAATGCAAGTGGGTGCATAGCAAGACAGACAAATTATATTAAAACAAAAGTGCATTAACATTGATGCGACGTGAGTGTAATTTTTAACTGGCACCATTGGAGGCAGGCTGTTTACTGGACAACAATCTGTTTACATGCATGGTTAAGCTCAATAATAACAGTCTCTCATGTTTTCATTCGCAATGAAATTTCATCCTGCACTCTTCCCCCAATAACAATCCTGACTTAACGTACTGTGTGCCCCCGAGTGCCACCTCAGCCCTCTAGGATGCTGCCAAACGAGTCAGAAATCAGGTAGCTTAATGGAAGGAGTCAGTTGACCAGATGTAAGTGAGAGACACCAGAAAAGATGCATGTCCTTCCCGTTCCAAAACGTCACATGCAGATGTATAATCTATATGCTGTAAACTGTCACAACATTAAGCGGCAATACAAACCTACAATAAACCCTCTGAAGGTCATTTATCCTCATCTGTCCTCACTCAATCAACCCCACTTGGATGAACTATTAGCTCATTACTGTATGGCGCTCTGCTATAGCCCGGTGTTTGTCTGAAGATGTCAGAAAGTGAGAAAGTAAGAGAAAGGACTGGAGGTAGCGGCGGCGCGATGGAATAAATACCCGTCTGTTTTCCCCTCAACAGAAATAAACAAGGCGTTCACTTGTCAGCCTGCAAGAGAACGGCACACTGTTTATGCAGAGGAAAAGAGACACACACACACACACACACACACACACACACACACACACACACACACACACACAAATGGCAAATCTGGAGATGGGTGCTGTTGGCGAGTGAGTGTGCTTAAAGAGGGACACAAGTAAAAAGAAGAGTGTGTGTGTGTGTGTGTGTGTGTATTCTTGACACTGTCAGAAGCACATGACATGTAGCCCTCCCTCTGGATGGCTGTGGGCCTAAATTATAGTACGTACAGCAACTTGCAAGCATTATGAGTGTCACTTCTCCTGCTTTGATCTCCAACATTACAAGAAAGTGCATCATAAAATGTGGAAAACTCAAGGCCACTGTTCAGACACTTTTCTTGTGGCTATGTGAGAAACTGAGTAGTGACGTGTGTGTGATTTCTGGAGACCGATGCATCACACTTGGAAACCTAAGTTGGTTTAAAAATGGTCGTGTTCCTCTTCGGGGATGGTGGTGGAGTCTTGTGTTTCGCAGGACAAAAGAAAAATACGTTTGGAGGGCGAAAGAGCGCCAAAACAAATCCGTTCAGCGCCCGCACTTTGTGTTTTCTTCCCATTCTTCCTATTTTGCAGCCTCTGCTGTTGTATTTGGGGTGTTTAAGTGTGCAAGCGGCTGTGGCTATTACAATACATTTCATTTTGCAGAGAGGCTGCATCTGACATACATTGTATTTTCAACTTGGCAGCAGAGATGCAGTCAACAAGGATGAATGAGCTGTAGTGCGAGCACTCAACTGTCAATCTGTGCTCAAACACAAGAGCTTTGTCCACGAGAGCGAGTGGGGGGAGTGTGTGTGTGTGTGTGTGTGTGTGTGTGTGTGTGTGAGGCCGACTCCAGAGAGAATGTATCAAGGCTAGAATGACTTTCAACTGAAATGTATATGAGATTCAAATTACATTCGCTTTTTCCTCTACGCTCTCCCTTCCCGCGCTGCTCTCCCCCTTCCTTTGTCTTCTGGGAGCCTTAGTCAGCTAAGCTCAGATGTAAAAAGATTTTCTTCTCTCCCTGCCTCTCTCTCTCTCTCTCTCACACACACACACACACACACAAAAACACAAACACACACACATATTCCTAGTCAAAGGGCAGCTGAATGTAGGTATGAACACTTGTGAAATTGTATGTAAAGGAAATGTTCGGGAAGCATGCGTATTCGCTTACTCGACGAGTTCAATGTGTTAAATACCAAGCTGTCGCCAGCAGCTGGTTAGCGTAGCTTAGCGTAAAGACTGGGAACAGGGGGAAACAGCTAGCCTTGCTATGTCCAATGGTAACAAAATCCATCTACCAGCAACTCTAAAGCTTACTGATTAACACATTACATTTAGTTTGTTTAATCTGTAATAAACTGAAGTGTAAAAACAAGTTTTGTTGGTTTTTTTTTGGTTTTTGGACTATTTCTTGCCAAGGAAGTCACTGAAAGTCAATTCCACGATCAACTGTTTTCAGTTTAGACTAAGGCCTGATACAGCTCCTTCCCCTGTGCCATAGACCTCCATAGTTGTCCAAAAACTATTAATAACACACCAGTGACTCACACCATTGACCTGGACAACATGTTCCATCATTACCACGAACAGTGGCACTGTAGTTTATTTTGAGTCAAGCCCACATACGCCGTCCCGCTGCTGTTCAATACCGCAGCAAAACTGCTGCTACCACAAACCAATCTTTAGGTTGGGATGCAAACATGAAAGCAAGCAAATGATAAGGCAATTACATTGTAATTTAGCTGTAATTTCTGTGTGTGGCAACGATTGCTATTCATGCAACATATCACAACTGTAAAGCACAGGAAGTGAGTAAGGAGTGAGCCATTAGGTTGACTCAGAAGGAGATGAGAAAAGGAGGTAAAAAAAAAACATGGAGGACTCCTCACAAGACATGTTTGAAACTCGCATCGCCATTTTCAAACAATGTCTCCAGCGAGACAGAGTGAGAGGAACAGAAAACTTGCATTGCCCTGGGCATTGCAAAACAATGGCTATGCACATGAACAAAACAGCCCCCACCCCACCACACCAAAAAAAAAAAAAAAAACACCACAGACTGCACTTTCAAAATACCAAGAGCTAAGGTACAGAAAGTGAGAGCGGCGCAGAGAAAATAAGTAGGTGAGGGAAGAATAGGAAGAGGGCAGGCACGCTGAAAATAGCAGAAAGGGAAGGAAAATAATGATGCAAAACAAGAGGCGGTCAGGTGGGCCTGATAAGCGCTTGAGAGGAATAAATGTCAAGTCAAGCAGTAAGAGAACCCTAGGAGGCAGAGGTAAAAGAGAAAGTGAGAAAGAGAGTGCATTTATGATGCAAACAAACCAAATAAGGGAACACGGAGAACAAATCTGAAACTGTCGACAACGGATCAGAGCTACTTGCATCATTTTGTCGCAGTCGCTAAATAAAAACATAATGAAAACTTTTACGAACACTATCGGCAAAATAACCGCTACATGTGTTATACTCTGCTGACTTCCATGAGCTATTGATGTGTGTGCATATGTGTGTGTGTGTATGTGTGTGTGTGTGTGTGTTGGAGGGAGGGCGCTGGCCGTGTATGTGCTGACACGCCGGCATATGCCTTCTGGGTGTCCTCAGGGCATCCCATACATCCCAGAGAGCCCATTGATTAGCTATTAATAAAGCACAGAGATGCCGTTGCTCACAGGGGAGGTCAGCGAGGACTCACACACTCACACACACACACACTCACACGCACACACACACACAGGCAGCTACACAGTTTAAAATGAGGTTAGGTGAGGTTGGAGGGAAAAAGTAGAAGAAAAATTAAAAAAAAAGGAGTGTCAAAAGGGAAAGAGAAGAATTGAGTGGGACTCAGTGGGTAAATTGTGCCAATCTATTTCACCTGTCTTCTGCCCACTCCCCTACCGACTTATTCTACCTCCATCTCCCTGTCCTCCTTTCACTTTGAGGCTTTCTATCTTTCCCTCGCTGCCTCCGCCTGTGTCCATTGTAGGCTGCATGTCAGCGCTCCGCCGGCTGTCTCCATCCTGTCTTTGATTAGCGGTGATCTATGAGGCCGATGAAAGAAATGAATGAGGAGAAGTGAGTGAAAGCAGCGGCGGCGCTGAAGGAGTGAGAGGAGGTGAGAGGAGTAGCTCCTACAGCTGATAGATATGACTGTGGTCAAGTCGGGACACATCCCAGCGCGTGAGAGAGACACCGATGCGTCAGACGGGACACGTTTGCATCTCTCATTCCTCTTTATTTGCTGCAGTTTTCATCCATTTTGTTCTTCAATCCACCCTCCTCCCCTCCCAGCTCCACCTCGGCCACCCTCCCTCACACCTTCTCTCCTTCCCTAGCATGTACATCTTCAGGTCACGGGTCATTAAGTCAGCTCCAGAGGGGATGTGTCTGAACAGGATATCTCTCATACCGCCCTGCCCCCACCGCGCTGCTAAAACACAAATACGCACAAGCACATGCACCAAACGCGGCGGTGCACCCAAACGTGCAAACACTGGATTTTTTTCGCTTATGAACGTACACAGTGAAATGATAGACAAGCTGTTTGGCCTGTTGGTCCATGCAAACACCTTGACGTGTCAAGCCTCAGGTTCAGGGCCAGGAACTGATGTGGGGTCACGTTAGGTTGTGCAAAATTCCAGACATTGGTCCAAAAATTGTTTAAAAAACCTGTTACTACATGATAGTATGGATATATTTACGTTAAATTTTGGGAATATGTATCATAATTTCTATACAAGCTTGACAACTTCCTCGGATGTTCCTGAAAATAGGAAACCAAACCATACTCACACACTGATACAACAACATATAACGTCTAATCTTGAGATTTTTGGTAGCTACAAACAGGGACATGGGCCAGAAAAGGCTGAAAAACAGCCTGCACTATGTTCAGTGACAACAGGCAACCAGAATTAATAGTATATTTAAATAAACATGTACAAAGTATTTTTTTTAATAATATTGTTGGTAAATAAATGCAGTAAAATAATATCTGCAAAGATACCCTGAGGGGTTTTTGACCACTAGTAGCAGTATGCAACCATGTCTTTAGGAGTTCACCCCCGTTTTGTTTGTATTGTGCACGCATGAGCACATTCTGCCGTTGGTTTCATGGCATTCTGCTGATTAACAGTCGGTGGTTATGTGCAAAGAAAGGTAATGAAGTAGAAGACTGCGAGCTAGTAAACATGCATGCAAACAAATGCATGATTTAAAGCCTTTTTTTTACTTTAAATTCGCTTTGAAAATGTTTTATGAGGAAAGAGATGCACTGAAAATATTTGTGAGGCCTTGAGATACACGCAAGAGGATTTGCAGATTAACACTGAATGTAAATACAGCGTTTCTTTTGCTAATAAGAAAACTCCACAGGGCAGCAGGCTACACCAGCTTTATTGACTTAAAGGTTTTCGAAATAATTCAAATCAAAGAATGATAGAATATCATGCATGCCATTTAAAGCTAATCGGTTCATATTTAGTTGCAGCTGTCGTCCATATTATCAAATAAAAGTGTTGAATGAATGCAGAGTGTTGAATAACGCTGTGCATGTGGATGTTTTTTCATCTGCATCTGCAACTGACCACCAGAACAACTTATCTTTAGGACACAAATTCAAATTTTAGCTCATGCAGATGTGACAAACACTCATATTCTGGCAAATGCTTGCTTGCAAATTCATACACACACACACACACACATGCATGCATGCATGCATGCACATACAAATGTACACAAACACAGACACACTTCTTCCCCATGGTTGCTGTGCACTGTCAAACAACATTAGATTGCAAGGCAGTGTCAGTGGGATAATTAGAATAACACATCCACTGTATTCTTCATTATGTGTGTCATCTTCACTTACTGGCTGTGCTTCCTCACTGACACCACCCTCCTCCCCCAACACGCCCCACCCCACACACACTTTTACCCCACCCTACAAGTGATGTGCTTTTTAAGGCAAAGTCGTGATCCCCATTAGTGACGGCCTCAAGTATAGATCTGATTGTCTGAACCCCCATCATGTATTTTTTCCCCTAATTAGTTCCTTGGCCTGGAGGAGGAGGAGGAGGAGGAGGAGGAGGAGGAATGCAGCACTGATACACAAAGTTGAGGCACAGCATCACTGTTTGAGGAAGAGGGTGTTGGCGAGGAGATCATAGTGCGTGATGAGTAATGCTCTGACGTCGGTTCTGCATCTGGCAAAATATCTGACATTCTCGATTCACGATTCTGTCTGCTGGCATGTACTTACACTACTATTGTAAGCATACATGCAGGAGGATACGAGGCAAGGCACGTATCCATCCAGTCAGAAAGATGCAGACGCACCAGCGCGCTGCAAAAACAGCGAGCAATGATCTCCCGCACAAACAAGCGCATACATGCAGCGTAAATTAAAAGCATGTCGGCCTGCAGGTCAGAAACAAACGGAAACGCACGGGCAAATTCACATGCATGCACTCGCGCGCACCTTGGCTGCGTGCGGTTAATGAATAACTAACTAGCAGAGAGGAAAGGGAGCCATCTTCTCTGAGTAAGGCCAAATGAATTCGCCGAAGCGCTATGCAAATGTTCCCTGGGCTAACGAGACTGCCTGCATGATTGGAGTGCCATTGAAATTCTCCTCGTGCACAGCCCTCTCTCACTTCCTACCTCCCTCCCTCCTTCAATCTCCCTCCATCTCTCCCGCCATTTCAATCTCTACCCAGAACATCCATGTTCCTGTGCATGTACAGAGCATCTATCTATCTATCTATCTATCTATCTATCTATCTATCTATCTATCTGAACATTTATGTCTCAGTGTATCTTAAAGGCTACAAATCATCATTTGCTTGTAAAACTCAAATCATGTCAAACACCCAGATACACACTGCAGCCCTATCAGTGCTTGGACAGCAGTGAATGCCCCTGTGTCTTGCTCTCTCTCTCTCTCTCTCTGTCTCTCTCTCTCTCTGTCTCTGTCTGTCTGAGTAAAACACACACACGCACACGCGCGCACACACACACACACACAGACACACACACACAGACAGACAGACAGACAGACAGACACACACACACACACACACACACACACACACACAGACAGTCCGCTCAAACAGAGCGCGCTCAGAGTTGCTCTGCACCTGTTCTCTCTGTAAAACATCCAAACACGAGTGCTGAATAAATAACCCAACCTAACACGAATCACTGCCAGGTTCACACATGCGCACGCGCACACACACACACACCACAGCCCATAAACACACATCAATAAGTAAACACCACCTATTTCCCCTCCGCAGCTAGCCCTCACCCCCCACACCCCTGACACTCGGTGCAAACTGCTACCATTCTGAAGACAAACACACATAGATGCGCGTGATGTGTGTGATGGTTAATGGTCAGAACAGGGATGAATAAGGAAAGTCTAAAGGAGAAAGAGGGATGGAGGAGAGAGGGTAGGTGGGAGGGGTGGGGGGGCATTAAGCACTTGCCAGATGCATCTTTAATGGTAGGACACAGTGGCTTTAAAGCCCCTGGCCTCCTCTTCCTCCCTGGGGTGCTGGGGACAGCAAGAAAACAGAGCACACACACACCTCTCTTTGTCCATCTGCCCATCCTCTCATATGTCCTCACATAGTACCTACCAGCCTCATTCCATCATCCCTCCATCCTATGCCCACTTTGCCATCTGCATAATTTAGCATGTCATGCTTTTGTGCCACTTTGTCTTTCTTTTTCTGCCTATTCTGCCATTTTTTGTGCCTATCTGTTGTTCAATTTTGAGCTTTGATGGAGTGGAAGGAAAAGAAGATGCTTTGTCACTTCCTCCTAATAGGTGCCTCTAGAAAAGGACGGGTGAGCCAGGGATAAAGTTTGGATGACGGAGCGGATAGACAGAGGGGTAGGGAGAGTGTAGGGCCTCTGCAGAGTGGCCACAAAATGGAGACTGGGACAGAAGCTGCAGCAGCTGTGGTGACGCTACACTTCACAGAGAGAGAGAGAGAGAGAGAGAGAGATATGCAGTGTCTGTGAAAGAGAAGGGGGATTAAACAACCTCAATCAATGAATGCAAAAACACAGACGTCACACTCTTCCACACCCTCCTAACTCTCAATACTCCCCCTCTCTCCTACTAAATCAACCAAGCAGACACTCAATGAAGCCACAGGAACTTTTGAACAAGTTATGATTGGACGCACATTTTCTCTTAAAATGGAAATGCCTAAATGTAGCAGATCCTCTAAGATTTAACAGATTGGCAAAAGCGTGTATTTACTTGATTTGTTACTGTTATATGATTCACCCTGTCTGCGTTCTCTGCAACATTTAATGAAGCACTCAGGTGTCACCAGATTGCCACATTAATAATGTGATTCACATTAGCATGACGTTTGTGCCATATCTAAAGTCACAGTGTGTGACCTTTTACTGCACTGCTTCAGTTTCTGCATTCATTTCAACATAAGACAAAACAAAACATATAAAACAACTCTGTTTTCTATTTTTATTGTAGTGTTAGTCATAAGTCATGTTTTCCATAACTCCCAAGAGGCTGAACTGACTACAAATAGCACAGATTCATGAACAGGCCTGTTGAAAGCTCCAGACTAATGTTCACATTTCTGTATTAGCATTTTGAGAACAGTGTTTTGTGAGGATTTTTGCAGAAAAGAAAATTAACGTTAGTAGTGCACTGAGGTATATGAAAGATGATGCTTATGTGTATTATACTCAATTTGGAGGCTGATACTGTTCCTGATATTTGAGCATTTAAAAGAATCCAATATTGATTTATCAGCTGATTCATGACTATATGCACAGTAAAAATATACATTTGTAATGGTGGCACCGTGGTTCAATGCCTTTAGACAAGTCTTACTTATCTGGTGCAAATACGCACATAATGATAGACATATCTGCAATGAGATGATGTTTTCAGGTACACTGGCCCTGTCAATTCATTGGCCTCATTCTAATGTGTGCCACACATGCACACAGTGTCATCCACGAACCATGCACCATGAAATTTTCAAGCAGTCAGACAGAAAGAGAGAGAGAGAGAGAGAAAGAAAGAAAGAAAAGTGTTGCAAAGGCTGATCTTGTAGATGATTCATTCTCATGACAGTGATGACATGTATAATATCTGTGCTTAAGTGTACATAAATATGCAGCTATGTACTGTGTGTGTGTGTGTGTGTGTGTGTGTGTGTGTGCGAGTGCGTGTGCTGAGCCATGGTGATGCACTAATAAAAATCAGGCAGCGATGCATCCTCACACCTTCCTCATTCTGCCCGCCGGTTCGCACCCGTTACCATGGTGACCAGATAAAACTCACACTGTTTTAAGCTCCAACTGGAGGAGGAGATGGATACTAACAAAGTGACACACACACACGCACTTACACACACACACACACACACACACACACACACACACACACACACACACACACACACACACACACACACACACAGATAAAGTTCCCTCATACACATCCGTCAACAGAGCATCCTCTTTCAGTTCCTTAACTGACAAGCAAACAAATGCTAATTTTCTAACCAACGGCAACACCAGCAAACCATCAATTAAAAGCAGAGACGTGCTAGATAGAGAGATAGCAGGAGAAGGGGAGGTATAACAGGGGAGTAAAAACCAGGATAGCCTTGCTCTGTTTGACTGTCTGCCTGTCTATCTATCTATCTGGCCCCCCAACCCCCCGCCACACACACGCGCGCACACACACATTGCTCCATGAACGGGCCTCAACGCAAACAGATTTGGCTGTCAAATAGTGACACGACACCCAGGCAGGGTCGTCTCGCAGTGAGGCCAGCTGTCAGCAAACACCCTCCTGCCTCTTCATCAAAGCCCATTCAAACTCAGCTTTATTGACCAACACGCCGTCTGTGTGACATGTGTCATCCTGTCAAGCCAATACCTTGGCATACACTGTCCCTAATAAATGGCAAACCACTAGAGCATCTCAAGTGCTATCGAAAGAGAGAAAGCTGTACATGCCACCAGGAGCTGATAGATGGAGTGGATGGATGGATGGATGGATGAGGTGTGCGGTGGAGTGGAATGCGGTGGGAAGGGGTGCACATGTGCACTCAGTGTATGAGTACGTGTGTGTGTGTGTGTGTGTGTGTGTGTGTGTGTGGCCATGATGCTGACACAGGCCACCAGTCTGTACCAGGGAGAGAGAGAGATGAGAGGAGGCTTGGAGCCAAAGATGGATGTAAGGAAGAAGAGGAGCACTGTGTTACTAATAAGACCTATTCATCAGCCCTGGAGAGAGAGAGAGAAAGAGATAGAAAACAAAAAACTCTCAAACCTTTTCAAACACACACTCAGAGGATGTACAGGAGGACGACTACTTTCATTAAATATACTTGCAGTTAATCAGTTCATCATTTTGTCTATAAAATATCAGAAAATAGTAAAACAAACAAAGAAACAAAGAGAGTCTAAGGTGACATCTTCACATATCTTGTTTTGCTCAATCAACGGTCTACAACCCCAAAATATTCAGGTTACAATGATATAAAATAGAGAAAAGTCACAAATCGTCACATTGGAGGAGCTGGCATTTTTGCTTGAAAAATAACTGCAGTGATTAATAATTATAGTCAATAGTGACAATAGGCAATTATTTTTCTGTTTTTTTTTTATTGATTAATCGACACATGATTTCAGCTCTGAAATGTGTGTTTCAGTCTTTAGTGTGTTATATATTTTACAGAGCATTCCTTACATCTGGACATGATGAAAATCTATGAAGACTCTTCATTGTAAACTTATTTTTACATGAAATTATCACTAAGATACGATAAGATAAGACTTTATTTATCTCAAGCGGCGGAAATTCACTTGTTACGGCGGCAGAATAAACATAACATATTACAGCTTTATCATTAAAGCATATGAATGACTTGTCCTGATCAGCTTAGCCACACAAACCTGCCCATGAGAATATGTTTGTGTGTGCGTGTTTTACCGTCGAACAGTCTGGCCCGGTCTCACCACTCTCACACGGAGGGATCCGTGACAAGAGAGAGGGGAATCCAACAGCAAGCTTTATCGATCCAGACTGGAAACCCCCCTCAGGCCACACACACACACACACACACACACACACACACACACACATACACACACATACACACACACACACACACACACACTACAGCTGCGCTGGATCAATGAGTGCTCCCGTGTGAAGGACAGAGCCATACAAAGAGGCACACACACACACACACACACACACACACACACACACACACACACACACACACACACACACACCTCTTTACACACACTATTGAGAGAGATGAAAGGGATGCTCGGTATCAGAGAGCGAGATAAGGGGCAGAGGGAGCAATACGTATCATCTGACCTAAACAGTCTCATCTGACACCCTACAATTTGCCATTGGTCCACGGAGCAAATGTTAACACTGCACTGCACACACGCACACACGCACACACACACACACATATACACACATACACACATATACACACACACACTCACACACACACACACACACACACACACACTCAGAATGTAAGAGGCTCAGTTTCAAACTGATAATATTATTCCTCAGTCAAACATCAGATTATTTTAGCAGAGGATCAGATGAAGCAGAGAAAACAGCTCCAGAAGCAGCAGAGCCCCAGAGGTGTGGCTGCTCTCTTTTGGGTGACTGTGATGAGCAGCTAAACAGATCTATCACTCATCAAATTAGATCGCCCCCAGCCCACACACACCCCTCCGTCCTCCTCTCTCTCTCTCTCACACAGACACACACACACGCACAGCACACGTCTACTAATGTCTGATTTATCCCTGAAACGCAGCTCTTAACCACAGCAGTGTCAGCCAGTGAGTGAGATGCCAGGAAAAGGCCATTTCATCAGACTCCTTTTTTGAATGATTGGACAGTTTTTTTTTAAACCTCCCTCCATCTTCTCTCACTGACAAAACAGGGCATGTCAGTGACACAACTGAACCGATTAGTATTGATTGAGGGCTGTCAGCAATCACAGACGTGACAACAGAGGAGAAAATCTTCACCACAATAAAATCTGAAAGAAAATCACTTTTTTTTTTTTTTTTTGCTAAACTACTGACAGAACTGGGCATTCGTGGTTTGGGATTTATTGGGTCTAAAAATAACAGGAGAGATTTCTCATTTCTCTGAGGGTGTTCTCGAGTCCATTGACATATCGGGCTGACATTGGATCATTTGCTTTCCATTATTACCCAGCGCCTGACCAAACACAGGGAGCACGCACTCAGCCAAATACACTTCGCATGGTCAAACGGATGGAGTTTGCATTGTCGGTGCAGCGAGAGAGGCAGATTAGGACCGTAGCACAAGGCGGCAGAGGGGCTGACTATCATTTGCCGAGTTTCCTACCTGGGACGATGGAGACGGTGTCTTTCTCCCAGGACACCACGCTGACGTACTCCTGGACGGCCGAGGGGATGAGGCACTTGAACACGGCAACATTACCCCGCATGGAGCGCTGGTCGGCCACACGGACTGTGTAGGGCTCCCTGAACACTGGTGTGTGGAGAAAAGAGCTGGAGTTAGTCAATGGAGGGATGCTGGTTGGTGGTGATGGAGGTCTCAGAAAGGGAGAGTAAGGCTCAGCAAACCTTGTTCTTTACTTTTAACCAATGAAAAAGAAAGTCAATAACAGACAGTTCAGTTAGAAATAAAAGCAGGGCTGCAGGTAACAATTACATTGACTGATTGATTTATCAGAAAATGCTAGAGAATAGCTGAAAATGTCCCTCACAGTTTGCAAGACAGGTTTGTTTCGTCAAATCAACAATTGAGAACTCACATATATTCAAGTAATGATGATATGAAACAAAGAAAAGCATCAAATCTTCACATTGGCAAAGCTGGAACCAGCGAACGATTTCAGGCCATTTTAGGCCTTTAGGATACCAAACCACTGGTGGGTGGCTGTACCGTGCAACGCTGTACTTCAGCAAATTGAATGGTGGCAGTAACACTTGAGTTTGGATCAATGAGCCAGAGCCCAAGGGGATTTCTTCATGTTGTTATTTGTTCCAAACAGCAGTCAAACAGTTTCAGCAATGTGTAGAAGTAACAATTTATTCTCCTTTACTGCACATGTTGACACTGTCCAGTTGACATCCATCTGACCTGTTTAACCCATAGTAAAAGCAGGCGCAGGTCTAGCAAACAAATGCGCCTGGTGTCCTGTTTAACCACATTAAGCCGGCGTTTCTCTCTTTAGCCCCAGATTTGAAGTCACACTGTGATCGTAAGGAGGGCTGACACGGAGCTGCTATGAAGGGGATACACAGTGAGCGGCCCTTGGCCTTTTACAGAACAACGCCAAAGATGCTATGAGACGGCGAGGAGTGGAGGGTTGCTCACGGCCGCTGGGCCTGTCACATGCAGGCGCCAGGCGTCAAAAACACACCCCCTGCACATGGCATGCAGAGCACTAGGCTGTGAATCTGTGCCAGTGTACAGAAAGGATGGTGGTGATTAAGACAGGCTTAATGAGGAAAACAGTAGCCTGTAGCTAACCAAATTATCTCTCCAGTTAACTCTGTCACATTTAGATTAGTGAGAAATATGAAATGCTGAATCAGAGCATACACTTTCATTAAATAAATTAAGTAAAGTGAAATTAAATTAATGGATTATTTTGGTGGGGAGGAGAGACAGGTAGTTCAAGGGCATGCTAGCTTGACTGAATGAACACTGACCTGTGTTTTCTGAACTGAGCTGAGCTGAGCTGAGCTGAACTGTGCAGGCTGACCCTCCACCCTGATCACATTCATATAAAGAGGCGTAGCCAGATGTTGAACATATACAAAAATAAAGCATCTGACATGAGTAAGACGGAAGAAAAACAGGGTTGGAGTCTTAGAAAGGCTGATGTTGAGGAGTGTTTCTGGCATCACAATCGATCAGTGTTGTTCAACCAGGCCTCCCTTAGAAATGAGGACAGTAATGGCTTAACAATGTAAAACACACACACACACACACACAACACAGGGAGTGGCCCCACCCTCCCGCATGTTGGCTCTCTCCCCCAGCTCTCCAGTGATATAATTAACGCCTAGCCTGAAGGCCAGTTTCCTTGGTCATTAATAATGCTTTATGCCAGCCGCCACTGTCACTGGAACCCAGTGGAACCAAAGCCGATGTCCTTGTCCAAATGGTGGGGAGTCTTTCACCTTAAAGTCCGAGGTTTAATCTCCCAAGCCTTTGTCTGATTCCGTCCGTCACTTTTATGCTGTTCTACTTTTTCCAGAGTTGGTCGAACCTTGGACCTCTTCTCCTCTTCCTTCCTGACTTGTAAAGGAGTCACGACTGGAGCGAATTGTGGACTCTTCTGTCTACGCTGCTGCAGTGCAACCTTGCATCACACGTGTGACCGTGCCAAACACAGCACAGCGCCTCTCACACTGGTCACCTGACACGCAGGCCGCTAATGTGAGCTGAAGCCTCATTTGTAAACAAGTCAAAGCTAAAGGACAAATAATTCCAATCAAGTCCTCATTTCTATTCTTCATTCAAACAGCCCCGGCTTCTCATTGATGCCATCTACCTGCAGATCAATAGCCAGGATCGACTGAGTAGCCTCGGCCGAGACAATCCTTTCAATCTTTTATTTACTCTCTGATTGACCCTTCTGCCCCATGTCAATAGCAGGGAAAATCCCCAATGCCCACTGTGCCTCTCATAGAGTGCTTAAAATCAGCTTGACAGCTTGTAAATGTTCGGTGCGATGATGACAGTCATCGCATGTCGATTCAGCGGAGGTTCAGATCCGGTCAAGGTCACCTCAGGTTTGCGCCTCCTCTGCTTTGACCCCAGCTTATCCTACACTTGCTAACCTCCAGGAAAGCGTTGTTCAGCCACTCCTCTCCCCCATTAAAATCAGTCAAACAAGCCCTGTATGGCAACATGCCCTTGTACACAACCATGTAACCAGCTCCAATAAGAGGCAAGTGTTGTGATAGCATTGTCATTTAACACACGTTCCTCTTCCAAGATATGAAAGACACAGAAGGGGAAAAAAAAACATTACATATTCATTCTCTTAAGCCTTGTGACAGGATGCAAATGGTAGCCCAACAGATTTGTGTGTAAATTGCACTCCCCCTCATCGCATGCGCAGCAGAATCATTAGGATGTTACTGATGCCTGACTATATGCAGCCTGGTTGCCTAGGAACGAGCTAAAACATGGGTCTGGTGCACTGGGCGCACTGGGAGGCAAGTCTTGTATCACTGTCGCTTCAATAATTAACGACGGGGAAACCAAATACTGCATTTACTTATTCATAAAGCAAGCAGCAAAAAACACAGAGAGGGAGAGAGATAGAGGAGGAGAAAAATAATGAAACGCAGGAGAAATGAATGGAAGCAGGTTTCATTATTGAATGGATCGGACAAGAAAACCAGTCCTTATGTATCAGGTTCAGGGACCCTATTTGCTGTATTAGTAAGGAAATGTCAGCCAGAGAAAAGATGACGAGGGCAGATGGAGGAAAGGGATCTAGACACCTGCTGCCTTGGCCCTGGCATACATAGGTTTGTGTGTTTTAGTCAGGACAAAAGGGAGGTGAGGTGAGCTCGCCAAACAGGTGTCCTCATTTCACGTTATTAAGTTCGTGAAAGGAAGTAAAAGGTGCACAAAGTATGAAACACTCTAACTCAGGCAGAATGTTTTTCGAGCGCAAACAACTGCAATGACCAATTGCATATTCGTAAGGTGCGCTTTCATTTATAGAGTAAACTCCCACATCTGTCGTGGGGTCCTTTAACTTGTTATCAAGTCGGGAATGATTTGTGTACCCTAAAGAAGAAAAAGCGAGGGGAAAAATGTAAACGTGTTGGTGGGAGATGCTCAGATGTGAGAGGAGAGGGGATCCTTAAAATACAGTAAGGCCTTATTCCTGAGGCTGTAAATGCTGCCAAACTGCTCAATATGATGCGCACACACACACACGCACACGTACACACACACACACACACACACACACACACACACACACACACACACACACACACACACACACACACACAGTGAAAAAGCATTGCTTTAGGGGTTAGGATCCAATTCACAAAAATGGCTTAAAACTGAATCTTTTTGTCAGTGTGAAATTGATTTTCTCTGCTTTTTTCTTTGACAATACGAAGTTTCAGACAGATTTTTTTTTTCTGGAAAACTCAACTGATTGCCTTCCTTGTCCCTCTGAATGGAAGAATAAGTGGAGTTGATGTGTTAATTTGGGGATAACTCAGTTACAAAACTGACACAGGTACAAGTCCCTGTCTCCGTGGATGAATACAGTCACATGTAGGTAAACTCAACATTTATTTGAAATTATCAAACGTAATAAAACATTAATATACATGTAGTTCTTTAAACCAGACTTAAAAGGTGGAAGTTCAGCCAGCCAAGTGACTGGGATGTTAAAGAAAAAGGAATAACTACTGTCTACTGTCCTGTCAAAACGGACATCACTGTAGGCCTACATGAATAACATTCAGCTCAACACAGACAGAAAAACAGCTGTACAATATTAATTACCACTTGGGTGCATAAGAATCCATCCAACATAAATGCATGCTGAAGCACATATGGCACTGGCATAGGATGGGAGTGAGTAATCGAGTAATCACATGAAAGCTGTTTACAAGCAAAGACATTTTCAATTCATTTTATCATTTTGTTTATTGAAAGAATCAATTTAAAAAAAAAAACCTCACCACGGATTTTACATGTTTAGTCCATTTACCTCAAGTCGGATTGCTTCATGCATTGTTCATTTCTTCTAATAATTTCCCTAACTTCAATTCAACTAATTTCCATGTGGTATGACAATGAAACGACAGACTCTTGAAATGTACTTGAGTTGCGTAATGCATCACAGGGAACATCAAGTCTGCTTTCATTTTTGTCCTCGTTATCTAATTGTTGTGACAAATCAATCTGGACTTCAAACTGCATTACCATGTAACAGCAGTGGGGGGGGGGGGCTATTACAGACATTATGTTTGGCGTGATGAGGCACACAACTGAAACAACTCAGGAAGGTTG